>NC_084673.1:13916089-14518236 GCF_028389875.1 Rhea pennata | reverse complement strand
CTATAAGGGTGGTTGCTGATTCTCTTGTCCCTCACTTTGACCTGTTCCAGGTTAAGTAGCCTCTGAAGACTGAACAGCACACACGAATCCATCCTGGGAGGCATGACAGCTATTCCTCCTCTCCTGGGAAAGACGCATTATATCTATGCACACACGCATGCACGCACGCACACACTGGTGCCCTTAACATCTTCTAATTGAACAATACACTTGTTTAAATGCATCTGCCACATTTGTGTGCATTTACCACAATTTCTCATTCCAAGTATATAAAACAGCACAAAAACTCTAAATACCATGAACAATTACGTAAACCAGAGGCAGAGCTGACCCATATGTACAGCCATTTTGCTGTACTTGCAGATACGGATGACAGGTTCTTATCATGGGGGTGCAATAGAAGAGGAAGAGATAAGACTCAGAGAGGTGCTACAGGAGGTAAGTGCTTGGTACCCATAAATATTCAGAGAGATTTTTCTGTCCAATACTTCTACCTTATTGCCCTTGGTAACTACTTGGTAAGGGACATTCATGACTAACTTTAATCCCTGTCACCCTAATCTGCTATAGTGCCTGACCGAAAGCACTGAGCATGCTTTCCTCCTATATTTCAACCAGCACTAAGCTTCAAGAATAAATCCATAAAGCTACAAAAGTCAAAGACCAGAAAGACCTATTAGGTCACCAAATTCATTCCCTGCTAATGCAGTGCATTTTCCCATAGCTTCTAGTATTTTGACTAGTCTCACTCAAGAACTCTAGGGAAATGGGTCTCCTATTCCCCCTCTTAATAAAATGTGGAGTGGTGTTTCAATTTATTTGGCTCTTTTTATGACAATTAGCTTAGATTTTGCTTTTAGTGTCACCTCAGCCTCTGTTTGTAGAGCTCTTCCCAGTACTCTAAGCAATTAATTATTTTCCTTCATGCATATACAGACATGTAGCATTATACTCCACTTCTCTCCTATGCTGTATGTTCAACTTTTACCTTCTTTCCTGGTAAACAAGATTTTTCATCCTCTTATCTTATTTCAGCATTGTTCTCTGAATTCCCAACAATTCATCAATATCTGGGTAAAGATATTGATATTTGAGTTTGATACCTGAGTTGGTACTCAAGTGAATATGACTACATGCGAGGAATATTAGTGACTTTATCTACTTAAGTAACTACAGATTATCATTTTCCATCATTTTACTTAAGAAAAACAAACCAATCAAAAAAAAAAAAAAAAAAAAAAAAAAGCCTTAACTTTGTTCTCATTTTCCACTTAACTCAAATGCTACTTAGCAAACCTAGGCTGAAAATTTCCAATGGACAGTTACCATTTACTGCAATAGGCATCGATTCCACCTTCCTATCACATTGCTTGCTTTTCCAATGCTTCATTGCCCTTATGTCATCCTCCTACTTTTCACTGCTGTCATTTTTTCCTCTCAAGACCTGTAAGTTCTTTGCTTATCTGTGTTTGTCACACTTCATAAGCAACTTCACAGCCAGAGAGGAATCCAGTTAACCTACCCACCACCCTTCAGATTAGCAAAAATGGTATTACTGCAATGCGCTGGTTAATAGTGGGAATACCTGTCTCTAAAACAATCTTGATTTTTTTCATGGAATAGCTAGTTATGTTGGCATAAGAGAAAACAAAATAAATATCTCCCTCAATAACTCTGCAATTATAACTGCAGAGTTACGATCAACTACACAAACTCATACACAGTAACTCCAGCCGAGCTGGTCAGACTAGGAGGATTCAGAGTCCTCCCTTCATTTAGCCATTGCACATGCCAGTTCTGATGGTTGGCCACGGTGCCGCGTGTATTCCTTTGTCTGGAAATGTTCTAAATGTGCCACAGACTATTAACACAGGGCAAAGCATGTTCTTTCTTGTTTCTCAGGGCTCTCCCAATTCACAGCCCTGTTTAAGTTTATGTTACTTTAAAACTAATGATGATAATAATAATAAACATGCCATTTTACTTTAATAAAGCCTGCTATATATTATGCAATCACAACCAGCTTCTGCTAGCAGCACTTGGTAATAACTTAAAATGTTCATGCATCAATTTAATTGTGTTAATGGCAAAGAAGATTTTAATGGCTTGACAGAACTTTTGTTCCCTTTGGCATTGCTTTGTTTTGACTCACTCGTATTAAAGTAATGCAAGATGTCAAAGTGCTGTGATTGTCATATAGGGAGATCCAAGTAGGAGCTGGCACAAAGAGGAAAACATTTAGATTAATGCAAACATTAAAAGAATAATTATTACAACACAGATATCAGAGAGAAGATCAATGTAAGAGTCTTTAGTACATTACTATTAATGGATTTCTAAAGAGAGCATTTTTCTAAATTCATGCTATAGTTGCACATTCTAAGGGACTTGAAAAGCACAGCTCTATTAGAGACATTCTATCCTGGAAAAATAAAGAAAAGAAAGAAAAAACAACCTCTCAACCTTTCAAACCATGAATCAAAAACCGCAAGCTAATTGTTGATAAACATTTGCATTCAGCTAACAAGTGCAAGCGGGCCTACATGACACACCGTGGGATCCAAGCGTAGATTCATCAGGGCAGAGTGATACACAGCAAAGGCAGTATTCATCAGCTACCTACGTACTAGTGCTAGAACAAATTGTTATTAGGACTGCCATTAATAAAATACCACATTTCTCCAGTAGTTTAATCAAGACTGGACATCTCATACTACTACTTTCCTAATCTAATACAAATCAAGTAGTTGAGGTACTGTTATGTGAGTCTCTACCTCCCTCTCTTTTTTCAGCTTTCCTCAGTAATCAGGTTCTAAAAAGGAGGAAAAGAGACTTCATTTGTACACGCTTTTGGTGCCTTTCTTCCTTTGAGAACAACATGTTCAGACTCAGCAGAAAGGACAGACTCCAGGAATTTTGTTTCTGTAAGACCGAGTATTTGCAGCTCACGTCATGAGCTCTTCTCTCATTCTGCAGTGTATTCATGAAGTTCAGATTGAAGAACAGTTAATATTACATAAGCTGCAGACATAAGTCCCGAGGTAATGTAACTTCAATCAAAACAAAAAGATTTCACAACAGTTACATGGTACACTGAACTTATCTTCCAGTTCCCTTTTAATCTGGCAAAACTCTTTTGCATCAAAAAGGTTCATGTTTACTTTTAAATATTGCTTCCAGGCAAAGAAAAAAAAAAGGGGGGGGGAGGGGAAGGTCAGATGGTCAAAATATTCCACCTAAAAAAAGCTAGTATTAGAAGACTGTCTTCACATTTCAGTCTCACAAGAGAAGGAACAGAACTTAAATGACGTGGAACCAAAGGTTTAATGTATGGCTTGGATGGCTCAGTGTTAAACTTTAAAGAGAGGAAAGGAGGGCAGAAATATAAGAATGAGGGAACACTAACTTTACTGTTACGCAGATAAAATGACATTGGGCAAATGATTATAATATCTGATGAGTTACATTGCTCTAACCTTCCATTTTTTCATTCAACCCTTCCTTGACCACTCTTACCTCCCACACAATTTAAAACCTGCATAAGATCAGATTTTGTTTTTATGGCACAACAATATCATCTAAAATCCCCTTCCCTGTAATTAACATCAGACAGTGTGCATTTCTGTGAAATACTGACAATAAAATCTTTCAACAGACTTATCAGAATAGTCCTGAGAATTCAAGTGTTGGGAAGCAGAAGAGGGCAATAAATAATCTCTTAGTCATAACTGATTGACTATGTTTTCATCTGGATAAACTATTCGTGAACAATACTCTCTGGCTTTATTGATGCACAACTGGCATTCAACAAGTATTCTCTTTTTCCTGTCTTTGTCTTATTGGAAAGATAAATGTAGCATATTAAATGATTATAGCGACCTACTTTCATCACTTGCATATGAGCACCTACGTGCGTATACATCAACAGCTTAGCTTTCATTGTCATATCCTTTTTCAAGGAACCTAATTTGACTCTGGGGAGATGAAGCTCATACTACTGTTTACTCCTTTGAACACAAATTGATTTCTCACTTGCTAGCATGAAAAGACTCTGTGCATGAGCCTTGATTGATCATTTCCAGTGTGAACTATACAGTGATAAGAGGAAAACAGTTGGAAAACCAGAAGCAGCAAAAACAGGAATGTCAGCAGAAGCCTAGACATATGAACACCTCCAGCTCCTGCCAGGCTTCCCATTAATGGAGGATACTTCTTTTTTGATCAATGCAAGTGGGAAATGGGTTAGGCAATACTAAGAATAGCAGGGTTTCCAGAGATGGTGGAAAAATGAAGCTTCCCTCATAAGTCTTAGACTCATGAGACTATTATGACTGGCCATACTCGATCAGACCAAAGACTTTACCAAGGCTGGTGTCCTCTCTTGTAGTGACCAAGAGCAACTGCTCAGGAAAGACCAGAAGAACTGAGCATATACAGAATCCTCTAAGTCACTCCAATAGAGCGACATCCTCCCAGCTTCAACCAGAGTATAGTTCACAAAATAGTCGTAGCTAGTGGTGGCTGCATATGGATCGTTGTGTTTAACAGCCATTTATGGGGCTATCATCCACAACTCTCTCTAATGCCTTTCTGAATGCCTTTAATGTAAGCATCCTGCTGCAGAGTTCCTCAATGCAAGTTTAATGTGCAGGTGACTCACACTCACCCTGCTGCTAATAGGACAGACGGATTTGTTAAGATATAGTGCTAGCTAAAATATGTGACTATTTAGTGCAGCTAGATGTTACAAAAATAAATAAAGCAGTAAATGTAGGGATTAAAACAGGTAAGGAACAAATTTCTGAGGTCATGTCTTAATATTATCTTGGCATTTTTGATTAACCTCTTTCCATTCCATTTAGGAATGTCACAAAGTTCAAAGAAGGCAAATGTAAAGTCCTGTTCTTGGGATGGAAAAACCCAATATAGTAGTGCAGTCTGAGGGCTGACCATCTAGAAAGCTGCTTTGCAGATGAGGACCTGGGGGTCTGGGTGGACAACAGGTCAAACAGGTGTCAGCAGTATGCCCTGGCATAAAGGCCAATCACATGCTGGGCTGTAACAGCAGGAATGTAGCTATTACGGTCAAATGATGTGATCCTTGCCCTCTATTTAGTACTCCTTTGGGAGTACTCTGTTTGGTTTTGGGCTCCCCAGTACAAGAAAGACACTGCCAAACTGCAGTGAGGTCCAGCTGAGGGCTACCACGGTGGTAGCATATGGCACACAAAAAGAGGCCAAGACAGCTGGGCCTGTTCAGCCCAGAGAAGAGAAGGCAAGAAGGAGATCTGTTGTCCACAACCATGTAATGGTGGGGTACAAAGAAGATGGAGTTAGACTGTTCCCACAGATTCACAGGGGTGGGGTGAGAAGCAAAGAACACAGGAAATTCTGTATCAATATAATGAAACAATTTTCTACTATGAGTGTGGTCAGACACAGGACTGGGGACACTAAGAAGTGGGGGAATTTCCATCCCTGGAGATGTTCTCAAATCAACTGGGCAAACCGCAATACTGGGCCTACTTTGAGCAGAAGATTGGACCAGATGACCTTCGAATGTCCTTCCAACCCAGAGGAATCTGTAATTCCAGTTTTGCAATATTCTCACTAAAAACCTAGTAAGTTTCAATACTTCACTTGCTTTTGAACGGTGTCTGCACCTATGCCTTTCAGACACCAGCTTTCCTTTCATCTCTGCTAATACTTGTTGCAAGTTCACAGTTCATTTTCCCTCTTCAGTCACTCCCTACACCCCTTCCAGACTCGCCCCTTCCTAGACAGCAGCCTGCCCCTCAGTGGGTATTCAGGCTCTGTATTTCCCCTCTGAAGAAGGGCTGCCACCCATTTATTGGGAATGAATTTCATACCACTGCAAAGAGCCTACTTTTCTAATCCCTTTGGGTTGTTTTACAATTCATGCTTTTGTCTCTTTCCTAGCTTGCTAACATTTTGTCCCCAAAGGGTCATTCACATTAGAGACATCTGAAATAGATGTCAAGCTAATCTTACCAGCTGGGAGTATTCTGGCTTTTCCTTACCAACTTCAGTGCAAATGGGTAAGAATAGGGGCAGCAAAAGAGCAAGGAATGAATATTATAGCCTAAGTGGTATTTCTTCTGGTGTATTTGATATTCATGAGGTTATTCCCAACATACATTAGGACTGTGTTAAGGCCCTGGAGGAATCTGAATGAAGTCAAACATGGTGGTGGCATTCAAAAAAAATCCAGATGAAATTTTTCCCTTGGTATCCAAAAGCATATATATGTTTTTCACAGGGCTAGCAGATCTCAAGGGAGCCATTTAAGGGTCCCAAATAATGTAGATTCACTGTTTTCTTATAGTGCCTCCACCATCCTGGAACCAAAACACCATGAGAAGACTACATTTCACATTATTTCACTCCCCCCCCCCCAAATATCTCCAGGGGCTTATTAAAAAGTCTCTGTGTATATATATATATATATATATATATACACACGTGTATAAGGAATATATTTTTTTTATATACATTATATATACTCCTATATACATACATACATATAAGGAAAGAAAGAAAAACTATTGCCTAAAACAAAATGCAGACAGCTGTTCCTCTGCTCCCCCTTAAGAAAAACACTAGACTATGAAGAGGTTGTGCCAAACACACATTTACAGGAAAACAAGAAAAGATTTTAAGGAGTGAACCAAGTTACTTCATCTATTAAACTAAGAGAGCCTGGCCTGCAGTCAGTGCTGCTCTTGCAGGGTTACCTGGGGAAGTGTATGCCTCTTCCCTTGAGGAACACATACTAGCTAGGAGAACAGCTTACTGCTGTGATCCAAAGCCTGACCGGATCAGACTCCCACCGACTTCAGTGAACTTCCGAAAGGTCTCTAATTCAGAAGCCAAACAGATAGGTTTAGTTTCACACGGTAGCCAGCTTCTCTAATAAATTCCTCTCCAGTCACCTGTGAGACACTCAAAACAGCGTACTGACAGTGCGATGCGGCACGCAGGTAGGCGCCAGCATGCAATTCGAGAGGGATTACAGCTCAACTTCCCTCCAGTGAACCCAGCTCACAGCGACCTCCTAGTGAGAACAATCCCAACAGCAAGGACAATGTGTTTTTAACTGGTATTTCGTTCTGCTACAGCAACTCTTATACCAGGCTGACCTGGATGCGACAATTGTATTTTTCTTGTTCTGCCCACTGCATGCTGTATTTAGCCCCATTTTTCTTTTCTTTGATGTTTTCTTTTAACAATACCATTTCAATGTTGATCAGCATGAAACAGTCTCCATGAAAGCACAATATGCTGATGTTCAATTTGAACTCAATGGTTCTCCATTATTTTCATGCAGCAAATTGCCAAACTCTATTAGAGAGAAAAGCCTGATAAAGTGATCTCTCACTTCAAGGTCTCCTGGGAGTTTTTTAATGCAGGTAAGGCTACACATTTTACTTATGGAATATTCTGAATGCAGTATTTTAGAAGCTCACCATGATGATAATACCACAGTAACTGGTGATGTCAGCATTCAGCTAGGCGACAACGAAAGCAGCATTTGCAGTAATAATTTTTGTCCAAACCATTGACTTGCTTGAATAAAAGCTGTTACATCCCATTTAATATTGACAAAGAGCAAGCAAATTTGAATTTCAGTATTTTCTTCTTCTCTATCTATCTATCTATCTATGTACCTGTATCTCTTCCCCCAGTGATCACAGGTACTTATTTACTTATGTAAAGTAAGTACATTTAC
Source organism: Rhea pennata (assembly GCF_028389875.1). Lineage (NCBI taxonomy): Eukaryota > Metazoa > Chordata > Aves > Rheiformes > Rheidae > Rhea > Rhea pennata. The sequence goes on along the minus strand of NC_084673.1, from coordinate 14,510,486 downwards.
TTATGTGCCTTGGTATTTTCACCTTGTTCTGGAAGAGGTTACCTTATGTCTTTCCATTAAATTGCTGATAAAAGGCACACTGACCTAAAACGCCACTGCGCGCTTGTCCATGTTAAACATCAAAGCCTGACTAACAGACTGTGCAACCCTCTGGTGCCATGAGATATACGGCGTGGCAGAAAAAAAGATCAAGTGGCTGTTTCTTGTGTTACTTTTACCAGTGTGAATGAAATCTAACTCCTCTGAAGATAAAGCAGCAGCATAAGTAGAAAACGAGTATGAAGTGAATTTGCCTCCCAAGCTCATTTGCTCTCAGTTATAATAATGCAAATCAGAACTTGAATTTATTCCTGGTGTAACCCTTTGAGGAGAACCTCTTGGAAATCCTTCAGAATCCCTTTACCATACAGACGAGATCATCTAAACTTAAAATAACCTGGAATTGCATCTTATGCAAATCTATTTAACATGAATGTAATTTAGTGCCTATTCCCAGTACATACCAGCAAGGCAGAGACCAGAATCAGGAAGGAGTTGTGTAAGTTCCTGCTAAAATAGCAGCAAAGTCGTCCGGTCAAATTGTGCCCTCGTGACAGTACTAAACCTCCACTGATGGCAGGGAAGTGGCATCAGTGTAACCTGAAGCATTGCTTGACCTCATGAACTCAGACCATAACATTTCTTTTGAACTTTGAGAGAAGAACGTTTTTAAGCATTTATTTATGTTTGACAATATCTTTAACGTACCTGCAAGAATACAGTGGGTGGTGGTGCTGGTTATTTAAACTTTTTTTTGAGCAGGTATGAATGTCCCCACAAACAAATGTACTCCTCAGTTTAATTTGACAGGAGTTTGCACAGCTGCAAGGCCAATGCTGGGCTCCAAATTAATTGCTCAAAGCTTGTTTGCAAATTAGTCATTTTCATATGTCCCTCTGTGAGAGTTAGCAACTTGCAAACTGCATTTGAGGATTGTCTCTTCAAAATAGAGGGCCAGAATTCAAAAGGAGAGACCCGGTCCTATCTACGGAGGAAAAAATCCCCCGTATACTGAAGTTTATTGAAGTTTAAGTGCCAGCACTACTTGTTAGCATAATTTTTCTGCACAAATACATTTTTACATAAACTTTAAACAAATAAATAAAAATCCTCCAAGAAATAAAAGCTATTTTCCTCCTACTAATAATCACAAAATAGTGAGATAAATGATTACGTCTTTATCGGGATCTGATCAAAATTCAGGCTACATTAAAAGCCAGTTCTTATACTCATTAAATAGTAAAGCACATGATTATTCTAACTGCCACTGAATGTCACGGTTATCATACAAAAGGAGAAGTAAAATAACACTTTTTGAACAGAACAGAACTTAGAACAAAGAAAATCTGACTTTGAATGGGATCTTTATGGTCTCCCTCTTAGTTACATTTCTAATTAAAACGCTTTGATGTATTAATGTCAAGGGATGCTGCTAAATGTATTCAATGCAGAAGTCACATACTTTTCCTGAGCTCCCCAAATCTCTTAGATCTGTGTGCACTTATGCTACGTGCAGTTAAACTGCTCACTAAAATGAAAAGATATCTAAGAATAACTCACTTCCATTAGATTTATAAATCACATTAATTAATTCTACATCTCCAGTGGTGTAGAGACCAAACTCTAATGCGAGATCTAATTAAAGAAAAGGAGAAAAAAAATTGGAATTGAAACACAGAAGTAACTGTTTAGCCTCAAATTAATGAGGCGCTATGCTAAGCAAGAATGTCCATAAATCCCTAATGAGGATTTTAAACACATTAAAACTTCCTAATACAAAGTGTTTGCCTTCCTTTTATCCAATAACAAATAAGCCAATAATTTTCTGCCTCTAAATGACACTATTAACTGTCGTGGCATGTTTTATTTGACAAACCCTCCATTCAAATACAGTAAAACCAATTAATTTGCCTGCTGTGAAATGTATTTCTTGATAGCTTTTATGTGATTTTTCTTCTCAAGGAAATGTAAATAGGAGGTCAATGTAGGTGCCTGATTTTGCTTAAAAATATGCTGCAATAACTATAGATTTTCTAGTCAGTTTGCATTTCAAATGAATTGAAAGATAACCTCCATTTTCAGGTCATCAATCACATAATGGTCTCCTGATAAGTAAACAGTTACAGAGTAATAGTTTTATTACCAGGGAAATGGTCCCATATTTGAGTGGTGATAGTTGCAAAATTACCACTTTGTTCTGCTATAAATAGTGGTTCTCAGGCAGGGTGCTTCCCCTCCCCGGCTGGGCTCTCAGCCGTCCGGACTGCTCCACCACACAGCAAAATAAAACAACCCGCAGAGTAGTGCTCTTGCACTGAGGGTGTTCTTATTTTTTAAAAATTTTTTAATCTCATCATAATTAAATAAATAAATAAAGCAAAGCAGAGGATGACGCGCGGCATCCCTGCCTAACCAAACGGTTAATCTTCACCACATACGTACAGCCCTATCCATGCTTGTACTAGATCGTGGCCACCTGGAGACTGGGATTTATTTGCCTTAAGAAGGAAATGCAACTTGAAACAACCTACACAACACACACATACACACACCCACAGAAGGAGAAGGAATTGAATAAAACAGAGAGGCCTGCCAGTGCCGAGAAGGACGTGAGTGCTCACTTATGAACGTCTGCAGCAGATTACCAACTGTAACGGGGTAATTTATGCAGCCTACCATGACAGCTGACTTCCAGTTTGCACTACCTTGCATGCACGTTGCTTACTGTAGTAAGCAAAGAAAATCTGCAACCTCACTCGAAAGGGAAGTGCCAGGACCTCCTGACACCCGAGCAGCGCTCACGAGACGTGAGGCTGTGGCAACTCAAAGACAGCCAAAGTGCCCTGCAACTCTATTAGCAAGTGTCCCCGTCACCGTGACCTGTTGTCACAAACCCTCTGTTTCTTTTTTCCCAATGAAATTCCTGTTACTGGTACTGAAAAGTTTTGCCATAGTGACCTTTTGCAGTGATGCCTGGGGAAGCTGCTTGCATGTTTATAGTAATATCACATAAGATCTTATGCATATGTATCCAAACAAGGGGAAAAATATATTATGCAAATAACTGTATCTTGTTCTTTAATCACAACCCTATTTAATAATTTAGAAATTGAACAGAAGCAGTTTCAAAGGGTAAATTGAAGAGATCCCTCGTCTTGTCTAAATAGTGACAAAAACATGCTCTTCCTATGTTCCCTCAGCTAATAAAAATCTCCAAATTAATCTTTAAAGAACTTTTAAATGAGAACTACGTTTGACATGCTCAAATACCAGGGAATTAATTTCATGATGGATACAAGCTTTTGAGCTCCAGTCTACATTCCACTGCATTTGCATGACTAGGAATACCTTTGTTAAAAAACGCAATTAATGAGAGTAGGGAACTGATGTTTAAAGATACCTGCATATTCTTCACTTTGAAATCCAATGTTCTCAAACCCCAAACTAGGCACCATGGCTCAAGAATGCAGCAGTCTAGCTATAATTTTGCTGAAAAAATGTAAGTAAAAATGATTTCTATTTTTGCAAAGCATCTGAGATGATATCCCACATCAACAACTTTTACATCTACTTCTTAATCGAGACATTGAATTGGACTAAGACCACCTGACATTATTTCACTTCTGACCTTTTCAACTGTCAAAGCAGACAGATTTTTATCCTACAAGATTCGAGCCAAAGCCTCAAAGGTGCAGTGCCAGAGCATTAATCCATTTCACTAGACAGTCATTGAAATTATAATTCAAAGTTCAACTTACTTTAGCATTTTATGCTGAAATACTTTTGGCAGCCCAGGGCAGAAAGTCGAAATCTGGTTTCCAATGGAGACCATTTCCAATGGTTTCTAAATGTTGGCAGCAAAATTCCTTATTGTCAAAGAGATAAGCGGATGCCAGCTCCTATTAATTTACTTTCTGTGACTGCTGCTCACTTCAGAAGCCTTTCTTTACCTAAGGACGTTGACCTGCTGCTGGACCCCTTCAGAAACGGGCTAGAAAAGATGCTGATACATGAGGAGACTGGGGATGCTCCAGGGGAGTTCCCTTTGGCAGCCTGGGCCGGGTCCGCTCCCTCCATTTATTCTGACTGACGCCATAAGCAGAAAAACAAGACTTGTACAGGAGACGTAATGTGAATTCGTAAAAGCTCCAAACACAAGGTAAATAAACTGACCTATACGCATTACACTATCCAGAGCAACTCCAGAAGCTAAGAATTGGCAGGAGGCCTTTCCCCCTCACAGACAGGTTAATGTAAAGCCCAAAGGACTTCTGAATCTGAAAATAATTTCACTATTTTAGGTAGTCAGTAAATCCTTTGTTCTGGTATTCTGGAGCTGACCAGAGGTCTTTGGCCAGGAATTTCTCTAGAGGTAAATTTATTATGCTTGCACTAATTATTAAGCTATCTAAACAAGCATTTAAATCAACTTGGAAGACATGTTTCATTAAGCCCTAAATGTCTTTCTCCTTTGTTTTTACAGTTGAAGATGGCTAGTAATTCTCAGCATCTTATCAAGATGCTAAAAAGTTTCCTTTTTGGGAGTAGGAAGAGGGAACAGAGAAGAGGAGATCTAATATGTATTACGCAATGATACATTATTTTATCAACATTTTCAAGAGTAGCTATTTTATTTGCTTTATAAATTATATTCTGTGTGTATCTGCACAAGGTCCTTTAAATCGCTAACATTAGGATATTAGCCCCTAAATTCAAAATGCTGAGAAATAACATGGCAATGATGTATGAGCAAGAGGAAGAATATAGAAATATGAAACCTGTGGAAACTAAGAGGCAAATACTGAGCCACACAGTTCCCACGAAGGCTAAAGGGACCTGAGCAGGTGAGTCACCTCGCGGGTGCACGCATGCAAGCGTGAGCACACGCACGGTCCCTTCGGCTCTCTCTGTCCACAGCTAAAGCCAGAGCAGACGCACTGCTGCAGGGGTGGGTGCTGACGCAGAGGGACACCTCTTGCAGGATCCGAGGCCTGACGCAGCACAGGTGCCACCACCTCTTCACTTCGGGCATCTGGACTGCGCCCTTCAAGCTGCAGCTCGCTGCGCTGCGCTCAGGCTGCACACACCGTCACTGACCCAAAGCGCAGCTCCCGCTGCCCACCGCAGGACCAAGGACACGAGCCTTTAACGTCAACTTTCATAGGAAACCTTTAATTTCAACCTATTCTATTCTACAAACTTCACAGTTAATATTCTGAAAGAATTTACTAAAGTACAAAAGAAAATAACTCTGAAACTACTGAGACAGAGAGGAGTGGGATTCTGTATTCTTGTTTTGCTGCAGAGGTGTATTGCAACCTTGGGCAAGTTAATTAACTTCTGGGTGCCTTTGTTTGCCATCCCTATAAATACAACAAGCAATATGAACCTAGGCACCTGCTAGCTACAGGAGGAGAAGAGCAGAGAAGAGCAGTTTGGAGATCGTCAGCAGGGTGGTGTCACACAGGAGTGACATAGACACACAAAGCTGTATACAACTGGAGACTCCTGACTGCTGCAAAATGTCAATCCTCAATAAATGGTCTGACCTTTTTTCTATTATTTCCATTTTATAACTGAAATCAGGTCTGACATAGGGAGCATTTCAGGGGAATAACTGCAGCTTTGGGTTGACTTTGCAGCCTTGCGTCTCACATCGCACCCTCGAAACACAACAGCTTCCCCAGAAACACAGCGCTGCCTCGTGTTGGTCCTTAAGCCCTGAGGACCTCCGGGCATCGGTCTGCTGCCTGACCTAGCAAGCTGACGAGTCCGTTACCAGCGAGTCTCTATCAGCCAACGAGGTTTCCTCTAGTGGAACCGCTTACAGCACATAGCAGCTTGTTTTGGGGAGGTTATTCTCTCGGCACCTAATCGAGATCATCCACGGGCTGAGCCACCTGAGAGTACCCACCTCCATGCTAGAGAGGGAGGCTGGGGTGCCCCCCCTGCCTCCGAGGGGTGTCTCAGGCAGGGACCCAAAGTTAGGTGAAATGAATCTGAATCACAAAGTCCGCAATCCCACGCAGGCGCCGCAGCGCACGGGCCAGGCTGCCCTCACGGTGCAGGGATGGCAGCAGGTGGGGACAAACTCGCCGTCAGCGGGTGGCTCGGGCACCCAAGCGCCAGCCGCTCTCGTCACGCCAGACACCCAGCGGCTTCCTCTCTGCCAGTAACATGAACTTCAGGTAGGAAGGGGAACTGCTCTGATTTGGACGCAAAAGGTTTTAAAAACTTTTCAGAAAGCTGAAAATTCAAATTTGTTCATGTGGGAGTGATTTAAGAAACGTTACTCTGACAAAATGGATCCCTCTCCTACAGGCTCCAAGCCAGTGAAACACTCTCATTAACAAGGCAAAACAAAACAACGTCGGGGCTTTAGAAAAAAAAAAACGTAGAATTTGTTTTATGGAAAAGGTAAATGCTAATCAGGGAAAGGCCTAAATTGTCTGTTTCTAATTTTTCACCATTTTCCAGAATTTTTAGAACTAGAGTGGAGTGGGGGAGATAAACCAGTAAAATCAAAACATATTAACAGAAGGGCCAGTGCTGCTAAATCCCAACTTCTACTGAAGAGATTATACATCCCATGCTGCACAGCTGCGTGCCTGAATTACAAGATTCCCTCACCCACAGCTTTGGCAATGGGATAACAGAAAATCCAGTTTTCCTTCCACATATAACTCAGATCATTAAAATCGCTGAACTGTTGCACAGCTAGGAGTGTTTTTTTTTTTTTTTTTGGACACAAATAAATGTCTCTTTGCGTGCTACCAGTAAGTTCAATAAAATGAAATGAAAAGACTCACAGATATGAATAAACTGCCAAATTTTCTCATTGGCTTCTGTAGAGAAGAGCCACGCTTTAATTGGCTAAAAGGGAAAAAGCTGTCATATCTGAAATGGCCAGAAGAGAGAAACCGCTGGCAGGATGATGTCTTCCTAGGTGAGCAGAGTCCAAGACTTAATTCCATGTGTCACCACAAGATAACACCCAGTCAGAGGCATACGATCTCTTCAGTCCTTCAGGAGACAGGATTTTACTTGACATTTTGTAATATTATTTTAAGAGATTTTCTTAATATGTTTGCAGAACACACAAACAAGGAAAAAATGTAGCATAAACCTTCATCTAGATGCCACTTAGAGAGATATTCAATCATTATAATCAGGCTAATCACAGCATTATTAATTATGATCGGAAAAAAATAGATAAACAGTCAGCAGGAATTCCACGTGCTGGCAAGAGCAGTTGCTTTATATCCTCGTTGCAGCTACCTCTCCTCCTCCGTGGTGGATGCATGCACTTGCACGTGCAGACGCGTGCACTGCTCGGGCGGGCAGTGTACGCAACATGTACCAGCTCGCGGGTGCTGGGTGAAGGGTACTTTTGGGTGAGAAACACAGCGGCTGCTTCCCTCGGCCCCCAGGTCCCACCGGCAGGTGTGACATGACATGGGATGGATCCCCAGTACAGCAACGTCGTTTTATCTTTTGCCGGAAGCTGCTCCAGCCCTCCTTACCTGCGCGAGGGAATGCAGGGGCAGGTACTGCATCTGTTCCCATTTCTCCTGCTTTTTGGCCCTGCTCCCCAACCGGCCGCCCTGCGCCTGCAGAGGTTTCCCCAGCAGGTTCAGTGTGAACCCAGCCTGGATTTCGGCAGCGTCCCCAGCGCCATCGGGGTTCGCAGGCGCAGCGGCCAAACCCAACAACTTTCCTTCTGCTCCCGCTTGAGCAACCTGGGAACACCGAGATGCTGGAGCTGGCTCGTCTGCACCACAAAAAGGGGCCGTGCGGGCTTGGAAACTTTCCTTCGAAACAACAGAGGCTAAAAACATGGGGCTTGATTTTCTGTTGCTACTTGACAGCTTGAAGGGAGGCTAAAAACAGGTATAAATTTTGCGGGAAGAACCTCCCTACAAGGTGGGGACCAGCTGCGGGAGGCCGTGGTGCAGCAGGCAGCCCCAGCCCCCCAGCGGGCGCCCCACAGCCCCGCGAAAGCCACCCTTTGCCTTCCCTCGTGCAGGGCCGCCAAACCTAGCCATCAGAGCTTTCCCCTAAGCCACGAAAGCTGAAACTCTGTAAAGCCTGCGGCTGCTCTCCCAGCCAAGCCATCAGCATTTCTGGGCCTGAGGTAGATACAGATACTTGCGTGTTTTTATGTATAATGTCATATATATTTGTAAATACACAGATGATTTACTTGCACGCCCACCAGCCACACAAAGCGATAATAAATTATTCCAATAAATGGTATTACTCTAAGAAAACAACGAGGATAAATATAATTGCACAAGGTTTAAACAGGATGTAAATCAGCATTAAAAAAAAAAAAGGCAAGTTAATGTGAAGTTGTTTACTCCGAGACAATCTCCCCTGCTCGAACATTTCTGCAATAGCCTCCAGTAGTGAGTCTGCTGCAGGAAGTAACAGGGAGCAGCTCAGCAGATGAAACAAAGAGGACCTAATTACCATGCGAAGCACAACATCCTTCAGATGTGATGAGAAACGTGACTGCATGAAAAACTGGTCCTGGGGAAATTTCAAAATATGACCACCCAAGCATAAAGAAGAGAGTGGTGAAAACCAGAGAAACTGCAACACGAGGGTACAGGATTTCTATACAAAGCATATTAGTTTAAGCGCATGCACACACAGAGATTGTATACATATACACATCTCGATGCAGACACACAAATACAAGACACTATGTGATTATGGGTGAAAGCTATAAATGTATTAAAGCTTTCAAGCCATTTTCTACATATTAATAAAAAATCACATAAATTCTTTCTATGTTGAGCCATGGAGATTCTTGGGGGAGAAACAAACAAACAAATGCATGAAAGACACCCTATCAGCCTGGCAATCCAGGGCTCTCCTTCCATTTTCATCATACTTGGTCATTTAATATTCATTTTTGCCAACAATTCCACAGTTTGAACGTAAATAATTTATGAATATTGGCCATAAATTATTTTGTTATTTTTAAAAGGAGAAGAACATAGATGACAAGCACTGACATTTTCTGGGGGTGAGGGAAAGTCTGATTCTCACCTACAGGTAGAAAAATTATCTCATTTGCAACCAAGTTCCTGAAGGCATTTGGGCCACTTTGGGGACAACACTACCATGCTGAGTGACTGGAGCCCCAGCTCCATCCCCATCCATGCCACAAGTAAAGGCTGCTGAGGTGCCCTGTTGCTAGTGGTGCTCAGCCTCAGCCGGCTGTGGGATGCCCACACCTACGAGGCACCAGGACGACAGGGGCAACCAGACTTCCACTGCTGGCACGATGCCTGACCATGTTCAGGAACGGGCGTTACTGCTTCCAAGATGAAAACACACGGTACCATTTCTAACTTTGAGCCACCAAATAGCATACCTTCATGGACAAGAAATTGCTAAAGAAATAGCATCTCCCGAGCACCCTTTTGCACGAGAACTTGATCAAAGCAGAAATTAACCTATTAATATTAAGGTGAAGCTGATAATGTATCTTGAAAGGCTGCTCAAAGTATGCAAAAACTGTGATACAGACTTTGTGGACTCCTCCGCACGGATCAATAGGGCTCTCCAGTGCCAGCTTCCCGTTATCGATGACAGCCTCTCTCGCTGTACTGATTAGAGATTGTACATCTTTTAATCACAATGAACATGACAACTACACTTTATCTATAGCTCTGTGATTTACAGCAACTGATGCACTACCATAATGGCATTAGTGCAGTGATAGCTTTTGGGTGTTACCCAAGCAGTCGAATTTAAAATATGGTTGCATTTGTGATGTAAGTTGACATGGAAAACCTGATGGCTGTTTCCAACACTGATTTTACCCTATCCAGCTTCCCTTGGTCTCCCTCTGCCTGGTAAATCTTACAGATAAGATGTTCTTTCTTTGCCCCACCAATTCTACCCAGAAGCAAAGCGAAAGCTGACTCATAGACTAAAACGAGAAGCCAGACGACATATGAGGAGTTGTCCTGTGTATATGTTAGCAGACAGAAAATAAGTTTGGAAGCAGCATCCTGCTCTTCTGAGAAAGCATCAACTGTTGCTGTGGATTTCAGGTTAGCCAGTATAGCCCTGAGTTTTAATTTTCTAGATTAATCTCCAGCTTATATGAAAAAGTTATTTAAATATTGATTTTTTTTATATATTGCAGTTTGTTTTCTTTTAGCCTGATTCCTGACAGAAATAAGACATCTACAGAGTTTAGTCCTAGGAATATGAAATTGTGCGTGTGCCTGTGCATGTTCATGCTCTCGTCCAAAAACAGTGTTCGTCTCACTCCCACTGTCCAGCATCAAGGTCAAAATATAAGGAAACTCTTCAGAGTCTGAAAAGGTGGCTGTGGGGGACAGGAGAGAGATCCTACTGCTCCCCATCGCAGGCGCCGCTAATAAAGCTCGTCCTTTGTAAGAGATCAGAGGAGCCACACGAGATGCACGCATTACAAGCCAGGCTTCATTAGCTCCTCTGCTCACAGAGCGATGTCTTTTTACAACAGAATAGAAGATTTTGGTCTCCTGAGCTGAAAGAAATCACAGGCTGGCAGGGGAGAATGAGACAAGATGAGAAGCAGGTTTTTCTTTTCTCTTTCTAAATATTATTATACGAAGCGCTGGCTCGCGTCCCCCGGCAGCGTCCCACCTAACGTCGCTCAAAACACCTAGCAAGTGCCAGAGCCGGTCAGTGCCTGCTGCTTGCAAGAAATGGGGACCAATTCAGGACAGCTCACACCTTGGGCCAACGTCTGACCTCATGCTGAAATTAGAGCTCCGTCCAGACCTTGGACGACCCGGGCTCAGTTCCCCGCTCGGGGCGAAGCTGGGCAGACCGCTGCACTCGGCGTCCTCCCCGCTGACGGGGAGCTGCAGACACCTCGCCGCGCGGCAGCCTTGATCCCACGCACACCGCAGGCCACCAAACACTTCCTTGCGAGAGCTCAAGATTTTCAGCAAGAAACCAAAAGCCACGAGCGACCCAAGGACGACACCAGCGGCCTGGACCTCCGCAGCCTGCGAAGCTCGGCCCTGCCTCACCTCCCCGTGTCCCCGTGGCGCAGCTGAGCGCCGGCGCCAGGCCTAGCAGCAGGCTCCGCGCCCGTCAGGAGCGGCGGCAGGCCCGGCACAGCCGCCGCGGCGCCCTGACCGCGGACCGCCCGGCCCCGAGCCACCGGCCCGCTCTCGGCTCCTGCCGGCGGGCGAAGAGACGGGGAAAGCGCTGCCGGGAAGCGAGAAACGACGACTACAGCGGAAGAAATGAAAAAGAGGAGCCAAGATAAAAACTCGGCTCGTGGTGCGGACGCAGCGCGTGAAGCTGTTTGCACCGTATAGACGGCCGGACTAGGAGTCTGTCGCGGTCTGGTCCGGGCGGAAACCCTCTGTATAAGCTATACAAGCGCTGTATAAAGTGATGGTACGGACGCACAGATTTGGCAGCAGCAAAACATTTGGCAGACACACGCTAATTTCACCAAATTTACGTTTATAAACTATTCAGAATTCAATCTGAAAATATTCAAGCGGTCACTTCTATGTGGAGAGAAAGAACAGAAACGGAGAGCCTCGCGTGCCCCCCGCCCCGGCAGGGCTCCCGGGCGCCGCCGGCCCCGCCGCCCTGCCGGAAGGGCCCGTCGGGCCGGCTCCAGCCCTGGCTCCGCCGCTAGAGCCCATCGTTTTATCCTAATGACAGAGCACGGGAATGGACTGATCTGTTTAGTTTGGGAACATTTAAATAGTTGGCAGGATTCTCCGAGCCAGCGTGTTTATTGTTCTAAATCCAAAGCCAATGGATAAACATACATCTTTTTAAAAAACGCACTCTACTCCTTCAAGCCCTGAAAACCAACCCAGACTATTCAGTTTCATTTCTAGGATGAACTCCGTCCAGCATCGCTACACGGCCGGCAGCAGGAGCGCTGCCGTGCTTGGAAAGACTAATGTCCAGAGCAGCTGTGCTGCGCTGCACTGCCGCCGCGCTGGGGCTGCAGCTTCGCTGGACCCCAGGAACCGCGGGCCGGGCCGTGCTGGGCCCCGCAGGCCGGCACACTCGTCCTCCTGCGTCTCTAGGCACCGCGGACGAGCATCGGCTGAGCCCCTGTGCACAGATTTAAGAAACCTGTCTTAGGCAGCTGCTGTATCCTTTCCAGTTCAGATATTCTGCATCTGGATACAGATCCCAAGAATAAACTACTGTAGTAGTCACAGTAAAATAAATACTTTATTAAAGTTGAATAATGGTGGTTCTAATTACAGTATCATTGATGCATCCTCCTATTAGAGGCCTGGTTTCCCTTTTTTAGAAAATATTTATTTATCCAAAACCTAATACGCATTGTGATGTTTGCAATTGAGCTGCCGCTCTCTCTTCTGCCAGTTTTACAGCTGGGTTGTCAGGCAAAGTCCATCCCACATCCTCCCCACATCAAAACAGGTATCAACTTTGCCCAGAGAACCTACTCCAAGAAGGGGCTCTTCCTGAGACTCCCAGGGGGTTAACTCCCTTACGGCTGCCCTTCCTAGCACGCAAGTGGGAGCCTTTCCGAAGGAATTAAAGAGAGTCCTGTACCAAACCTACTGGGCATTTAGCTTTGTTCTCAATGATCAGTCAGCTGTGTTATGACATTCAGGTTGGTATTTCAGTATAGCTGGCTCTTTTCTGTCAAGCAGATACCCTAAGACTTAGCACTTAGTAGGAAGATAAAATTGCTTCCAGTATTGTTCCTCCAAGTCATTTTTCTGGTTGGTGCTGGAGGAGAAAACTGCAACCACTTCAATACGGGACAGGCCAGGAGCTGAATGAACAATGTACATTGTCTGCACAATGCCTGTACAGACGCTGCTGATTACCTGCAAAAGCCAAGTAACGTCCAACTCAGCTGTGGTGGTGGTGCTATATATGCTACCAAATGGAAGACGCTTATACGATACCCCTGCTCTTCTGCCCTAGTAGCTTCCTCATGCCCAAGCTCAGCTCCTGCTCCTGCTCCCCAGGGTTCCCAGCTGCTCTCAGAGGATGCGAGTTATGCAAGGCTATAGCAGGATTTGTAAAGGTTTCAGATTTTTTCAGGTGTGGGTTATGTGGGAAAATAGAGCAAGAGTTACTCCATTTTCAGTCAGCTCATCCTCAAGAATGCCTCATTGTCTGTAGTAAAACCCAGCTCAACAAGAACAGGAAGATTACAACAAATCCAAAAATTGCAGCATAACAACACACCTCCTTCAGCAACGATGACAACAGCACAACGTAACCTCAGCCAACACCCACAAAGTCAGGTCAGGGAACCATTATGCCACCAAGGCTGTTTCTGGAAGCATACCTAGAACTTGTCGGACCTTTTTATACCAGACTCATATCCTCTGGGGAAAAAAAAAATGGGGAGATCAATGATTCTGCATGTCACTTGGAACCATTGCAACACAGAGCACAGAAGTAAAGGGGCTTCTTGATGCACAGAAATCATGCACTAAAATGTCTCTAAATACTTAGGAAATTTGCCTCACGCTTGGACTGAATTCCCGACAAGTTGAGCCAGGGGGTGAGCCTGGAGGGATCACTGGTATGTATAACAGAGACAGCTACAAGTGCAGGGACCGGAAAGGACCAGGAGTTTTCGTGAGGTTGCACAGGGAGCTGGGAACTGAATCCAGGGTCCGACATCTCCACTGGTGAAAATTGCCAATGACTTCAAACACCATTGACTCATAACAGCTACAACAATTTACACCAGCTGAAGACCTGCCCCCAGGAGTCCTGCCGTATAGCCCTCTGCTCTTACTGCTAGAGATCGATGACTCTTACAGGTCAGATTTTTTGTTTTGTTTTGTCAGGCTCAGATTGCTTCTTTGTGGACTGCTGAGATCAAATCAATTACTTTCCACTCCAACCATCTGACCAAAGTAATTCTAATGGACCAGAAAGCAGAAACTCAGATAAAAGAAGTGACAACATATTTTTCACTGTTGTCTTTGTGCTGAGCATGATAAAGAATGAAGGCTGAAATAAAGACCGTTCTTAATAATTCCACCTCACATAAGAGTAATGATCTTAATTCCCACCCTTTGTTTTAGTTGTTGAGATCGAGGACATGAGTTTAGATGGAAGACGAACCTTGTAAGTCTTCAAAGGAAGAGCACTTATAACAGAAATCTTGTTTCCCTGATAATCATATCCAGGAAAACTATTATTTTGGAACATGATTGCATTTTTCAGCTACCTTAATACCATTTTTACTGTTCAGCTGCATGAAAAATTACCTAACCTGTTGGAATGGATTTCTTGACCCACACATAGCTACATTAAAGGGTGTAATTTAATGCAATCTAACTAAATTAGCACCAATTAGACAGGCTAAATTAAAGGGCATGTCACTAATAAATTTTATGCTAAACATATTACTGATAATAAGCTCACTAAAAATTGCATAATGAAATAAAATATTCTTTTTAACACTGTTCAGTCTAAATATGAATATATAAAAAGTCATGAAATAATGAAATACAGTATGCTAATTCCCAGTTGCCTTTCAGGATAACATCACAGCAATATTAAAATGCACTGATTACAGTGGTGTTTAAAAACAATAGGTCAAATCCTACAGGGAAGGAGAAAGCCAGGCCAAATTCCATGCAATATCTGGGATTCTGATCCGGCAAACATTTACATATATGCCTAGCTCCTTTGAACTCAGCAGGTCTGCTCTTGTACATGAAGTTGTTGGCTTACTGCTGTGTCTGCTCAGAGAGCTGAATTTTAATACAGAACAGGGTGTGAAAGAGGACTGCAGAATATGGCCCAATTTGCATTCAGACACTTTTTCTGCAGAATGTTTTCCAAGATTCACTTTTGGAAAGCCCTCATCAAGCACCACAGCTTTACAGTATGCTCTTCTTAAGTCCCATATGTAAAAACGTCCCACAAATGCAAAAACTAAGGCTGAAGCCCTTATTCAAAGCTTCAACAAGTAGCTCTTTGATCAGCGGAGACAAGGCAGACCGATTTCTCACAGCTCTGAGTGCATGTGTGTATCCGTCCGTCCGTCCTGCTCTCTCTTGTGACTGGATTCTCTAATGTCTAATGAGAGCCAGGCTCGTGCTATGCCCTCTTCTCCAAACAGTGCATCATTAGGCTTTCTCTCCCCTGTCTGGCTGCTTGTTTTCACAAAACTTGAAGCTTTGTGAGTGCTACCACCTTGAGCAAATTCAGCTGAAATTGGCCAAGAGGTGCTGGGGTGGGGGTGGGGGGGCAAACAGATGTACTGAAACCTCACAACTGCACAAGCGCCATTCCTAACAGCAGTTAATGGGAATTTGATGATTTAGCTATATGCACAATTTAAAAATGAGTTGTTCAGCAGATTTAACATATCGGTGCCCACCTTTTTAGCTATGCCCCTATAAGTAGCTGGGAGAGCTGTAAATGAGGCATTTGTTCATTTTCACCTTCAAAGAAGCTCAAAACTCCTGGATGCCCCTAGCTCCCAAGGGCTATTAAGACAGTAAAGACTCCCAGCCTTCCTGGCCACATCTCCACTTAACGCACAAGTCCTCTGCTAGATAGATTCAGAAGGTTTACGACCATTCGCATCTTCTTTTGGACACATAATGAGCAAAGGCCTAGACAAGAGCTGGCAGTCTACGTATAACTCCTCTATCAGATATTTATTAATCAGTAATAAAGTAAATCAGGGACAGTAAAATGGAAGTGACATCTTCATTAAGATAGACCAGCATGTCCTGAATAGCAACAAGAATGAGCTTCTAGAGCATATCTTATGCATTCACACGTTAACTAATCAGGGCCCTCAGCAGGGTCCTTGCTCACATGAGTTGTCTTTTTTCACACAGGTAGCCTAAACTTAACAGGCACTCACGTGAGTAATCATTTGTAAGAGCAGGTTCCTAGCATCAAGTTCCCTTTCTCCAGCTCCCCAGTACAAACAGCCCCCTAAAAAAACACTTTGAGCAGAAACAGAGCTACTGTCTTAGTGAACATGAACAGCTCCGCAAAAATGCCACAAAGACCTGAACCTGCAATACAGTCCATCAGCACAGTTTTAAATGGCTTTTTGATATTCAGTGCCCAGCTCATGATCTGTGGTTGATGAAGAACTGAACCTTAAACTGGAGATGAAGAACAGCAATGTGCAAGTATAGGGAAATTTTACAGGTTGAAAAATCCTGGACATCGCCCAAGTCTCTGGGCCTACTCTCAGAGAGCTGCCAAGTAAACTTTCATACCAGAGCATGCTCTTTCCCCCTCCACAAATACAGCCTCTCCCTCCCTTCCCCCATGTGAAAAACAACCAGGGCTTGCTAGATTCTTTCTGGCTATAGCCAAAAAAAAAAAAAAAAAAAAGGCTAGGATTTGTGTAGTGTCCATTAAAAATCCTGAAAGGTGCTAAAGGCACCTGAAAAAATTGACTTTTCCTGTTCTAATGTCTCACCTACTTAGATTTTTAAAATAGCTAGGAAATCATGCCAAATGACCACTGTTAATCAAAGATTTCTTTCTAATTATGTGAAAACAAGCCAGCATCCAAAATGGTAAATTGCCATCTATGTACACTTTACTACAAGACGAACTGAAGTCACATTTGTGCATATTGTAAGAAAAAATGATGGCTTTGGGGTAGAAAGGTCATATTTGTTTGTTTAGGAGTGTTTTCTTTTTTATAAAAAAGAATTTCTGATTTTAAAAAATTTCCCCTATCCACTCTATAAGGCAGCATTTTCATGGATGCAAATTGCTGCACTTTTATTGACTCCACAGCAGCTTTCACGGTTGTAGCCTGTGCAGGATGGTGCCCATGGGAGGAGGCAGGAGTGTCACTCCAGGACACTCAGTGCACCGTGCACTGTGCTGCATAAAGCCCCAGATGGCAGCTGCCTGTCTGCAAAGAGGTCTTGCTAAACGTACATCTTCGCTATCACTTCAAAAACAATACACAAGTGATTTATTCTCTTTAAAAAAATTATCTGTTTGGTTCATTAACCTATAGCGGTACAAAAGCAGGAGTCAATTACGTTGCCACATCAGATGGGTGTAAAGATAATTACCCTGAAAAGAAGATGTAAAGGTGTCCATAAAGGCAGCGAAATGTGACCCATTAAATCAAGCTGTAGCCTATTATGGGTCAAAAAACACATTTGTAGGGCCACAGGCTCATGGCTATGGCCAATCTAGCATGAATTCTGCAGGTGTCTTTTTCAAATAAATGTGAAATCTATCCTTTTCTTTTCCTTGTTGTTACTGTCTTACCTTCCTCGTATCTCTGTTTACTTTACATGTAATACAAATGGCAGACACAAATGTCTGTCTCCAGAATTGTACTGGAGAACGCCGTACGTGTGAGCAGTCAAACAGCAAATAAGATGCAGAAAACAAGCAACGTAAAATCCACAAACAGCACTGCACCCCTGCTCTCTCCTGGGTATTTCACAATGCAATTAGTCTTTCTGTCATCTTACAAAGTGCCCTATGTTTAGTAAGGTAAATCTGCATTAGATTCAATGACCCAACTCAAGATCTGGTCCTGTTGTCTATGGAGAATGATAAAAGATCTTGTAAATGTATTGAAATTCTTCTTCTGTGAAATTTCCTAGCACTAACTTCAAGTTATAAAAAAAACCCCCAAAATTAGCATGCAACTTTGGTTAGCTGTGACTAAATTCTGAGTGATGTTCTTTTGGATTGATTTAAACCACTCTATTTTCAAGTAAGCACCTCTAATATTTGAAGGACCTCATTTAACCAGTTTAGATTATATTTTACCTCATTTGTACTCACTGCAACTAATGTGTCGAAAAAAATCAGCTCCATGTTGCGTACTAACACCTACAGGTTTTACTGCGAGGCGGTCTGGCATTGTCCCCTCCAGGCTATCCGGGGCTTGATTCTGCTTTCACTTACACCATTTCTAACCAGGAGTAAGTAAATGGAAGTCACTGGAGTCCTTCAGTGGCAATCCCAGTAGACTTGAATCCGTAATTAAGCTTGCAAGTTTTCAAACAGAAGCATTGCATTGATACAGGTGTACAGGACAAACTCTGATGGCTTGTAAACAGCCTCGCTAAAGTGCTGAGGATGGTAACAACATCAGCGTGGGAATTACAGGGATTTATGATTCATAGAGCTACTGTGTCAATGGTCTTAACTCCAGTCATGGCAACAGAGCGAGGCCAAATGACCACGGTAAAGGGTCTCACCCATGGAGGGGGCATGGAAATGGGCTGCAATATAAATAACGCAGGAATAATTCATGAGAAATGGATGTCACTGGAGTCAATGGTGTAAAACACAGGCTTCTAGGGAGACAATCTGCACAAAAGCATTAATTTTTTAAAGCATTTATGTTATTAAAAGTATGATCTGATGAAGTTATCCATCAGGGAAAAAGAAAGTACAATTCATGAAAAACCATCTGTACTTAGATACTTTCACTCTGGCCTGGGCAGCTTTGTAAGTAACACACTAGAAACACCTCTCTCCCCTTCAGATTTATTATATTTTTATTCTTATCTAACATACTCCATACTCCATACTCCTTTATATCCTTCACGCTACATAGCTGGCTTTTAACTGTTCTAAAAATAACAGTCATTAAAGGAGGTACAGAGAGGTTCCAGTCTCCTTGGTGAATCTGAATTCACACCAGCTCTGTCAAGGAAGGTTGGCCACAAACCTGTCTGCAGCAGGTGCGAAGCAGAGCTCCTTTTTGGAGAATTAGCCTCATCTATCATATACATTTGTTTTGGGTTAACTGGTATGTTGCTCACAGCAAAAGAAATTGAGAAGCCTCCCACCCAGTGCAGGAGAAATTTAAAGTACTGGTCAGTAAAGCAAAATGATTCTGCAGAGATATCTGTGGAGACAAATTGCCCACTTATCTACCTTAATTTGTAAGACACATCAGGTGTCATATAAGATATTATTCCTAAGGGAGTAAGTCACCTTCATAATCACTACAGAGGTGAGGACGTTAGGCAAACACTAACTAAATCAAAAGTCAAAAATCAAAAGAAAAAAGACATTTTCTTCAAGGAAACACAGTTTGTGTAACATAGAACCCTGAAAAATGAAGACTTAGGAAACCCTGTATCGACTGCTTGTATTCCTATGCGTACCTCTACCTGCAGACATGGCTTTTAAGCAAGACACATTTAATACGGTCATTATGATACCAATACCATTCTCTGTGTTCCTTCTGTTTCGTAAGTGACTTCTGAAAAGAAATAAAGCCTGAACAGTGAAAATCTGCCCAAGGAGCAGGGATGTGGAGGAAGCAGGAAAACACTCTCTGGTTTGTCACAATTGCCTACATAAATTACAATCTTCTTTAATCCTGAGAATTTCCCTTGTCCTACAGGGAATTCCTGTTCTGCAAAATGAATTCCATTGGAAATAAAAGAGTTTGCTCTTGAAGTAAATGTAAAGTGGAGTACCTATGCTGGCTTTAGCAGACCTGGGCTGATTGACATCAGCTGAAGATCTGTCCTTGGTTCCCACAGAAAAACACAGAGAAAACTCTTCTCATCAACGGGTCGAATCTTAGAGTTCACTTAATACAACAGAGCTAGAGTTGATGGAGACACTAATGGCTAATATTAGATATGTCAATCAAAATCTATTAATGTGGAGTTGCTAATTTGATTTGCAAAATACTGTAACAAAGATTCATATAATTTTTCCTTAATGAGTATTTGTTGGATATTAAATCAAATGAGCATTATTTGAGAGCACAGCCCTTCTCCAAGTAATATATACATTTACGTGTTGTTGCTTCTAGACTTTGAGCGAATAAGTTTGTACACAAGAGCAAATTTTGATTTTATGCGGAGGGCTAGCACCAGGACTATGCTTCACTGTAGCCTGACACAAGCCAGACTTTAGGTGAGATAATAATGCTGTAAATACTTTGAGTTCACTTCCTTAAACAAACTATCCTATGGCATGGGCTGAATGAAATTCTTCATTGCTAGATTATTTCCTTTAGCAATGTGGACTTAAAAATTATAGCAGCTCAGATCTGTCATTTAGGAACTACATTCTACAAACTGCACCAAGTGCCTTTGCACTCCCTGAATTAAGTGGGACACTCCCCAAGAGAAAAAGCACTAATTTACAGGCATTTTTGGCAGCACAAGGCTCACAGCAATACTACAGTTTAGATTTATTTTAACCACCCAGGTTATTTTCATTACAGCTAACATAAAAAAACATACTTCTCATTCAAAGTTGTCAATGTTTTGTTTTTATGTAAAAAAATAATAATATTAATAATAAGAATTCCAGATGTTCATGTAAAGGCAGTTCATTAAATCACAGTTGTGCACTCTTCCATGATGTAATTTTCTCTGATAAATTTCTTTTTCTTTAAGCAGGTAATAAATACATAAAGCTTTCCTATCTATATATCTTTTAATCGACTGCAGTCATTTAACCTAGACCCTCTAACCAGATTAATAATAGAAAACGTGTCATAACAATTCCTTACCACAGGATGAATTATCATTATTGTTTTGGCATTGAAAATCCTTTCTGCTACCTCAAATTACCCTTCTTTTCAACAGTGCACAATACATGAATCACTTCCCTAATCCTACATGTTACTAAAAATCACATCCCAGTACAATAGAAGCATCTGACAAGCTACTTTCTGACAGCATGTTAAACTATCATGTTCATGAATTCCCTGAGATCCTCTGGATCTGTTTCATTAATAGAAGTTGCAAGTGAAAGCCAAAGGAAGAACTGCTCAAAGTCTGTGAGAAACCACCCAAAGGCTCAACTTCATATCCTAGCTCGGCCCTTCATCCTCAGCGTTAGGGAAACGGCTTCCCTTTTGCCAAGAAGGTGTTAGGCAGACAAACATCATTAGAGCTCCAGTTATACCTCTTTTGAAATCTAAAAATCGTAAGCATCTGGATTTTGTACAGCTGAGGGCAATTATACTGCTGTTTCCAAACACCAGAAATGTGTATGTATCCGCAGCATTAGGTATACACAGGCTCTGATGCTCAGCTGGCTGGTAAATCAGTAAAATTTGATGACGTCAGGTGAGTGACACTGGGTTTACACCAACTGAGGATTTAGTCCTCGAGTTTGCAAACATACATAAAAAAAGGAGTGATCTATAGATCGAGGATATAGTTAAAAACCAAGGAATTAAAAATGCCTAACATTGATTTTTGTCCTGTTACTGACAGTCTCTGTGGTTTCAAGGTATTTCTTTCTTATAGCAATCTAATAAAACATACTTTTTTCTGCAGGACCTGAGAAGGAGCCAATCCTGCATTCACAGGGAAGCCAAGGGCAAAACTCCCCATGTCTTCAATGTGCAGCATCTGCCCCATAATGTGGATAGATTTGTGCACGTTAAATACTTGCACGGTACGCGTACTGACAAGTAAACTCTGGGCTGCGTGGGTGTGAGAGCGGGACACTGCTCCCAGGTGCGGGGTACCTCTGATCTACCACTCCAAACTGGCAACAGGGAAGCTCCTCCAGCTCTTCTCAAGATCAGATCCCAGGGTGGCAAATGCTTTGCTCTGCGATTGCTGAGCTGTCCTTAACCCATGGCTATAACTTTTGAGTGATAGTAGATAGATGCATGGACTTGGGCCCTGCGTAGCTGATCCAAAATCTACATGTTCAAAGGTCTGGAATATACAGAAAGGTTAATAAGTTCATTGCTTAATAAGTCATTGTTTTTGAAAAGTGATTAAACCATCTGCCCTCTTTATGGTCTTCTAAACAAACCCAACTTTTGCTTCTACTATACAGTAATTTGGGCAACTTTTTATGGCAACAAACTAGTGTTCATCAGAAGTGGCATATTTTTAACACTAATTCTAATTATAACAAGCATTGCATTTTGTGTGCTTTCCAATTATCATGAGAAAAGTCAGCATAAGTGTCCTCTCTTATCATAATTATCTGCTTCTAATTTCAATTTTGGCTATGACTTTGCACTCAGTGATGTAAATGTAAATGTTCCTGTCAGATAAAGATTAATTTGATTTAAGCCCTCTTTGTTCTAATTATATATTCTATTTCTGCTCACTATGCAAGTTTCGTTCTAAGCCACATCTGTATTTTATCACAACAATGAAGAAATTCTGTGGTATTTAAAAAGGTAACTACAGGATTTCAGCTGGGCCTGTAAGGCACTGTTATGACATTGTACACTAGGACGGTGCCAAATGAATTAATATTTTAGCTGACTAATTTACAGATTACTGTAATTATTACTTGAATATTAAAAGTATGTGAACTTTTATCAAGTGAAATAAAACTTGTTGCCCTAATTGCTCCCTTTGCTCCTAAGGAAACATGACCTTTATGGGCTTTGAACCCAAGGAAACTGAAAATACTGAATGATACCCCGTAGGCGGAATAGGAGATTAAACATGAAGAGAGAGATAATTTTATCTCTGACTAACATGGAACATATCTCCCTGATATTTTCCTGTCTAGAAGCCAAGATTTGGGGGATAGTCTCGAGAGATTTCTGTCATCAAGCACATCAACACTATGTGGGCATTTGGGGAAGAAAGTAAGATATAAATAGCAGATGGGTAATTCTGCTGTATTTGTCCAGATTTTGAGTGAAGTCTCAGACTTATAGGCTTCTAAAACTACTTAAATTATGAGTTTTGCAGAGCCTGCAGAGCTCTTCAAGCCGACAGGCTACAGCCTGCTTTGACCATGACGAGACAGGACTGGCCTGCCACAGCTCTGACGAAGTTCTTCTAAGTAGCCCTGCTTGCACTGCGCTCTGGAGCGAGGCATCTTCCACCGCGAGCATGCCCAGCGAGGCCTCGCTGGCTGGGCTCGAGGCAGAGCTCAGGCGCGAATTCTCTGATGTCTAATAAAGGCTGAGCTCATGTTCCAGCGCATCTGTCAGCAGGGCTTGCAAACTGCCTCTCTTTCATCCTGCTGCTTTCAGAAAGCTTACAGCAACTTTAACAGTATCTAACAGCTTCACTGACACTTGGCTGAAATTGCCCGACCAAATCAAAAACCTTGATACACATAAGGACACAACCACATATATGAATACCACCTTTCCTGAACAAGTTATATTCATAAGACTTGAAACTTTGAAGGTTTTACTGAAGTAGGCAGACTTTGTGGCAGTTCTTTTCTGCATTTGCAGAAGTCTGGATTTCCACCCTGAGCATGTTCCTACCTCATTCTCTAAGCCTCTGTCTTCTTCCAGGTCTCAGTTCCCTCCTCTCTCTCAACAGGAACACACCTATCTGCTCTAAGAGTCACAAAGAACAAACGATTGTGTCTCATTTTCAAAACATAAAAGCTCTAGGATTCATTACAAATGAGAAAAGTCATTTTTTAATTGAACACTGGAAAAATAAATTTGAAAAATAAATTAAAAAAAAATGCTTCCGGTAACTTTATGGTCAAGACTCAACAAGGCTAACTATTATCCAATGCATCCATGGCGCAAGAGCTCTTTGAACAGTTTTCTCCTGACATTTCTGACCACTTCAGGGGGCGACTACTCAAATAAACAACCTAATGACTTGAGAGATCAAGACACTTACAACTCACTGACATTTAGACTTCCAACTTGATCTGTGCCAACTGCTGTCTTAAATGCTGACTTCTGAGCATGTCAAGACTACAAGCTGGCATGTAAATACTTCTGACTGGCCACTGTCTTCAAGATGTGTTCATTGCATCTTCTGAGGATTCTGTGTTCTGAAAAAACTATGGCTAAAAATGTTTTACCCAACATCTCATCAATTCATTCCAGTATTTATAAATGAGGGATGGGATTCACACCAATGCGTTGTTTGCTGTGGTTGTTATACAGTTTTGCTTTTTCAATTCTTTTGTTTATAAAAATACTGCTGTTCTACTTGCCATAACAAAAATACACTGCTGGAATATTGCTGTGATCTCAGCACGGTATTTCTGGACAGGGGGTGACCTTCTGTACCTTTTATCTGGAGGAATTTGGCCCAGAGAGGAAGAAATCAAACAACACGTGATTCAGAGTTGCTGCAGAGCCCGTCACCTCTCATCAGCTTGTGATTTAGTGTAACCCAAACAGGGACAGCCTGTTATTTTGTGTAGGAACCAACATGACATTATCCAGAGCCAGGAGGTCATTGGTTTAAATCTCAGCTAATCTGATGTGTCAGACCAAAGGCTCAGATTAGGCAGTTTTAGAAAAAGGAAACATTCCTCCGCAATTTAATATTATAATTAACTACGGATACAACTACTTCAAAAGGAATAAAGCTTTAACAACAGAAGATAATGGGTCAGATTCACTGCTGGTATAAACTGCCAGACCTATGCTGATCTAACGGAGCTCTGCCAACTTCGACTAGTGGCAAATTAGCGACAATTAATGAATTTCAGTGATCAAACTCCAGTTAATTTTTCATTACTGAAATAATCCAGTTGGGGATGTGTGTGTGCACACAAACAGTGGTACTTCAGTTATCAAACAACAACAGATTATTTCTGGATTACAAACTTCACATAAAAGGGAACTGCAGAAGCAGTTTGGGAGTAGGGTAGTTTTACCTATTAATTTTGTTTTAGCTAATCTTTCGAAAACAGTCAGGTGCTTACTGCTACCAGAAATCACTCTGGAGACTGGAGAGATAGGGAAGATACGTACTGTAAATTCTCTACCTACAAGTGCAAATATTTCTAATAAATAAATGATTCTTATTGAAATAGGTTGGATTACATCCATTTTCAGATAAATATTGGCAGCACGTGCTTTCCTGGAGAACACGCAATAAAAATATTGAACTAGTATTTAAGAGAAGTACATTAGTAAAAATGTCTACCATAAACTTATAATGTACATTTTCAAACTGAAATATCTTTGTAGCATTATAAACATCATTAAAAATGAGAACTTCAGGACACTCGCTAACTTCTCCTGCAAACTCAACCGTTCTCACCACGTTCTCACCTAGTCGGGAAGGGCCATTAGAATTTGTTAGGCTCATTCTTTACAAAATACAATCTTCAGAAACAAGGTCTTGATTCAGGAAAGCACTTAAACACGGGCTTGAGTGTTCTTCCAAAAATACGTGATTTCTGTGTTGGGATCTTGTTTGGGCAAGTATTTGTGGAATTCTAACAAAAATATAGTTCACCTGTGTTCAATTCAATAGCTTAAACTCCACGGTTAGCCTGTATGTCAAGTGCTTCAGTAGAGAGGGGTCTAGCATGTTTTTCTTTCATTTTGCAAATATTTGCTTTTTAAGAACATGAACAGATAAATAATAATTGAAGCATCAGCAAATATGATAGTCAATTTGTATAAGGAGATAAAATCCAGCTTTCTACAGAGCCCCTTCTAAACCCATACTTCAATTGTGGGCACTTCTGTTCAAGAGTACTTCTGGATTCATACAAATGTAATGGGAATAACACTGATATGTTGCCCCTACTTCATAAATATATTCGAGGGGAAGAGGGCAGGAAACAGAACAAAAGTGAAAACTATCTGAGGCTGACAAAGGTTGATTGCTTCTTTATGACCTTAAATGCCTCTTCCTAATCCTGCAGCATTGCCTCCTGCCCTGGAACTACCGAGTTGCCTCTTAAATTCATTCGTATTATTTGCATCAGTGGTCTCCTCTGGCAATTTATAACTACACTTAAAATTTACCCCATAGTGTGTAATTTTCTGTGCAAAAAGCACAAAACTACAGAGCAGTCACAGAGCTAAACCAACTATCAAAACAGTTACTACTCACGGTTTCTCCTCAAGAATTTAAAGTAGTGTTACCCTAAGGCAGCTCTTTTCATAAAACAAGAAGTAAAAAATACTTTGACTCCTGCATACAAGAAATAATTAAAAATGCATAGTACAAAAACTGTGGAAATGAATGAATTTTGTGGATTTCCTACTTATTAAATCTTTATTATCCCAGGAGCAAAAAGCTATATCACTACCATCTCCCTGATTTAAGCCAAGCAAGATGGCAGAGTTATTCATTCTCAAAACTACTCCATCTCTACCTTTTGTGGACTAAAAAAAAAGAGAGAGAGAGAGACTGTGCTTTACCCAGGTAAATGGGTGTCAGGACAATTGTGCTTGAGATGAATGATATTAACTGCAGCACAAGGCAAGGAAGAAAAAACGAATTTTAATGGTGTTGAAAACTATAGCCTTAAGAAATGTAGTGGATGACTCTATTCAATGAAGCAATCATTGAGAAGTTCTTGGCAGGATGTCAAAAATTACATTTAAGAGGACAATTAAAACGGTATAATGCAAACGCTATAATTAGAACCATATCGAGTTGAGCAACATACTATTTTTGTTCCAGGCTGTTAAAAGAAAAATCCTCCATGAACTGTTGCCAGTGCTTATTGTTATATTTACCAGATAATACAGATGTAGTAAGAAGACAAATTTTCCTGCCATATAGATTAAGTGAAAAAATATCTTTGTACCTGAGTTTTCTCTGATAATCACTTACTTCCCAGAAATGACTTATGTATCCATATATTTACAATATTTTGCAGGGACAATGGCCTAGGTCCCCCTTCCTGTTCTGCAAATTCAGGAGTACTCCTGTTATGGTGTCAGACTGCTGTGCAGTGTAAACCAGCACCACTTAATTTGCACCAGTTGAGGAATAGCCCAGAACTTAAAGCAGAACTTGCCAGAAGTGCTACAGGGAGCCCAAATTTCATCTGTAGAAAGTGAAATGGGCATGTGTATCACACGTGAAGATGCTGAAACCATGGAAGTAGTAAAATGAGAAGAATTTGCCTCAAAAATGAAGTTTACACTTCCTAATTATTGAATGCAAGCCTTAAACAAGGGGTTTGCATAAAACAGGAAGACAAGTAGGAAAAACATTTAAAATCAGATGCAAACTACTACCAGGACAAACCTCTATTTCATTTGGAAGTTGTCAGACCCTGAACCAGCAAGGCTTAGCAGAAGTGTGTAAGCAAGTAATTAGATCAGGGACTTCCAAAACTGCAAGCAGCAGCAGCCCTCTGAGAGGACCTTTCTGCTTGCTCCTCAGAAATGCCCTCTGAAACGGCACCACGAGGTCGCACTGACACAGGAAGGAAGAGTAACCAAGCGTGGTCACTTCTGATGGAAACATGGTGCATCCTCCTGGCAGGAGGGATGGCATGGGATGATGCTGGAGCAGCATGGAGCCCTGGCTCCACTTACTGCCAGTTCCAGCAGCACTGCAGTTTAGGAGGCACCTGTGGAAGCCCACAAGTCCCTGGAGCTCCCTGTACTCTGGGCCATAGCTAATAAGGGACTTCAAAGCTTTGAATAGGCTGAATTTCTCAATGATTATCCAACATAAATTTCAGAATCTTTTGAAGATGGTTTGCGTCTGCTCAGGGGGTCCATTTTAAAAGGCAATGGGAGAAGCTGCAATTGTAAAAAAAAAAAAAGCAAACAAACAAAAAAAAAAAAACCAAAAAAAAAACCTCATTGAAGTGTGCTATAACTTCACAGTGTGCTTTCCCTTCCTCCTTAGTGCTCTTCTCCCAGCTATGCAAGTCAGGGATCCCAGTGTGCTGGGTATCTCAGGTAGGGGCACCATCAGAAACCACAAGGAAACCTTGGATGAAACCTAGTTTTCCAGTCTAGGCCTGAGAATCCAGCAATTCAGATGCTACCTAGTGTTCGATACTGCCTCTTTGTGGAAAAATGCTGTTATACATTGTAAAGCTTTGCTGTTCAGCTTCTGATCTGTTTTTGGAGAACAGTTTCTCTGAATGTACCATGAAATCTCATGGAAGATCTCCTAATATGGAGCTGTATTTCCTGGGGGAACACTTCCATGAAGAAATAGGCAGTGGAATACATAAGAGGTAGATGCAAATTCCAACAGTACAAATAATCATAATGTTCAGCATAGTGATTACACTGTACGCAATGCAAACTCCAGCAGGGAAAGCCTACACACATGCACCACTTCTGTGGAAGAAAAAGCAAATATAACATTTAAACTTAAACCATGCTGGCTTTCCTCTTTCTCGCACACTCCAGACTGCATAAATTCAACAGCATATTTTACTTTTCTTTACAGGTCCTGATTAGTCCAGGTGAGATAGAGGGTTTTTTTCCTTAGCCTAAGAAATCAGCTGTTATACTGAGTGGTAAAACATTACAAAATTAATGAATAGCCTATTAAAAATACATCTTCATCATAAATAGTGCTATTCCATGACTAAGCCTACAAAGAAAGCTAGTTACAAATTTCACAGATACCGTAGTCATTGAACTAAATAATAAGTCAATTATCTTTAGCAATGCATTTATTTATATACATGAAATGTAATAGATAGTCATAAGATACTTCTCTTTGTTCATGACAGATTGCTTGAGATTATCTAAGCATTATTGAGCCCTCTAGAACAATGTATCAGTAAAAAAAGAAAAAGGAAAAATACAGACCAAATTTATAAAGGTCAGTGAGTAATTGTTAACCTTGGAGGGGGAGGAAATCAGTATTTTTTGCCGACATCACTCAGAGCCTCTTGTAAATCATATTCATATTCATATACTTAAGCATTAATTTACATACTTAATTTCTGACAGGTTGACAACTGCAGTCCTTCTATCCTCTTGGTGTAAAGTAAGAAGTCAATTGTTATTCAGTGTATCAGTTACAGTGGTAGTGCCACTAACTGTATTTTATATAATGTGCTATCTGCAGAAAAGCAGATAAGAATTTGATTTAACATCCAATTAAAAGCCGTCATTGAAAAATTACTTCAAATAAGCCTTTTATTTTCTTTAATCAGTCCTCAATTCAAGCCTTCCTTGGACCTACTGAACCAAGCATCAGGACTCATGAATTTTGATTAAAAAATTTGAGCCCATTTCTAACTTAAGCAGATTTTTTTTGTTGCACTGTTTGATAGAAATTTAATAAATCTATGAATCCTTGCCAGCGTCATTTATCATCTTTTTTTCCGCAAGACTAGCCTATTATGCCTCGGCAGTAAATTATGAGGAAGCCAGCAAACCAAAACTTTTCAGTCCGA
The DNA here is from genome assembly GCF_028389875.1 of Rhea pennata. NCBI lineage: Eukaryota > Metazoa > Chordata > Aves > Rheiformes > Rheidae > Rhea > Rhea pennata. The sequence goes on along the minus strand of NC_084673.1, from coordinate 14,481,413 downwards.
TACTGAAGAAGAGATATAATCACTTGCATTGAACCATATAATTATAGTAGAATATGAATCTCTGAAACATTAGGTCCTGTTTTGAATATGTAATGCCCATGCTTTGAGAGCCTACAAAGATTTCTAGCTGATCTAATATAGCTCAGTTTAGCATCATATTGAACAATTTGCTGTTAATGAAAATGACAGCAAAAGCCATAAACAACGAGCTGCGAGACTTGGTAAGAATTATTAAGGAAACTTTCTCGTGTTTGGAAGAACAAATCAGAAAATCAAACAGTCACCTTTCAGGATGGAGTCAGGCACAGTTACCCTGAACAAACCTGGGAACTTAACTTAAGGCTGTGTTTATGTAGCTGTGCTAGTTCAAGGCTGAAATTGGGCCCTTCTGTGAACTCCAATCACTGTGCACCTGGCTGAGAACAGGGATTTCCCAAAAGCCCTGGGCACAGCTCGCAAATTCCCGCCAATGCGCACGGCACACTGTTTCCTCTCGAAGGGCATCTTCACCCACACGCGCACACGAGGCTCTACAGACAGCGCAGGGGGCTGTGTGCTGGGCTGCAAGGTGGCACCGGGGCACTGTCACTCCCCGGGTCCCCCCCAGGAGCCCCAGCAGACCATGCGCAGCTCCCCTGCGGTGAGTCAGACCAGGAGTCCAGGTCAGCCGCTCCAAGTCCCGCTGCAGACACCCATTGTGGTTGCTCCTGGCTCCCTGGGAGCCGAGGAGGAGACTCCTATCCTTTCAGACACCAAATTATGGGACTGGGCAATGTAAATTGCCCAGTGGGTGTGTTGGCATCTCTCAATACACAGATTGTCCGGGGAATGTTAGCGAGTCATGTATATGTGAACAAAGACAGAAGAAAGAGAAAATCAGATGCATTTTTGAACAATGTCCAGCCTTTCTCTGGTCCTTTCTCTGTTCAAAAATGTTTCCAAGCAGATGAGGGTTGCTCCACAGGCTTTGGAAATAATGAGGCCCAGATCTATGACCCACCCTTGCCCACTGCGGTCACTCCATTTCTCCCCAAGCTCCCTATGCTCCACCCCAGACAGGGCCCATATGGTACTGCACACTGGCCAGACTGGAGCCATGTATGTACTGGTGAGCTGCTTATAGCAAATGCATGCTACCAAACACAACATGCAGCTGCTGCATGCTGTCGGCCTTTCCAGCAGACCAACAGCATTTCACCACCAACTCCTCTTATGGAAACAAAGCAATATATCCATAATTTTGCCAAATATCGTAATTTGATTGGGTTAAGTCCATTTTTTGGTCTTACCTAAACCAGTTCTTCCACCATGACTTGGAAATGGAATTCTCAAATTCTATTGGAAAACTGATTTTGTAGAACTATCATACTTGTCCATGGTTGGTTTTTTTCCTAATATGAAAATGACCTGGATCTCTACAGTCTGGTGGATGCAACTGTGGCAGAAATGTTGTTCTCCACTGTAAAGCACCATCATCTTATTTTGCTTTCAAATCAAACTGGAACTTCTGTGTGAGAGTCATGACATAAAGTATTCATTAAAAAAAAAAAAAAGGCCTGAAAAGAAAGGTTAGGCTGAGTTGTGAGAAATTTAAGTACCAATGCACAAACAAGGATGGATATTCAAAGGGAGAAAACAGAATTTTAAATGAAAAAGCCTGTCAAGTATTCAAGAATTAATTAAGAATAGATCTAAAAGTAGATGAATATTCTACTTGAGTGGCTGTAGTATCATCAATTTTTTGCTAATAAACCAGCTATTTCTTCTGACACTATCTCCTAAAGGTTGATATTTCTCACATTACAGCTGCTCTGCCTTTTCTTAATGGACAAAGTACTTCACGATCATTTAGTCAGGGGTGTGCAAACACTGGCTTATGTCAGTATTGCCTTACAACATAAATGACTTGGCTAAAATCAATGCACTCTCCTGTAGCCTGGAAATTCTTTAGATAACTGAATTGCAGGAGACCAGAAGGTCCCTATATAACAGTTGGTCCCACAAATTTTCATTACGATTTCTCTATATACACATATGTCAAACTCATGAACAGAAGGCTGTAGGTACGAAGTTGGTTTGCAAAGACATTGCTTATTACACATAACCAAGTTATTATTTGCAAATGCAGCTGGTGTACGAACATTCAGGGCGTTCAGATCCAGCCATTCTTATGGGATTCCAGACACAGATCACCCTACCTACCAGCCTCCATTTCCTTTATAGCACTTTCTCATCCCTCTCCATTAGAGCTAGACATAACCTCAGAGTGTATCTTAAAAAGCTGGGCCAATCGCTCCAGATTTCATAAATACTTGTTTAGGAAATCATGCAAGTATCTGGCTGGCAGAAAGCTGCCAATCAGCTCTGCAATCTTAAATATTTTAAGAGCTTCTTAAAGTAAAAATAATGCAAATTGCATTTCCTCTGATCCATGGCAGGGAACAAAACTCTTTTTGCCTTTAATAAGCTCGGTAAACGAAGTGTAACCATACCTGCTAAATTACCTAACTGATGATCTCCTGGCACAGAGAAAATTTTTTGTCTAATAAAAACAAAATTGCCCATTGTGGGCCATTTTGCATTAGACTCAGAGGAGTGCAGGGAGTAGAGTTTCCTGCCCTGATTTTGATGCTCTCTACAGGAATTGCCCTCTGGCCCCTTGGCAAGAACTCCCTGACCCAGCTGAGCTTTCTACTGAATAGCTCAGCAGGGCGCAGGAGCCAGTTGCGTGGTTTCACACGGAGCAGAAAGCTGTGGAGCTTTTCTCCTGAACGGTACCTCGGCCATTTTGAAACATCTGCAAGAGCTGCTATTCGCGGTGTGGAGGGAGGGGGAAGGAATTCTCCAGCTGTTACGTCTCTGCTGAGTCTTTTTTATTTCCATCTACTGCCCTCATGATGATTTTGAAGGACACCAAATGGTTTCCATTATTCAGAGTGGAATAACATCTGCTCTACAAATATTGTTACTCCTTGGGAAGTACCTCATTCAAGCAGCAGCTCTCCTTATAACATTACAATACAATACAATTTATTTCATACAGCTTTCAGAAGACACAGTCTCACAAACACATTAGAGAAAGAAAAAGGGAGATAATGATAGAGAACTGCAAACAACATGAAAAATGAGGATGGTGTTGAAAGAAGAGATCTTGTTCTGCAGCTGAAGGGGGTGGGAAGACCACGTCCCATAGATATAAGGCAGCTCAAGAGAAAAAAATGACCTCTCTGCAGCACAGCAGCTAATACGCCAAGCAGGAAAACTGTCACAGCAAAGTGGCCATGCTGGGAGAGGGTATGTGAGCAGATGGACATGAGGTCAGTAGTATGGAATAAGTCCAAGTTTTGAGGTTTGAGTTCTATTTAGATTTCAACTGAAAGCTAAGGAAGAGAAACAGAAGTTATTGAGCCCTGCTTCCTTGGAGTACAGCAGAAAGAAAAGAAATAGGAAAGGAAATCAGCTCAGAATAGTGAATTTTAAAGATCGGACTTCATATTTCCTATATGCATGTGCAGGGTAGAAGACACAAACACTAAGCTCTGACTGAAATCAGAATGTTCTTTTAGGCCCCTTGTTCTTCCGTAAGGTAATTGCTAGTGCAGGCTAACAATAATCCAAAGACTGGGTGGCATCTGGCTTTGTAGCTTGTGCTCTAGCAAAACAGAGATCAAATGCTCGCTGGACAGCACTTCATGATCTAGCTCTTTTTTTAACAGTTTAATTAAAATATTTAAAATCTCACAAGGATAAGAATATGCTTGCCTGCCTAGGACATGGACACCTGTATCTTTTTATTTTCATTTTCCTACTATTGGGATCATCTTGACAAAGAATTAAAGAAAGAAATATGATTACATAGGGTTATATTCAAGCATTAAAATGATCTAAGTGAGTACTAGTTTTATAATTTCTTTTTTGTTCAGGGGACAAGTGAATTTATCAGCATTTCCAACATTTCAATTTACTATGGTTGGACTAATCCTACAATTCCTCACCACCTGTCAGAGGGGCACCGAAGACTTCCCAGGACTTACGCCTATGGAGATGCAGTCATCAAATTACAAGAGAAAGCACAGACGTCTGTACAGATGACCTCTGAGCAGATCTTTGTAAAAGATAAATTGAGGAGTTATTTATTGTACTTCTGCTGAAAAACTGTTTAACCAGATTTAATATAATTTTTGGACTAGAGATAAGATCTATCTAATGCTTATACATATAATTTCTGTGTGATCTCAAGTTGTATCATTTGTACATATTTGTATAGTCATTATAAAGCTTATATGCTTAATGTTATCCACACCTTCGCCTAATGTGCCAGATGATGTAACTTGTGGTTTTAAAGACATCATGACATTTAAAGGTCTATTTCCACAGCTACTAAAAACTGTTTAGAGGCACATAAAATAGAAGTATGTTTATATTGTTTAAAAAAAGAGTCTTTCAAAGTTAATATTTTTAAAATGTTGATTCTATAATCCTGTGCCAATTCTTACCGATTTTGATTGGTGAACGAGGGACTAGTAAGTATTTTAATCGGTAATTCATAGCGTTTTCAGCCTCAGAAGAAAAGCAAAAGATGTACTCAGTTTTTTGTAAACCACAGCACTTCTAACAGTTAATCCAAAATCTTATCTATTACATTCATCTCTAGCATTTATCATTTATAAGCCTGAACTGTATTTTGAGGGAAGTAAAAAGCCTCACATGTATGTGAATTTTAAAATAATACCTTTAAAAGGTATTAACTTTATATTTACATAAGCATCTAAGATTCATATTTTACTTTAGGTTACCTTAGAGCATATATCTGTGTTATTTCAACATGACCACTACAACTTATTTCAACATTACCACTATGCTTAGAGGAACAGTTAAGAGTACAGAAAAGTCTTTAAAAAAATAATGTGTTTAGAGAAAGCTTTCTGCAAAGGAGGAAGCTTGGCCCTGTGAACACAACCGAGACTGCTGGAAACCTGGCAATCAACTCCTAAACAAGCTTGTTGGCTGGACGTATCAGGACGGTGTGTGTCTTCATCAAATTCAGCCTTTCCTCCGTGTAACGCGTACAACAGCAGCGCAACCTCATTAATAGAAAAACCTGGGGATATTACCACCTTTCAGACAGGCGAAAGTTCATGCCGTGGCAGCTGCTTGTGCCAGTATGTGTCCTTCTAAGTTGCATACTTAGGATTGCTCATGGCAAACGACTACTTCAGGACAAGACAAAAGAGCAGGAACAGTACCTAAAGGGGAGTGTGAAGCACAAAGAGCAGCGCAGCAGCCAGAGCAGCAGGCACAGCGGAGGCAGCAACAGACTGACGTTTGGCTCTCCAAGTCATCCAGATTAATGAGCTCTAGAAATGTGGGGTCCCACTGTATTAATATCCATTACATAATGTGCTTCCTCACTGAGTAAATAGAGGATTCAAGATGCCTGGGGTATAGACAGTTTCTTACTGAAGATAATGGGCCCAAACTGATTTTAGATACAGGTCCCTTTCCCTGGAGACAATTCCTAATGATCTCCAATGCTACAATGGCATGACAAAAATATAAAGCAGTCACATTAGCCTAGATAGATCTTTTCCAATTACCCTGACTCCTGAAAGCAGTCTATCATATCTTATTCATAAAATTTGTAATTTTCTCTGTTTGTTCTTACATAGTCTTTCTACTATTGCCCATTGCATTTTAAGTGGAATAGCCTTTTAGTTTTTGTGGGCACACCACAGTCTTAAGTAACAGGAGCCAATGCTTCTCATAGGTTGTTCTTTATCTTAGTTCTCTTTCCCAGTATTTAATTGTACTATGAATGTTTTATCAAATTATACTACTGGAAATTGCTAATATTACAAATGCATAATTATAATGGATGTAGATATTTTGGAAATACAGGGTATCTGATATTTATTCCTGCTGGAAACTCTGGAAAGGTTTTGCTTCCTGCTTCCACTTGTCTCCATGAAACTAGGTGAGGGTTTGTCCCAAAACAAATTAGTATTTTTTCAGTCATACTGTCAAATTAAAACATTTCTTTATGCTTGCAAGACTGAAAGCCACAATTTTGAAGCACTAATTACATTCACTGTTGGTAGGCAGTACATATGTACACACTGATACATTAAAAAGATGGCAGTTTTCCAAAAAAAAAAAAAAAAATCTAGCAGCCAAAAATATTAAACATTAGTAATTTATAAGGAATGATCTAGTTTTAAGAAAAGACAAACTTTTTGATCAACCGCATTTTTTATATATACTATGAAGACAAATAAGTGTTCTTTTCTATGCATTGAAGCTATATGGCGGAATTTTAACCAGAAAATAAAGCTCCCAAAATGCCCTGGAATGCACTGTCTTCGATAGCTCTCATTGAAACCATAGATGTCTGATCAGAAGAACAGTAACACCAAAACCATCATGTTTTCCTCCTACAGGCCCTTCTCGCCACTGTAAAATGCAGCTGGAGCTCTGCCTCCCGCCGCGGGGGCAGCAGCACGCACCCGGGGCACTCTCACCACGGCTCCTCGGGCGCACGTGCCGCCAGGGCGAGCGTAGGGGAAAGAGATAGCTCCTGCTATTTAACTAAAATACCCGGTATTTTCCATTTCCCCACTTCAGAGCAGTTGCCACCTACAAAAATTCAAGTGATTGCAATTTTCTAGTAAGTGCTATTATAATCAAAGCGGCTCCTATGACCCTCCAGTCACGGGTACGGCCCCACCGTGCTGGGTGCTGCACAACCACCACCAAGAGAAGGATTCGCCTCAAAGGGCTTCCCCAAGAAGCGTACAAAGGGAAGCAACAGCACGGAGAAGCACGAGGACCAGCGAGCTCGGCTTGCTCAAGCCATCGCTCTTCCGGCGCGAGGACCACTGGCGGGGATGTTCGCATGCAGTGACGGCCTGGGATGTTTGACGATGAACATACGGAAACTTCCTTTTGGATCAGACCGCCAGCGTCAGCTGTGCAGCGCAGTCCCAGGGGCGCGAGCGATACCAGCGCCGCGCGGGGAGAGCGCGTTTGGTGACTCTGTGGCTTCCCTCCCTCAAGCTGCCTGTCCCCTGGAGGGGCTCCCCGGGGACGAGCCGGCACGTGTGGCTTGTGGCTCTCCCTGCTGCTTGTAGCATCACCACGCTGGGTAAGGCACATCAGAGGAGCGCCGAACATGGACTGCAGCTCCACTGGGATCTTGCTTTTTATTCCCTATGTTGCAAGCAAAACCCACCAGCAGCCACACTGTAACTGCTACGGCAGGACTGTGGTTTGCATGCAATTAAATGTTACGGCAATTAGTCTTGGGCCCTATCGAATATCTTATCGCAGGGCAGATCTGGATTCCCTGTTCTTGCCTGATTGAGGCAAAGGCATCAATATCGGCACAAAAGGATTTGGCCGTATGTTTGTATATTTTGTTCTAATAATGCTCCAGGACAGACTCAGAGGAGCGACATCTGCAATATTTACAGTGACAAAGTGATGGCATAATGTGTGTGTCTCTGTGCAGAACAATTTGTAAATGTCTCATTAAAATGTACTTTTTGTTTCTTTCCTCTTTACCTTAAACTAGTTCATCTTCTTCTTGGCTTTCACTGCTTCCTGGGAGAAAATGTCAAATTGCACAGTATTAAAACAGCTACTCTAGTTTGGGTTTTTCTTTTTTTTTAACATATCCTTAGCTGCATTATTCTGACACTTTCTGTGGTCAAAGAAATCATTTGGAAATTCGTATGTTCAGAATGATTTGTCATTTTCATTTTATTTTGCTTATTTCTAGGACAGCTACTTATAACAGCTATAGTTGTCTTCCATGAAGCAAATTAGATCTAACTTTGCATGTGCTAACACTGTGATATGCAGTTCACTGTGGTAACACACACTCCATCGCTGCACGCTTACACTCAAAATGTGGGAACAGGAGTGCAAGGGATATTCAACCTATTTCAAAACAAGAAGAAAAACAATCTCAGATGTAATCTACCCGAACTCAAAGAGGGTAATTAAGAGAGTTATGGAGAAGAAACATACATGTCTGGTATCACATGTCCAGCAGTATCCTTAAATGATGTTATTACTTGCCATATGTTTTGCCATTTTCCCTTAGTGTTTATATACATATATAAAAATTCTGCTTATGTATATGCAACACATTAGCTTTTATGGGAACAAATCAAATATAATAGGCAAAAGGTACTTCATTTTTATATGAAAGGTATGACCAAAAGTAGAGCATAAAAACTGCTAGAGATGCAGGACTGTTCTTGTCCATTGAATAGTCGTTTTTATATGTTCAATAAATTGACCACGGAAAGTGAACATGCCTCCAGCCAATCAAAGTTTTAGTGTTCTCCCATGGAACATCCACCCACTCCGTTCCCATTACATTTCTTTGCAGCTTCTGATTGCAAAGGAATATAAAAACTATAACTAGGTAAGACTGAAATGAAGCAGGGATAGGGCTAAGCCATAAATTTAGGATGCAAACTTTCCCAAAATCTAAAGGTGTTTGAACCCAAGATTTTGGCTCAGACCCATCCTTAATTTGAAGCAGCATCTGGCAGGCCAAATGCTGTGCAAACATGGCACTATGAAAGACAAAAGTCTCCCACATCACAGAGGCTGGAAGAGACGCTCTCTCCGAGGAGGACGGTGCCTCTCGCGGGAAGCATGAGGGTGGGAGAGCAGCAAGTCGCAGCTGCGGAGGGACCCGGGCGCCCAGCATCCCTGCGGCACCTGCCTCAAAGGACAGCAACAAGAACAGCAAGACAGCTTTGGTTCATACAGGGGTTCCCAGCCCCGATGAGCCTCTTACTCTGCTCCCCATTCTTGCCCTGAGACCTCAACCGTGTCCAGCTCACGGAGAAAACTGCCAAGAGACCGGATTTCTGGCTCCCTAGCCCGGAGAACAGCCATCCATCTCAGCAGGTGAAACGCCATGTCCAGAGCTAGCAGAGCCCCTTACAAGGTCCCAGGAGTCTTTTCACACCTGATTCGTAAAAGCATTTAGTTGCCTAAAGAAGCATAGAGGTTCCTACATGGATTTTACTTAGGAACAGAAGAAATTTCAAAAGTACCTTGAGCCCTGTATTCCTAGCAACCTGGAAAGCCCCAAACATTTCTGAAAACCTCACTATGCAGCCTTACGCACAGGTTTGGTCTTCCAGCCATAAACTCACAACTTTCCACATAAACCAGACAAGATGTTTTATAATGGTATTTGCACATTTAATGTTAATTGATAGTTAATTACATCTGAAAAACCTATCTATGTATTTTAACAGTTTGAACATGACCAAAAATAAGTGGCTTATTAACTGCTGTGAGGAACATTTCACAATAGGATCTGCATTTTTCTAGAACTCTGTAATTAAAGTATGCACTTACGTGACCACAACATTTTTAAACAGCTGGCACATGGGGCTGAAAAAATAATTAGTTTTCAATAAAAAAGTTGCTTTTTATTACCCAGGCAAAGTTCTCCAGTGACTTTTAAGGATCTGCCAAGTGAAATTCAAAAATGAAAATAGAGTCTCTATGCTGGCTGTTAGCCAAGCTGAATGAAACACGAATACGCTGATTTGTGCCAAGTATTAGACATGCTGAACTGAGGCAAAGTGGTTAAGTATCTCCCCAGGTTTAATGTTACATAAAACAGTGTATCTACCCCCAAAAACGCTGCACTCAGGGGCCCACTGCTGTGGCTTTCACTCGTTTTATCCTTCTTCTCCCAGCAGTCAGGAAATGAAAAAGTAGTTCAGAAGACAACCGAAATATTTCTCTCCGAGAAGCTGAGACCCTTGGCAGCAAGGCCATATATTTGATTTTAACTGTAAAATAATTAGGGGTAGGTAGAAGAAACCTAGTAACAAACAGAGTATCGCAACCCGATGGCACCTGCAGACAGCGGAGCCACGGGATCCCGCCGGGCTGCCCGCGCTGTGCAAGGCTCCCCGCAGCGCCGAGCAGCCTCCTGCGGCCATGGGCACCGAGAGCGGGCGGCCACAGAGCTCCTGTGCGTGGAGTCACCGCAGGATTAAGCCTCGTATGTGGCATTTCTCTATTTTACCACTTTTGCTTTGCTGATAAAAAAGGGTTCTTGAGAGACAATTTTATTTTATGTTATCAAGTCTATAATCCCCATAGCTAGATGATGCTTTACCGCAGTACCTGAGAATGAGGCTACGGATCTTACCCACTCGGATAACGTGCTTCTTCCCATTACAAGTCCAGCTTATAACTCTCTCTCCATTTATATTAATGATAATGTCTTTACGTATAGGCAACCTACACAGAATAAGGAAACTAGTAAGAGAACATGACTTCACTGGTCAGAGCATAAGGTACTTTCTGCTAAAACAAGAGGCTCAGACCCAAGAATTTACAGATGTAAATTTACTGGAAGATGCTATCAAAATCCCAAACCTCCCAGGTGCCTTCATCTTTTTCACCACTTGACAAAAGGAGATAATGCAGATCTTAAGATCTCGTTTCTTCCCATTTCTCATCAATTAATTCCCAAATATTTAAAGAAATGCTCACTTGAAAGTTGTTGTATTTAATTCATGGCTACCGTGAACTCACATTGCCAGTCCTCCCGAGTTATATGGTGGAATTACAACTGGCAGCCAAGTGCCTGACTGAAAGCACTGAACACACTGTGATTTAAGCCAGGACCTAGAGGTACTCTGGCCCAGTCCACTCCCCAGCTGCAGTAGGAGTTATTTTTTATAGTACAATTTGTCTACTGATTTACTACTATTGTTAAATGGATTCTAAAATTTGCTTAAACATTTGTGTTTGAAGTTGAGGGAAAAATAGCTTCATTAGCAAAGGTTGAGTCTCATAAAACAGAAACAAATCCTCTGCCTCCTAACCCCCATCTACTAGCTCTTAACAATCTAAGCAAATAGCAAATTGTGGTAAACGAATACCAAGAACAGGGGAAATAGAGGCAAATTTGTATTATGTGCTCCAACAAGGATAATTACCATGCTATTGTTAATTTAATACATAAATACTACCAGAATGGAAAAACATTTCAGAGTTTGAGCGTGCTATCAGATCCCCTTCCACAGCCCAATGCTTCAGCAAGCCAAACCTGGAACCAGTTACTTCAAAACATATTTTTAATTAAAACACACAGGCTATTTTCAGGTGAACAAAATCACAGTGGATTCAATGGCAAAGGGCTGGCTGAAGCTGCATTTGCACACAGAGAAAGCTGGTGTTAAATCATTGCAGTAAAGGTGCTCTGTCCAGAAGGCTTTCAAGTATCACAAGTAAAATAAGTCTGGGTTGCTTAAGTTCTTACAGCTGATCCCCTTTCATGGAAAAAGCCAATTACAGATCACAGATGTCTCGACTAATCCTTTTAAATATCATGGAGGCAGGAAATAATGTGAAAGTGCAATAAATGACAATTTGTATAGCTCGGGTAGTGGTGGAATAAGAGGGCTCATGGAAAACAAATACAGAAAGGCTCAAATGTACAAAGGAAAAACTAAGGCTTATACTAACATTCAAACTCAGTATTATAAGACTGGAGACTATGGGCTAGATCCTGCTCTGATTTACAGCCTGTAAATCCCTTTCAACTGCATGGAGAAAAATTAAACACAGAATGGCTGCCTGCACTATTGAATTACTTGTTCCTCCTCCCTTCACCTCCCTTCCCCTATCTCAACATTACATTTTATTTAACTTTTGTATAATTCCTGAAGTTCATTTTAATCAAGGGAAAGGAAAATTCTGTTTTCTAATAGCGCCTGCATCTTTCCAAGGCATATGTCTGGTAATTAGCATGGTGGGATCATTAGCATAAATATACAAAGAAATTTGATTTTAGAGCACAAATACCGGGTTTGCTATGGAGCAATATAGGACAGGTGACAAGCCCAGCTGGGAAACCTCTTTTTCATTTTTCTGTGACCACAAATCAGACATCTTGGGCTCACAGCAGGACAGGCTCTACTGGCAGTAATTGGCACCATCTGTAGCTGTCAGAGCCCTGCCTGGCATTCCAGCATTTCATCTTTCCAGTCAAGGCATTCATCACTAGTCCAAAACTCAGCCAGCTGACACTGAAAGATTAACTTGCATTGATTTGCTTGGATAAGCTCGCCTGTGCCTCAGTTGGTACTGAACGTTCCTGTTTAATAGCCATCACCATCACAAGATGTTTACAAGGTGATTGTCTACTTAGCTTTTTCCAGGCCCCTTTTTGGTCCTAATGTGTTTGCAATTATTAGAATTTGGGAGATAGCAAATTAAAAGAAAGGAAAGTGAACATAGCCAGCAAGCACAGAGACACAGACTTAATGAAAGGATTAGAAATTCACAGCAGCGGCTGTTCACTGGTCTGAAATGAGCAGCTTCTCCCACCCCTGTGTGTCAGGAGACAAAACTTGTTGATTTGGGGGTTCGGCAACCGACCGAGTCTCCTCCAGCTGTCAGTCTGCACAACAAAATTACATGAAACCGCTCTTATTTTCAAACACAATTTTCCAGTACTAGGGGAATTTGGTTTACATTTGCCAGAAAAGCTGTATGGTAGCTACACCAGATGCAAAGTTCAACCTCCTTTTCTTAATTACCTAATGCTATACCTACTTACTAGTGTTTTGAAGCCTCTGATGTGTTCCAAGTGCACAGAACTTAATCTTTCACAGTCATACAAGGGTCATTACTATTTCAATTTAGAAATCTAATGTGTTCTGTAGAATGTTTGCGAGTGAACAAATTACAACTTGAAAGTTACAATTTTACGACTATTTTAGTAAATCAAAGCCAAATCTGAGGGCTTCCCAGGCAAACCTAAGACAGTGAAAAATTGTGAGCGTCTCTTAAATGACCTTCCTCTTTCTTGATAATGCAAGTAAAGATTCTTCTGTTAGTAAATAAAGGGGATTAAGTGGGTTTTTTTAAACCATTTCTTATAACCCTATCAAAGTCCTGCTCACAAAAAACTTACTTCTCTTTTCTGAGCAGGTAACAGCAAGATGACTTTTCTACGCAGCCCATGTGACGGGCAACAGCCTACAGAAAACATCTGCATAGAGCTTCTCGGTACTGCTGGATCTCTGGGACCTTCCCTGCGCACAGCGGGGACCGTCCCTGCTCCGACACAGGCTGCTCTGAGCACACACCCCAGGCATCTAACATCCCCTGATCTATACAGCCACATGGAAAACTAGGTTTAAACCTTAGTGGAGTTTGCTCTTTTTTACATACAAACCTACTAATTCTTCGCTCCTGTTAAAACAAAGACCAGATAAATACTATTCCATCAAACAGCAAAGGACAGTGGTATTTGAAATAGCTTATAGAAATTACATATATTTTAAATGATCTTTGTTAAAAGCATTTCATCCACTGCAGAATGCTCATGAGTGTTTGCAACACATGTACGGAATAAAATAAAGAAAGAGTTAAGCATGGAAGAGTATTAAGTCATCTGGTTTGGAGGGATTTTTGTATTAGATCTTGTTCATTTATTAAGTGTAATGTGATAGTGGCCAGATGATCAATCCAGTGTGGTGGGAGTGAGGTAACAGAAAAGATAAAAATGGGTATCGTAAGTGGAGAAGAGGACAGAGATGCGGAGGGGGTATCTGGAGAGGGCCAGGATAAGGAGGTTAGCGTTTACAGTGTCCGACCATGAGAGACTTCCTCTGGCAGGGCTTTGGGGAAGGACTGCTCTTACTGCTCATGATTACGCTCTGCCGGGCGTCCCCTGCGAGGGACGAGTGAGCACTGTTACTCGTCGAGTCCAGTCACGTTTTAAGAAAAGTGTTATCCCCAAGACCAGCACATTCAAGATGCTTTGCACGTCTGTGAAGAGGGCAGTTTTCCTGCCCTTTCCTTGTGCTGAACGATGCCTGGCCCCTCGGTCCCCACTGAACACCCGGCTGGGGCTCCATCAGGCAAGGCGGGGGGGTGTCAATGGATAAGAAGCAGCACTGCGAGCAGAGCGGCCGGAGGATTTGTAAATCCCTCTTATTAATTAACAGATATAGCTGCCTTGGGCAAGAACAGCCTAGAGAGCAACCTAAGCTATCAATAGCGTGAACTGACAAAGAGCTAAAAAAGGTTGAATTCCTCCAGAAAATCTCACTGCTTTCAGACAGGTATTTTACAATGGTTGTTCACACCTTTCTCATATCTAATTTTGTTCTGTACATATTCTATATTTGGCTGGGACCAGAAACTGTAAAATTCAATGGCTAACCAGGTGCCCCGTAGGACAGCAATAAGGCAGTTACTCCTCTGCTCGCCAGTGAACCATGGGCCTGGACAAGACCCGAACCCCAGCTCGCGGCTGCACGGACACGCGATCACAGCGCAGCACAGCCCGAGGGCCTCAGCCCTTCTGGTAAGGGGCAGACTGTCGAGAGCATCCAGCGTTAGCAAATCTCACTGCGACCAGTATGGCCTGACTTGCAGGAAGGCCTGACCCCAAGAACACGTGCGGTACGTGGAAACCTGAGGGAACGTAAAGGATGTTGACCGGTTTGCTTAACTGCAGTTGTTATGCTATGATCACAGCGGCTCAAGCTTCACAAGGGGATGGCAACACGCAGCTGAGCGAGGACGAAGGGAAAACGCTCGGGGTCAGCCTGGCAGTAGGGTGTGCTGATGCTCTGAGCGCCGACGGTTTCATCCTCTACTAAGCACACTTGACAGGTTTCACCCCGAACGGCCGGGAACAGAAAGCCATGGCTGCTTAGGAGGAGACCTTCTCCTCGGAGAGTGGGGACTGCTCAGGGAAATCAGATTCTGCATCGACTTTTACATGTACAGGAGGTGACTACAGGAATCAGGCCAGCCTGGATTGCTCCGAGGGGATAATGAGCCCTTCAGCGAGATGGAAACGCGCGGGGATTGCTCTAAAATCCCCTCTTTCTACGCATTTTGGCATACTATTAAAACAAAGCGTACTTCTGCTTCCCAAGGAAGGCGCTGCCTCATCACTGTCCTCACAGCGCCGCGGCAGACGCGACTCTGCCACGCTGCCACGCGAGCACGGAGCTGCCCAGCACGCGCCACAGCCCCGCGGGACGTCGCCCCGGGAGTGGGGCGGGCGGGCAGAAGGGCGGACGGGGCCACGCGAGACCCCCGGAGCGGCAGAGGCACGGCCTGCTCTCGCCACAGCGGCGCACGACGGGGAAGCCACCGGCCATCGGCTCTCCGCTGACAGCGGAAACCAAGCAGACCTCTTCCATCTCCGACTCCTCTGAACCACGATTAGTAGTTTGAGGTTTGTAATAATTCACCAACTCGATTAACAGTAATAACGAAGATAGCGCGACCCGGAAGCCTACCCGGGGAAGGAACTGCAGGGAGCATGGACGGCCAGGAGGCCTCCACTCCTCCTGCTTCTCCCCGGCCCTGCTGGAGTCGGGGGCAAAGCCAGGGCAGCCTTTCCAAAGCCTGTCAGCAGAACTCAGCAGAAAAACTTCTGACAAGCCAGAGATATGTGGACTACTGGTTTAACGTTTCAAAAAGGTTTAGAAAGACACAATTCAATGAGACGCCGAAGTAGTAAGTAGGAGCTCTGCTTTTAGGAAGTTAATACCTACAGGAGTGGCAAGCCTTATCTTTGAAACGCTTGTTTTCAGTAAATGGCAGCCTCTGTCCATCTCTTGCCCTCTGCGGTCCACTCTGTACATGCCCGGTCCTTATAGAACAGCCCAGGATACAACAACATCCGAGTAATGTGCTCCAAAGCGGCGCTAGGGTCACCAGGATTAAAATAACCGTAGACGAAAAGATGCATTCTGAGACCCTTTTTGAAACAAAGCGTCTTATTCATGGAACAGAGCAGCACCTGTTCGCTATCAGCAAGCCTACAGAACCCTTTAAAGTTTTAAGATAGTAACAACTTTTTTTTAAGGGGACATACCTTTACACAGCAAGAGTTACAGTAAGTATACCAAATTTGAAGAAACTAGCAGAGAAGCAAGTGCTAGCTCACCAGATTTACAGAGTTTTGACACACTTGGTGTTTTTCCTAAGTTCTAAGCTACTACATCATTAATTCACACGAAAAACTCAGTTTTCGTTTATTTAAAAGCTTTCCAGCTTACATAGCCACAGAGAAAAGCTTCAGAATGTTACCCTTATCGGCTTGGAAACCAGAGAGCAAATAAGAGCACATAAAAACTTATTGCTTTTTTAAATGTCATGATTGCTATACCAGTGTCATGATTTTTTGAAGGACTATTTTTTTTAAAGTACTTTTCAGTTACAACGTCTGGTTTGATAAATCACTGGTTGCAAATGCAGGCTGAAACTTTTGGCGTTAAAAACTGTATTTTCTAAAATGATTACTGGTCTGTGTGTCTTAATTAGAAGTCCAACTTGCACAACATTGCTGAGCCTTTTCACTGAAACTCAGGCTTTCACCAGTGTCCCTTAACTTGTTCCACTCCCTCCCCAAACCAGCATGAAACCTGAAAGCAGCTGAAATTGCCCAGCGTACCCCAAATACACACCAGAGACCTGACGCACTAAACACAAGCGTGCGCCAGAGCGGGGTACCCCCTCAGACTCACAGCTGTGAAACTCTGCGGGCAAAGCAACGTTCCCTGGAGCTGCTGACTCCCTTTTCCCCAAGTTTATTCTGGAATAACACAGCAGAATTTCCTCCTCTTCCAACAGTAAACTTCTACCAATAAAATCACTATAGAAGAACAAATTAGGGAAGTCCACAGCACAGTTTGAATTTATAAGCAATGGAGACCTGGCTTTGTATTTGTTAGGCACAGGAAGCTAAGAATAAAGATACGAAAACATTAGAAAACAGAGGGGCTGATTGAGCATTTTAGGGTTTCCCACATCGTGCAACCTCCATTATTGCCTTGTCTGCTTTTCAGTACATGCCTGTCACCCTCATTAGCGTCAAAAGGATTTACGCCTGCACCCAGAGGGAAGAAAGTACGCCCAGGTGTTCTGCCATCTCACCTGTTACCTTCTCTTGTGATTATCTAGCAACTGTCCTTCCAAAGGACAATGTTTATAGCTCACTAGTAAATATAAGCTAGATAAGTTTTATGTACCAAAACAACATGAGTACAAAGTTGGTTTGAATCAATCGTATCAAAGCAGCTGAAGCAGATATAGTGGACACAATAGATGCAGCTGCGGTTTCAAAGCCTTCATGAGGAAAAATTCCTCCTGGCAAAAGAAATCAAAACATTAGGATGCAATACATTGGATTTCAGGAATTTCCTTTATACTTATTAGGATCTCCACAAAAATAAGCCATTAAAAACAATCCTAATTTTTCAACACTATGATAGCACTTCATCAAAAGTTTACATAATTCTTAAAACCAGATACAAAACACCTACAGCCTGCAGTTAAATGCATCATAGATACGGAATACTCTTGCAGGAGGTTTCATTAAGTCTAACATGATTTACAGGACTTAAGACACATTGCTTTAAGATTTTTATATCACCGCAGTAAGTACTCCAGGGATGTTTCGACCCAGTTGAAATTGTTTTAGCTGTGCTATTACCTGGGTCAAAACCGATGGAAGCATATATCAATTAGACTGTAGCAGCTTAATACCTGCTTCTATGCATCTGGTCAGTCAGAGATTCACATCCCAAGATTTCCATTCCCTGAAAAGAATATTAAAACAGAAATCTGGAATGGGCTAAGATTACCTCATTTATTTAAGAAGCCTTAAATAAACGACACCATGAGATTCAGATTACAGATGTCCTCTCCAGCCAGCCAGAGAGTGGTAACGACTTTTTTCTTATTACTGCCCAATGTTTGTCCTGACCATATTGAAGATTATAGTACAGCACTGTCTAACCAACGAGGAACAGCAGACTGTAGACTTTTAGGAGGTAAACTGAACTAGTATCACTAACATCAGTTCATTAGGAGGTAGGATCTGGTCCCTCATGTTTCACTATTTTGATCACTGTTAAATATAGAGTATTTAAAACAACTGATACTTCAGTACCTTCTCAGAATCAGAAATATGTGGGTGTTGCATCTATGTAGAGAGGTAACTACTAGCTAATGATTAGTTCAGCGATGAACACTGTGTGTAATTCATGTGGTGTGGCATAGAGCAGATCTGCTTTGCTGCAAGCTGTTAGTAACCAATTTGACAGGCAGTGGCTTTGTCCCCAAAACCAACTCAGCTTGAGGATAAACACACCTGTGACATAATTTTATTATTCAAGACCATTTTTATCACAACTTTTTCACCAGTATAGTACAACATGGTTAGGGATGCCTTGTTATTAACAGATGAGAGGCTTAATCTCCTACTGTAAGGCATTTTGTACGGTGCCAAAGGGTGAGGCATTTGAGGAACATCTGTTGCTCCTCTGCTGCAGCAGTGCTAGTATTTTGGGTTGCTACAAATACTCATTTTGATACTCGGTGTATGCAGCAAGAGGCAGTCTACAGGCAAGCGATTTTCCACTGACGCAGAGAGTGAGAATCCTCAGGTCACCAGTAACTGTGCGTGGTTATGCTCTTATGATCTTATGTGCCACTCTCTACATGTTACCTCCTGTACGTGGGATTTTTAACATAAGAAAAACAAGGCATTAGTAAAAGACTAATCAGATCAGAGTGTCTAGACTGCTTTTTTGTGCCTCTTCTTCAAACCCTGTATGTGTATATATCCAAAGTGCCTTATTCTAGCGAAAAGAATATGAGCTTTCAAGGCTTTTTCCTCCCCAACTGTGAGTGCTGAGATGTGAAATAGGAACGAAGACAATGCAGTATAAACACTAAAAATATGGTAAGTCCCACGATCAACAAAAGCCTCAAGGTTAATAATATTCTGCTATGCAAAGAATTGTACGTATAAAATACCTAAAAATCTAACTTGCATCTCATGTGGTATTAGTGTTTTTGCAATAAAATTGTTAAAGCTCTGGAAAGCTTAATAAAAGAAGAAACGATGGCTGCAAAAGTAGAAAGCTGCAGGGTTTGCCCTCCAAACTTTCCAATGGGGAAATCCATTTCTTTTAACACAACTGTGTTCAGTTTTACAGTGGTCCTGCTTCTGCATGAATTTCAGAATACATTTACGAGAAAATTCATTATATGAAACATTTATCCCATGAATAAATTAGAGACTCTGAAATACAGTGCAATAAAACTTTTGCTGCTAGAAAGATTTTTATGGGTGAAATAATGTGAAAATTAGTAACATTAAATATGATTCTCCTTAACCTGGAATAGTCACCACACAATTATTTTGACATGTTCTGGCATACATCATCATAGATACAGTCAAATAGTGTTATAGAACAGATTTTGAACTCTTTTAATAAGAATCAAGGAATACACAAAAAAGGGCAGTGGAGAGGAGAGTGCTCAATCCTGAACTGCTGAAGAGAGCATTTTTGTCACTATGTTCAGCAAGAGCAGGAGCACGTTTTCAGAATGGTTTTATTCAATTCTTGAGTAGATAAGAAAATATTTTTATTTTTCTCTGCTGGGTGTTAGGTGTGATACTCTAGTATAGGGTAAATGCACTTAATTAGGCAAGCCTCTATATGTATCAAAAATAATGGCCATAAAAGAAGTCTGCACAGTGTGTTTAGGCATTAGATCATATCTCTGCTAAAAGATTCAAAACTTAAATTAATATGTATGCAATGCTGTCCTGTGCCATTAGTTAACTATACATAAATCCAACTAATAAATTGTTAGAGAGAGTCTGTTCTGGGGGCCAGATTCTGCCACCCTTCCTCATGCAGAACAAGTATCTGCATCTGCTGGAAGATGATGTCCCTTCCCATTAGTAAACACCTGAAACTTTAAACTGTTACTGGAAGGTGCAGTACTAGGTGACTATATAAATGCGGTTTCAAGCTAGACTAACAACGTAGGGGAGATCTCTCACCTACTTGTCTCAACTGATTACAAAGGACAACCTAATCTTAGATTAAATGCCTACATTTTAAGTCACTAAAATCTGGCAGGATGACTCAGGCTTCATGGATTTAAATGTAGCTTCAGAAAGCAGGAACTCCCTATCTTACCCTTCTCCGAGGAGGGACTCCCATGCAACTGGGACCACGCTGCACTCGCCCACTTCCAAACAGCACCCCTGGGATGCAAGAAAGGTCTCTGCTTGGAGGGCTTGTTTTCAAATGCAAACTGGTTATTGTTGCATTATTACAGAAAGTATTTTGGGAGAACAAAGACTGGATCCTTGTATTTTCTTTGGCCTTTTCACTACTCATAGAATTTTGACTAGATTTGGGGTTTTGGACAAATAGCAGCCCATTCTGAAAAACAGATATTTGCACGGAGTCTTTCAGGAGGTGCCCCTTTCTGAATACAAATGATTAAGTAAATGTTTTTGAGTATTAAAGTATGTCTGTTTCTTAGGACAGGAAAACACAGACGCAACTAAAAGTGCAAGGCTGTGAAGCACCCTCTGCCCATCAGCTATTCCAGCCCAGAGTGAATTAGCGCAACTGCATTCAGAGGAGTTAAATCAGACACCCTTGAATGCTTTATCTCTCTCTCTCTGTTTGGTTTCCCACAGAATAACTTTACACATTACCTCATGACATCTTTGTAGTGGTGGAGAAAATGATTAGACTCCAGTCCCTGAAAAATCGCAAACACAGACTCATTTGTAGCATTCAGCTGCTCTAATTAGCACATCACTGAGGGGCAATGAATAGAAGTCTGTGAAGAAACTTAAAAATTAGTAGCACTAGCGATGTTAGAGTAAAAATCAGAACTGTGAGTAACAGTACGCACAGGATTTGAGTAATTGCTGGATACTCCGAATATGAGGTCTGTCACTTGATCCTAGGGGACTCCATGGTTTCAACAAGCCTCCAAGGCCCCATATTCTCCCCCAGTAAATGAGGCTCACAAAGTTCATGCAGAGTTAAGGCAGCAGCACAACTCTATTGTTCTTGCTTTCTTTTTCTAAAGTTGGTTCTTAAACTGTGTGGAATTAGACAACCTTCTTTTGTATGTTAATCACTGGGCTCCTCCATCTGCAATGAGGTATTATAGTTTCCATGTGTGTAAGAATGCATGAAAATTACATCACTCCAATAAGCGAATGGGCAAGGACGCATTGACTCCCCAAGACCTACAAAGAGCTGCAGTATTTGTGCTGGGCAAGGTCCTTTGTAACATTTTAACGGTCTCCAAGCAATTGAAAGGTACGTTTGAGAGCTAACCAGAGGGGAAGGAAATGACACTCTTCAGGGAGTGAAAAAGGACCTTGACCATGTGAAGAAAGGGCAGTTCCTTCATCTGCTCATGCCTGACCTCTCTGGTCACCCAGTCCAGCAACCTGCGAGGAATAAAACCACAGAGGTAAACCTGCAGCAAAGCCCCCTCCAGGCGAAGGGTTGCTGCAGCAACTGCCCTGGCCCTGGCCAGCCCTCAGGAAAGACAACGCTGGCTCTTCCTAGCTCTGGGCCAAGGTGCTGGCCCAGCCAGCCCTCCACATGGGAAGTGGAGGCTTCCTTCCTGAGGGAAAGCTTCAGTTCTGACCCACACTCAACCTGATGCAAAGGGGCTCCAGCTTGTCATTTATATTGTATTTTAACAAAAGCCCCCCTAGGGGCATCAACTTTTATTGCAACTTTCAGCTGCACCATGCACTTGTAAAGCCAGATTAAGCTAGGGTATAAACATCACGACCCTCTCCTTTTACCTACTCCCCTTCTTTCCACTTTCCATTATTTCTTTTTGTTGTTTTTCTCTTAGTGATTTCACTCTGCAGATTTAAAAAATATAACGAAAAGAAACAAGAACCAAATTCTGTATATAAACACTGGCAGCTTTCAGACTTGCTTTTCATCCTGAACCTAATGGGCAAAGAGCGTCAGTGCATTTGCAAGCTTTTCCAAGTGAGCCTAGAGGGGCCTGTTTACCAGAGATCGAATCTCTGGCAAACAGCTCACTGCAGCTCTTCAAACAAGCTGAAATTATGACCTTATGTTATTGTTTCTCAACAACCCAAACCTTTGATGTAAACTAATGTTGACCTTTCCAGCATAAATTTGACATGAAGCCACTTTTGTTTAAAACGCCCTATGAAAATTCAGCTCCAGTCTTATTGGATAAAGCCTTTTTATGGGATAATAAATAATAGATAATAAACAACTACAGCCAATTTATTCATTGAAGTATTTTCTTTTTCTGACTGACCATCATGATGGATCTTTTCTACCTTGGCTTGTGTAGAGCTATCTTACACCACACTGTGGGCCCATCTAGACTAAGCCAAAATCTAGTGAAGTCAATGGAAAAACTTCTCAACAATTTCAGGTCTTCAGTCTCTGGGCAAAACCTAGATTACAACTGAATTACACCGTGTAACTCCCATGGACCTCTGTGGATTTCAAATACTAGGAGATATTCCCACCACCCCCTTAGCTTTCTAACTAGGCATCCAAGACGAGCAGGTGTCTCCAGAAATGAATTCACATAATTCGGACAGTTACTAATTAGAATCAGCCTTGCAAAGTGTTACTTCTGTCAGCTACAGCAAGCATGTGGAGGCAGGCTCCCAGCGCAAGCACTTTTCATTTATTAAACTGCTGACTCTCTTCATTCTTGTTCTACCATGCCCATAGGTGGGAGACTTGCACATTTTCAAGTGCCATCCAAAAGTTATTGACTGCTCTGTGAAGGTAAGATGCCTGTTCTCTTCCAAAAACACATTTCATTTTTCATGACTAATCTCCAACCCTTATTGTTTTGTGCACTAATTTGTAAAGCAATAAAAACTAATCAACAGACAAAAGGGAAGATAATTCTGTTAATTTTTCAAAGTGCTGTTAGTAATATTTAGTGCTCTCCTTTCCAGCTTAGTGGTTTTAAATACCAGAAATTTAGTTGGGGAATCCAGATAAAAAATGAGCAACTTTTATGTGGAGTCCCTTAACTAATGCTAAATTAAAGTGGAATTGAAACAGAATTAGAGAGGTATGTGTATAAAAAAGAACATGTGACAAGCACATGGATACCACATGAATCAATTATGATAAGTATTCTTCCAGTAAGAGCAAATGAATTCATTCTGACCACACACTTAAAATAAAGCCAAACATTTTTTTTTAATAAATTTCAAAATATCAGCTCGTTGTTCAAAGTAAATGCACTATTTTTTGCTGGGCCAAACAATTCCTAAGACAGTGCTTCAACACTAAAAGTATAATTTATCCAAATATCTCACTTTCTTAGTAAGGAGCCTCACTTTTTCCCACAGATTTTGCACTCCAAATAGGGGATGCAACCCTTAGCTGAGCCTATGAGGGTAACCTCCTCTACTGCATGATACGCTTTTAGACTGTTTGAATTGTCTTCTGCAGAAAGCTTGCATTGCTTCCCCACCTATACATCATGCTGAGTGAATACGAGCGAGCTGCAATACAAGGTCGATGAGCCAAAGCATTTCAGGTAAGCCCCACTGGCAGCACCACGTCACCCAGACAAATATCCAACTTCAGAAAAGAACATGCTTGAAGTAACTATCACTTAATATTAAAAATAGTAAGCCTTGGGCTGCAGTCCTAATTTGGGGGGGGGGCAGACTGAGAGACTATGTGTTTTCTGGAGAGCAAATACACATGCAAAAAAAGCACGCACTTGTGAACTACACTGCTAATCATAAAGCATGCCCCATGCAAATCACAGAAACATCAACGACAAATTTCATGGGTTGGTCATGGCAGAAATGGCAGATTTCACAGCGTGACACTGATTAAAAGACAGGGACAGAAATATCACAAATAAAGACATTTAAGCTGCCAAAGAAATTAGGTTTTTAAGTACTAAGTGCTTTCTTTATTAAGTTCTCAAACAGATATTTCCCAAAGAAAAAAAAAAGTCACAAAAATAAATCCATAATATAAAAATGCTCCCAATTTTAGGAATTAAGGGAGATTAGTTAGTCTCCCTAATTCTTAGTCTAAGGAATAGCTGAATAATGAAGCAGACCACAATCCAGGATGACAAAATAAATTTCACCAGAATATATTTTCTCGACGTAGACTTCCCAGTTCAGGTTACTTGAATCTTTGTGATAATATTAATATAAAGGTGCTTTACCTTTCTGCGCAAGAGGAAATCACAGGGGAAGCCTAGTGTCAGTTTAGAAGGGCCAAGTTCTCACTGCTGCATTGAGACTTCCTATTTTATTCTTAAAGGCACTGAGTAATACAACAATTGTAGGTCCAAGTCCAACTAACAGCAAAATCTGCAGCCACACAAAACACAGCGGCTTTAGGGTCTGCATAAAGAAATACAAGGTAGCTTAGTTCAATGCAAAACCACTCCATTTTAGTCTGAGGATGGAGGTTTCATCTAACCTGGGAGCTGAATCCTGGAACGAGCTGTTCAAGCTCCAGAAGCCCCTGCTACAGCGCAGAGGCTCTGGTGGAAACCCTGAATTTGCACAAGGGAAAATGGCTCTGCCCTGCCCCATTGCAGGGTGGCGCCTTGGGCACCACCACTCTTCCTGCCTGTCTCCTCCACACTCTGTGAAACAGGCTGAAGAGGGGAAGTGCTGAGTATAACATTATTCTGTGCTTTGCATCCTGATTTCCATGTGATGATGCGGGCTTTAGGTGATCTATGTCTTTGCTATGTTGTTACAAAAGCTGGTTAGGAACCATAATTTATATTCTATGGAAAAAGAAAATAAAATCATTTCCAAGTCAGAAGGGGAAAAGTAGCTAAGATTGAAGGTAAATTTCTGAAAAATAAATCATATCTTAATGATGTCTGTTTATTTTAAATATAAATGCATAAATAGTATAAAATTATGTGCCAAAGAAGATTTAAGAAGCAGAAATATTCCTTTCTGAGAAAGTCTCTGTGTTTTGTTTCAGTTTGGAAAAAACAGTATATTCCAATGGAAACATGTGCTGATATACTACTTTTGTTCCTTTATTTACCAAACCAGGTCTTGTTTTCAGCCTGCAGTCCACGGCTATGTACGAATAACCCAAGAGGAAAACAGCAGGATTCCTCCCAAGAGCAACTGTGTCCCAGTAGAGGAGGAAGGTAAAACTCTCTGCTGTGTGGGTCCACACAGCGTGGGTTCATCTGAATGTAGTCCCTTACTGCAGGCTTCTTTTGAGACTGAAAATGACACAGTCTTCTATGAGAGCCCAGCAGTGCCAGGACCAGGAAGACAATACCAAAATAATTTTGTGAGAGGAACCTCAAGAATCTTCCCTTTTCTAAGGCCCATAAAGAAAAAAAATGTAGTAGGGGACCTCTGGGCAAGAGAAACTCTAATAGGGTCCCCTCCAAGGAATGTGGCACCATCCCCTCAGTTGAGAGAGGTGATCAATATGTATTTGGTATGGAAAGTTAACCTGAGACTTTTGCACAGTTGAGACCCAGCAAAGTTCTACACTCATAACATACTGTCTACTATTTTTTTTAATACCATCTCTTCATAATAAATAGTGGCATGAGCCAAAGAAAACTTCATAAAAATGAATGGTTCTAGCACTTGCTGAAGAAATGTAGGCGATCCCTCATGCAGAAACAAAAAATGACCCCATCATTCATTTCTCAGAGGGAGGCAGCAATTTCACGGGGCAGTAGCCACACGACGGACAGAAGCTAAGATTTTCTTCATTATTATCCACCTCCCCAGTTCAACTCATCTGTATCTGGTCAGAGAAACAGGACATTCAAATTTACTGCAAACTTTAAACCCCTGGTAAGGTTCAAGACATTAAGTCAACAGGTTGCTGACCAACAGTGAACAACTGCACCTGAGGTGGTTTAAGGTCTGGCTGCAGAAAACCAGCACACACTTCTGGTGTCTGCATTTTCTACAGTTCCTTAAACAAGAACGAGAGCAAAGATCCAGCTAGTATCACCTGAAAACACCGCCTCACCTGTCAGTCTAATGCTCTGACTTTCCCTCTGATGATCTTCGATCTCTAGCAAGGTGGGTGCAAAATCTTTTCCAAATATCAGTGACACACAGATGGCATGATAGATGTTTTTCAAAACCTGCTGCACCCCTACATTTTACTTGATTGCTCAAACCATTGGTAGTCATTACTGCAACAACTTATTTTGAGACAAGAGATATAAATGTTGTGCTGTGATGCCTAGCAGAGGGCTGTAAAACCACCTAACCAGCCAATCAGAGACACATACTCCCTCTTCCTCCGTGGGGAGAGGGCATATATTTTCAGTACAATATAGCTGGGATTGATTGCCATCAATCAAGGCTTGGATTTCCAGTCCATCTCCACATATAAGTATGCTGAGTGAAAGGCTAATCTAATTCACTAGTATCATTTGGTAAACTCCTGAAACTTTTATTAGATTAACTTTTTGGACAAACCAATAGAAATAATCAGTTCATTGATTCAGAAAAATATCTCAAAAGTCAAAACACTTTTGACTTTTGCAAAAGCAGATGGAAAACATTTGATTCTTATTTATTACCAGTTAAATTTATGTCCTTTATTTCACCATAAACTACAAGACTTCACAAAAGTGTATCTTATTTCACTGATCTTTAATAACCTGAAAACCCGTAACAGAAACCTATAATGAAGCACCCCATATACTGTAAATTAAAAATAAATAAGAGACCTCAAAGAGGTTTTCTTCAAAAGCTGCTTCAGTTTAGTGTTTCATTTTATATATACAGTAAGAGAGACACATCTGTAAACATTTCTAAAGTTTAAAGTATAATGCAAAGGAACTAGCTATGTTATTATCTATTCTGAGCACATGGTTCAACATTTGTTTATGCAAACCATATAATTGGAAACTCTGTCCATTTTCTGCTTGTGCTAAATATTCTGTGTATAAATACTTTTCATAGTAGATAAATAGGGTTTTTATTTAGGTCTTATCACCTTCATATTACATATTCATTGATTTCTAAACTGCCTTAAACAGCTCTGTAGATGTGAAACATTATGAATTCAGTTTTGGCACCTTGGTATTAAATTTGCATATCAGGTCACGCACCGCTTGACATACATGCAAAATTGCACTGCGGCTATTTTATTACAACCCACAAAAGATATTCAGAAACTGCATGCAGCATCAAAATAAATTAAAATGGATAAAAGACCCAATAGTGAGGCACATTTTTTTTTATTGTTTAGTCGTGCCTAAAGCCATGTATATGTTTTAGTCAATAAACAAAAGTTGGACTAAAACACTTTTTAGTCTTTCTGTTATTATATTTTAATTGTTGGGCTAAACATATTTCTTTGTCCCTTTACCAACTGTAACCTACTTAAGGCATGAATTCTTTGAAATTGTATGCCATAAAACGTCATGTATATGGATTAGCAGCAAACCTTCATGTTTCTCTGTGTACGTCAGAATGTATATAGACACTGTGTATCAAGAGTCAGACGTACAAAGCAATATATTTGTCTAGCTGATTTCATATTTGAAATGTTTTTGTAACTTGCAGCATATGCCAAGACTGTATTTGCATGAAGACTTTGCATTTATCCAAAGTTAAAAGTGCATCACTCAGTGGTGTTCAGACACTTCAGTGCCCTCAAAATGCACCAGCTAACTACACTGGATGGAAGGTCTTCACATTACCCTTCTTTACATTCAGTGAGCAGTACTAAAGATATTAGAAAATTAAATAATAATGGACATAGTTTCAAATTGCTCCTCACTAGAGCTCCATTTCAACGTCTACAAAATTTCAAGATAAATAATCCGGCATATTCTTTCATTTGTTCCCAGGGCATGCTCACTTAGCTGTCCAGGTACCTCATCACACCTGTAAACTGGGGACTCAGGTGCCCTGCAGCCTCTCAGGGAGGCAAAACTGTGCCTGCGATGCATCTGTGCCAGCCCATCGCAGGTGCAGAAAGGGAGGGCAAACTTGGAAAGCCTGGCTGGTCTTCCCGGCTCCCGAAGCCCATCTCCTCACTGCAGCCAAACAGCGGGGCAGCGCACGGAGCTGCCTGCAGCTGGATGCGATCCTCAGTTAGACGCCTGAATTCACACCGGGGGCTTTCGCTGCGCGCCTGACACCGAGCAGGAGCTTGATGGAGCCACCACCTGCCTGCAGACCCCTACAGGGTCAAGCCAAAATGGTGCTCCTGCACGCACTGCTGCATGTGCACATCCACACTCCTTGCTTGCCTACCTGGGTACAGGTGAGTTACACACCTATATGGTACTCTGCCACTAGTGACACACACCTCGACAGATCTGTTAGAAGAAACGCGGTGGTGCGGAGGCATGCAGGAGATACAGCGGTGCCTTCTATATTGCACATCCCACCAAACTAGGGCAACAGCCCATGCCAGGAAATCCAGCAACTAACACACAGTGAATTTATTAGCACATTTCAGTGAACTGACCCAGCTCAATCTAACACGAAAACCAGATGGTAGGGTACCCAGACAGAGTCGGCGACAAACCTTCACCCACACAAAGGAAACGAGTGATGGTTTCACCAGGCAGTAAAAGCACCTCTGCCGTCAGCCCCTGAACCAACACTTCTGACCAGTAGGTTTGCTCTGTTGTATCTCAAAACCTCACACAAGGAATTTGAACCTACACAGTCCTCAAGAAAAATACTCACTGAACTCAAGGGGAGTCAGAGGAGCAGCAGCACAACTTCGTCTGTAGTGGCTAGCAGAGGTAGAGACCTCTTAAGAAACCTGTAAGACTGCAGCAAAAATCTCTTCTAATCAGAGCCCCTATCTTTATAGCAGAAACATAAAAAAAATCAACATAATATAACAAATTGGTTCAAAGCATTACTACAGACCACCATGCTAAATTCCCACATTCTTAGCAGTTTGTAAAAATGTTTAATTTATGTTTATGTATTCTTATTCAAAATGTTAGTTAACAGCCTGTAGGGACCTGGTAATAGGATCCTTTTTTCTTTTTTATGTTTATTAGCTACATTAATGACTGTTTCTGCAATTCTGCTACAAAGACTTGCGTTAATGAACGCCAATTAATTCTGAAATGATTTTAAACAAAGGGTGATGAGAATAACCAATCAACCATGACAGTGTAAAGAGCAAGCAAGCTGCTGTGACCTAATTTTTCTGTGTTGATTCTTTGCTGTCAGAGTACATTGTTATTCATCAAGAACACCTATAGATTTTGCATATACATAGTACAATATTATCATTTTGGAAATACTCTGTTCTTTTTCAACATGAGAAATTATTGCATTTAAACTACTGGTTTCAGTAATACTGATTCACAGCCTGCAAATACCTCACAGGTCAGACAGATATCTCTGCCAACTTTAGAAGGACCTTACTAATTTCAGCTTCTTGAATTTTAAGATGTGAGAGCTGGCTCCAACACTTTGAACATTTGGCCTTCCAGATAGAAATACAATGAAGATCCATCTCTACAGTTCACACTGTTTAATTATAGGCATAATACCCATCAGTCTATTGATTTATTTTCACCAGAAAATGAATCTTTTAGCTACTTAGTCCATAAGAATCTAAATATAAAAGAATTTCCTGAAACTGGCAACAGGTTGAGTGATTACACTCCTGAAATAACACATATACGTGTCAAAGCTGACCTAAAAAGTAAATAGACCATGCAGGCAAGTATGATTTTTATGTGTTCATTGAGTGAACAAACACTAAAAAAAATCCATCCAGCTCTAATCTAAATTTAAACAAAATGAACTGAAATTGAGAAAGACCATTTGCATTGACATCTGGTCCCCACTTAGGGCATGTGCTTCCACAAGGAGTCTAATCATAAAAGCTAGATATTTTAAACTTAAATTTTCTACAAATTATAGACTGCCCAAACAGACCAAATTCTACCATTCTTCCATGGACATACAGTAGGGAAGGAATCTTGCTGTTCATGGTTAACTCATAAATACTGTCTATAGCCCCAACACACCAAGTGACATTAAATTTATCACATGGTAAATAGTCGTATTTATTGGTTTGCTTTTTAGCTGGCGATAACGCCACGGTTTGACAAAGATATAGAAAATCATTAAGTCTGTGAGCAGACTAGGCATACACAGAAGAAATTAATAGTTTGCCCCACGAATGTTACCGCACTCAGCGCCGCTGTATCGTACCACAGAGGGCAGGCTATGGCACAGTGTATAAACGGCCCTACTAAGCCCCACCAAGAAGTGCACAGAAAAAGCTCAGCACTAAAAACATGCTTTTGCAAGTTTACTAGCTGATTTTATCAACAAAATATGCAACAAAATTAGTAAAACTGTTCAGAAAAGGAGCTCTAAACAACAGCTTAAGTCATGTAGTTACTGACTGGCATACATGTGTAATGCTACCTCTTAAAGGAGGGAGCGCCAGGACCAATCTAGTACCAAGGTCTATGAGCTTTCCATTCGTGACCTTTCGTAGTCAGGACCCACGGCCACCCACTTCATCCAATCCATTCACACCATGCCTTTTGTGAGCTTGTGCTCAGCTCTGCCCCTGGCCACGCTGGTGGACCTCACCAGCTAATAACTGGTACCCCAAAGGATGGATACTCCTCAAAGTCTAAATCCTGATAAAATCTAAACCAATGCTGCTATCTAATATCCTTAAGCAAGAAGGACCGTAGGTTTTGGAGTCGAAGCCTAGGCAAATACTCTGCTGAATGCTGATGTAAGTATATGTGAGGTGCTGCCCTTAGAGAGGCACCCCCGGAAAGGTCTTCAGGTGTCTGCTGAGCTATTTCACATCCAAACCAGAGATGAGCATTTAGCTCATCTGAGCATTTAGCCTCCTGTTTTCAACAGAAGATGCTCTCAGTTCCCCATGTGGTCATTTTTATCCTTCAGAGGAGAACAGCTGAGAACTTTCTTGGAAAGAAAGGCCAAGCAGAAAATGAGACAAGAAGCTCTGACATTGTTCAGTGCTCTATATGCAAGAGGCAATTGACATTTCTACTCTCAACACAATATTAAATACACTTTCCTTAAACGGAGAGCAGAGCATGAAGGGCTGTATCAGTTTCACTGAGGGACATCCCTAGCTATTGCAGGAAACATATACTTGAGTAAAGATAGGGACTGGATCCACAGTGCCACAGAGCCACATAAGATCTTCTGAAGTGCTTCAGTGCGTGACTCCCACTGAAATCAGATCAGCGTCTTAAGGCAGCATCTTAAGGCACTGACACAGCTTTACAAACCTCTCCTAGAGTGAAAAACTGAGAAAAGCAGAGACTCTCCAATTCAGTCTGCTTAGATAGCACCATCATAACATGGAATTACGCTGTCCCATAGGTGTGCCTCCCATCTCACCCACTGCCTTGCAAGCGGAGGCAGAGGCAGCCTCCAACTCTATGCTGGGCTGTGAAATGATGGACAACGTCACACAAACAGCCTTTTCAAGCTCCTGTAAGAAAGCATGGAAAGAGAGCTGCTGGTTTTGTTATCTGGCTTTGCTTTAGTGCCTGAATGAAAGGGCTTGTGTTTCACTTGCGAGGCACGGACTATAGCGTGGGAACCTCACACTAAATTTTAAACCTCAAGTTTAAAATGTAACTGATAGTTATACAACAAGGGCCTGAATCAGCTAACCAGCTCCCAACAGTACGCTGCGCGTAGGAGACAGCAACCCATTTCGACCTCCTTCCCTGCAAAGGCAGCAATGCCTGCAGCTCCTGACACGTGGAGCCGGTGCAGTCTTCCTCACTGCCCTCGATCAACCAACAAACCCTGTACCAAGCCTGTGCTGCCGGATGGAAACATTTCTCACAACTGTTGGGGGTATAATGTGGGGCTACTGATGGCTGCAATACTGGCATTCAGCAGATCAGATTTTCCAGTGTCCATTTATTGAAGTCACTCCATACTGTTGCTGACTGATTCATATTTATAACGATAAAAGATTTGCATTAACATCTAGCCATCTACAAAGAGTTTATTACTGAAATGCCAATTCAACCATAGCTGTAATGACCCTATTTTATAATGCACACATTTCAGGCACTTTTGCAAATGGTTAAAAAAAATGGAGCAGTTAAATTATGCTGCTAACATAATATGAATGTGTCATCACACCCTATCAAGCAATTTCATATCAAACAGTGATGTGATATGGAATTTTGCTGTTACAATACAGAAGAAGGAACTTGGGGGAAAACAGAGTAGTATCAGAGCAATGATACCCTGTATCACCTTACATTCAGCAATCTGAAGTATTTTTCAGTTATGAGAAAGCTCAACAGAGAGATGAAAGATAAAAATGGACTGACATCTTATTATCCCTCTTTTTGTTTCATTTGTAAGTACTAAGTGGAGGTTCTCAAATCTACCATGTGATTTTAACCAGAAAAGCTGCTGTGTGAAACAACAGATATCTCAACCACAAGGAAGCTTTATTTTCAGCCTCCCAGGCTTTTCATCAACTAGCCTTTATACTGCTGTACACATTATACCACTAACAATGCAATATGCAGAAAGGACCAAACGGCAGCCCCTGATGGAAATGAACTCCCCACCCTTTGCTGGAGCTCAACATCCAACAGTCAGACCTTGCTTAATTTAAATGTGTGTTAGATCATCAGTCTATTATTCTTCCAGCTTTTTATAATGATTTCTAACATTGGCCATCTGTACACCTGGCTAGAGAATGTTTCTCTTTAAACAATGCAAGAAGCAACCAACATGTAAACCTAATAATTAAATTACATTTAGCTGCTGGCCATTGCTGTTCTGTTCTGCTTTCCCGCGGAGGGAGCTACAGTGATCCGATTTGCACTGCAATCTAGCAGAACACTTTTCATTGCCCATGATTGTTGTGCAGAGTAAATTGGCTCACATCAGATTTGACTCTAATTTGGGTTTTAGAACAGTTAATTTGAACTTAAGCACCTACGGAAAGGCTGTTAACAAGAGGCGCCTGTACTGGAATCCTCCTCGTGGCTCTGCTGTTTAAATCCAGCAACACGAGCTCCTTAGAGATCATATACACTGTTCAGCATACCATTTGCAACATTTGGATGGTGGAAGAGTTGTTAAAAGCAACTTATCAGGTATTTAACAGAAAATGTCAAAGGGAAAGAACAGGGAGGCATGTGATGGATTCTTGCTTCATGCATGCCAACCAGAAGTAAAGGTATTTCTTTTCAAAGTGATAACTACCTTGTGACTGCATATATATTCCAGCATTAAATGCACCTTCAGCCTCTGTTTGGTATTTTGGTATTTTAGCAAATTTATAGATGCTCACATAAGGTCAAATTATGCCCATTTTTATCTTTCCAAAAGCTTCGTGTAAATATCTAAAGACTGAATTGCATCATTATTATCTATTGCAATAATAGCATTAATGCCTTAAATCTTAATACTCTGGCTCATTAGCTTAGGCAAAAGACTGTTAATACAAAGGTGTATCCTAGCCAATCAACAGCATTTATAAACACTTTCGTTTTGCTTTAAAACATGAGCTCTCTTGCAATATGATTGGTTAGTACAGACACTAAATCATAATAATTCTATAATTAACAATGATAATATTGCCTAGGAATGTAAGATCTACTCTCACTTTTGGCTCAGACTGAAATTAACTTAATTTTACTCTATCATAAACAACAAGCCTGTTTCTGTCCATACTCAATTGGTACATTAACATTTTTTACATCAAAAGTACAGAGAATTTAGATGGGGATGAAAGGAATTTGGTTTTGTTAGGTTTGGATTTTCTTTTCTTATTTGTTTTCAAATATACATCAAGAAACAAATTATTCTAAGAAAGATAGGGTCAGAAATTGGTCATTTAAGCACCAGTACTGCTTAGAGAAAACAAGATTAAAAGCATACAAAATGTATCTCAACAGTCAAGATAATCCAGCGGTCAAAGCAAGACTCCTAATATTTTGACGTCTTGCTAGAAGTCTCCTACAATCTCTGATGCCTAAATGTGATTATAAACAACCAGTAGGACACAGGCTGTTACGAGGAAATGTATACAGGCTCTGAGAAAGGAGAGCACGTTGTGACAATGCTAAACGGATGCCAGTAAGTTCAGCTCACCAAGAGAGAGTAGCTGAGAGTTCAGACCCACATGGCTAAACCCAAATCTGAATTGCGTTTGGTTAAACACCGAAAACAGCATTGATTCTGATGAAGTTAAAGCAAATCTGCAAATGCTATTTAGAGAAGTCTCTGGCTACAAAGCCAGGTAGCATTAAAGCACCAGTTACAGAGACTGTCAAGGTGCAAACTCTGCTTACATGCTTTTTGAGGGGTTGCTTTTTGTTGTTTTTTATTTTTAAAGAATGAAGAGTCAAATTTTGCTGCCCAGAATACTCAAGCGACTGGGAGCAGAAATGTATTCAAGAAACACGCAGAAGCATCATTAACTGAATTTTGCTTGAATACTGCCTTTTTTTAAAAAAATCTTTCACTGAATTATGAACCATACTTTTAATTTCAGATGTATTTAAAATAATTAGCAAAAGCAACACTGTTTTAGTTTACAATTAAAACGTGTTCCCTACTATTTTTCCTGTGTACTTGTTCATTTCCCCCCAGACATAAGTAATGTGTAGACAGATACATTGTTTATTTACGACTCCAGTGACAGTTAATGTGGCATATGTGCCTACAATGTTTGACAGATAAAATGAGTTATTTACAGAAGCTGGGTTTATTATGTATGAATACTGAAACAGCTATAGTATTTGTAAAGTTCTCCATTTATTTTCCCAAGAGCATGTTTCAGTGAAAGTTGTGGTGTTCCGAAGTGCTGCAGAAGTGAGCAGTACAAACACCAAGTCCAGCTAAACCTGTAACGCAGTCATCATCGGTACAGGCTGATTTCAGAACTGTTCTTTTTGAATTTATTTTTACAGGTCTTAATACAAACACCCCTGAAGTCCATGACTAGATCTCTGTAGGCAACAGTGGGTTTGGAATTAGGTCCTTAAAAGTTAAATCCCCACAGAAGAGTAGGCTTGTGCTTGGGTCTCCTTGTTTGGCACATTATGGAGAAAGTATAGATGTATGAGACAGAAAAGTGAAATTGGAAAACACTTTTCATCTATTAACCTTCATTATAAAGGGTCCAAACCTGTTTCAACTGAAGCTGAAAATAAGAATTACACTGAGTTTGGCAGGAGCAAAATTGATCCTCTTGGACAAAATGCATTGATTTTTCCTTTTTAGTAAATAAACTCAAAGGCTGAGATACCGCATTTTGAAATGATTAGTTATATCTCTTTTACTTAAAGTCAAATATACAAGAACATGTGAGGTTCTTTTTTCTTTTTCCCAGCAGCCTCCTTTACTCCATTTTCTGTCCTTTGGTTTTGGGCTGGTTCAGAACATTCTCACCAAATGCTGCGTTTGTAAAGATTGCTGCCTGCTGTCTTGGGTCAAAACCTGCTATTTATGAAGAGCAGTAGCTGTTGTGCAAGCGTGTTATGCAAGCATGCTGCAACTTTAAGAGCCAGTGTCAAAGGTAATCCCTAAGGAGACTTGCATAACAGCCACATTTAAAAATGCCAGTTAAACAAAAAGAAAAAAGGAACTCTGTTATTTTCCAAAGGCAATTCTGATAGAGCTATGTTCGTATTCTGCTTGATTTTCAAATGACTTTACACGCACCTTACATGCTGCGTATTTTTATGCGCACACAGAAACCCTTGCTGTAGTTATCTAGGCCCAAAAAACTCAGGAGCCTTTCAGGAGTACTTGTGCTATCAGTCGTGGGCAGACCAGAGTAATCTCCAGTTGTGTTTCAGGCTGGAAAAAAGATGCGTGAGCCTGAGCTGAAGCTCTCAGCAGAGTTTATTAGCTCAGGCACGGAGCTGCGCAAACGCAGCGCTCTGGCTGCCTTGCCTTTTCCCTCGGAGCAGACAGAAAGCCGTCGTGCACCGAGGGAAACTCTGTTCCAAAACACCTGCCGCGTTCTTCGCCACTGTCTCTGCACACTGACACTCAGTCCAAGGTGGGGCTTTGCTGCAAGGGCATAGGATTACAATGATCCACGTGCAATGTCCACCCATCACCACCACCAAAGTATAAGAGAAGCGGTAGGAGAATGCGTTTGCACGCCTTATACGCACCAAAACACATAAACTTTGGTGCTACATCTTGTACACTTGCACGGCCATCACTGTAAGGTGAAAAAGCACCGTGCTAACTCAGAGCTTCCTAACAGGAGGTGCTGGATGGTTCCCAGGAGCCAGGTCCCTGCCCAAAGTGCTCGGGATCCCTCCGAGGAGGACGCCCCAGCCGCGCACAAGGGAGCGGAGCCGGCAGCCACCTCGCGCCGCCGCCGTGGTTTACCGGAGGGCGCGGGGCGAGGGCTCGCGCGCCGCTCCAGGAGCCCCCTCCGCTTTTCCCTTCTCCTCTGCCCCTCCGCCTGCCTCCCTCTCCTCCGGGGGGAAGGGGCGGCCAGGCGCAGCCTCCCGGCCCCGCGAGAGCCGCCGGCTCGGCCGCGGCCCCGAGCGCAGCCCTCGGCGCCGCCGGCCGGCGCGCGGACCCGGCTGAAGTTGCCTCTGAGTGTGCAAGTAGCTGCGGGAACACAGGGAAATTTAAAAAGTAGCTGTATAATCCCGTGCAGCAAGAGACAAGCAAGCAACGCCAGTAAATTTTAGGCACTTAACTGAACGGAGAGTATTCAGCTTAAAAATACTTCCCTGGGGTCTCGCTTTTGAAGGGAGGACAAGAAATGACAGCGGTTAGGGCTTGTGATATGTGCCTGAATTAGGGGCCAAAATCAGAAACCAGAATGGTTTTATGTCACAGGAGAGGAGGCAATAAATATGCAATTCCTTTCCACTTTCGTCACTCATTTGATCTATTGTGAAATTGCAGCGCTCTGCCAGG
Organism: Rhea pennata; assembly: GCF_028389875.1. Lineage (NCBI taxonomy): Eukaryota > Metazoa > Chordata > Aves > Rheiformes > Rheidae > Rhea > Rhea pennata. The sequence goes on along the minus strand of NC_084673.1, from coordinate 14,444,620 downwards.
GAAAGTCTCTTTAGCCTCTGCGTTGCACGTGTGGGTGTAGATGTAAGTAGCTGTGTTACTATATATGATTTTACATCCATATTTGTACATAGGCACACAGAGAAAAGAAACCTATGATACTACTGCCAGAAAAATAAAAACTGCCACATTTTTAGTTGCGGAGTTGCCTTTGGACCAGGCTCGAAGCCCGTCGGTAAAAGCAAACCGGTTTCTACGCCCGACGGCTCTGCGCAGGCGCCCGGCGGGGGCACCCGCGGGAGCGCCCAGCCTGCGCTCCACAGCTTGGTTTCTCTCTGGACTTCTCTCTCTGCATCATTACAACAAAACACTGGGTAACCCTGGAGAGCACCGAGGAAATCCTGCCCTCCATTACACACAGGCTTGCTATCGTAAGGGAGTTAGGTTCAAGCAAACTTCTTATTCACGGCATGCTATCGAGATAGCCTCTCTTCTTTCTGCCCCTGGCTCCTGACCTTGAACATGGAAATCCCACCCGACAGGGATTTCTGGCAGCACCAGAAGCCGAGGGCAGCTTGCAAAAACGTGCTCTACTCCACTGCAATGGTTAAAAGCGCAGCTCACTGTGACCGTGTCTGTACTCGCCATCCAGTGCCCCAAGCTGGCCGACGGGAAAGGGCGAAACACAGGCCCTTCACGTGCAAAAGCGCGGCCCCGTCAGAGCACGGGTCTTACAACGGCTTGTCCGAACAATATTTCCTGTGTATTTGACACAAGCAGGCTCTCCTCCAGCATCAGAGCCGCACGCCTCGTTATTCCGGCCGTTTGTTCTTGAACACGCACGCCCGTTGCGGCGAGCGAACGGGGAAACCCTGCTCCGCTCACGGCCGGTCCCCCGCCGCGGGCGGCCTGCGGGCCGGGAGCGGCCGACGCAGCCAGGGCGCAGCGAGCAGCCGGGCTCCCCGCCCGGAAGGCGCTACGGAAAGTCTTCCGCGCTCCCGAGCTAACCTCGAACGCTTGCGGGAACGCGCCCGCGGGCGCCACACGTAAACAGGCCGTTTCTCGAGAGCGCCGGTGCTTGGGCCTAGGGACTTAAAGTACGCGGAATACTAATAAAAGCAAAACCTCCACGTTATTATCAAAATAAATCGAATATATTCAATACATCAAAGTATATTAAAAACTGTAGCAAACAATTTTCTTGATGAAATGCAGGTGCAGTAACATCTTAATAAAATGTGTTTACAAAAACACCATTTGCAAACTCTAATTTTTCTTCTCCTCTGAAGAGCAATAATTCTCTATGTTCCTGCTGTATCTTATTCTTCCTCCTACTCTCAGATAAGTCTTATTCAGCCTGATCATTTATGGTTCAATTTGGGTGCTTCTATTCATGGTCAGAAAGTCTTAGAAAAGAAAGCATTTGAAATCCGTGGAACCACTTTGCACAGCAATGCCAAAACAAAAGGGTCAGACACTTCTAACCTGGCTATACGTTACAGATCACTTCCTCACATATTACAGAGAAGGACGTTCTGTTTTATTTTGTATATCTGGAGTACAGCAAATCAGGTATCATTTGTGCTTTAAGGAAGAACTAATTTATCACTGCACTGAGAGGAAAATGCTGTAGCAGTTATAAGTACAAATTCTATGAGACTTAAATATATTTCTTTGTATTCATAGGCAGAAACTTCTTGAATGCAGCCCTGACTCCATTCTATTCTGCACAGTAACTCACCTTCTATCTGGTGGTGGAATAAATAATTTATGCCAATAAAGAAATGTCATCCATTGGCACAGATAGTGCACAGCCCCTCAGTGGCTTTTTGTGACTCTACAGATCTAGGGAACCTCAACGGTTAAGTCTTGTTTTCAGAAATATTGGCAAAGCTCTAAATCCCTGACTCCCCAACTTGGATCTGCACATCATTTGTGGTCCATGATACCACAGTGAGTGGTCCACACCATGAAACCATGTTAAATGATGACCTTTGCGAAGATGGTACAGCACAGCAAATGACGTGGTTGCTAGCATAACTGCTTTGAATAAAAAATTAATCTTTTTAATATTTCCCTAGCTAAGTTTGTTCCATTTTCACATCAGCATGTAAGTGTTGGCAGGAAGGGAACATGTTACAATCTCTCTTTTCTCCCAGTGCAAAATACACTGTGAAGTTTTACTTCACAGGGAAACTGCTTAAGAAAGCTACTCCTGGCTGTGAAGAAAGGATCAAAATTAACCGTATTCAAATGTCACTAGCGTATGCTAGTAGAAATGATGTGTTTTTCAAAGCGTTCTTAGTTCCTGATGACATAGGAGTTTCAGCTTCTTGACAGCAAAAAGGATTAAACTCTACAGGCAGGTGTGAGATGTTGACCAGGTCTTTCAGCCTTCATTCAGAAAGAGCTCTAATTAAGATAAATCTGAATCCTGACTCCTACAAGTGATCTGAGGACCTTCACAGTTTTCTAAGTTTACAAAGGGCATGTGTCTGTGTTTCTTAAATTGATTTACATATTTAAGAAAAGAATTATCTCAACATTTCTGTTTAAACACAGGCAAAGCGGGTATCTGGATATGTACAAACAGCAGAAGTAATTGCCAGCTTGTCTTGTGGATTTAAGTGTCACAGCTTGCAGCTCAGTGAAATATAACCCAACAAGTCTACACATCTGGGGGATATAACAATGTGAAATTATTCTGAGGAAGCGTGCAAGGGAAAGCAGCATGTACTTACTGAAATATGTTTAGACTGGCAATATTAATGGGGATTGAAGTTTACACCTCTTCTCACTGAGGCCTCTCACAGACCTTTAAAAATCCAAGCAAAAAATCGGCCCACGAGCCAGGAAAGTGACTAAATCTGTATTTATCCTCTCTTCTTCCTCTCTCTTCTCCCATACTCTTTTCTTCATACTTATTATTTTACAAATGACTGCTTAAACAGCAAATATAGACAAAATTAAAATCAACACCTGCCTTCTCCCAAAGTTCCTTGGGCTGAATGTGCAAGACATTCCCATCACACACACACGCTCTATCATGGGAGATCACCATGGGGATAAAACTTCAGGAAAACACTCGGAGGTCATGTCTACTTATTCTTCTGTCACAGTAGACAGTGCTGCTCCCTCCCTGCCACCACCAGAGCGAAGGGATGGACATGTCTGCCCCAGGGCCAGAGCCCTTGGGTCATCTCCTCTCGGGACGTGTCCTCTCCTGCCCGCCGCCCACGGCCGAGAGGCCCCTGTGAAGGGAGACAAACAAATCCAGCAGAGCCAGGGCCTCCCTTTCCCAAAACAGGAGGCCTTGGTGCAAGACTCAACTGCCTGAGACATGTTTTATGCAAGACAACTTGAGAAGAAGAGGAGAAATTTGTCCTTGCTATGCTGTTGGCCAACCACAGCCTCCACATCCAGATGGGAGTTAGGTCTCCAAAACACTGCCGTAGGTATCCATACCTCCTGTGTGCATATGAATTTAAGAGGATGAAAATATCCATTTGTCTGGCCTTATTTATATATTTAACGAAACTCAGATGACTCTGCTCTCCAAAATCAACATGAAGGAGTGGAAAATAAAGTTTGTGCTGACCAGAAAGGAACCAAGAGGCAACCGTGAATTCAGTCTACTTACAACAACAGGAGACCTGTTGTTGAGAGCTGCTACATCATCATGATTTTCAAAGGAGAAATTTTAAAACTTCCTTTTGGCCTGAGATGAAACTCTTGGCATTTTTAAACCATTTTGCTCTTGCTTTATTATATAAGGGAATGATTTAATGTTTCTTTTAAAATAGGAAATGGTAACATGGTCTCTGCCATAACCAAAGCCTGTTTCAGATTGTTTTATTACACAGTTTTTAAAAGCACATTGCCGTAGGATTTTGTAGGAGCATATTTACATCTACCTTTTTAAAACACACAATATATTATGTTGCAATTAAAAGCCTGCAAACTCAATCTGATATTTCTTCACTAATTTATTCCCAAGCCAATATGTATTTTAATGTTCCAAACCATTGCTAATTAACACATGGAAATATTTTAACATGGATTTTGATTAATTCCATTTAACAGTCTAACCAGCGCTAAAACATATGTGGTGTGTCATTTCTTTCTTTTGAGGAAGGCATTGGCATTAAATCTTTCAATCTTCCTGAGCACCAAATGCTAATTTCAGGAAGATTAAATAACAGACTGCAGCTACAGTTTCCTTTCTTTGCTTCCCAGAAGGTGAAATGAACATATTTATGTGGGAGGAATTTCTTTACTGCACAAGCCAAAATACAGAAATTAGATTTTTTTCCAATGTTGCTAATACACTAGCAATTGCTTGCCAACTAAATAACTTTAACCTATATCAGCAGTTCATGGAGAGCTGCCAAGTTATATGTTCAACTTTCTTTCCCTCTGTTTTTTTTATTATTATTATTAAAGTATTCCCATATGATGTTTTCACCTGCAGCTCCTAAATACTTTTCCATCTTGAACGAGAGACAACTAACTTATAGTGGGGTGACTCTAGCCATAAAGCTGGAAACACTCATTTAAGACCCTCCTCTGATTTTCACACTTTGAAGGTAGGTTACAAAGGTATGAAGGTATGTTCATACGGTATTGCTTTAGTGGTTTAAAGGCTAAGTACAATTCTGCATGTCAGTGAACTAAATATGCAAAATACCCTGATATGAGTAAGCATCTTGGGCATGTAAAGACACAAAAACACAAAGCAGGAGGAAGCTACCTTCTGGATCGTTAGAGTAATTGCTTGCATATCACATAGACCTTTTCACAAAATGGAGTTTGATGAGCTTAAGTGCGGTTAAGTACTTCAGCTCTTGTTCCTCCCACTGGAAACTCTACTACCCTGAGCACTCCAGTTCCTTCCCCACCTAGGGAAACTCCAGTTTCCATGCCCTCATTTCCACCTTCCATTCTGCCTCATGGTTAACATGTCCTTATTGAAAACTGAAGCAAAATGTTCCCTGTATGTTCAGACCATGCCTACACTTCCTTGCATCTGCTACATTTCTGTTGCATAGTAACCTTTTTCTTTTCCTACTCCTTCCTTTTGCATAACATTTAGTTGTTGCAATATTCTTTGTAAATCTTCACGCATCTTGACCATATATGACAATGTATCCCTCCTCCTTTACCTTTCACTATCTGCATCTCCAGTGCTATCACAGCACCTGAAGCAGTGGTTTCTGTTTGATTTCCTCCTACCAATATCTAACCACACAGTCTGCAACATTTGGCTGCCCAGATTCCCCACACTTGTAAGGGAGCATTCCAGTTGCTTCTTACTCATCTACACTTACTAGATAAAGCAAAGCCCTATTTTCTACTTAACTAGCATATTCATTAGGCTTAAAACATTCTTTTCTATATTTATGCCCACTGATTTTCTTGTATTTTCTTTATGTTTCTCTTTATACATTTAACAGATGTGTATTGAATATGTTTTCAACATATTCACTTAGTGATTAGAAGTTCACTTCGCCTTGGGAGAAAGCCTATTACAACTATTAGCAAGAGTCACTCCTCTGCTCAAGGAGCAGAAATTGTCCTGACAATTTATGCGTTCAGTCTCAGCAGTGATTCCCAACAGCTGTCATTGCCCATGCAAAAATGTGTGATTGAACTTTTTTTTTTAAAAAAAAAAAAAAAAAGAACAACTTTTGTGTTCTCAGACTTTTTAAAACCCAAAATTCTGTGCTCTCTACAAAGAAAGGAACATAAGAATATGTGGAAAAAATACCCCAAAGTCATGACTCAAAAGGGCAATGGATATGTACAGTAGCTTCTTTCAGACTAGCTATGTATTACTCTTAAAGATTTGAGTGAGATAAAATAATACTTAATATAGCACGTGGTAAACTTTATAAATTTCCATTCATTCTATCATGTAGAAGGCCAAACTGATATCCGAATATGTGCCGATTCTGCTCTCGTAAGCAAGAAGCACAAGGGTTCACCCGAGGACTGATTACAGCCCAGAGGGAAAACATACATCATAAAAAATTCAAATATTTGAAAATGCAATCTCATCTTTTCTTACATAAGCATTCCTTTATGCCTTTGTTTTAAAGTTCACAGACATAATATATTTATTAAAGCTGGTCATGTTCCACAAAAGTATTAACAGACAGTATAAAGTTTCTGACCTGATTAAACCTGCTGGGGTGGTCCTACAAGAACCACTGACCACTATGCAAAGTATCAAGACCCAACAGCACCCTTCGTTATGGATTTGCATGTCAGATAGATGGAAACAGATGCTAAAAAAACAGCTCTACCAAATTCTGGTCATTATTCAATGCATACATTAGTAGTCAACACAAAGAAAACTATCACAACACTTAACTCTTTCTATACAACTTGTTATGTTTTCCTTAAATAGGAGGAAGTAGGAAAAAAAATGAGTTAAAGGAAAAGCTGCCATAATAATGTATACTTATACAATGCTTTTCCATCAGAAATCTGAAAAAAACCCTCCAAAGGTGGAAAGTAAATGTTATATCCCTCTTTCCACGTCAGAAGCACTGAAACACAGAGAACCATACATCAAAAGGAGGGAGAAGATTGATTAAACATTTCTGCCTTCCACTCAATTGAAAACCCTCAACAAATTAAATTGGTTTTTGCCCCTCCAAGGAGTTTCAAAAGTACCAACAAAATGATTGGGACACAAACAGAGTCTATGGCAGAGCTATGAAAACACCCTATAGCCCCTCTGCAGCCACTAGATGCTCCAGCTTTGCTCGAGTAAAATAAATTCTACCACTTCTCTACCCAAAGCCTTTGAAGTCATTTCATTTTGTGACATTTCATAAAAGATCATTTGAATAACAGTATTTCTCACACCAATATTGGACCAACAGCTATTCACTTACAAGCAGCATTTATTTTGATATTGAGGAATCTTAGAAAGGTTAGAAAATCAATTTTCAAGCCACCATGCGACCGACATTTCACAGAAAGAGATATTCTCTAATTTCACTGAGGTTTCTTCTTCCTTCTAGCAAGAAAACAGTAGGTTTAGCTTATAAACAACACCACCACACCCTAACAAACTCACAGTATGAAAAAAGCTAGCTAAAACTTCTTTCTTCAAACCAAATGTATGTGGTCAGTTCTTTTAGCCATGTCTACACAACCAACTTACTTTTACAGGCCCTATTCTGCAGTCACTGAAGTCAAATGCAAAATTCCCATTCGTCACAGTGGTTCAAAATCAGGCCTAGATATGTATAATTATCGTCGCACTTTCAGTTGGCAATAGGTCAGCTGTCCTTTCGCTACCTGTGCAAAGTAGCCTTGCTTGCAATTGTCCAAGCACTCGGACAGTAGCCTCAGAAAGGCCACAATAAGAGGTCTTCACTCTAGTGCTGTCATATGGTCTTCATTTAGAAGTATCACAAGAACATTACTTCTCACAGTATTTACAAATGAAAAACATATGGCTGTAACCTGTAATACTGCAAGAAATACTGCTCTTTGGGTTTGTTTTTGGCCTCAGACTTTTGAAATATGAACCAAGCAAAGGGATTTCAGCTTAATGCTTGATTCAGTCCATTCTTCTTGGGAGCTCAAAGTCTAGGGGATGGATAAAGCTTGCGTTTGAAAAAGTGATTTGCCCACAACCATGGTAATGCACTATAGTTGGCAACTAGAGTAAAATGTATATCCAGTGGGTGTGGGGACAGTTAATTAAATGCATCTACTTTCCATTTAATTTTTTTTAAAAAAGATATTAAACTGATTTTGGTTCCTATGAAGAGTTTTGTAAGTCTTATATAAGCCTCTTGCATTTACTATTTGGGTTCAATCAATATGGTTATCTACCTGTCAATTTTTCTTGCTCTTTAATGCAGAAAGAGAGCAGCCTTTTTTTATAGCCAGCTCAGAAAGTACTAAGCTAATCAATACATGCAGCGATAACAGAATGATTTGAAACACATAACAGAAGCTTATCACTTTGCAGTATACCGAACCCGTCAAAATATTTTCCTAGAAGTAAAGCGAAAATAGAAGTTCTCCATTTTTTATTATTTAAGTGGGTGGTGACATAGATTTTGTAGGCCTTTTGGACTGGTTCCTAGCTTTGTATTTTGGGGAAAATTTGGTATATGATCATGTACTAATTTTCAGGAAAGTGAGGCCAGCTCTGCAGTGAGATTTAAAACTCTGCCTTGAGAATCAAACATTATCTTAATTGCTCTTCATTTCCTGTCCCTAAAGATGCCTTGGAAATCCTGTGCATTGTTCTGGGGAACTGTGCATAAGGTTTTCCAGGAGCGTATCTTCTGATGTTCCCACAGACCTTAAAACGCCTTGCTTTACTCTGTACACTCAGTAATTTGTGTTCAAGTCCAATCTGAAATGTACACGCTTTCTTTCAGCTATCTCTTGCTGAGTTAGTAATTTTTAAATAATTTATAAGCATTTGGTTCCTAAAGGTTTAGACATATGTAAGTGTATCAAGATTCTGGATTTTAATACAGCAGAGAGAGGATCAGCTGTTATTGTGGTCTCTAACCTCTACTTTTTCATAGAAATGCACAGGACTTAACAATGCAGTTCTCTGAGTGGTAAGTAACAATCATATGCCATCATATAATTTAAGTAGGTGGAATTCTATATAACTTGAAAGCTCTTTTGTGATGTCCCAGGCTTGCTACTATTTACCAAATGTTAAATGCAAAGCTCAAAAAAAATATATATTTATTTAAATATAGAATAAAGAGATAAGAGTTAATAAAGAAGAAACAGGAAATAAAGCTTACAGCTTGAGATTTCTGACAACCTTATGTTGCGGCTCCAGGGCCACTGTTACCAACTCTGTGTCGTGATATCTGGTTCATTTCTACAAGCCCCCTAGAGTCACGTGACAGTCTTTTGGCCACCCAGTTTAGAAAGGTCTGCTTCATAATTTCCAAATCTCGGAGGCTGGCAAGCCTGGATGCTAGTGGTTACATTGCATTTTACCTCATGGCATGAATCCACTACAATTTTTTTATCTTAGCAATTGGAAAACAGTACCAACAAGAAACATTATGCAGGAAGGAAAAAGAAATCTCAATGATCAAGCAATCACAGAGAAGTCCTTAAAGAACATAGCTCTGTCGTTGCTATTTCTGGACCAGGAACATGGATGTGTGGTGCTGACAGCTCTGAATTAGCCTGTGCGGGTCAGGCAAGACCTGGACATCAAACAGCAGCATCCACTGAGTAGCAAGGATTGTTACTCGGGTGCATAACTGCTGCCACCACTGTATCTCGACCCAGCTGGGTAACTGTGCGTGAACTTACCGTGAATCTTTACAAGCTCAGAAATCACTAAACCACAATCCATTGCAGAGTGAAGGCATGCCAGCAGCAAGGCATTAACAACCTTGTCCATTGCAGAGAAGCTAGAAGATGGATGGGCATTTCCGAGGGCAGAATTGGGCCCCATCAACGAGAAAAGATTCTTAGAGCAACACCTCAAGTGACACAAATTATGTTATAAAATTGATCACTTCCTCACACATTGCAGAATGCTTCCAGGGCACTCAACATCCTATTCCATTAAGCCATGATAAATGGGACAATATTTCCACATCAGTCTGAACTCATCCTTTAAATCTGCTTGTTCAAATATTTGGTCACTTATTTCCCTCCCAGCCACCCATCTTGGTATGGAAAATTGTCTTCTGCTTTCCCACTTTCACACATCTCATAGATGCCATTACCCCATGAACTTCACATACAAATTTTATTTCTCCACAGAATTCCTTATCTTGAGAGCACGCAAAATTTAGAGAAAATTCACTGAAAAGAACTACGATTCGCAGACTTGATGTGTACACTTAGCTTGAAAAATTACTCAGAGATGCACAGGAGCTACCAAACTAATGACAGAGAAATGCCCCAAAAAGCAACTTTCCTACCGCTACGTCCATCACCACCACTACCACTACCTGGAATGGTGTTCAGATGGAAACCCGTGGAGCAGGAGCAGAATTGTTTCAAGCAGATCACTACAGCTGGAGGTGGCTAGGGAAGGTTCATAAATTGATAAGCACCACCAAAGGATCATAAGCCTCCACATCAATTGTATAAAGATTACAACAGAGCCACTCACTGCAGTCATTCTGAAAAGGTTATGGGTTTCACAGGTGTGCACTGTCAGTTCTGATTAAGCTTAAACTAAACCAGTTATCTGTAACGTTGGATTGGAAGGAGTTTTATTGCTGAACGCAGGGTAAATCAAATTCAGGATACACATCTGTAGAAAAACACAGAGGGCCAAAGTTCACAGTCCTGACACAGGAGAAAATAAAAAATCCAATCCTCCAAAATCAGGAGGAGATTTTGCCTGTAAAAAAGAGTCCATCAGTCTGGCCCTTGTCACACATTCTAGATCACATTGGAAAGTTAATCTTCACCTCAAGACAAATCTTGGTTTTCTTTCCCTCTCCAAATCATTGGTCACTTTTGTAGCACAGAGGCTATTTTAAGATTATCATCTGCATTCATTGCTAAAGCAATTAGAGTTTATCATTTATCTGATTCTGAATGAAATTAATTATACATGCACACTTTTCACTACAATGAACATATACAGAAGCAGCTATAGTCACAAATTCACAATGTAATTTTTCATCTGTTTGCCTAGGAAACTTTCCAAAAACAACAGTTCACATCAGAGATTCTTAATTTTTTCCTTCAAAAAACTTGTGAGTGAAATCCTGCCCCCAAAAGCCAGTATGAAGAGCTCCGTTAACTTCAGAAGTACCAGGATTTTACCAAGAAACAGTGAGTGAGTGAGACAGAGAGAGAGAAAGGGAAGGAAGAAAAAGAGAAAGGGAAAGAGATAAAAGCACTTTTAATAGTTGATGCAAGTTGTAAAAGGCACATTCTATTACAAAAATGCTTCATATTAACGCTGCACTTTAAAGTGCGTCTATTGACTCATTGTGTTAATAGATGGCAAAAGTGAATAAATGTATTTACTTTTGCAACGTCATTATTTCCTTTGCATGCAATTATTTACTTGTCAAACAACGCTAGTGACAAATCACAACAGACTATGAAGCCATCTACATCAGCAGATTTTTAACCTAAGGTAAAAATAAACAGAAACATCTGTAAAGTAATCTTGTACAAAGCTACGTTTATTAACAAATACATTTTCTAATAAAACACCATCTGCAAGGAACCCTCAGCTTCCACTTGATATAAATAGGCTTTTTACTGTTTTCAGATGCAGTTCCCAGAAAATTATTCCAAGCTCTACTGCAAAACACATCAGTCTTTGTTGCTGCCTGGAATGTTAATAAATAACATCAAGTTTTTAAATAGTCAAACAAATTATTGGCTTGAAACAATTATTCCAATAGAAAAAGCTGACCTTTTGCAATAAAGTGGCTTAAAAATGCATCACTCCTCATTCCTAGTATAAAAATATTACCAAGCAGGGAAATATTTTGGGGAAAACAGAAAGCTATGAAAAACGCATATTGCAATTCTGCTCATATGCACGCTGTAAACCTACCTTGCAATGGTTACTGCTTTAGAGAAACTCAGAGTAGGAAAAAAGTATACAGAGCATAAATAGTTCAACTGGCACCCGTATAATACATCTGTGCTTGGAGTGGACAAGAATATGAACCAAACAAAATATTCCTCACAGGACTACTGTACTGACTAGTGATACAAAATTCAACAGCTTAAACTGTTGGTAGCAGAGATTGGCACTGGATCCCAACATTAAGAGCTCTTCAAAATGCATAAAAGCTTTAATGGGACACATTTTCATAAGCATTACTCAGAACTTAAGCCACATTAATTCCATTAAAGCAATGGGAATTCAGCAAATTCTGCAATTAAACCTGTTACTGGTAGAACTGTTTTATACCACTGACATTTGGGCCCTTCCATTTTTCCTTAAAATGTTTAAAACAGTGTGCTTTATATCAAACTAGCTCCTAACTGAATATGCAAAATCTGAAAACTGCAGATGAACTGAGATTTTAGAGTTCTCTATTCAGAATTCTAGCTAGTATAAATGTATTATATCCAACAGAGATTTAACCTTTTAATATTAATGGAAAACAAGCAACGTTAGTATTCCAAACTGTGATTTTAAAACTTCATTTAAGGTTGCTTACTGGGACTATTGCAAAACTTTGCCAAAAGTAAATTTAATCATGCATATTCTAGGGAAAAAAAAAAAAAAAAAAAAAAAAAAAAAAAAAGAATGTTTTAGACCATAATTCCAGGAAATTGAACTGCATATTTGCATGGACAAATATTCAATGGATGAAATACTCAAGAGGTATGAGAAAGAAGATATTTTGAACTACTTACTTCGCTAACAGGAGGAATGTTAAGCTTTGGTACTTTATTCTTCGAACTAGGTGTGTTCACTTTTCCTTCTAACAGTGTTCCAAAGGACTGATTTCCATATCCACTCTCAATTTCTATTGGAGGCTTGAGTTCAGGTGAGTCATTAGGGACCTGGTCCTGACCGTCCATAGGCCTGACATAAGCTGTAGGCTTTTGCTGGCCCATACTAGTTTTACAGTGAAGTCCTGGTGGGAAATTCTGGGTTGAAAGACCGTTGTTTGCAGATAACAAAGACGTGGAAGGAAGTGGAGATCCAGGACCATGACCTACAAACTCAAGCTCTGCTGGCGACTTCGAATGACTGTTTTCCTTGTAAGTGTGTTCTCCAGTTGTTGACTTTGAATGAGTGTGCCTCCTCGAATGTGAAGATGCTGCCATAGAATTTGCTTCCTCAGTTCCTCCACTTTTATGCTGTTCACTCTGACAACTATAAAGGTCTTCATATCTGCCCTGTGGCTGGTCATGAGAAGAGCTATGCTTTGTCCTATTCTGTTGACTGCTGGATTGGCTTGACTGGGCCCCATTAGAGTTGTGACCACCACGAGACCAGTCCGTCCTGGACTTCCTGCTGCTCTGGTGACTGTGTAGCAAAGTAGAATTCGATGACAACGAAGAGGGTGGAGGCATCGATGCAGATGAGTGGCCACTGAGCTGATGAGATGGGATCATCCTGTTTCTTGGTTCTGGGAAAAAGTTCTGCTCATTTTTATCAATGGGAGTCTGTGGGACAGAATTCTTTGGGATTCCAACAAGGTGGCTCTGGTTGGAATGGTTGGTTAACAAGTCCTTCATCTCATCGTAGTTCCCCAATGTGTTCTGGACACGGTTTGCAAGAGCATCACCTTTATTTGTCTAAAATACATAAAAAAAAAAAAAAAAAAAAAAAAAAAAAAGAGAGAGAGAGAGAGAGAGAAAAAGAAAAGAAAAAAGTGAATAAATTCCTGATTGAGAAGTTATTGCTTGGAATAGTTGTCTCAGAAGATGGCAAATGTTAGCTGTTTAATGGTGTCATGCTGACATTTAATTTAATTTCAATTACATCTTGCATATGTTAAGTAAAAAAAACCTATCAATAACTGTTCAAAGAATCTCTTGAAACAGGCTTGCATGAGTAACGCTTGTATACTGCTTCCCATTTTCTTGAATATGCTCTCAGAGAAATGTTTAAACTACATCAGTTATGGATGTTATGAGCAAAATAGTCTGGCTTTATGTCAGATAGGTTGGGCTACTACATTTTGTATCTTGCACAACATGAACATACAGCCACTGGTTACTGAGCATCTGAATTGTAAGCACACGTTTTATTTAAGTATGTTATTGCTTTATCACCCCCTTGACCCATAGTTCTACCACAAATCGAAGCAGGGCGGTCTGTAGTAAACATATGGGGCGAAACTCTTTTCTGTTGTAATTTCAATTACTTTTCTGTGGAGGGTTCAGTTTGACCCATGCCATTTGAATCTAGAAAAACAAATGCTTCTAACCACTGAAATGCTGTAGTAGCTTCAAAATAAAAAGATCATTCAAAAATATTTTCTTATGGGAGAGTATAAATAGAGATGACTGCCACATTCTTAAGTATCAGAATTCTTCCGTTGTCTAAGGGCTTGCTGTATTTGTGAATCATGCTTTTCCTTAAATTCCAGGAATTATTAAATAAATACTGACTCATCTGCATTTCGCTGCTATTATAATTTTTCTTCTGAATCATGAAGTGGGCTTTTTTCTTCCCTTTTCACTTGTAAAAAGCTGGGCAAATAAGCTGGAAGCTATAATTAATATGCAGCTAATTTCCTCCCTCTCCTTGGTTCTAAGTTACCCCACAGAGCCTTCTTACTGATCTTTATATTCTATTGAAGTAACCAGCACAGCACTAAAGCATTCTACTCCCCAGGCTTATTACCTTACAAGACTGAAAGGATAACAACAAAACAAAAATGTAGTTCTTATTCAAGCAGATGTAAAAGTCTGTTACTGCCATATACATAGGAGAGTATACAGTGACACTTCAAATTTAGCCAAGTATGCTTTATTTCATGTTTGGTTTCTTGTTCAACACAGCAAGTAGTACCACAGGCCAAAGACACCTAAACAACAGGACACGAAGACAGGCAAAGGCAACAGCCTGAACTGGCGGTTGGTTAGAGGCAGTTCCACTCTTGGGACTTCATTCCTTGACCAGGGATCCTACCATGCCATGGAGCCCATCAAATGTTAAGCAAAAGACTGAGTGATGGAAGAAAATCCATGTGTGGATTCCTCTTGAAATAGGTGATTATTTTACTCACTGCTGAACTAGTCAAGAGACGAGATGAACATTGCACATGATTTTTTTCCTTAGCACTTCTCATGCTGTATAAAATGTTGAAAAAAAAAGGATAATAAATGCAAATTTCCTTTTGCTCATTCTCAGGGATTGTAATGTATATTACTACTGTGCTGAGGCAGTGATTTAAAAATTAACTGTTCAATGTTGTTCTCCTCTATATACATTTTGCCAGTGCTCCTAACTGACACAGTTAATAATCCCAGTTGTGGAGGACCACGAATCACTTTTATTCACTGACTAAGTCCCTAGGTTGGTCATTTTAGTGGCAAAAATTATATTCTAGCTAAGCCAAGAATAAGCTCTTTGTATATGAGCAGTCTCCTTCAACTGCGTTGCACAATGAGCCATTTGGGCAGCAGCCAAAACCAGGCTCTCTGCTCAACCCCCAAATTTAAAACAAGGAGATTCCATTGTGCTGAAGGGCCCAGCAGGAATTACGATGCGAGCTCTAAACACTCACATACTTGTTCTGTTTCCTCCTTCCCCGCCAAACAGTTTAACCCTTCATGGAAGGATGCATGGGAAGCAACCAAGCATCTGGAAACGCCTGGCCACTAACTTTCCCCTCTGGTTTAGCTATGCTTCCAGCACACATTTAGCTTACTGTCCAGAAAGTAAAAGGGAAATGAAAAAAAAGGACTGAAAACATATTATCACTCTTTAAACACTTTAAAGAGCTCTTGCCTAGCACCTCATAGAGGGAAACACTATTTTAATTTGAATGTAGAGTTTTTCAATCATTTCTATGCTGGAAGCATCTGATTCTCTTAGATTATTTTCTTTAAGATGCCACATAATGATAAATATCATTTTGCTTAATATTAAACCTTGTTTCCTCCAACATTTTCACATCCTGAGGATGAAAGACACTATATAAATATAATATATTATTATTTGTAGTAATTTTTCAAGAGCATTAATAAAAACATTTTCTGAAAAGCACAGAGACAATTAATTTGGACATTCTTAGCCTATTTTAACTGCATTAAACCTCTAATCCAAGTGTTATTGAAGTCAATGGAAAGATTATTACTGTCTGTAATGAGTTTTGGACCAGAGTGCAAAGACATAGTGAATATGAATGGTAATTTGCCTTACAGTGAAATAAAACTAGAACACACACAACTAAGACCAGATTTGCACATCATATAACCTGAGTGACTCAACGACTCAACGTGGTGTAGTCTGGTGCAAACCCCAGGCTTTAAGGCATGAAGTGTAACATTTTTTTTCCTCAACAAATTCAGGACTCTCGTGAGAAGCGGAGTATTGGCCAGCAAGATAAACGTGAAATCCAGTCATAATTTCTGGTTGTTCTTTGATACTTCCAGATTGGGGACAATTTCTGCCTTCATATTCTCGATAATTGGCTGATTTCTTAAAGGAAACCTCTGTACATCTTATTTTCTGAACAGCATGTTGAATCACAATTTTGCTGCTATCAAGGAAATGCATTTTCTGAATATTTCAAGGCATAAATTATATGTCTGGTTTGTGACTCATGGCTAGCAGCCATCCCCCTCATTCTAGGCTCTTGTTAATTTAGGAAATGTACACCTTCCTACATTTACTTCTATTGCTTTCAAGAAAGATCTGTAATGGAATTCTATTGGAAGGCTAATTTGCTAGCTAGCTATTGCATTATAGTTTTACAAAGAAAAGAACTAATGCACTCAAACTTATAGGCCCAATTTACAAGGGTTTTGTGAAAATTTGTATGAAACTTGAGGTTTCATAATTTATTCACTTTCTCATGCTTCACAGTTAAACTCACCTCCCTGGATGAGAAGCTGAATGCTAAGCTTGAAAAAAAAAAAAAAAAAAAAAAAGAAAAAAGTAATAAATAATAAGATTCTCCAAAGATTCTGCAATGGAAATTCTGCCTATTCGGTTGTATTTCTCAATTTGAACTCTTCTAAGGCAAATCTTTGAAAAAGCAACTTTGAAAAAGTAACAGAACTACTCCTACTGTTTTCTCTAAGAAACTCACTATCTCTGAAACTCTTTACTAATTCTAAACACTAAAAGACCTCAACAACTGGTTAATAAGATTAAGGCTTCTCCCAGGAAAATCCTCACAAAGAGATCATTGATGGAGGTGGATACATGAGATAAGATGTGTGATCTGACTGTTTGCCTGTGATACACAAATGGTGGTAAGATCCGTGCGAGAAAGGAAAAAGCTGTTTCATTTATTAGGGCTTTTGTTCTTACTAGCTCACCTTTCTAAAACTAAACTTAAATTTCCCCAATTTTAGACCAACCTTCAAGCAACTGCAAGTTGTTAAGTCTCCAAAACTGCAAAATGGGGCAGCACTCCCTCCCCCTTTTCCTGGGTACTGTTGAAGTAAATGGGGAAGGTATGATAAGCAAATAAGATTACTAAGTCTGGGAATCAAAGAAAGGGAAAAAGATGCTTTCTAATTCTTGATACCACACATTCCCAGCCTTCCCTGTGCTGTTCTATGCTCTTATCTTGCCTCCCATTCCCCAGGTCTTTCAGAAACATACTGGCCATCTCTCTAGTGGACGTCCACTAACCTGGCTAGCTTGGCCGAGGAGGTGCCCACTGCAGGCCATGCCACTTGACCTTGCTGGGGACATTCTGCTCCCATTGAGAGTAACCAGATGGGTGCTGATGGTTGTGTGTACCAGGTCTCAAGTCTCACTGGCCCAGAAACAGCTCAAAATGGAGGAGGGTTTCAAACTGAATGTGCAGTACATTTATTCTCACCTGACAGCTTCTTTATTTTAGCCTAGAATAAACATGAGTAAAACCTGAATTTAGTTTTGCACTTGCCTAAGAATATAAATCACTCTGTATCCATTAAGAGTCAGATTCAGTGCTTTTATGCTCCTAGCAATAGAGAACTTATAAAGGAAATATCAGTCTACAACATTGCCCTTTTTTGTTCCATAGTGTGAAACGGATGTAAAATCTACCTTTCGTATTCAGCTTTGGTTCTCTTCATTTTGTACATTAAAGACAGTTGTAACTTACTTTTGCATGCCATTTTCCTCTAAATTTTTATCTTTCACAATTTATAATTACAACTTTTTTTAGGATAGTAATACATCATGTTTTGCTCAAAACCATAGATGTAGTTTTCACAAATTCCCCTAGCAAGCAGGTGGAATATTCTTTAAAAAACTTAATTTTCTCAAGACAGCTACCAGGATAATATTTTGATTGTTGTCCATTCAGTTTTTCACCACATATATAATGTGCTCTGTTCATTAGTGCGAACTCATACATGCTTAACAGTTTAAAACCAGAAATTATCACTCTTATGGTACAGTAGATGGAGGAGCTCTAGTTCCTGACCCATAATTTTGCACAAATTTGCTTATTAGTTTACCTAATGAAATCCTGATGACCACTCACATGAACTATGAATGTTTACATGACTGGCAAGAAGTCTCAACAAAATCAACTCTTCATAAGTTATTATTTACTATGAATAAGGGTGGTAAAATGTGAACCAATGCAAAAACAGTGACTTGATTCGATTTTGCAAAAACAAAAAACCCACAAATTCTCCCACTGCATAGTGCTTATTTGACTGAAAAAATCTCCCAGTGTATAATTATTAGCAACCATTTGATAATGATGCCAGTCTTTCCTCCTCCTGTTCTGGTGATTTTCAAAGAGCCCTCATCCTCCCTCCAGCTGCTAACAATGTAAAATGGAAAGATGAAGTGGTGGCCTTTCAATGGATGTCACTGATTGGGAGGGGAAAGAGATATGGAAATTTACATCCTGATGAATTCTTCAGGGAATGTCTTACTGAAAATCAAAGCAGAAGAAATCATAAAGGGGGACATCCCTTGGTGATGAAATTCTCAGGCAGTAAAGCTCCTTAGAGAGAATAAGCCTTGTCATAAGTCCCTTTCATAGCCTTGTTATGCTCCCCAAAGATTCAGACACTTTCCCTGAAGACTTCTTTGGATAGTTATGATTGCAAAAGAATGCTTATGGACTCATTATTTATAGAGGAGAATGTGGTTTTAACAACTCAGATATATTTTTTGCTTAAAAATATAAGGACTAAGTGCTATTTTTTTATGACTCTACTTGTAGAGATATTAGCTGCACATGATTCTATTGAGACACTTCGCTGCATGTTTAGAGGAAGAAATCTTGATATGGACTTTAAGGAAAATTCCTGATTCTGCCAATGCCAGCATGCAACTTGACGCTGCTGCAATATGCTGATTTGGAAGATTAGTGGATCTAAGAGTGTGAGTACCAAGGCAAATGTGACACTTTCATTTTTCAGAGGTGACGTGAACCTTAATTTATACTTGTAAAATGCATTCAGATACTTTACATTTTTAGAATGTCTTTTATCCCACTACAATTTACCTTATAGGGTTCTCCAAACAGGTTAAAACCTGAAGCAAAGAGATCTTCATCTTGCTGGACTTCTTGATTTCTTCTCTCCCATTCTTTCCGCTTAAGTGCACTCCGGTCTTGCTCATAGTGACTGAAGAGGAGAAATGGACAAAAAACACAATACATTTTTTTTCCCATAATTTAGTTACATATTCATTACTATCAATAACAGAAGAAAAACATCAGAAACTAGGCAACTGTTGAGTATAATTCTGCAAGAAAAAAAACACCGGATAATTTTCACAAATGTAAATTTGGAATCATACTACTATATGAAAGTGGATAAGGTCCGTATACTTCAAAATGAAAACAGAAAAAAAAAGTTCTTTTCAAATTAGCATGATGCATGATGCAGAAAAATAAAATAGATTTTGACACATTTGTGTCTACATAACACACGTATCTGTGAGCGCAATACATGAATGCGTGCGCACCCGCTTACACACCATGCACATGGACCCACAAGGAACATGTCTACACGTGGAGAAAGCCAAGCTGGAGCCAAGGGAGCGCAGCACCATCTCCAAACCCATTTAACTGCATAACACTTGTCTACATCCATCCCAATGCTGCACGTCAGCCTAGCATGACTTCCAACACCTAATGCTGTCCCGCACACTTGTTAGAATTTATGTAAGGTTTCATTGTGGGTGTCAGGGGCGTTTTAAAAAGTGTTTTTGTAGCAGTCTCCCAAAAGGGACTTTAGGTTAGTTGACTCCTCTGGCAGGTAATGCTACACACAAACAAGCAGCAGCGGATCTATCGCCTCAGAGCAGCGATGGCAAGATGTCAGGTATCTCTGTGTCAGTTTGCTTTGTGCACCTGCCAGACCGAGATGACAAGCTGAGAGATCACATTCACTTCTCTCCTGAGCAGCACTGAAGTACTTTGGTCTCTTGGCTTTGCAAACTACCTCCTGCTCCTCTGAGGGAAACGATATAATTAAAACCCTGAAGGAGGAGGGTGGAAAAAAAAAAAAAGAGAGAGAGAGGAAAGAGGAAAGCAAAAGATGCGTGCTTCAACTTGCACTGACAACCCCTCATGTGACAAGCATTAAGGGACACTTCTGTGCTTTCAACCCATATTTGATTTGTTATGAGGCTTTTGGCTCTACTTTGTGTCAGTTAATTAGCTACCAAATTCCAGATGACAACTTGAATAACAGATTTAGTATATGCACTGATGTTATCTGTTGCAAACAGTATCTCCCTGACAGATTCTAGACATAAACACACATATCCATGCACACCCTATATGTATACATATATATTCACAGGCATACATATGTAACAAAGAACAGTTAATTCTCTTCTCTCTGGTGAGAATGAATTAAATCTTCATAGAGCTCCACTGCACTTGGAAGATAACCAAATATCTACAACTTTTGCCTTTTTAGCTCAGCATGATGTTGTATTGAAAGCTTCACATGGAGAGGTATAATGAGGAATGAACTGCACAGTGATGACGCTTTACCAGTGTATAAAGTCACTGATTTCTGAGTGAAATCACAATTACTAATTTGAAGCACCAGCTAATTAAAACCACAGCTATGTATTTAGCCTCTTGTTATACCTACTGCAGTTTATAATTATGAGGACCTCTTTATCTACTCGATTAAAGTTCTTACGATTGAGGCAGGTTGTGTTTGAACCTGTAAGCCCTGCAGAGACCACAGGAAAGCATATGTCTGCTTCCTGGTGATTCCATGTATCCTTAGACTCACATACTTGTTTTCATACAGAGAGGGAAAGAAAAAAGAAAGACTAATGCCACAGTGAAATCCCTAAATCAAAAAAAATGAATTAATAATTGATTTAAGCAATTCAAGATCATTCACGCTTGAATTGAACAAGGCTTGAGTACGGCTCATAAACAGAATGTAAAGCCACCTACATAAGCTGAGCTAAATGATTTCCATCCACATTTTCCTTTGACAGGCTGGAAGGCTGAAATATCTTTTATATATAGCACTTTTTGATGTAGTGACATCACCAGCTCACATTCATCCACCAGTATCGAACTCCAGAACATTGCTATAATAATCCTTGATATTTTTGCAGAAGTAATAGTAGTATTTACTGGTTTCCTAAAGGACAGGGAAAATAAACTGTTGTTGTAAGCCAAGGTCACTTCACCATACCATATGCAATCACATGCTGCTACTACAATACTGCAAACTACAAGCTACTTACTGAAAGGTAAAAGGGGGAGCAAGGGCCTCCCCCCCCACCCCATTACTTTCATGTCTCTACATCAAGATTAAAATTCACAGACATGGGATTAGTCCTACAACTTAAATTAGTACCGTTTCCCAAATTGGTACATCTAGATGAGACCAAGGTTGTCTTCATCTCCCCCTAAAAGCATTCTGGAGAAGGGACTGGTTTGGCCCAGGAACATCACAGACTACCATTGCTAAGGGACTGTAATATATTATTGCAGCAGCCTCCCACTGAATAAGGGAAATTGCCTCAGGAAAATCTCTCCTGAAGCAAAATGCTATCCTTGGTGTATTTTTCACTGCCCGTCCTTGCTCAGGACGATGCCAAGAGCATAATCCAGCCCAGAAGCCACGGGAAAACACTGTGTTCAGCCTTGTCACGGAAGAGCTTTCCAGCAGCTCCTTTGGCACCTTGACCTACAGACTGCAATTCTTGCATCAAGATCTGATCGCTATGAAGTTATGAGCCCAATCTTGGCTACAACAGGGTCACTCAAGTTAACAGATCTACCGTAAGCAGGATTTTATATCCTGCACAAGTAATCTTTTCTTATCGGAGCAGTTCCAGCTCACGCATGGCCAGCATTCACTTCAGAAAGAATTTTTTCCTGAAGATAAGAGCTGCATTGCTCAACCTTACAACAACCACGCTGGCCCAGAGGTTCTGGCTAAAATCCTGGGCTCATTCAAACCAAACTGAATCTGGCCACTGACTTCAGCCCGGAATGGATTTCACCCACAACATGAGATTCCAATACTCTGTTATCTAAAAACCTGTCTCTGGTTTTAAGTATGCGAAGTATTTAGGGTTGGTTCCCTAACTACTTTAGAGTGGAGGTATTATGCCACATCCTATCTGAGAAAAAGTGGCAAAGGCTCTAAGACTCTTCAGATATATTTTATGACACATTACAAAACTACAAATTCAAAATCAATGAAAACAGCAGTAATTCACAATGGCATAATCACTTTAACAGCCATTAACTTTAACTAAGAGAGTATTTACAATGTTAACAGCAAAGGTTAAAAACTCAGTATTTTTCAACAAAATGTTCTGAAGTATTTCTCTTTTAGTGGGCATCTTTATGAAAGATACATGCTCCTTACACTCAAGAGACAAGCACAGATGTGCACCTCATGCCCTGGACCCTAGTGATGTTTACAGACTATCAAACCACGAGTGTCCATTTTATGACCCAAGCAAAGCTATAACTGAACAGCTACCTCCACACCATTCCCAAGCTCGGTCTCTTTCTGTTCTTGTGGGAACAAAACAATTTAATGGTTCATTCTGAACTTTTCACTCACATAATTACATTGAAGACTTAAGTGTACAAAGTATCTACTGAAAAGGAAGTGGTTGTTCATCACTTCAAGTGAATTACTTTGCTTATTTCTCTTCAAATGCATTTTTGCTGTGGAAACATTGACGCTGCTTTGATTGCGGCTACAGGAAGTCAGATGTTGTAAGATCATGCACAGATTAGGATAACAATTTCTTCGGATTCCTTGTAATCTGAAGGAGGACGCTGATTAGATCTTAGCACATGGAGAACCTATTGGGATGCTTTCCAGAAACTCTTAATGCAGCCACGGAGCAATCTCTCTGATTAGTGGGGTGACAGCCCTGCGCCCCAGCTGCAGCCCCGCGTGAGCCGGGGCCACGCTGGGGACCTCCCAAGGAGCTGGGAGAGAGGGACAGGCTGCAGTGTCATGGCAAAGGTGACCGGCAGGAATGCAGATTTGGGGACTGGAAGCTAAAGATGTGGATCTGGTTGGTGATAAGGGAAGAAGTCAGACGTGTTCTGACTACAAAGGGGAGAACCAGAAGGTGGAATAAAAATTCTGGCATGGGAAAGGGCAGTACAGCCATCTGTGGTGAAAGCGAGTGTGTGGTACAAAAGATCTGGGGGGGGGGGGGGGGGAGGGACACGAAAAACCCTTTTGGACAGATTGCAACAGAGCAAGAGGTTAGAAGGAAGAGTTTGAGAGAAAGCTGAAAAAATAAGATAAGATGAGCAGCTAAAGGCTGAGACCTAGCATTCGAGGTTTATCTTCAGAGATGCGGTAACTAAAGCCGCAGCAGTAGTCTCCTGAAGTGTAGAAAACTGGGAAACACAGACAAGGGCCTGGAAGACAGACAGAAGAGGGAGCAGAAGTAAGAAGTCAGAGCAGACAAGTCTGAAGGAGCAGTCACTGTGACATGAAGAAAAAGCAGAAGAGGAGAAAATGATCCCATATCTAATGTTGCAGAAAAATCATGAATGAGAACAAAACACCGCTTTGTTGATTCAGTCAAAACAACAAAAGCCCAACAGGGAAAGAATCAATTAAAAATGCTGGAGAGGCTTTACAGAAGTGACAGACTACACACAGAAGGATAAATGAACAGTATTCAAGAAAAACAGTATTTGTCCACAAGTTAGGGAGAAGTAGTTGCTGTTCTCGATATTTAAAGAGGTACCTGAATTCAGGAAAATGCACACTATGCAAAATTGCACTAGTTTTTCTTTATTCCACTTAAAATAAAGCATACTCCTAAACGATGAAAGAAGTTCTCTAACCAAAATGTTAGTCATTTGTGGAAACACAAAATAAACACAGACTTCTAAATCAAGACAGAGTAGATATATAACATGGTATAAATTTAAGTAGCAAAAGTCCTTACCCAGGGTTATTACTTTGTGGCTCTGACTTAAGGCAAAACTCTTGTTCTGTAACGAGCATTCGGGTGAGGTAGACCCAGAACTGCACTCCCTCAAAAACCGCCTGGTAAGCCTGAGCAAGGTTTTAAACATCCCAAAGCAAAAATCACTCCTGAATACCTGATATATGGGAGAAATCCAGCTCAGGTCAATGCGGCTGCTCCTACACTTAAAAAGATTTCCAGAGCAGGGAAATTCCCTTTCAAAGCAAGTAAAAACAAAGTAAAAAGCAATGTCATCTAATAGCCAACTAGGTGGAAGTCCACTTCTAACAAAAACATTACATTAGTAATCCACCTTTACATTACTTCAGATTTATCCTACAAAAAATCCATTGATTTCATGTAAAATCAGAATATTAGCATATTGTAAAAGGAAGAGAGAACAGGCTTTTTTGGTCCATGCAGATTCTCCAGTATAGCCTCAAGTCTTAAATTTCATTGCAATTCTGAAAATATATTTAGTAAATGAGGAGATTTCAAAACTTGGTCTTTAACTAAAACCATTTTTTAACATAACGTATCTTCCCTGACCATCTGAAGTCTTTCTCTCACTGATAAACATCATGAGCCATACCACACTTAAAACAGTAAAATTCCTCTTTATGTCTTAATCACCGCTGCCCTTGCTTCTTTGTCCAGATAATTTTTCTACTTCACAGAGACCATCAGGCCACAATAGAATATGCTCATTAAAAAAAACTTTTAAACTTCTCACTATCTTTCCTATTTAAACATTTACTTTAATGTTGCATTCTTCATAGCATGAATAGTTACTGAAAGTATCTAACACTGAATATCGCTATCACCGCGCTTCAAGATAAATGATTTATTTTAAAATATAGAATATTCTGTCTTTGATGTTCAACAGTTCTGTACAGAAACACTTCAGATGGTCATTGGTTATCTACCTGTATGAGCCAAATCTCTTAGCAATTTGCATTAAAAACAATGCCATTCCTGTAGCTTGTTTGATAGAGAACACAGAAGATTAAAGTCCCTGAAAAAAATAACACCCAGGAGACCCCTAGGCAATTTATGGAAATTTAAGCTAGAAGGCTAAGGGTTTGGCTTATATTTGTCACATTCTTCATTCCTGTTAGCTGCTTTCCATCCCCCCTCTGACACACAAAGTACCTAGAAAATGCTATTTTCACTCAATTTCTGCTGGTTTTGGTGTTATGTAGCCCCAAACCATTCCTCAACATGAATTTGGAAGGAACAGATCCTAGGGAATGGATGGCAGAGATAAGCCCCCGAATAGTAAGTGTATAAAGAATAGAGGAGGTTTCAAAGGGGAGCATTTATTGTTTCCTGTATCATAGCACATTGTCTTTCGATATGATTAGTTATCAGTCTGAGTTATCAAAAACTGGGATGAAATAAAGCGCTTACGCAGTTATGCTTCATTGATGTCAGCTAGGGGAGCATGAAAATCTCCATGAAGTTGGGTAATTGATGTGTAAATCAGAGCTCAATCACTCTGTAATAGAAATGGTCCCACTGAAAGTATGGTTGTTGAACAGTATTGCAGAGGGAGGAAAAAAAGAGAAATAGAGTCAAGATAAGACTTATTTATTAAAAATGATAATAACTAGCAATTTACACAATTTTCTCTTCAAGAGAGAAGTGCTGTCAGAAATATTTATATGTAAGCTGCAGACCATCATATTTGGATACACTTATTCAGCAATAATTAACTGTTTCTGTTTTATTAAAATGCTTGGGGACACTGTTATGGATATTTAAAAAGCAAATTAAAAGAACACATTCATCCTTTGAAAGGCAACATGTGTAAATGACATCAGTGATTGTAATTTGGTTAACAATGTGTGTTCACAATATGTTTTGGAGTCCTATTACAAACCTCTTGTCAGTTCAAATTTGTAGTATAGGAAACAAAGGCAAAACTGAAAAATACCTTAAGAAAAAAGAAAACTGAAGAGAAAAATGGTTATAATAAAAAAAACTGTGAAAACACATTAAAAGTCAAATAGTCATTAGAAAATTAGTCACATAAAATAGCTTCCCAATATACTATAAGAGAGTCAACAACTGATAGGTAAATAAATTTAGATAACATTATGGCTTTTTTTGTTTTCTTGTCATCTTTTTTGTTTTCCGTTTTAATAAATGAACGCACATTAAGAGCACTGATAATCAACTTCCCACAAACAGTCCAATATTCTAGTTATGGTTTACACTAATCCACTAATAAACCATAACAAACTTTCATAAATGTGAAATTTATGAGCATTTTCAGCACCAAATGAATTACTTCCAGGACTCAGGCTCTGGACTGGGAAGCTCTATCTGATGGGTAATGTGCTGTGACTGTAAAGGGACCCTGATTACTAGTTTGGATAAGGAAGGCGGTTCAACCTAAATTCTAAATTTCATTGCCCTCACAAGTTTAACTGAGTACGACAGTTTTATTTTTATGCTTTTTTTTTTTTTTTTTTTTTTAATTCTGTTGATCTCATCTGGGATTTGAAGTTCCTTCAAAATTCACTAAGAGCAACAAAGCCATTAAGCCTTAGCCAAAGCATGCACTATAATTCAAATATACTTCAGAGAATACTTCCTAATGGCTTCCTACCATCATACTTCAGAGATGTCCATCAACAGCATTCTTTGTATTAATATATTACAGATAAATACCAGTTGTGTTTAGTTGCATGTTGTGTATTACTCTTTATATACATCAACAGTAAACATGGCATGGTAATGTTACAAAGAGGTATCTGTGTAAATATTATTCCCTATGCATTGCAATTATTTGATGCAATAAAAGATCTGAAGAATGCTTGCTACAATTTGTTTTGCTTTATGGATATCTCAAGTTATTAAAACTGTTCTTAAAAACACCCCTCTAAGTTACTTCTTTTTATACATGTGGCTTTTTAAAAGATTAAAGTGTACTTTAATGTAGGGAAACATACAAAATCCATAATTTATTATCATTTAATGTGTACAGATTGCATTGCTAAATCTGAGCTGAAACACATTTTGAAAGGTCTTTCACCTTTACTTTTCTCAGATTTATAATTGAAATCTTTTTTTTTCATATTGACACATGAAACTTTTTTAGGAACCTAGATACTTTCTTAAAAAAATGAGTCACTCCATTTTACTTGTATTTTCCTGAAGTAGTGGCAATAAAGCGCAGTAGACAGCTAACAGAAATAAATCCATCCTTTTAAAAAACATCACAAAACAATCATTGATTAACACATCTTTTTGGAGACAGATGAATCAGCAGACACAACGGCTCAGGTATTTTATCACAGAAGTACTTCTGTGCTACTCCTACTGCTCTAATAAACGTGCTCATTTACTAACAGGCGCCTCTACTCCCTTGAGCATATATGCATATGCTGTGCAGCTCTTTAACCACATGTTCTTAAAGTTAACATGTGCTGAAGAACACCACCACAGGAAAATAAAGAATTCTGTAGGGTGACCATTTTATTCATCAGTTTTAGATGGAAGGAAAAGTGCACACAGATACACATTGATCCAGAGACTCCAAAGCACAGATAAATAGCACTTTAGGCCTAATATAATTTAATTTATTGTTTTTTAGGATACTACAACGGCTAGAGAAATTATCTTCTAATAAATTATTCTTCTCTCAGTTGAAACCCTACATAATTGCCTCCATTTATTGTAGTAATATCTACTGAAAAGGAAAGAGATGATCAAAAATGCAAGTCTCATTTCAAATTCAAGTAAACATGCATTTCCTTCTCAGTGCTGCTATAAAATATATTGCCCATCTCACAGGCACTAGAAAATTGCAGGAGATATAATAATTTTGTGGTTTCATAATGGTGATCAATTTGGAAAGAACCTAGACTTTCAAATTCCAAATTTTTACCCTTCTTCCACTAAACCTTAAAAAGCCTCACAGCAGTAAGGTGTCTGTTATACACAGACTATGAAAGAATAATAAATAATTTGCAGTTATTTTTTCCTTTGTAGATATAGAGTCAGGAGGTCAGTGGATTACCATCATCATCAGCTTCTGCTGAGGAAGATAATCTATAACAAATACCGTTCATATCTTCAGCAAGCACATGACGCTTATTGCTCATTTACAAACCAAGTATAAAATATAACAAAATAATTTAACCAAAGCAGCACAAAGTTCATTAGTGGTGGTGAGGTTTACCTCGCTAAGGGCACAGTTCAACTTCAGCTGATGCTACTGGCAATTTTCCCAGTGAATTCAATGGGAGCTGGATGGGACCTTGCCACTTAATAATGACAAAACAACCAGGACTCACAACACAACCATTTCTAAGCAGTAGCGACTTATCGGAACAAATGAGCTTTTATGTTATATTCCTCATGCTAACAGAAATTCCTTATGCACCACACGAAGCTTAAAAGTCTTAAGTGTTCACCAATACATGCCAGACCTAATAGTTACATGCAAAATGTTATCACCATAATTTACATCAGATACTGATTGCACAGATTTCCTGTTTGACAAATGCAAATGAAATTTAAGAATCTCTTCCACAAACAAACAAGATATCCAATAAACTTCCCAATCTACCCCACAGGCCATTATCACTTTGACCTAATGAGAATTTTTATTTGTTTTAGCAATTCTGTAGATTGCACACACAGCATACCAGCCACGTGACTGGGCAATGCATGTACAAAGCATTGACACATGCACTTACCAGGGAGTAGATCACAGAGCTTATATCACCCAGAAACGGTAAAGCTAATGTATCACGCTCCCTAAAAAAACCCAAAACCTTAAATCTATCTCAATGTAGACCACTAGGGACACATCAGGTAGGTGATACTGACACAAAATTTGAGATTTGCCCTGGGATTTGAAAGCTAAAAAAGATCACTTTATTTTTTTTTTAAAAAAAAGTAAAATTATTTCTCTTTTTTAGATAGACCAAAATTACAACACAATCTCATGTAGACTGATCGAAATTACAACTCAAGTCTGAAATTATTTGAATCTCCAAGGTGGGTATGATACTGCAGCTTCCAGAGTCAAACACAAGCTACATCTGTTTTCCCAATTACATTGTGAATGTCTCAAATGGGTAACTGATTTCATGAAGACAGAAATATCACAACGAAGAAAATAGGGTCACTTACAGCCAAATCCTCAGAAGAATGTAAGACCAAACCTCCATTTAACCCACCCAGCCACTGGCAATGGCCAATAGCAAATGCCCAGTAAAGCCCCTGAGAACAGAGCAGAGTGCTTTCCAGACTACTGCCCTAGCCTTGAGAAGATTTTAGCTCATGAAATACGTGAAGTACAAACGCATTGATATCTTTGTATTTAACAGATCTAAAAGATTTTTCTCACAAGAATGCTTTCAAACAGAATATCTTGGGGCGAGGAGTTTTACAGCCTTTCTGAGACGCATTGCTTTATCCCAAACTAAGTTTACCATGGATATAGGTCTGAAAACTTAACTGATTTAGCACAATTGTTTGCATTTTATTGGATCGTTGATAAGAGGATTCACCTCTCTGGGCACCCACATTTGCTACAGGCAGCTGGGCAAGAAGCTCCTGCTCTCTTCAGTATCAAAGAGCCTCAGATGCATATCTCGCCGCATTCACCATATCATGGATCTTCAAGCCTAGACCCATGGATTACTGCATCCTCAATAACAGTCATTTACACTCAATCTTTTGCATAAGTATTTTGTTCCTGTTCCTGTCAATCAGCAGCTAAATAATATTACTTATTTTCATAACATGAATACAATATGTTATTCAATAAGTGCATCCTGCTTTAAATTCCTATCTTCAACCATTTGCCTAATAGAAATATTATACTATGTAACATGCAAATATTAAAATACAATGTTAGTAAGTTGAGTCATATTCATTGGAAGCTGGCCAACCCTCTAGAACATTTCATTATTTAATAATAAAAAAGTCTAGTGTAAAAATATGTAAACTAGCTTCCATCCTGCTTTAATACTCACTTAACATGAGAAGAAAGTGAGTGTAATTTTGTTCAAGTATTAAACATTACATTTCTTCTTTTGATTATTGAAGTATTATTAAAGCTAAATAAAAATGTGTTTGCAATTTCCTTCCTCTAAAGTCTTATAGCCCATGGTTGCCACTAATACTCTGTCCCTCTAGCTGGCTTCTTTTCTGAGTATCTCAGAGCTCTTCACAAATTAGAGCAAGTTATGCCCAACTATGCCCATGGGAAGGAGTAACTACCGATTTCAAGCAAAATAGCTGAAGGAATAAAAGTTCAGATAGGTTGACTAAGGTCATTCAAGACGCAAGTGAGAGAGGACCGTGGGAAGAAAATTGAGGAGTCCTCACTCTCAGATGTTATCGTCATCATGAGACCATCTGTAACTTGCAATCATTTATCCATTACTAAACTCTGAAATGACAACCATCAAGTTGAATTTTAAGTACGTCTAACAACACCATATCACAAGAAGGAATGATCTTTACGCGAGTTTGCAGACCACTGTGTCACGCACAGCAAGGCAAGTTTTCTCTTGCTGAACGTCACAAGAGCAGCTCTGCAAGGATGTTCTTATTACATTTGCTAGAACGATGGAGAGTATCAAATGATTTAATTTTGTCTAGTGCCCCACTTACTTTGAAAAACTGATACTGTACGGGGCGTAATGTCATTAAGTGATTAAAGTACAAGAGCATTCAGGTTTCCAGGTGCTTTCATAGCAAGCGCCTACAAGCACTGCTACAGCAGGCCTGAGACTGGAAACTGCGACTCTGGAGACAAGTTGGGTCCAGTAACGTTAAATACTGACCTCCTCCTCCTCTCAGTAGGACCTCCTTCCTGGCAGGGACCAAGCACCAAGGCAGGCACCTCAGCTCCCCTCTCGAAAGGGTGCAGCCTCCTCTCAGCTCTCGGGTGCACTTGCAACACTGCCAACAAGCCCGAAACCTCACGGGAGTTCAGAGCGCCGTGTCGGCGATCCTCTGCTCCCACGAGCAGAAGCACCGCGAGTCGAACTGTACTGACAGTCGAGCGACACGAGACAGTCGCGGGCGTACGAGGTACTTTGCCTTTTCAAGGAGGTGGTGGTATCCTCTCTGAAGGGAACTAGCGTTTAGCTCTCCTCGTTATGCCAAGTGTATTAAAACCTCAGTATCCGTGGCAGGAAATGTGTGTTTTGTTACACACACTCTTTAATGTGACAGAAATACAAATTTATGTTTTCTTTCATAGAAATACCTAATGGGGTTTGAATAAAATAAAATACAATCTGCACATTGCCATGTGGAAATTAATTTTAAAGAACTGTTTATCAATTTAATTCCACTGATAGTAACAGACAGATTTATGAGGCAATTAACTAAATATTTGTTTTTTCACGTTTCAATTCATTATAGTAAATTAACAATTTTCCACTTGAAAGTCTTGCACCGCTACAGTGAGAGCCTAAAAAACACGTATAATACTGCTGCTCTAGGATGGATTCTCTGATTTTTAGAACGCAGATTATTATTCTCCTCATATTAACTTAACATACTGTATGTGACTGGAAAAAAAAAAAAAAAAAAAAGAAAAGAAAGAAACAAATTGAGTATTATCCAGGGAACCTGTCGTTCTTTAAATGTCAGCTTCAAGCAACCAGACATAAATAAGGAATAATTACAGCTCTAAACCCGGCGTAACATCTGTCCAAGCAAACCGCCCTGCAGAGTGGGTTTTGTAGCCACCTAACACCCTCCTATGGCTACGACAAGACTGAAAGACGAAAAGGAGGCGCCTTGCCGGCTCTGCCCGGTCTTTGCGGCCCAGCCGGCCGCGCGCCGGCAAGGCGAATCCAGCCGGAGGCGAGAGCCTTCCCCGCGCTGCCCGGCCCCGGCCCCGGCCGCACCAGCCGCCGCGCTCCTCCGCGCCGCACGAGCTCTGGCCGGGGGCTTCCTGCTGGCTAAGACGCGCTCGCGCGCTTTGTAAAGCCTCCCTGTTAACTCACGGGATTACAGCACGATCACATCAGGGCATTAGGCTAAACAGGATTTT
Organism: Rhea pennata; assembly: GCF_028389875.1. Taxonomy (NCBI): domain Eukaryota; kingdom Metazoa; phylum Chordata; class Aves; order Rheiformes; family Rheidae; genus Rhea; species Rhea pennata. The sequence goes on along the minus strand of NC_084673.1, from coordinate 14,412,587 downwards.
GCAGCCAGATCTGATCGGGGAGACTTAACATTTTTCAGACCCCCATCTTATAATACTTACACAAATCACCAGAAAGAGCCTTCTTCTGGGCGAGAAGAGGAGCCTGCCCCCGGCGAGCGAGGAGCAGGCGACCACCCCCACTGCCCTCCTCGGCCCCGTCACCCGCACATCGGTTGGTCTCCCTGCCGGCAGTTGTGCTAACTGCCGGCAAATCTACCCCCCACGTACTACGTCGCGAGGCTAAAACCTAAATTGCACGTTACCATTAATACTCTGTTTACAGTGTTTGTCTTTTCCTAGCCGTAAGAGCACTACAGCCACCAGCAGCAAAGTGAGACTTCAATTTCAGCACTCAGTAGGCTAATAATTATCAAATAAATAGAATACTAAGAATCCTTACAGTACTCCAATTGGCTAGCAGAGAGGTATTAATTCCTGAGAAATGCTCTATACACTCCATTCATCAAGTTCTTAAGCTTTGGACAGTACATCACCTTACCACTCTACCAAGTTAAAGCAGATAAGATACAAGCATCCTATTTGAGAGTCATTAAAAATGCAGACAGCCAGTGTTACTGCTCCTATCAGTTTTACTAAAAATAAACAAACAAAAAACAGTAAATCAGTGACCACCTTACAGGGCATTTTCTGGAGACTAATGATGGGCTGGGATAGATGGCCCTCACTTGTACTTTGGGTTATCAGCTCCTCCCATCTGATCATTAATTCCCCAGGAAATGCCTTTTGCTTCAATAGCTTTTGCTTAAATAGATCACTAGTGAGAGAAGAAAAAAAACTCACGCCACTAGAAATGAACTAGTGTGGAACCTCGCTGAGTTGCATATGCCATAATCTGCACATAAAGACTTTACAGGTGAACCGCAAAGGCCTTTTTAATTGCATTTCCAACTCCTCTTCCCCCTCTCCCCCCTTAAAAGGGAAATAAAGTCAGCCACTAGGCAAAGTTGATGAAGCTTGCAGAGAACGTTTGGAAGAGTCTCCAAGATGTTCTCTATGCGCTCTCATACATTAAAAAGTACATAACACTGAGCCTTAATTACAAGCTTCTTTTTAACACTGTGAGTTTCCGATACATGAAACAAGCATACAGCCCCCATTTTATCTTGAGGGGAAGGGAGCGACAGGAGGGAAGCAGAACACGCTTTCAAAACCTTGAATAGCATAAAGAAACTAAAGGAGCATATGACCATTTGTTTGCAACTTGTTTTGTTTGCAAGACACGTTTAATATCAGGATGCTGTGGAGAAGCCCTGCATCACTCAAGTTTCATTATCATTATAAAATACAGCAGAATGTCTTTACTCAGAAGTTTACTATCATAAATAATTAAAACAAAAGTATCCTTATGGTATGAAATAAATGAACAAGGTACATTCTAGGATACATTTCTTTGGGGGTTTATTGCTGTTGCTGGCTCCCTACATTAGAAAATCCTGGAATTCACAATCAGTCGTCTGATCGTTAGCCTGAATCGGGAAAATTTTATGGCAGCTGGCTAAAAGACTTGTTCTTTCAAAAACAGGACCACAAGCGCTCTTTACTAGTAACGTATGCAGCATACAGTTTTGTGATAAACTAGAGTATGTGATATGCAGAATGTTAAGGAAAAAAAAAAGATAGGATTAATTTAAGAGAAGATAAAAAAGAAAGAAAAGAAATCCTAGCTCCAAAACTGAAAAAATTGCCTGATTTCTAATTACAATAATGTGTAATTAAATCACAGCAATACTGATGCTAATGGTATATTGCTCTCATAAGCAGGAAAGTGCTGGGCACCTTCACACTCTGAAGTTTTGCTGTCTTCCTTTGACTTATTTTACGCAGGTCAAAGATTGCCCACGATGCACATATCTGTCCCTGATGTCTAACAGCGCTACAGCTCGGTTTCGGAGTCGGCTGGGTGAGCACATTAACTCGTGTTGTTGACCAGCAACAGCCACATCAATCTTGCTGCACGCGAGGACCGCGCAGCTCAGCACCTGCAGGTTGGAGCTCGCAGCTAATGGTAGTTACTAGTTTCTGCATAGTGGTGCACCAGGTTGGGTCTCTCCTCCTTTGGGCAGCCTGTCCCTGTGGACAAGCAAAACACACCAGGAAAGAAAATCACCCCTGCTAATCCAGTGAGCATTGACAGAGTGCCCTCCTTTTGGAGGGCAGCAGGATGGCAGGGAAGCATGTGGAGACCTACGACAGCAAAAGAGCTTTCCAGGGAAGAGGCTAGGAAGAAAAAAACAGTCATGAGAAGTTGGGTAATAATCATAATTTTTGAGAACTGGAAATACTATTATTATTTGAGCAGTAGTGCATAACGTGAATTAGGGCATAGCTACTCTGTCAGCTAAGAAAAGATAACCTCTTCCCCATAGGCAGCTACAAATATAATCCCACATTCACAAACTACAGAGAGTTTTCTTATATAACGCTTGTCCATAATAGATTGGTTTGTCAATTAAAAACAAAAACTATTTGACTCCCCATGTTCTGTACAAATGCTTAACGATGCTAATGGATTTACCTGCCAGTCCTCTGCACACAGCAAGCCCAATTAAACAAGCGCGAGGGGCTGGGGTACCCGTTGAAATTCCAATCTCTGTTTTACACTTAGAAATAAATGAAAACAATGTATGCCTGTAACAAAAAGCAGCCCAAATCCTGCCTCAAAATGAAACTCATCTGCTGGGCCAAATATAAGAATTTTATACAATAAGACAATGGTATTTCTCAGTGCCAAAAGCAAGGGGAGGTGATGTTTGCACTAACTGTTCATAACTTCAGTTGTCAACACAAAGCTCCAGTGTCGAACACCAAAGAGGATGTCTTTGCCAGGGTTTTATTTTATTTATTTATTTTTTGGTTAAACTGATTCAGACTTCAGGATGGCTATACCTGTGTAGATGTGTCTACACTGCACCAGTTTCTTAAATGCAACAAGGTTACACTGCCCACCACTTGGTCAGTGAGGAAAAAATACAGAAATATATCATGTAAAAATGGTGCATGTAAATGCTTGAGAAATCCAGGAGATGAATAGGTATCTTTTATGTTAAAACTGCTGCAGTATTTTAAAGCAAGGAGAAGAAAAGTGGTTCATACACCAATGAGTTTAATAGGCTTTAATTTTCTCATACAATGTGGAAATCAAAATAGCAGTAAGAGCGAGGAATACATTTGTTTCTTCTTCCACTGTGTCACCACCTGTTTCAGTTGTCTAAAAGGACATTCATTCTAGCATGCACTTTCTGCTCTTAAAAGCACCTACCCAAGCACAGCTCAACAGTCTTGAGAATCATCTTTCCCTCTTTATGTACCAGATCCAAATCCCTTTGTAATGAACTGGAAGTCTCAACTGACTTCAGGAGATGCTCCGGTGCTTATGAACAATGGCTTTACTTTGCAAACACACAGTATGTATCAAAATCACAGCAAAATATGTAATGTAGCACACAGACAATTACATTTTTAAACATGCAGATACGGGACTTCCCTTACATAGACATTTCCACCGAATCATTATTAAGAGACAGTGAAAAAGATCCACTTCACTGTCAAAAGCACCCATGTATTACTACTCCCTCAGGAAATTCTGTTCAGAAAAGCCTCTAGGGAGCCAACTACAGCTGTAAAGAAAACATAGATGGTTTTGTATGTATAATAAAAAGAAATTTTTTTGCACTTAAAATGCAGAACTAGTGAGAAAAAAAGAAGTTACCGAACTATGTAGGATATTTTATGGGAAACACTGAACAGAGTCATCATCAGCTACTCTGTAATCATGGCACATAACAGCTCAAAATCATTACTGGGGCTGCAGAAACTAAAAAGAAATTTCTTTGAGAAATAACACTGAAGTTATTAAAGCCAGTTTGATGCCCAGTAATACAGTTGACCTCCGAATCAAACAAGCTGATGGTCTGTTAGGGCACAAGATGAAATACCCTACAGGAGCTTAAATTCCAATCTCAGCTCAGGAGTTTCTCTTAATATCAAAGCAGCTTCTAAGGAAAGCAAATGAAGTACATTACCTCTGGTAACAGTAACCATTTACACCCTGAAAAGCCTTGAGAGAGCTCTCACAGAGGGTAGCCTATGTTTTATTAAATCCTATTGCATACTTTTATTTTTAGGTCATAAAACATAAAGGACAAAGGATTCACCTAAAATTTTTAAAGCACTCTGGTTTTATCAAGGATTAGTGGTTCTGATCCTTCAATAATTCAAATTTCATCCTAACAATGCTTAACATTTAAATGTGAGTAGCATTAAAGCAGAATATATTTACAGTATGTTTCTATTCAACACCAAGTGCTCACTGCAAACAAACCACTGGCAATACTGTCAAAATAAAGACCTCACCAAGATCTTCAATTATTCACATCTGCTGTTTTTACTACATCAGATATCAATATGATAAAATTGTATTTAATTGTATGGCACACGGATTTGTTTGCATTTACATATAGGTAGTTCTTCTGCTATTTAGAAAATGAGAAACAGGGGAAGAGGGACGATCTCTCTTAACTCGTGCCGTTTTACAGTTAGACCGAATGATATATGACACTTGCCTTGTTTTGGCCCAAGATGGCCAAAAGAGCCATACAAACCGGTCAGCTGTGCTCAGCGGGCAGATGCCTGCTGTTGCAGAAGTGATACAAACAAGCAGTAGACCAGTGAGCCTGCACCACTGCATATATTTTAAGTAACACATAAAAATATCTATTTAAAAAAAAAAAATCCTTCTTAATCTTTACAACAGTTAAAAATCACTCATTTATCAAGGTGCTTCTGTCAGGAACCACTGGTGCTTCTATTAGGAACAACATTTGTTTATTTTAGCATGCTTCACAGAATGCAAATATAGAAACTTTACCCAGCAGCTGGACGTGATCGGAGGCGACAAGCCCTGGCCAACACAGGTCAACGCCAAGGCACGTGGGAAGCGTACAACAGAGGGAAAAAGGAAGAGAAGCAACCACTGGTTCAGTGTGAATTTCTGCTAATGACCAAAAGATCGCTCTTTTGAGATCACTGGAAAAAGGATACTTGATATAAAAGCCTGAATCACCCTCCATCTCCTGATGAAGCAGCCGGCTTTACTTTTCTTCCTCGTCACGAGGTGCCTCTCAACCTTCTCAACGGGGATGCACAACACTGGAGTGCAGTACAAACACTGAAACAAAGCGGGCGCCCCGCTCAGCCCCTGTATTCCCTACCTCCAGCACTTGGGAAGGATTCAGACAAGAGCTACAAGAGCGATTAGAGAGCCTGGAAGAACTTTCCTTACAAGGAGAGACCAGAGCTCAATCTGTTCAGTTCAAAGAGGAGAAGGTTAAGAGGCGACCTGATCACAGCCTCTGAATACTTGCACAGGAAGGACATTTCTGGGAGCAGATGGGTATTTAATCTAGCAGAAAAAGGTGTAACGAGATCCAGCGCTTGCAAGCTGAAGGCAGTCAAACTCAAACCAGTTTACGCAGTGTCCATTTTCAGCAGCGACAAAACAATTAACTCTTAACAACACAACTGGAAAGGCAGCGGGTTCACCGCACACCTGAGAGGCTGCAGCGCACATCCGTGCTAACGCTCACACATGGGAAGACGCTCAACTTCCCAGAGCTTCAACAGGGAGAGATCTGGAAAGGATCCCAGCTGAAAAACATCAAACGCAGCCCGACAGACACCAAAGATGCACAGCGACTCACCCGAAACCGCCACCGCTATTCTAGCCCACGAGACGGGCGTTATTCACGTGCTCTGACCCCCTAAACGCAGGGGGCCAGCCAGCTGCCGCCCTCCCGCCAGCTCCTCCTGGACGTAGGTGCGAGGCAAAAGCTGCAGCTGCCCGCGCGCAACGGGGCCGACGCCAGGACGCGAGGCCGTGCCAAACAGCTCTGCACGCCGGCCAGTCTTCCCCAGCAAGGAGTGCTCTGACTCCTTACAGGCAGCAAAGCAACAGTTAAATATTACCGAGTTGCTGGGAAAAATACAGTCAAACTGGTTTATATCGCACCATATTTCCTTTCCATTCAAAACTTATCATGCTGCATACCATTTCGTCACTTCACATTGCCACAAACTACCTTTTAATGCAAAATAAAGCTTCCCAATGTAAAGCCCCACATTGTAATCCAGAAGAACTTTTCTTATCTATTTCAACAGCAAATCTTTAGTGGCAACCACATGTTATTGTGTTTTAGGGACTGAGACTTTTGTATGAACACGCTGATTGTCTCCTTGAGACATATATAATCAGCATTTTATGCCAAGAAACACTTAAGCCAACAGAGACTTATACCACTCTGAAATGTTTTTGGAATTGAAAATGTATATTTTGGCTTATTTTCTTGAGCCTGCGATAGCAGGAATTTCTTTGGGTTTTTTATTTTGTTTTTAACTTCATTCTCTCCTCAAACTCTGAGATTGAAGAAAAAGTCAAAACACATGTTCTGAAAGCAAGAAGCAATATCAATAAAATAATTCACACTGACATACCCGTCGTACCTAAAATGGATACCTCCTGGAATATGGACATCTGCCTCAGAAACCAGTTGGTCTCTTTTGCTTCTCTTCATGACTCTAGAGCTGTGCCTATGCACCGTCTACTCAGTAGCGGGCAGTTGTGAAAATGGAAAGGAATGACTTTTTTAGATAAGCAAGCAGGTGACTATGAATCTTATAAATTAGAAATGGAGCAAAGGAAAAAACAGACAATTGTCTATTTGTATAGTTCCACAGTTGCAGAATACCAGTTTAGTGCTCAAAGGAGTTGCAGGAGTAACATATTCAGTATTCATGGAGCATCCTGTCACATTTGCTGCAACATATATTTTTAACTCCCTTTTGCTCCATATGTAGAATCTGCAAATACACAAAAGAATGTCTTAATTGGTCCTGCTTTATATAAATGAATAATGGGCTAAATGGGTTGAAGTGAATGCCATATTTATCTCTCCAGTGAGGAAAGACATGATGATTCAGAAACAGGGAAGCCAAGAGGATTCAGAGCTTTACTCACAAGTGGAATATATATCTCCTGTCAATACATTATGTATTCCATTTCTACTACAGCCCCCTAAAGGCACAAATAGAAAAAGAGAGGCAAAATCTAAATGTTTCATTTCTGCTCAAAATGCATTCTGGATGTGTGGGGTTTTTTTATACTTGCTTTCAGGACTTATGAATCAAATCTCCAGAGATCTTTATTTTACTGAATTTTTGTAAATGCTAAACTCTCCAGTGCTAGTTTCATCATTTGATATTGCCATTGACAAAAGACATTTGATATTCCTAAGAAACAGTGGCTCGAGCAATAGAAAAAAAAAGGCCAGATCATGCCCTTACTCACATGAGCAATCCCACGCAAGCTGAAAGCCCTACTTGGCAGCTGCAGCAGCATTTTCCTAATTAAGCAGGGATACTTCTCACTAGGAGTTAAAAAGCATATAACCAAAACTGTTTAAAGAATTTATATTTTCTCCTGCTTCCACATATGACCACTGATTAAAAAAATAGTCAGTGTACGAAAACTTCTTTTTAGTTCTCCTCTCAAAAATACAAGCATCACTAAGAGCTCCCAAAAAATAAAAATAAAAAGTAGGATTTGCAGGATTGGGCTGATATTTTGATTCTGCTGATTCTGGAAGCTGATATTTTCAAATGCTGCTGGTCTGGTTGGATTTTATAATTACAGCAGCAGAAAGCAAGTCTCCTCTGCACTCACCCTGCCAGGCAGGGAATCACTTTTAGGGCTGCTGGAAAGTGGAACATCTCATTTCCATTAATCTGGCTCATAGCTTCAGATTCATAAACGGCATTAGCAGAGCTCTGCTTTCAGCCAGAGTGGAAGTTCAGCCTTGTGTTTAACTCTGCATTAACTTGAGCATGACAGAGTAAAAATTCAGGAAGGATGGCAAAAAAAATCATCTGGTAATATTTTTTCAGCAGCAGGAAAAGCTTTACAAAATGTATGGGTTCAGTTATTCCCAAAGCAATGTTTTGTTACTAGCACAATTGTGCATAGAGTGCCACGGCTTCTGGATCTGACTTGCCCACGGCAAATAAGGTAAAGCCTCAGGCACATACAATTTAAAATTCATTTCTGCTCTAACAGACAACTTCTGACTAACACCTATTTTTATTTTATAAATACAGCTCTCTCCATTTGCATTCCTACGGTCCCTGGGAGCGAACACCAAAACCCTCCTATGTTTTAGGTGTGCTGTGGAAAGTAATATTAAATAGAGTCTTTAAAATCCATCAGCAAGGATGGCAAAGGACCTTCTGTATTCGCATGTCCAGTCTAAGCCTGCTACCGTTTGCTCTTTTGCCACGGGCACGTTGGGCACCTCCAGCAAAGAGACGTCCTAGCTGGCAGGGGGTATTTGTCAGATTGTACCTAACCCACTAAAACGTGGCCCTCACACTGTATCTTCTAAACGCTGTTTCCTAATTACAGGAAAGAGAAGATTCCTCAAACATTAGTAGTTCTTGACTCCTCAGACACTAAAGATAAGCTCACACATGATATTTGGGACATCACATAAAAATGATAGGCAGGAGTTCTGTTGTCATTTCCCTCCTCTTCTACCCCACTCATTATCCTAATATTTAAAATATCAGACATCTAAAATTTGGTATTTGTCCATGGGAATGATTGTTCTTAAAAACTTATCACTTTGTATTAGGAGTGAAATCAAAGGACTTTTGCATATGCCAGAGAACAGAATGTTGATCTAAATGCTATTGTCCTGATCAAATGATTGGTTCATTTTCTACATTATACCATTAAAATGCTACTGAATACCATCAAATCCTACTGACTTCCCCATAAAGCCACAATTAGATCTTTTATCTCATCACGACTTACAGATGGGAATTTACAGTAACTTTGATTCTTCTAACTTTGGCATTTTAAATAAGTCATTGTAAATTTGTTAGGACTATGTGAACAATGTAGAGCTAAGTGAAATCTGTTTTTCATCTGTGGAGTCTGGAGTTTTACTCTGGCTGGAGATGGCAAATGACAAGTAAAAATACACTGTATTCTTTTGGATCAGCCTGTCCCACTCTATCTAGTGGTTTTGTATATCCACCAAGGAGATTAAGAAATGGCTTCTGCTCAAAAGCAGCTCACAATAAAACAGCAACAGTATTTTCAAGACAAATACGAAATTTATATGGTCAATGCTAGATCATAACCACCTCACGCAAGTTATATTAAGCCATGATTTCCATGAGCCCTATGTACTTTTCAAATAGTCACTATAACAAATAAAGAAATGTCAACTCTAGTGAATTTCTTCTTCAATTTAGCATAATATCAACAGTGAACAGTTTTATTGACATTTTAATTTATATTAATTTTCATTTAAAAGTATAAATCAAATAAAAATAAATGGTGCACTCACCTACTGATCTCTATATAACAGGTTTCCATAAATGAGGGTTAGCAAATAAATGCAGTTAGTAAGTGTAGAAAGATTCCAAGCACTAGTTACAAATGAATTTTGATTTCTAAATGAAAAGAAATACCTGACAAACAGTAAGATACATTAATCCACCAGATTGTCCCTCTTGAGTTCTTAAGCATAAATAGTCAGATAGAACGAACAAAAGATCAATGAGTGAATTTACTGCTGGATGATTCCAAAAATTCCTAATTCAGAACGCTTAAAATCCCAAACTACACCTATAAGCATTTGAGACAAGCAGAATGTCATAGTCTCAATAACAAAAGAAAGCAAGTAAAATCTGGTTTGCATGACACTTCACAGACACTTCATTTTTTTTGGAACCTTCTAAAAATAAATGAAATCAGAATCTTTATGGAAATTTGCAGTTATTGGGATCAGGGACTAATAAAGAACAGTTCACTATCTACTGTAAAACTGTTCAGGACAATTAGCGACAGGTAAATAACTCAGAGACCAAAAATGAACGTAGGTTTTCATCTCAACAGAATCTCTTAAGAACTACACATTTGGATTTCAAGGAGTAAGCTGAATGCACTGAATGTGCATTCAGTGTCTACTAGAAGCCGGCTTGTTTTATCAAGGCACAAAGGACAAGGCAACAAATAATTTTTTTGCACCCTAAGGACTTCACTTGGACGTGACATTGAAGATCTGGATAAGGCCTTAATTTGTTTATTCAACCATAGCTGTGATACTGATATTTTCAACTCCACTTAAGACAGACAGTTCTGCTGGAGATACAAACATCAAGCATGCACTAGCTTGATGCGCATTTGACATATAAAAAAATGTATACTAGTCCAAAATCAGAACAGGACAGCTCAGCATTCAATAACTGCTGGGATTAAAAAGTACCTTTCTTTGTTCTTTCTATAACTACATTTTTACTGAAAATGAGGCATGAGTTTTTTTTCTCAACCTAGTTTAATTTTCCTACCTCTGTGAAAGTTGAAAACATGATATAGGCAAAGGGTATGGGACAAACTGCTTTACAGAACATGAACAACATGGCAAGAGAACTCAGATTGGAAGAGGAAGCCAAAAGAGGAAACAGAAGACTGGGAACTCAGTCAAGGGTAGGATCGAGCAAAGAGAGTATTCCAATTTCCAGAACGATATTTGGTTATTATCTGTATGGACATTTTAAGAAAAGATATTCTGGGTGATGATGTGACTTAAGACCTCTTGTAATTCCTTGGAAAAGATACTCTCTTTTCTCAGCTAGGCTCTTGGCAAAGGAAGAAGATAAGTCATAAGACAAGCCTGGCTTGTGCAATATTTACCTACACTGTTCTACAATTAGTTAATGGTGGGATGCATCTTTATTAGTTCTGCCCACCCAGAAAAACAAGGTGACTACAGTCAGTAACAAACATGTAGGCATCCCCTATAAGAAAAAACAAATAGATGAATCTGAAGGTGACTCCTGAATGTGTCTAACTATCTAGCTCTTCCCACTAGACATTCAAAAAAAATCAGCAAGAATCAAATCCTGTCTTAAAAAGAAACATATTCAAAAAAGGAGATAAAAGAAAGTATACATCTTGGAACATCTTTCTGTGTATAGCTGCTAAATCTCCACATCCATACACATCTGAAGGTACCTGTTTGGTGTCTGCATTATGAGACCAAAGATTTACTGCAGCAGTCGGTGGAATCAAAGGTTCTAAAACATTCAAAACACAAATTGATAACGATGCATCTCGGCTCCTTTGCTTCTCTCTGTGTGAAATTCAGGCATCTGTCTCACACTTCCCATCTTCATCAGGCTGTATTTTTGTGTGCTCTAAACACATCTATACACAACCAAGCCAAAGGTTTCTCCTAAATAGCCCTGGCTCCCCAAAATTCATTCCCATCACATGAACCGAAGCTCTGGGCCCGTCTCAAAGAGAGCGGGGCTTCCCGCAGAGCCCCACTGCCAGAGCCTCCCGGGCCACGAGGACTGACACGTTCCTCCGCCCGCATTACCTGGGTCGCGGGGCCAGAAAGCCAGGGAACGTGCAACAGACTGAGCCCTTGCCGCGTTGCAAGAAAAGGTGAATTGTCAACAAACATTTCCTACATCTGATATCTTTTGTATGGAGCGCTACGCTTTTAATAAAGAAGTAGCTGCCACTGCTGAACGATTAATCAATACCGGTAAGCTGACATCTTAAGAACTTGCTGAACTAAAGCTTTTCTTTTCCTCCTGCATTTACAAATAAAGTGCTCACTATTTGACTAAAGCCTGTCTACTTGACTGGAAAATATCAGAGTCCTATTTAAATGACATTTGCAGAGAATGAGATTTTATCCTGGTCGCTGCTCCTTATCGCTAATAATAACATCAGATTAGTGGATTTAGGCCAGCCGAGTAGCAATGCCTTTTCTGATCCCTTCTTAAAGCAGCTCTTTCCATCTGTCTAGCCAAGCTTTCCTCTGCTTGTATGGGCCAACGATTAGGTCTTAAATGAAGCTTCAATTGATACCATGTGGGATATCTATACAGAGGTTCTTTGTGTTGCTAAATTCCATCCAAGACATTTATCAACTCTGACTGCTGCTTACTTAAAAAAAAAAGGGGGGGGGGATATTTACAGGTGTAAACATTCTTACACCCTGTTGCCTTGTTGAATAATAATAATAATAGTAATAGACAATCTGATTTTAAAAATGCATAATGTGATTCAAGATTTATTTTCCAAAGGCACACAAAAGATGCAGGATCAGATACTAAGCTGATGTTAAATAACATGACTCAGCTGCCCACTGCTGAGTACCTGATGCCTGACTTTCCGCACATGCAGAATCCGACCCGCAGTCTGTCGGTGAACGAGTCACTGACGTTGCAGCACAGCGTGGCTCCTTAGCAGCACTGCTTTTAAATCTGGGCTTTAGACGAAGTGACTGAGCAGTGCGGGTGCAAACAGACAACACACCCACAGTACAGTAAAACTTTTTTAAAATGTTGATTATTGCTTTTGTCATCATTGTTCTTATTAGTAGTTGAGTTTAGCAGCATAAGCAAGCTGTAAAATCTAAATGCCAAATGCTCTCAATAAAAACACTAAAGCCAATTATAAAGCAAATCTACATTTTATTCCCTCCCTCCTTTTTTTTTTTTTTTTTTTTAGTTTTTTTTTTTTTTTTTTTTTTTAGTTTAAAGGTCATTTTGTATTCCTAGCTACAACACTTACAGTATGTTAATAACTGACATTTCCTCTTCTTAATACATAATGCAGGCCTGACAACTGCTGTGTGCTAAAGATAAGATGTGAAACCAGTAGTTCTCATAAGAAACCAGTGTTTCTAGATCATGCAAATCTCCTAACTCCCGTGCTTGTTTAGTTTTTAACAAGGTCTTGCTAATTCCTAACCTTGACCAAAAAAAGTGTTTCCACATGGCAGTCAGACTCATGCACACAGAAAGTCACTTGACTTAATCAAGCAATGGTGGAGACATGAAATGAATATTTAGCAAGGTCAAAGTCAGACTGTTCTTTAAGAAGCAGCAATTGCTGACAGTTGAATGAACAGCACACAAATCTGGGATTCTATTTTTAATACCTACATATTTTTACTGTTTGTCATCCTGTTAACAAAATTACATTAAAACACAATATTAGAAATCTAAGAACATTTTTATGGAAAGGATACAATCTGCTGTATATTTATGCATGTCATAAAGTCCATAATGTATCTTGCATGAGACCATTTATCTTCATTTCATAGGGTCACAACAAGTACACGCTACTTTTCCTTCAGGAAGCCTGTGGCATGTTGAGGCAGGCATCAGTCATAATAAAATGCAAAAAGACAAACTTATTTCATTAAAAAAAATAGTGCATGAAGTAAAATGGAAAACTTCAAATTTTTTAATTAACAGGATTGTGAGTGCTGCTTATCTTTGAAAACAGCAAATTGGAATTAATCACATTTCAAGACCAAGTTAATATTCTTCCTCTTCTACAAAAATGACTGTGATTGATCTAAATCTAGTTATTTCATGCAGAACTAGGTTAAATACTGTGGGGATCTTTATGACCACACAGAAAGCATTATCATGACAGACTACATTATTGTATTTCTATTGCCGGGTAAACCACAGCCAGTCCAACTGCAAGCTATCAAATCAGGAAAAAATCCTAATCTTAAATAGAAAATGTTGGCTTGGTCAAGTTTTTGCATGAACCAATTCCTGAATTTACTCTGCTGCTCAGAACAGTAACAAGCTTGTCCATCACATTCATTTTTCTTAGTGAGCTGGGCTGCAGTGAGGGCACCACTGAGCTGAGGACATCTCACCTGGCAGCACCCAGCTAGGGGACCACTCTGAGGACCTCCTGGCTGGTCTCACCTCCAAGAGTAACAGCCCCCACTTGGAGAAGACAGCAAGCACACAAGGTGCTCCTACACATGATTACTTCTGTCCTGGGGAGCGCGACAGCAGCCTGCTACATCTGCTCTGGATACGGTGAGGACTGAGAGATACTAGGCATACCTCTGTGAGGGAAGACAATCTTCAGTCTCTGTGAGGTCTCCTAGAATGGGCAACTGAGCTCATACATTCAAAACTAAATATTAGAATTGATACCATCACACATACATATGTACATATTATATTATATATATTCATGCACATACAGAAATTTATATAGATATACCCCACACAAATATACATTTTTTAAATATATGTGTATAAAATTTCTGTAAATTACCACGTGCAGAAGCATGCTGTGTATCTCTGTACATCTGTAAACCATTTCAACACTGTGACTATCCAAACACTGTTAATGTCTTGGTACTTTGGGATAATGAGGAGTACTAACAGTACAATAATTTATGACCAACATCACTCTGAGCCTTTTCTGGCATTCGTAGCCCTGTGTAGTCTAACCGTCATCATTTAACATCATACCAGTTCAGTAGCCTGAGCTCATGGTTTATCAACTGTGAATGAAGGCCATTCTTGCTTGCTCATCAAAAAAGATCCACCTACTATCAAAGACAGAGATCTATACAACATATGAAGAATTGGCACTAAACCCTTGTTTTATTAAGAGAAGTTGGTGACCAGGTAAACAGTATCTGATTTGGTGAGCCTCACAGTAAGACACTAAGACCACAGCTCCCACCATTTCTCTGACCAGTGTGATACCATTTTTTCTCCCTTAATTCAGTTTTGTATAAAGTCTTAAAGAAATTTCCTGCTATCAAGAAGGCAATTGCAGGGTATGTGGTTATCTGAAGATAATCGAATTCCTGGAGGAGCAAAGGTCCTCATGTGTACATTTCTTTTTTTTTTTTTTTTTTTTTTTTTTTTTTTTTTTTTTTTAAGGCTCCTTGGGGGGTGATTTTCTCACAGTAATCACACACACACCCTATATCCTTTCCTGCCTTATTGCTTAATTAGCTACCAGATGAAATGCAGTTCTGTTTGCATCAACTTTATGTCTATCGTAATTGCCCCGAGTTGCCGAGTTGCAGTTCCAAGACGAAAAACTGGATCAAATAACTACATATATTTTGTTTGATTAATCATGAAAAAATCATTAAGGGATTAAAGTAAAACCATTTTACTCTTGTTGATCATGTTCAGCAATTTGAAATTATTTTATGATCCTGATCAATGTAATTAATGAGAATAGCTGTTAATTAGTTACACTAGCAGGTGGGCCATGAAAAATGTATTCACTTAATACCATAGAATATCATACCATTAGAATTTGTGTTGATTCTATAGTGCTCACGGAATAAGAGTTTAAAAACTTCTCAGGATTGTGCTTTTTGAACTTTCAGTGTGCACACAGGTACTCAGTGACATAAAATTACTATCATAAAGCCAACACAGAAACACAGTCGTTTGGAGACTTAAGAACAAAATCAAACATTCTTCTTTTTGTGATTGTCGTCTTTATGACGAGTCCCTACACCGACTCTCACAGCAAACCCTACTGGTCCATCAGGAACAAAACACGTTTCAAAGGAGCTAGGGCTTCGCTCTCAGCATCTTGATAATTCACTCACTCTCCTCTGGTCTTTTTGAGCGTTTCTCGTCTCTCTCCCTAAGGAGAGGGTGTTCTTCAAGAGAAAGAAGCTCTTGGGTGTGTACCTGGGACACACAATACCAGTTCTAAGGCTTTAACAGCAGTTTTGAATGTCTTGGGGCCTGTGAGGGATCTCGTCCCCATCCCCAAGAAATACAGACAGTACTTGAATGCAGTCTCATATTTTCTTTTTAAGAAACAAATGCGGAAAAAGGTCAAAGTGAATTTCGGAAAAATACGTGTATTATATAGCACATGCCACCTGGTTTTGCATTTCGTATAGAACTAGAGCAGATAATGTTAGGCACGCATGCGGCTGCAATTTCTCACCAGCCAGCTTTCAGATTGGGGCTAAACGCTCTAGCAACCGGACAGAACAAATTGTCTCACAGAGGCAGAGTCCATTTCTGAAGCCTATCAATCTATTTAGGAGATGATGTAGAGAAAGGGAGGCCTGAGCAGGTTCACAGACCAGGCAGGACAAGGGCGGGAGGAGAGGATCCACCACAGCACAAAACTTTTGACTCCTTTTTTCCAACAAGGCGGCCGTGGTGAAAGCCAATCTTAGCTCTGCTTGCTCTGCAGCCTGCTTTGTCCACAGGCATGCAGAGAAGGTATTTTTCCCCTCTTTCTTATGTTAATCTCTACTTATAATATGTATATGAACCTACATATAAATCTCCCTATGAAATTTGTTTGGGAATTCCTCCTTTCATTTACAGACAACTATTCGGTGTACGTATGGCGAAGCAGTGTCTGATAGCCATTAAACTTAAAATATTCCTTTAAAAACATATGACTGCCAGCTAATAAAATAGTCAAACATTCACAGCTCTATGCTTAAATATTAAATAAGTGCATTAGAAATAATGATTTCAACTGACTATTTGGAGTTGAAGAAATTATTCAAGATTAGACACCACCTCCAACGCAGAAATAGGTTAACAGGGAGAGTTCCTAGCCGTACACCTGGATGTGAAGTTATTTCATTTACTGCTGGTCAGGAGCCTCCAGGTGAGCTTGATCCCCTGATCAATCCCAGACTTGCTGGGTCAGCCTACAGATATCAACTATACTGTTTGCAGAGGCTGTTTTTTTTTTTTTTTTTTTTTTTTTTTTTTTTTTTTTTTTTTTAGAAAAAAAAAAAACACTATTAGCACAAGAAAGAAGGTAAGGGCTTCTTTGAAAAAGACTCACATAGCGATGAAGGAAGGGACAGCAGAGGAAAACTAGTATTATAAACCTTAGGAGTGACCAACCACACAGGAGTCTACTTTTAGTGGGGCTCAAGTTGAATGAGCTCTTCTATGGCTGTGACATCTCATTAGCAGGGGTAAAAGGAAGGCTATTTTAGAGAAAGTACTCCTCAACAAACAGACAGCAGCTGCCCTGTTTCTTTCTTAAAAACAAAAAACAAACAAACAAAAGGAAGAGCAAACCATTATTTCTATAACATCTTAATGATAACCCCAGTGGACTGGATCCAGATTGTGAGGAATCACCCTCAGTCTTACCTGCTGGTTCCAGCACTAAATATTCCATGTACATAACTGTCGGCTTGAGCCGGTGTATATTGGCCTCTTCAGATGAAAGAAAATTGGTGTCGGCAGCCTCCTGAGCACATTTTAATAATCAGCCTGATCATGGGTGCATGGCAGCTGCTCGATTGATGGTGTTAGACAGCGAATAAAGAAAGATGCCAGCAGTGCCCTCAGATCTGACATAACGAGGGAAACATCAGTCATTTGGCTAAAAGGCTCATAAAGGCTCCATCAGCTGTGACACAGGAGTCTGTCTTATGCAAAGCTAATGAGGAAATGTGGCAGTGTTAGCATTCTCTTTAGACAGTAACAAGTTGCGAGTGAGCTGCATTTTAGATGAAAAATCCAGTTGAAAACAGAGCAGTTGTCGTGATTTTTGCCTAAATAATATTCTGATGTCTGGGAAAGACTGTTTGAAATCAAAAGATTCTGAAGGGGTTTTATGGCAGCCATTCCCAGTCCCAGTAGTCTGTATGTTGATACTGTGCCTATCAACGCCAGCATGTGAGGCTTATCTCATCTGACCAGACCTTGACCAGCCTCACCAAGCATCTCACAGACTTGCATATACTATTCTCTTTAATGCTGGGAACCACCAGCATTTAGTGATCAGTCCACTGATCACTAAAGTTTGGGCACAAATGACAGGGCTTTCTAATTTATCTCCAGAGACCTGGATGGGGACATAGTGAGGACAACTGCATAACCCAGTCCTGCACCGGTTTGCGGCTTTACACATCTCAAGAGTTTTGGAAACAATACCTTGAAGTCATTTGAGAACAATGCCCATCTACACTACGTGAATATTTTAAGACAGTCATCTTGCAGGATGGTATGAGCAGCTAATGCAGCCCTTGTATTGGGTTGCAGAGTCAGACTGAGAGTGAAGAGCATAGCCAGGAGCTGTCAGGAGAGCTGCTCTGCAGAGTAAGGTAACAGGAGGGAAGAAGAGACTCACAGATGAACTTTCACTTTCAGTCAAATTTCCATCTAACAACTTCCAGTTCAGCTTCCTAGCATGCTGATATATTGTACTAATTATAAAAATGACCTTCTCCCCTTCTACTTCTTTTTCTTCCTACCACCGCTTCAGTCAATAGATTTACAGTCTAGTGTTATTTCTGTGTATGCCATGAGAGCCATTCCAATAGCAACAGGGCATTATGAAAAAATAGTCAAAAGGTAATTAGAAATCTTGCTGAAATGTTATGTTTGTTATGTGAGAATTACAATGAATGATTCAATGAGCCTCAAAGTTCATCCTTAACATTGATAAGTGGGTCTCTGCCAACAAATGCACAGCTGGTGACAGCAGGGATTCAGGGTTTGGGAGGGACACACACTTCTAAGGCAAAATTGGAGACAGGGATTAGAATCAGAGAAAACAAAGGAGGTCTTTTATTCCTGGAAATGTTAAAGTAATTTTTCAGTGGCAAAGGAAATGCCATTTTTATAGCACATACCTAATCTTTTCCTTAGTTTTGATAGCAGATCTTTAGCTACACAGGTAGCAAGTAGGTTTCTAACATTAGAACAAGAAAACAGCAGTAAGGTTTTCTGACTTTGTTCCTCAGTCACAGTGGTACTACATCACATTGCGTTTAGCCTGTGGTGGTCTTGGGCTTATCACTTAGTCCACCTGTACCTCTAGCTCCAGCTGACAAAGCAATAGAATAATAGAAGAATGTTGGTAAGTCTGGCTGATTTGGTACTGAAAGAGCTGCCAGGTTGGAGATCCTAGCACGCCAACAAGCAATTGCAGATGTGCAGAAGTTTCACACAAGCCCTAACACTGTACTCCAGACTGTTCCAGCACAAAGTTACCCAGCTAATCACAATAATATGCAATGTAACCTGCATGAGAAAGCAATCTCTTTAGCTAACTTCTTCTCTCAAGAGGTTGTCCCCAAGTACTCTCAACTGCTATAAATAATCGGTTCCATTTTTATTAGCGGTCCATCTCAACTGATTTTTACCAGTCCTCTGAATGACCACTTATAAGTCTCACTCATGGACCATAGCTGTTATTAAGGTTAATTAATTAATGTTTGTGAAGCCTGTTGAGATTCTAGAATGAAAAGTGCTAAACTGTACATTAGTGTTTCATTGTATATTAGAAGAGAAGAAAAAAAAGACATATTTTCATGTGAAAATTATTCTCTGGCCTCTTTTTAGACGTATGTGCTGTAAGGTAACTTCATCGAACTGCTTTCTTTGCAGCAATGACTTGCAGACTGTAATATCTTTCCTGGGAAGAGACTTTAAAACTGCACCAGCACTTTGGAACACCCTGTCGGCATCGGAAAGTTACACTGCAAATGGCCTAAGTGCATGATTTTTTAACAATAGGGCTTTATTTCTGCTGAAACTTAATATCACTGACGTATTTCGTTGTTTTATCTGGCTCCATTTGCACTTTTATTTGCTTGGTAATGCAGCTTTGCCAAGTTATACTAATATAAATTATAGATTATTGTATTGGGACACATTCTTTTTTTTTCAGCTTATATTTTAGAGCTACACAATTTGTAAGTGGTATTCTTCTCGGTTTACTTTCCACAATATGGTATAACCGGCTTGCCATTTAGTATAACATATTAGGTTAAGGATATGTAGCACCTAGTTTGTGAGAAGCCGGTGAAATTTTCCTGAGAAATAAATGCATGCCCTAAAGCCATTTTCGCAAAGCACTAAATGGTAAACAATTACAATGCTTATGCTAAGCTCCATGTTAACAGCTACATGTATTAAAGACTGACATACACAACATTGATACAGCAATGACTGTACGTAACGTATTTAAAACTGTATTTCAAAGCCTGCAACATGCCAACATGCAAATTAATAAATTCTTCTTTCCAAATGTCACCAGCATGGTGATTTCCTGCCAGCCTGAGCATCATTCTCCTGAAGCAGTAGAAGTAACACAGTCAATCTCCTCTGAATCCTATCTCCCCTGCTTCCTGCAGGGTCCCTGGGAGTTTATGATTCATATTCAGAAAGCTGTATGCAGTAGCCCTTTGGGGATGTATATTAATGAAGAAATTTTCTCACGCCAGAGCTGCCTCTTTATTGGAGTACGAAGGGTACAGTCTGTTCTGAGCGGCTTTTTAATTTCTCATAATTAACCCTGCCAGAATTAACATCGGTGGCATCACTGACAGCAAATTAAAGAAGCCACATCAGCAGAGTTAAAGCTTTTCCTCTCTGTCTTTCCCTCCCTTTTCATCCTTCCCTTCCCCTATTTTGTGTGTGTTTAAAGAAGAAAGTTCTCAGAGTCCGTTAAGACGATCGTCTTGTCGTTGCACCAAGAGCCCTGCTGGGGTAGGTATGATTAGAGCATTTTCTGACTTCCCTGCCGCTAATACCAACCAATTTCAGCTCTTAGCTGGCCATGTGCCATGTAGATATGTGGCAAAGATCCACGGTTTCAGTTTCCTGCGCTCCATGAGGTACAGTGGTTCACCTGATCTCCACCGCGAGCCGGGGGAACCGAGATCTAAAGCCCGTTGCCGCGTTCAGACGGTCTTTTCTACTAACAATGTATTAAAAGACAGATCAGCTGTGCTTTGAGTCTCTTTAATCTAGCTTCATATCAGTCCCTTTTAAACACCCCCGGACAGATGATGAAAACAGACTACGAACACCAAGATATCCAAACAAACATTTTTCCTTCTTCCATTAAGCCAGAAAGAAACTCGTTAAGTTTTGATATTCCTGTAGCCACCTAAATCAAAAATTTCACACAAGGAGAATACAAGGGTTATCAGTCTCCTCCCAGAGTTTTTCCAGCGCACATCTAAGAGGAGAGAGGGATTCAGGAGAAGGCCTGACAGGGTGATTTCTGTTCAGAAGTACCGCGCAAGCCCACCCGCTCCATGTGAACGCTCTGACAGCCAGGGCTTCACAGGTCAGACCTAGACTGGTTTACACAAATATTTTCCCCCTTGTTTGATCTTTGGTGAAAAGTGACAAACTATAAAGTTGAAAGGTCTAACAAAGCCAAGATATGATAAGACTGCTGCTGTTAGAGTCTCACAGCAAGCACCAGTGGATGAACTAAGAACAGCACTATTCATTCATCTATCTACCAATTCCTGGGTAAATCATATTTATTGATCCTCTTATTCCCTCGGTCTAATCATAGCTTTTCTTTACCAGTGAATGAAACTTGTGATGATGCTCACTTTGCTTTCTACAGGGAAGAACTAGGCTGCACACATCTTTCTGCTGAATCATGCCATAAGCTGATGGTTTTAATAGCCTACTAGGAGAATTTCCAGTACTACCCTGCTGCTCTGCATTTGTTTCTTTTTTGCACTGTTTTCTTGCCAGCGGCCTTGTGTTGCATCCTAGTTGCAACTTCCAAGAACCAAAACACCTGCCTGGACTTCAGAACACTCCTATAAAGAAAGATGCAAATTTTGGCAGAACATGGTCTGCATCTTGTCCTCCACCAATTACCTGGAATGATGTTACTGTATCATGTCAGTCTAAAAAAGCCTAAATTCACAAAGCCAATAATGTTTTCAGAGAGATCTGGTGGCTTAAGAAGCAGAATAGGGATTTCCATCAATAGGTGACAGAAGTCAGAGAAAACACAATGGTTTCGAGCAAGAACGTGACAGCTAATGGAGCTGCACGCACACGTCCCTCGGCAAACTACAGATTGCATTGTAACGCACTGCGGTTGGGGTAGTGTTGGAAACATGCCAGTGCAACCAGAATGATGATATGCTCCTTGCGTTGTCATCCAACTTGATGGGCACTGCTCAAATACAATCTGTGAGTAATTTTAGTTTGCCACAGAGACCACCGGAGGGTAAGAATCTGATTTACATTCAGTGGCCTGAAAGGTCACAACAATGATGGGACTGCAGATTACTTGCAGATATGACAGCAGTATCAACTGTTTGAGACTATAAAATTAAGTGCGTGTGTGTGTGTATATGTGTGTGTCTGTATATAAAAATATACATATAGTCCTGTGAGAAAAAAACTAAACAACTGCTAAACAACTTTATGCAAACCAGGAGACAACTGGATTTTGCAAAAGGTGTCACTGAGATGTCTTCAGATCGGTTTACTTTATTAAAGCACTAAAAAGCAGACAGCTAGTGCAATGCTGGCACACAAAGAGGAAGCAGAAGACCAATACAACTGACGCGAACAGTCTTTGGTATGCTACAAGTATCCTACGTTTCTGGGTGCAGTACTCAGGACAGAGTCAGGCCTGATTACCTTGTATCATCTACAAAGCCCAGTAACTATGTAACCAACCTTGCTGACTTGCAATATGGAATTATCATTTCATAATGAAGAACTGTGGTAAAGTGATAATCACCTCAGTGATAAAGTAGTTCTGTGATAAAGTAATAATGATAAAAACTACTGCGCAACGACAGGTGGAACTAATGCTGGTACTTGCTAATGAAAACTATGAGGGAGTAAAATTCAAGAGTTGGATCATAAGCCGGACTTTTGTTAGGAAATGAATTAACGTAAGATTATGGCATACGGAATAGAACAAGAGTTCTAAATTTTTCATAATTAGGGAAGCATAACAACCTTGAGGGGAATGAGGATAGGATAGCACTGCTACCATGAACACGGCTCACAGTGGAAGGAGGAAGGTATTTGGCAATGATATACTGAAGTCCTACCTGAAAGGCAGGAGGAAATGAGCAGAACCAAACATGCTCAGAACACAAGCTCTTGGAGTGGATATAATCTCTGCGTGACCTTAATTACTTTT
The DNA here is from genome assembly GCF_028389875.1 of Rhea pennata. Taxonomy (NCBI): domain Eukaryota; kingdom Metazoa; phylum Chordata; class Aves; order Rheiformes; family Rheidae; genus Rhea; species Rhea pennata. Next base: position 14,389,771 of record NC_084673.1, on the reverse strand, counting down.
GTGGGGATATCAGTTTGGCTCATCAGTAAATTGTCTTGCACATGATTGCAGTCCTGGACCATGGCCTTGTCTTCCTTTAACTTCCCTAACACTTCCAAAAGCCTGAAAGACACTGGGCGCTTCAGTCAGCTCCCAGCTTCCTCCCAGGAAACCCTACAGCTGAGCAGACCATCAGCTGCCAGGGAATTCCAGCACTGAAAGTCTTGAAAAGTCCTCACGTAACTGTGAGTCATTTCCATTGGGCAGCCAGATACTCACACATCTTTCTGAGCTGGCTTCCAAAGTTTATGACTGTTTCCATCATCAATGCATATCTTCTCAAAGGTCTGCAGATGGACAACCTAGCTTGGAGTGCTGGAGCATAACAAGCCAGGAGAAAGGGAAGGCACATTAAAAGGAAGAGCCAAGCAGTGCTCCGAGAGACTGGGAAGGAGTTCAGAGCTCAGTGCAGACAAACCTTCAAAACCGTTCACTCTGAGTGTGGCTGCAGTAAAAGGAAAAGCAACAAGGACACAGAGAGGCTTCAACAAAGGGCTGGAATACAAATCATAGGAAGTGAGATTATTTCTGTAATAACCACCTCACAACCAGAATCCCAGTATTAAGCCCCACACAGGTAAGTTGGTTTTACTGTAGACGGGGTGCCACTTTGAGTACCCAAGGTGGTTCAAGGTTTTTAAGAAGATTTGTTATCAAGACAGGCCAACATGACTGAATTTATTCTTGCTAGGAAAGAGATAACTTTGAAATGACTGAACAGAACTATTGCATTTCCTATTAGGAACACTTTGAATACAGCAGAGGCAGCAGGAGGAGGGGGAGAACCTCTTCAACAGCAGTTAAGAAAAAAACACCCAAAATAAAAGCAAAACAAAAGTACAGATATCATTTCACATTTGGAAATAATGAGCCAATATCTGCTATCAGTGACAGCTATGAAACGCACACTGACTTCAATGAAGGCTGCAAGCGTGCATCTAATTGAGGAATCTGGATCACAAAACGTAAGGAAAATCATTTCGCTCAGAGTAATGAATATGCTATATTATGCTGCCAAGTAATATTATTGCCACAAAGTCTCAATGAGTTTATGAAACAGATTGATATTTTTATTAGTGGAGAGTAGATTGAAAGACAGAGTGACAAAACAAAATGAGGATGAAAAAAAGGTAAAAGCAAGCAAGCTTACTGGGCCAAATGGCCTTTTCATGTCCATAAATTGCTAAGTGTATTTCTAATTAATTTCTCCATTCAAACAGCCAGAAATAAAGAACAGAGGCTTTTGAGCATGCTGTGAACTCGGGAGAGACTCTGTAGACTTGGACAAATAATAGCATAAAATGGTTTATGAAACCAGAGGGTTTATGGTCTATAAATAACTTCCACGTATTTTTATTCTTTACACGTACAGTATTACTGAGGACTGGATGATAGCTTTTCACTGCTGCCTGGTTGACTTCTTCCACATACACACCCAAGGTAATGACGATATTGATCCTGAAGAGACATTTTTTGAGACAGAAAGAAAAGCTGCACAACTGAGCTAATAGAAAGGACCCAGCAACTTAGTGGTAAAGCTGTGGTCCTTTAGGTGAATAGCAATTGGCTACACAGTTTAAAACCTGCATCCTAATATCTTCAGGGGTCTGGGACAAGGCAGGGGTGGGAGGAAGAAAAGGAGCAAGACATCTAAAAGATGACTTAGGGCACTCACCGCCTTTAATGGCCCTTCAGATAGCCACCATTTACATTTTTAACAATCCAAATATTATTTAAATATAGAACTGTAAGATATGCATGTTCTTCAGTGTAAACAAGAGCCTCACTCTGATCAGAAAATGTTTCTGATCTTTAGGACTTCAGCATGCTTTTATTTATTTATTTATTTATTTATGGCTAAATGTGCAATTCAAAACGTGCCTAATTCCTGAAATCCATATATGTGACACCGCCTGGGTTTCCATGACTACTGCTCTGAAAACCATATTAATTATTCAAGAGGTCCAAGCCTTTCTCCCTGCGCTCCATAAGGAATGCTGGGAAGCACTGTCTGCCTTTACAGAGCAATACAGATATTTAAAAGGACTGCAAGCCTGGCTCTAAATACCACAGATATTTTCTTACAGCACTACGACATCTATACGATAAGGCCCATAAATATTAAACATTCCAGTACATTAGTGTAAAAAAATATTTTTTAAAAATTTAAAAAGCCATCTTCTGCTTTTCTTAGTCTGTATTTCAACAGTCTTCAAAAAGATGATTTAATTGTTGTCTCTGTTTATCATCTGAATACAATCCTATTTTCAACAAAGTCAACTAGCTTACATGCAGTAGGGATTAATTGTCCGTGTTTTTCTAGAGGATGTAGTTTCAAACTGTAAAACTTGCATTAAATCAAATTCCTCCCATCGGCTGTGACTAAGCATCTGTTTGCCATATCTGTTGATCTCTGTGCGCTTTGATAACCACGACCAGGGTGAGGAACGCTCTTCGCAGCCGGCCTCGTCCGAGCGCCCGGCGCGGGCTCGGGTGCCCGCGGCAGCCCCGGCCGGCCGGGGTGCCGGTCGCCCGACGGGCGCCGTGCCCGGGGCAGCGGCCCAGAAGCAGGGACGGGGAGCGAGCGGCCGGATTCAGCCCTCAGCGGAGCGAGGCGTTAGCGTTGCCCCGGATTTACACCTGCGAGACTGAAAGCATAATCTGGCCCGGCATCAATCTTCCCGACACAGAGCCACTTGGGACCGCAGACCGGCACCACGTTACACTCGGACCTCCCTTACGGAGAAGGTCTACCGAATGTAATAGAAAATGATAGCTCTTCTGTAGAATTTTCTAAGTCAAACTACTATATAAAATTCTACTACTGAGATTTGTTTTAAATTTCAATTAAATGCTCCATATTCCTTCTACGTCTTATCTGTAAAAATACTATTTCCTATTAATTTCTAAAGGTTTGGGGATATTTTTCCTGTAAAAAAGAATCTGTATTTTTTCCTTCTTTCTAGAACCCTATTACATTCTCCAGTAATACCTGTAGAATATCCAAACATATTACCTGATGGAGTACTAACTCTACATCCAAAGTGGGGTTTTAAATGTGGTTGGTAAGCTGAATCTGAATTTCCCTGAAGTATGGATTATTTTTTTATTATTATTATTATTATTTAAGTCCTAACACTGCATGGAAAACCCAAACAGGAAGAACAGAATTCCAGAGTCAAACCCCCCTGAAAGCAGGATGCTGTGAACTGATCCCAGGCTGACACGCTGAGTGCGATCAAATACACAGTACCACACAACCCAAAAAGCACAGAAATACTTCTAAGTCGTAGAACCACCGGCACGTGCCGGGTGACTGCACATGCTCCTCCCAGCATACCGCACCGCCTCGTTAGGGTGCTCCTCCTATTCTCACCACTTTTGATTGGCTGGGCTGGATCTTTGTATTTTTTCCCCCCTCCCAAACATATTTCACTAAGAGGGTGCCATCATTACTGCTATTATTTACTAGTCAGATTGCAGCTCTAGTGCCCACAGTGTGCCTTCTTTATTACTCCCAAGTTCTCACTTGCCATACAAAGTGCTCCATCCAAATACAGATAAAAAGTAATTTCCTCAAGAGCAAGGTGGGAACTGAGCATACTTAATTGTGTACCGTTATAGCAACTGTATAATGTTGCAATAAAATTCCAAAACAATGTGATTAAAAATTACACTGAATGAGGATACCAAGGTGCCATAGCCAGTCAAAGCGCATTTATCCAATCTAAATTATATGCTAAGCAAATAAAATAAACATGCAATTTGCTAATTAAAGTGCACTCTCATGTATCCCGTAACCACCATAAATTATACAGCAACATTTAATTTTTTGACTGTTTAGCAAGGTTTATGACTCTGCTTTACTAAATTAAACACAGAAAAAAAGGGGGGAAATCAGTAGGTATGAACTGCTTTTTCCCCTTCCCTTTTAGTTTGGATTTACGCTTTTCCAAGAGATTTCTTTTTTTAAAGTAATGGTACCCTTCTGTAACAATATTTTAATTTTATTGTGGATCTGTTTTACTTTTACTTCCAAGGCATACACTCCATCCGCCTCAATGACTGCTATTTGCTTCTGCAGGAAGCAATTTTTTCTCCAAGAGAGTAGTCAGATGACTCTGTTTACCTTATTTGAATGAGCCTTTGCTAAGGAGCCCATGCTCAGAGCCCCTGCGCGCGGTCAAGGACAAGAATGGCTTTTTGCTCCGAACGAGACGAGGATTTCCAAACCTTTCACTGCCTCCAAAACACACCGCCAAACTCGCACGCGAGAGCTGACTGGGTCCTCGGAGAAGCTGCGAGTCTTCCATCATCTGAAGCCAAACGATAAAGGCATTCCTGAATTCCACCAGAGGGGAACTGCGAACAGTTGGGGTTTGTTTTCTTTTAAAATATAGGAGAAGTCTCAGAATCTCCGTCTGCCCGGCAGCCAGGTCAGCCGTGCTTCAGACTTCTCGGGAGCAATGTTTTACCCCAGAGTATGGTCAGGTAAAGGGGGGTGGGAGGAGGCGGGGAAAACACTGTTCCACCTTATTCTTCTGATTTCCTTGTAGCTTCTCTGAAAACTTACAGCCTGTTTATAGAGGATTAGTTACAGGCTTTGACTCTTTCCCAACTTCTCCTTTCCCCGTTTTCCATACCTCTTCTTCCCTTTGCACTTGTATAAAAGGCAAAATGCCAACAATTAATAGAGTGAATATAGAAGCAAGGTGGTTTATTTTATCTGTCATGTCCAATATCCAAAGAGTAATGATCCTCAAAATTGGCCATCTATGTGAACTTCAGAGAATATGTGAACTACCTATGTCTAATACGCTCTTATATGTTTAAAACAAAAGCACCAGATTACAGGACAACCTCTGCAGGTTGCCCTATATTATCTCTACCATTAAAACAGAAATGAATGTCCGGTGGCACTAGAAGAGCTGCTGTCCTGCACCCAGCAGTTACCTGCCTGTCCCCACTGCTGCGTACCACTGACACATTAAACCCTCTGCAAATCTGGAGTTAATCACCGACTATTTTGCCTTGCCTGGTAGCAGCGCTTTTGAGAGGAGTTTGGCAGATTCTTACGCATTCTGCATGCTAAAGAAATGCAAATCCAAATCAGTGCACAACTGCCAAGAGCATGCAAGAGTTTTATGCAACTGGAAAGATCATTAAGGGAAAAAAAAAAAATCTTTCAGCTAAAGCTGAGCATCGTTCCAGGATCCCCAAACACCACAACTGGCTGAATATCTGTATCCAAAAAGGATACAAACTTGATAACTGTCACTTTTTGCAATCTTCTTACTACTTGAAGGTTGAAGTTCTTTGTTGGAAATGCCCAGCATTAACCTCCTAATATCCGTAAATTTGCTTAAAACTCAGAATTTTGGCATAGCTGTTTTGCCAAGAAAATCCTAGAAATTAACACACATCTTTGGGGAGATCTGATGGCAGATCCTCTGCATAGAGTAGGGCTTTTACAACAAAGCTCCTGAGGAACCCTTTCTGCAAACCTTTTAGCTGCACTTCAGAATGATAATATTGTTTCATACATGTCTTCCTTTCAGCAACTGAGACCAGTACATTTTTACTTTCTGTTGGTTACAGATGCCTTTTTAATTGGTATTACTTTGCTGGGAGGATCAGTGAGTTAGCTGCTTTATTCACAGCGCTGCTCAATTTACAGTTTTGCTGCAAGACTTTTTTCCTTAGAAATACTCCTGAATTCCTCTCTTTAATGAATACTGCCTCTCACTAAAATAAGGAAATAGTTTTACTATGTAATCTGCCTCCTGAAACCTTGCCTAAATGCAGTTTTTGGTTCATTGGTAATTTATTTTTTGGAAAATGGGGGAAAAATACTTTTTTTGGTGGTAGACCATCCTTTTTCTAATTATTCCTGCTGCCTGGCATTTAATAATACTGCTACAGCACTGAACAGAAATAGCTGGATTCCCTTGAAAACAACATGTTGCAATTAAGGAGAAGAAGAAAAAAGCAATTTCTTCTTCTTACATGTGTACAGAAATAGATTAGGTAGAAAATACCCATTATGCCCTATTCATGGTGGGGGGAAGGGGACAGGGATACAACGCACCGTCTCTCAAACCTCTGCTTACGCCGTGTGATTTTAAGCACCGAGACAGAAACAGCCCCTGAAACCCTGCACATTTGAGGATGAATCATATTTTCTGCTCTCTGAATTATGTCTCCATCTGCTTTGATTTTGGGGATTGGAACCAGAGCTTGGACTAAGAAAGTTGGTGCCAACAGTTTTTGGAGCCAGCCCCCATCAAAAAGATGCGGTGGTTTTAAACCGAATGGACCGTGTCAGTAAGTACCGTTAGCCTAAACACGCCGCTGCAGAGACGCAACGCGCTAACGGGGCCGAAACGGCAAATGCGCTACGCGGGGTCACGGAAGGGAGCTACATAGTCTAGGTTCTAGGCTCAGTAACATCTGGTCCAGCTGTTTATCAAACTTAGCACATTTACATATGACCTTCTTCAATCCCTCTTCCCTCCTGCCCGGCTGAGAAAAATCAATAGTGCTTTGTTGTAGGGTTATGAGAAATTCCAGAAGTGCAAGATAAGCTCGTCTCTCCGCTCAACTATAATAGCCAGTGGAGCTCAAGGGAACTCGCAATTACCAGGGCTATGGCTCACTATTTCTGTGTTGTTACAACTTAAGGATATTTTGATCCAGAAAAATAATAGTTGCCATAATTTCCAAATTTCTGCAAGAGACTTGCACCTTACGTGTCCAGGAAAGTCTTCCTATAGGGCCTGACCCGTCGGACAAATTAAGTCTGCAGCAAGTCTGTACCACCCACCTTCTCCTCCTCCTGACATTTAACAGCAAACTTATGTTTAAAGTAAAAAACAACCACATAAAGTATTTTTTTTAATTAATTCCCAAATTATTTTGAAAGAAGGGTTTATTTTTATAGGAAAAGCCTATCTGTAAATTACAGCCCTAATTCAAGTACCTTGGTTTTAAAGCACGATTCTTATCTGTTTTGCCAGTGTAAAGCCAGAGTAACACCATAGGACTAAACAGTATTACACCAGATTTACAGATGTATATAAAGGAGATTGCAGCCCTGCCTGTTGACCTCTGCAAGATTTTTGCCTAAGTGATTATTGCAAGATAAAGCCTTTCGACAGCAAAGAGGAGTGAAACAATTAAAAAAAAATGTGCAACAGAAAATACAAAGCAATTATCTGATTACGAATAGGGAGCGGTACAGAGCCGCAACGGAGAATGTTCAAGGGATTATCCAGCTTTGAACAATGCTTGCTTAACAGCTGCTGCTGAACAGCGGCTTGCGCGCTTGGCAGAGAGTTTCATTAATGATAATCTACAGTGTTTACAGCCCATAGGCCTCTAAATATGTTAAGAACCTTTTTTATTTGTATTTTATAATCCTCTTCCCTTATGTTTTATGCTTTTCTTGATATTTCTGAGATCTGAGGAGGTTTATGTTTCAAAATGATTCATTCTGGTCTGACAACTGCAGAGCAAGATTGCAGTAAATGTTCCCTTGTTATCAAGGCTATGTATTTATAAACAGAAAGGAATACCATCTAAATTCATACCAGGGTTGGATCACTACCAACTAATACATTCACATCCTAATATACAGTGCTCTATTGTTTACATGCAAAAGTAAATGTCAAACAGAGGTGTCTTTGCCAGTTACTTGATATTCCTCAGTCACTTCTTGGACCTTTCAGGTTGCAGCAAATTGAAACTGCTTTATTTTTGACATTGTGTTTGACCTGAACTTCATTTAGGAGAATCCTGCAATTATTTTAGGGGTACCTTATTAAGATGCACATTTTTTTTTCCTCAGAATTTGGTTTTCAAATCCTTGCCTGACTTGCTCTTTATGGCGACACTTGGTGATACCAGGAAAACAGAACATAATTAAGAATACAATTCCATTATTGAGGGGATTATGTACTATGTGGTACACTAGGAAGAAGATCATAATTCAAAAGCCAAGTCACTGAGTCCTGGCCATAATCGTTTGGACACGCAGGATTTCAGTGGCCCTGATTCTGCCCTGATAAAACCAAAGGAGATGATTGCCTCAAAACAACCAGCATAGTTAATTTTGATACAGAACACCACACTTCTGCATCTCCCCCCCTCTCCTAACACCCGACCGCGCGCGTCCCCGCGGCGGCGGCGCTCGGCAGCCGGGATCGTGCTCCGCGGGCAGCGCGGGCGCGGAGCTCGGCTCGCCCGCGGCTGCGCCGGGGCCTCGCGCCGCCGGGGGCTTTCCGCACGAGCCCTCCAGTGTGCTGAGCTAGCCTTACTAAAACGGACACTTGGAAGAAATCCTCTCCCCTCCTGATCACTATTGGTTTCTATAGTAACAAGAAGGAATCTCTGTTCTTCTCTAAATTTTTCCCCCCTTACGCTTTTTGCAGTTCCATATGAAACCAATCTTTCTTTTTTTTTTTTGTATTAGCCTCAACAGCTCTCTATTTATAACCTCATTTAACCAATTAAAGAACAATAGACTGGATAAAAATGGGGTATGGGGTTTAAATTTTAAGCAATACAATCCTGTGCATTAACTATCTGTGGTCAACCCATCTCTCCTGGGTCATTTTATGACTCAAGCATTTCAAAGTAAATACTTTAAAACAACGGTACATCACAAGAGTTAAAAGGGGTCAAGAGGATATTTACTTAACCACGAGTTGACTTTTTAACTTAGAAATATTTGAGCAGTTACTGTATTTAAATGAAATCCATCTCTTCAGTGTCCCCATAAATTACTCTAAAACTCCAGGGTTCCCTCCGTGCAGTGAGTCACCACCCCGACGCCTGTAGTTTCTTAGTCTTTAGATAACTGTGATGTTTGCTTGCTTTGTTATTGTGCCCTTCTCTAGAGACTGCATTTGCACAGGAATTGCTAAGGCTTGTAAATATTGTATCTGCCTTGTTGTAATCACTAGGCAAACACACTCGCACTCAGTCATATAACAGAACCTAAGCACTGTAGAGCCATGAAAAATTTCTGTAACAGAAGTTTGACTTAAAAAAAGAGAGAAGAAAATATTTACATCAAACACACTAACAGAGGCTACATTGGCCAGAAACAAAACCAGCAATATAAAGATATGTTATTTTGGGTCTACTGTCCTCCCCTATCAGGGAAAGAGGAAGAAATAATCACTATTCACACCGTAATGATGCAATATAATGCTCTGTTATAAAAACAATAATGGGCGCTCATTTCCAGCGCACATAAATAACTTTCTTTTACAGTCAGCTCATTTACTCTTAGGCGTTTACCTGCTAAGTTTAATACCCATGCACACACAAATCAATTACTGTAGCTGGTAAGTTGAAGTAGGCAGAGTAGAGGCTGGTAACATCAGGCAATTGCAGATGAGGCCAAGTCCATCCCTGACGCCACTAACGCAGCAAAGCGACGCACGGGACGGCTCCTGCCCGCGAGCCCGAGGGACGCGCCGAGCACAAACCCGGGCAGGACGGTTGCTGCTACGGCCTCAGCACCGTCTGTTTATCAACATAGATGACAGTGGGTAACTGCAGACTTGCAGTCTGTGAAGTGCTATTTCCTAATCCTATGTGAGTTTTGGTGCATTTTTGCTGTATAAGAACTAAATTCCTGCTGCAGGTGCTAAGAATTTTATGAGAGTTGTAAACTGAACAAAATGCTGTGTCAAATTCATCCCTAGTTACGCTGTAAGTCAACAGATAATTCTTGTATCACTGTATATAATGTCATCACTTCCATCGCCATCTTTGAGGATCTAGCCCGATAACATGCAGGGATGAAGTCATCCCAGAGCCCTTGGTGGGTCAGGTTAAGACTTTTATGTGAATTAATCTCAAAAAGGGAATGCAAAGGGGGAAAAAAACCCCACTTACTGTATTGTTTCTTTTGATAAATAGAATAACCTGTCTCATACTTTTTAATAATTTGTTAGATTCAAGATGGCAGCTCCAAACGTAAAACTGTCTACAGCAAGTCCTAACCCTCCAAATCAGTTTACGCATCCACGCTCTACCCCTGCAATCTATCATTGCTCCATTTCAAATTTCGTATGCAGTTTTCTAGAATGGAAATTCACTATCTACTTCCTTACCTACGCTGGGGAATAACAGCGATTTATAAAGGAAACAGACTGCACAACTGGTTACAAAACTGTATAAGAATTAAATAAGAAAACATGGCAATATTATATTTCTTCCAAAAGATTTAGTCCCATTATAGAAATAGTTGCTCAATATTAATTGTTTTGCATTGTCAGTGATATCTTGCTCCTTAACTAACATATTTTCAGTTTCTTAGAAAAATAATTACCAAGTGCTTGCTCCATTGGCACTAATCATACCAGTAGCTATCAATTTGCAGAGATTTTGTTCCATATCACATCCGCAGAAGAATATTGTACATCTACAAAGAACCATTTTCAGCATTAAATTTCATTCCTCTTTTGAATGTTCATGTATTACTACAAAAAATCCACTCTCAGGAAAAAAAAAAAAAAAAAAAAAAAAAAAAAAAAAGGGCAACACCAGGAAACCCTCAGCCCAGACTGCCCTTCTCAAAGACTAACATGAGAAAAGATATACACAACTGGGTTGCTTATTTCAATGCTCAGCAGTCAATGTTATTCTGATATTAACAAGGATTGAAATAGCAAATACCTGGTGATATGCCAAAAAATGGTGGTACCTACTGTGCATTTTCTCTCTGTTTCTCCAGGGAGAAAGAGCACTGTAGCACTTCATGCACAGAGACCTATTTAACGGATATGCTAGTCAAAGAAGGTTCAAAAAAAAATCTCATGTTGAGAACCAGAAGAAAAATATGTGCTACAGCTAAGTTCTACTGTCGTATCTCATAAAGATTTAATATATTCTAAACTAAGAAAGTCAACAGATAAATGGTACAGAAGAGAACAAGATTTACATTATTAACCAAATTGCCATTTCAGAAAAGCTCTGTGAAAGTAGGAAATGCATCTCTCTGCCAATATTAGACTACTTTGAGGGCTACCGGTGCCTCATGGCCAGTGGGGGAAGAAAAGCTAACCTGCTGAAATCACACAACTTGTACAAGAAAAAACAGATCCCCCCAAAAGCAGGCACTCTCTCCTGCTTAGGATATGCCTTCTTTCTTCACTTTTTATCTAGTTCATCCCACATGTAACCCCAGCTCCTACACTAGCTCTCCTGAACACAGCGAAATGAAACCATGGCCTATTTGCTGCGGCCACTCTTACGAGATTATGTAGCAAAACAAGAATATCCAGTTGTTGGTCATTGATTTATCTATAAAACAGTAACTGTAAAAATGATGGAAGAGGTTCTGTACTAGATAGTCTTGTGAAACAGTTTATTACTTAAGCATTAATGACCCATTTAGAGGTCTTTACTGGTCAGGTAATGACCAGCTAGAGGAGTTAAAGGCCCGAGGCAAAGCACTCTAATAAAACCATGCATACAGTAGGTGTTTGGCTCCTCCAAATCCTATTAGGAAAAAGAAGTGTAAAAGGTAATGAAAGACATGTCCAAGAGGCACTCATATCAGCCCTCTCGTTTTATATTTGGCATAACATATGTGGCCTTATTCCAGCTGCACAAATCATTCCTTGTTTATACTAACACCTATCACTGAGGAGAGCAGTAACTACAGCCGAAAATGGCCAGCCCTGACACTAAGGACCCTGCTGCTTTGGGCAGATAAACCTTCCCCTGACTGAAGGAACAAGTTATGTGAAGACCCGGTATCCTCTGCACCTGTGGGGAATGCATGCTCGAAAGGAGAAGACCTGAGACAGCGTGCTGCCAGAAACCTCAGCCAGCCCTGTCGTTCCTAAATCCTACTCTGTTAGCATTAAGGGTGGAGGGATTAAGTGTTTTCTGTATTTCTCTGCAACTCTGCTCAAAAATATTGACTTGAATATGAATATCCTCTTGCTTTTTACTGCTTCCATTATGAGAAAAATCACATTAAAACAGGAGCTTATTATGGCTATCTCCACTCTAAGACTGAGACAAAGCAGCTGCATATGTATTTGCCAGTAAACGAGCAGACAAGGGCTGGAGCAGTAGCTGGGGCCCTAGCTCTCGGCTTCAGCGGCACCCGGGCCCACACAACCGCGTCTCGCTGCACAGCCCCACAGCATCATCGATTTTGCTCCTGATTTATGGCATCGTTTGTTCTTGATAAGAGCCACTTGCCAGCACTACTCAGAAAAAGTAAAATACAATCTTACAGGGGAAACCAGAGAAAAGGAGGATAAAGGAGAGTAAGAATGGCTACAAAAGTCTGCCCAGATTTCTGTATTTGCACATTTATAATAAAATGTTCCAGGTACAAGCAAACTTCATTTGCCCAGCGTCTATTACCGTCTCATCAACGGCAAAACGGGATTAAGAGCATTCTGATGATTTGATCAAAAAGTTACTTAATTTTACTGTGGCTTCTATAACTATAAGCTTCTATGATGATAATATATTTTGAATGTTTATTTTTTAAAAAAAGTACTTAGTAGTGTTTACATGACTAATTGTAATAGCTTCTTTAGAGTATTTCCAATCTTCTCAGTAAACAGCCTTTTAAGATATGTTCAACACTTATTTCAGACTTTAACAATCTTTCAGAGCCATTACAGCTAATCATATAAATACACATTAGGGCAAATTTAAGCTAAACTCATGTACAGAGTAGAAATCTTCAGGAAAAATGGTATCTTGATATTCGCAGCATCCAATTTTCAAGGTCATATATCTCAGTGCTTTATTTCAGACCATCTGAGGTGATCATGACACAGTCTAGGCATTTACTGAAATTAAACTTTTCATAAAAAGTGGGCAGAGGAGAAAATATACACAATTTTAAGTAGATACTGTTTCTACAGTTGTACACTTTGACGGGCTAAAGGTTAAAAAAAAATCAACCACTAAATAAAAGCCGTTTCTGTGCATACAGCAGAGAGTCCAAATTTAAACCAGAGGATTTATTCATTTTTTAGAGCCAAATTATTAACTTTTGCAACATAGGGTTAACAGCAAAAGTGCTGACACAACCGTAACTACACAGTGGCGCCTGCGAGCAGCGCTATAATTAATCTAAGTGTACTGTCATTACACTAAATGCTGCTTCTGCAGGATCATTCCAAATCATGAGGCACTTTCTCTCTTTCTCAGAAAACATGCAGTTTATTTCCAATCATGTACATTCCCAGTCGTGGCATGATTTGCTAAAGGAACATTAGGTTTTGAAGCAATATCTTAATCAAATCAGAATTTTCTTCTGTAAAACAAATCTTTGGCTTTGGGAGAATTAGTAACATCTAATGCCTTAGGATAGAGATGGGAAACTGTGAGCTGAAATACGCACTGCTGGAGACCATACTCAGCCTTCTTGCTTCTAGCCATTTACAAGTACATCTATCTAACCTCCTACCTATACACCTACACTTTATATGGTCATAAACCACCAATGCAATATCTAAATTATACCCTGAAAACTCCAGGTTTGAAATGGGTTGTATGAAAATTCACCTCATGTGGTTTATTCATTTCTGCAAGAATAGAAGGCTCTGATTCCTTCTGGATGGAACTCATTTAAACAAAGCCCAACAGCAAACACCTATAAATTACAGCATTATTGGTATTTATGCAAAGAGATACATGTAAACTGAGCAAATTCTATTCAAAAGCCTTTTTAAAAAAAAAAAAAAAAGGAAGAGGTAGAATTTTACACATATAATACTAAATGTACTTGAAAAGTTACTAAATATTTTATAAATTAACACTTTGAAATACGCACTACTAAGGAAGAAAAAAGTGTCCTATCCGAAAACCTGCTTATTCACATACACAGAAAATTTTCTGTACTGCTCTCACAGCCACTGAAGTAGTACCACCTTAATCAACTAATAAAATATGGAAACAGAGTGAATTTAACTATTTCACTATATCCATTTGAAGCTGGTACTTCATAACGGATAGAGATCTACTCAGAACATGTTCACTTTACTTCAACCTAAGCTATTTCTACGTCAGTAGCCTGCTTCAGAAACTTCATGATCAAACTACCATGATTATGTTTACAATACAAAATTATATAATATACCAAAAAGGTCATTCTTTACTTTTGCTATACAGGTCATTGATTAAAGAGCAGTTTGAATGCTACAGTAGAATTTCTATAGTAGCACTATTAATACATATGTGTTACACTGTACTTATGTTGCTCACTGCAAAATTATAGTATCTTCAGTTTAGTACTGGGAAAATTTATATGCAGAAAACTAATAAAAATGCACAGTAAAAGACAACAGCAAGATGAGAATGCAGGCCCGCTGGGCCAGCTCGGACCACTGAGTTATTCAACTTCTTCACCCTTTGCAAGCAACAGATTTGCAACATTCTGAGAAATAGATTAAAACACCTTCAGAAGAACATGTGCTTAAAAGTCACTAACACCATCAGGGCTTTCATTACAGCAGATGTAACAATCATTCATGCTAAGGCTACTGTGGTGCAAAGCCAAGTTATGGTTTTCTACCAATAAGTACATTTCATCTAGTAAACAAAGCATGTTGCAACACACACACATACACATACATACTCGCAGGAGCCACAAAACATGCCTCATGGCTGCTCTACATTTTAAGAGTGAATAATGATTACAGACACATGGCTCAAACCTATAGTTTTTCAAAACCTAGAGCAAAGAAACATTAACAAAGTCCACAACACTTATTCTTTGCATAAAGATGATGGAACACACACATTGTAATTTAGCAATAATTTTGCTCCCCTCCTTCTGTTGTCAGTGGCATTCATGCAACTGTTCAGGCAAATAGACCAGAAAATAATATAACCACAAACTAATTTCCCTCCCCTTCCCCAAAAAGGAGAATGCTTGATCTTGATCTGATTCACAACATGACCTCCGAAAAATTAATAATGGCACAAGGGAGCTGGATCAAATGCATGGCTGGGGTAAAACTGGAGGGCAAGACAGCATTTGGGCTGGTAGCCCATCCACGTTTGTGTCAGATCAATGGCGAAGGAGGAATTGCACTTACAATTGATACTATCCAGACAGAGGAAGTTTTACAGGTTTTTAAAGAATACCCAAGGTTCTTTATCCCCTTGTCTTTTGCAAGCTAGGCAGCACGTCAGACTATTCCTACAGAACTGGAATGGCCAAACCATGCCACCTCGGTTATAGCCCACAGGCACACTTGTTACAAGGAAAACCAACTAGGACAAGGGTTGCTATCAAGGGTGCACTGTTGTGTGTTGACTAAAGACTTCGGTGGTAAGAGACAAGGAGCTGAAGTTGTGCAGCAGGTCATGCTCCACTGCTAGTACTACACGTGCAACCCTGAAACAAGACGTCATGAACGTGCTCGAGAGCAAAACTCGGTGCAGCAGGT
The DNA here is from genome assembly GCF_028389875.1 of Rhea pennata. Lineage (NCBI taxonomy): Eukaryota > Metazoa > Chordata > Aves > Rheiformes > Rheidae > Rhea > Rhea pennata. The sequence continues at coordinate 14,374,289 of NC_084673.1, read as the reverse complement.
TTTGTGAGCCAGAGACAGGTTCCCAGCTAGGAACTAGACATTTACTTAATCCACCTTCACATTTTTATGGCTCTCTCCTCAGCAGAGTGAAAGATCTGTTAAAACCAAAGGCAGCAAATGACAGTGGGAGGCAACTAAGGCTTCAAAACCAAACCATTTCCACATGGCAGGAAGTCAGAGCCACTATGGTCCCACCAAACTTGACAGAGAACATACACGCTCTAACATTACAACAGCAACTCGCACCTGTCAGCCGACATCAGTAGACGTGATCCTGGTTACTTTGTCCAATTCCTATCTTCCAGAAAACGCGTTCCAGACCAAAGACCCAACCAACCCCCCTCAGGTGAATCCCAGAGACTACCAGATAAGACTTACTGCTGGTGCTGCGACTCCTGCATTTTTGGTCACTTGGTAGCTCATCCTCCAGTGGGTGCACGAAGGCTGCTTTCTCCAGGAGCACCCCTACGCACAGAGGCAGTGGGCTGTGCCCCTCAGGGTGCCACGGGCCCCGAAGCCCTGCTGCCTGCTTCCTGGGTGACTCTCCATCACCACGTCATTACAGAGACGCTACAAGGGACTACCACAGCAGACATGCTTTGCTGGGGGCGTTGCTACTTTTTAAGGCAGTGTGATGTGCTCAGACATCTCGCATCAGAAGGGAGCTGTAGGCACTCGATCTGTAGCAGGCAGATGCAGCCCTGAGTCAGAGCCTGATGCCAGCCCTAAAAGGCAGGAGCTCAGACATCACTCCGGAGCTAGCGTTTGCTAGTGGCTAAATCTAGTGATTAGTCAGCATGCAGAGCTGCTGACTCACTCTTCAAAGGCACCTATGCCTCTGCTTACGTCAGCTAGGGAGCCAAGGCATTTCACTTAAATAGTCTGGACTGTTCCTCTGCAGCCAGGGCCCTTCGACTAAACCAGCACAATGTCCAAACCACAGCCCACAAGCAAGCCTGATTCCTGCCTTACCACAATATACACAATAAGGAAACAATAAAACTCTGACACGCATAACAAAAAAGATTTTGTATTACAGTCTTTCACATAATTTTTCTGATGAAATCATTTTAAACATATTGCAATATTTATCTTCTGTCTAAGCAATTATGAACATATTTAAATGTCTCAACATTTTTTTTCAATTCATTTTCTATCCTTCATTATTAACTGTTTGAGCTATTAATTATTTTGGATTAAATGCATGTAGGTATTGATATTCACAGAAGACAAATGACATGCTAAGTGGATGAGACAATTAGCATGAATTATTTCACTAAACTCAAACTCTCCCAAATCTCTACATCCTTAAAAGCTGTCTTTATTAAAAAAAAAAAAAAAAAAAGAAATACCCACACGATTAATATCATATTTTATTACTCCGATCCTTTAACATTTTCACTGACCATGACAGACTTCACCTGACTAAATCTGAATTCTGTCAACTTTCATCGTAACAAAACCCAGTCTTAGAGATAAGGTGCTCTCCACAGGGGCTAAACAAAGGCAAATCAATATTTGCTAGCTAAAGTACAATCTTTGAGTCAAGATCTGAGAGAAGAAAATCTTTAGCCAACTCTTAGAGGAAAACTAACTACTTAGAAATACATAATAAGTAATTAAATTTATTGCTTCAGAATTTAAGAGAGAATGGCAATTATTTTCTCACAGTAGTGGATAAAAATGTGTTAGCCGCACTTAAAATGAAAAAGATCCACGCAACAGGAAATATTTGTAAAATAAAACAGAAAAACTAATAAAGTAAAACTTCTGCTCCTCAGCAATAAAACCAAGCAAAAAGCTTATTGGTATATAGTGCTTTGTTGTCCATGGGAGAATTTTGGTATTGTCCTAACACCTACTCTGACAGAAAGTGCCTGATAAGCCCTATGTAAAGAATGTCTTTGAAAGTTTTCTTCTGTTTTGTTTCTTTTTCTATATCTGAAATTAATTAAACAATAATTAAAAATTGATTTTGGAATGCCTAATCCTGCATATTTGCACATTTTTTTAGGTTTTTTTTTCCTTCTGGAGAGACTTTAATATCATTGAACAAAATCCTCAAGATTTCTCTTAACAAACAGTGGGATTTATAACAAATAGAGGCAAATCCTGCTCGCCTTATTTAGAGGACTACTCCTATCAAAGACAACAGCACCGCAGGATCCTTTAACAGCAACACAGCTCACCCACCAAAGTCAACAGGAACACTAGAAGGGTGATAAACAAATGTAAGAAGCGCCCATTATGTTTCGGGTGCAACACAGTGCCAGCTATGCTTCAGAAGTACCTTAGTATCTACACAGAGGCAAATTAGAGAAGGGAGGTATTTATAAGTAATGTTAATACAATTCCATAGACTGCTGCAGTTCAGTTCTGATCTTGAATCTGTCTGCTCACAACGTGGTAAAAAGTCAATATATGTATTTCAAGAACTATCAGTAACTTCCTCGCTAAACCCTGGCTGTACTACAAACATGATAATGATCCAAAAAACACAAGTTACATCAAACAAACAGAAACATCTAATATGTCTGTACTTGAAGGCTGTGAGAAGGACCTCATCTGACCACGAGAGGGAGAATTGAATCATACGCATTGTTTATTCACATATATTTCTATTTCAAACCAAGCTTACAGGGAGAACATTTCACAAGTTCAGTATATTCAGGCATCTCATAGCAGTGAGATCCCTGCCTGAACACACTTGTCAGGGAGAAAAAAAATACCCCAAACAAAAAAGCTCCCCAAAACTCACTCCAGGGATGCTAAATCACGATCAGGAATGCAGGGGTCAGAGGAGACCCACCACTTGATGGCAAGCAAGGTCTCACCCTTTAGATGGATGCTACAAAAGTGTCTTGAAAGTTGCAATTGCAGATTCAGCAGTGCTTCATCTTTCTCACCCCAAAATGAGATTACTGGTGTCTACTCTACCTTGAAGGTGATGTTTAACTCTGGAGAGTGAATTAAGGCAGAACGTGGCTACCTGTTTCCTCAGCCCCACTTCACATATGCACAAAATCTACTAGTTAATGTTTTAAAAACTGGATTTGGTCCCTTCTGCTCCTGCTAGTTTAGATCCCACCTATTAGAAAGCCTTCTGCTTCTCATATGGAAGATGGCAACAACCATGACTGAAGTCCCCAAAATAATTTAGGAGGGCTAATGACGATGGAATATTTTCCATGAAAAACATGGGACACTGAAACCTGATCTTTCCCTTGACTCTACAGACCCAGAGTTTGCTGATAACGTCTCAGGCACACTACAAAGTGCATCTATTTTTGAGGCCACTAGGGAAGTCACAGACTGAGGGATGTACGAGGTTGTCATATTTATTTCATTTATTACTACCAGTAACAATAATTAAGAAGTCCCCACTACAATACTTTGCAGATCTGTGATAGCTTTGTATGTTCTAATTGTGCTCAAGAGCTTGAAGAAGCACAGTGATAGAAATAAATAAATTACAATATGCATCTTTTTTTTTTTTTTTTTTTTAAAAAAAAAACATCAAAATGCAGTCCTCTCTCTCACTTTTAGGATCAGCCATTACTCATGCTCTTTCTTGAGAACTGGCTTTATTTACAAAAGAACTCATAACCATATGACATAGATTCTGCCTCAAAGCCTATCTTATTTGTGACTGGAACAATCACAGACCATTTATGAGAAATCTGAGGCAGTAGTAAGTACAATGCATATTTTGGTTGTTGGCCAGGACATCTGAACCTTTTACTGTACAGTCAAATATATTATGCTAATCTCCAGCCAGTGAAAGGAGATGGGAAGAAAACTTTGTTCAACCCAAGAACAAATGTTCAACCCAAGAGCAGATGTGACTGGAACCCAAATCTCATTTGTCAGCAGAACTGATCTGGAAGCCCTATCCCAATCCAACGACACTTTCTTATTCTACTCCTCCGTAATGAACAGCTACTGATCTCATCATCAAAACAAGCAATGCATGCCTCATATTCTGCTGCTTCTGAGGTTTTTCTCCCTTGGATCTTGATGCTGTTTTTTTTTACCTCCCTTCCAGAAGATGGCCAAAATCTAATTCTAAATATTGAAACTACCTACGGAGGCCAGCTTGCCTCTGGCATGCAACTGCAGTATGGGAGCATCTGAACCACATTTACTATGCTACCACAGCTGTGACAAAATTAATGAGCTGACCTATATTAGAAGGGAGTCAAAACAAACTCTTTCTGTGCAGAGGCAAAAGCCTTGTTCAGAATATGGTCTTTCTACAGCATTTCATATTATAAAGCTACATCTACCCAAGCACAGGAAGCAAGGCCGTTTTTAAATCCAAGATATGGAAAACCAATTGCTGTTAAATGACTATCCAATGACTGTACTGAACCAGGAGAAAACACAGCTTGCTCATCCATTTTCCAAACATGTAGAGAAACCAACTGCAGCATCACCCTGTGCAATGCCTTCGAGAAGCATCTTAAGAACATACAGGCATACCATACACACACATATAGAGTATATGCCATTCAGTGTGCACGTGTATACATAGCATAGGCTACGTGACATGATAACACAGGATATGCATGTAAACATTATCAGTGCCTAAACAGCGTGTATACGTACATGCATATATATGCATGTGTTCATAATAACAAGAGACGTCTTGCACTTCCTGACATGCATTTATGTCTTGTTTGTGCATGGGGTGTCCTCAACAACTGCAGAGCGCAGGCAGCACTCGCCGGGCCGGTGCCTTCCCAAAGCTGCCGGGCTCTGGGCACAGTCACAGGGCTGGCGTCCGTGCTCCTCTGTCCCTAGGGCATGGCTTGTGGGACGGGGCTGCAAGTCAGGACCACCGCACCACCTTCCCCCTTAAAGTCCTTGCTCACTGGCAAAAGGGAGAAGGTCCAGCCCTGAGAGACTGCCACTGCCGACCCCGTGAAATTGGTTCATTTAGGTGTGTACTTTTTTTGGAAGCCCCTAATCCGCCATGAAATTTTAGCAGTTTTACAAGTCTGGTGAAAGCCAAAGGTCTCAGTGTGCCAATAAGGTCGGCCAGCGATCGGACAAAACGCCGGTGACAGCCAGGGTAACCCGCGATGCTTCAGCTACCATCCCGGGTGTCACCGATTGCTTCATCCTGAGTGTACCTGACTCCGGGGGGAACGAGAGAGGGGATTTTGTTTTGTTTTGACAAATCCACTGCAAGGCACCACACTAAGGTGCCAAAGGCTACTTTGTATTTACAATGCTGATGATACCCACAACTCAGAAGTTTCCTGACCTCAAGTACAAACACAACATGAAAGGTGATATATCAAACTGACACTATCACAGTTAGGAACAAAAAAAAAAAAGAAAAGAAAAGAAAAACACCTCAGATTTACACACGGCCTGCCTGCCTAGCATAAATACTAACATCAAGCTATGCAGACTTGGCTATATCACTGCTTAAAAGTTCTGCGATACAGCACAAGGGCAAAATGGTGCACAACGGAATGGGAAGTGATTCCAAATGCAAAGTCACAGGAATCGAGAGAAACATGAAAAGTCACACAGAAAGTCACTTTAAGTTCAGGCAAGAAACAGCACGTTCAGGCCTCCATTACCCTCTCTTCACGCCTTATCCTACCTCTGACTCGCAGGCCACTGACCCTCCATTTATTGTTTCTACACCTTTTTTTCCACCCTATACACACGCATGCTTAAGCCCTATACCTGAAACATTTTCAGAAGTTTTCAAACAAATCCTTAACACATACACCTTCCAGAAGGCATCTGTACCCTAGGCTTTTCTTAATTGAGACCTCAATAAATCCAATCTTAGAAAGCCCCAAACAAAACAAAAACTTATTTCAGAAGTAACTCTTGGCTACCTGGAATCAAGTATTGGGTTTCTGTATTCAGGTTTGGAGTTACCCCTTCGGTACATTTGGGGTATTTTAACCATTCATCCACTTTGTCATGGCCGTATCTCAATCACCTCCTATAACCCAAAAGCTACCGGCTATACTCAAGCACAGCAGATACTGATTGAGGTGGAAGGGAATATTTATATAAGAAAGTAAAGATAGATTAAAATAGCATTTTATAGTGTCTAAACAAACATAATAACGAAGAGGATATTTTGCAGCTGTAATTGTACATAATATCTGAATGACCCATAAGAACATGAATAAAATAACAGTCACTTTACAAAAGCTAAAATAAAAGCATGATCAAAAGGATTCGATATCCTTTATATCCTCTATCCAGCATCGGATAAACTAAGAGTGAATATTTTGAAAATATTCATGTTAATACTATGGAGATAGTGTTGCATTTCCTCCAAAGAACACACATTTGAATAACAGAATTTATAATATGAGCACTGTATCATAATTTAATTTAACCATGAAACCAATTTCTGTCTTCAGCATTTTATGTTTTACGGTATGAAACAGAACATTATTTGCTGTAATCCAGTTTATTTAACCTTAACCTGATGTGGTGCAACAGTGAATACAGATACACTCAAAATGTTAATAATATGACACGCCAAGCTGATTAAAATTTCAATTGTGTTTCCTCCATCTCCTTTGGAAAGTTAATGAATTAATGAATCTTTAAAGGACAGTCAGGGAGGCCTTAAAAAGAAGATGCCTTTTTGAGTAAGGAGAGAAAGTGGCAGATTACAACTTAATGGCTTCAGAATAATGGTAATTTCCCTATTTTCTTCACTTGCCTTAGCTCAGCTAATGGCTTCATTAGTGTCCACACTCTCAAACGAATAATAGAGGACCATGTCACATCCATCTTAGTCACATCACAATAAAACCGTTAAATACAATTCAGCTACCTGCCTTCTGCCAGTCTGTGCTATGAGGCAGAATTAGCAGCACAATCAATACGGACTCCTGTGTATTAGAGCCTTTATCTTTTAAACAACAAGTGTACCATCAGGTATAACCATGAATTGCTATTTAATTGTAGTGCAAATTTTATGCTGATTAGATAACTATAGCTACTCAGAAAAGACATACAATGAAGAGGGAAAAAAAAATCTCCTTACCTTATATACCTATTGATCAAAAAAATTCCAGCTCTTTATTTGATAAAATTGATGGATTACCTCAAAGTCAGCACAGACATGTCAAATTCTTCTTGACATCCCCTGGACAAAATCATTTTGCAAACCGCCTAATTAAGCGCCTAAAGACCTCCCTGGCTTTAGCTACATCTCTTTGAGGTGAAAAGATCCCGCCGAACCAATTAAAATTTTTGGAACAAACTCAGTGTAACTGAATACAACTCCATTGAAAGGCATGAAGATTGATGCAACAAGTTTACAGCCTGATCTTATAAACTGTAAAAGCAACTGGAATTATGACTTTTAATACTTCACAGGCTTTACATTTTTGAAGGAGTTGAATTTCAATTATTTTTTGATCATTAGTTTTAAATTGGATATAAGCATCATTGTTCTTTTTTACTCATTATACAGTTTGGCTACCCTGTGCAACACGAAACCTCTGTTTAAGCATATTCTCCTCATCACATACATATTTTGCATAACAAACAATACGCAGGCTCTGTAACAATAATGGTCGAAACACGCACCCTTGGCAAAACCTAATGCATAACTACTGTTATCCTCTATTTTTTAATCTGTGGAAACCAAAAGAGCAAGCTCCAACATCTACCTGGCCAAGCTGCAGCTGGCAGCAACACACAAGTAATAGCGAGCAAGAGAGAGAGAAGGAAAAAGCCGGCCCATTTAATATACAAGGAGAATCTCAAATGCTTCAGGCAGAATTCCGCTCTCAGATCCATACCACAGATCCCGACCCCGGTGTTCTGCCCCGTCTTGACCTGAGGCTCTAGCGATACCAGAAAAGCTACAGACAAGCAGAGGCAGAGGTTTATTGGATCACTCCCATCTCAGGGCAGATTTTGAGCAAAGGGATTCCTGGACTGATGCCCCGGCTCACTGCATAGCCTTACCATAGCCACATCCAACTGATGTCCAGGAAGAAACGGCTTTGTAAATCTTAGAATGCAGGAGGTGCCGGGCATCTGCAGCTGTCAGCTGAATAAATCCTTCTGACAACATAAATCTGATCCCACTGAGACACCTTTTTAAAATATGTTATTGACTAAAAATATTTATATGCAGTACTTCTCCTGTTAGCAAAGGTAATATATTAACTGTTTTGCCATTACTGCAAGAAACTTAGGCTAACCTAAGAAAAAATATTTTTTGTACATGTGCTATACATCCTTTTTGAATTAAAACATGAAGTTGATATTATACTAAGGTAAGTCACAGCTGATGTCACCGTCTTAAACAGACCTTGAGTGACACTTGCTTTCCTTTTTTTTTTTTTAGTGGGTAGCTTGACAATAAGGAGATTGTCATGAGAAATAGTCTCTTCAAAATATGGTAAAAATAACATATCTTCATCTCATATTATGCTTGTTATTCAGTTTAGTTCCTAGTTGTTATTTTGGAGGGGATTAAGTGAATTTCAACAGACAGATGGAAGGGGCACAGAAGACTACCTACTTCTTCTCTACCTTAGAACAATAAAATATTATACAGAAAGAAAAACTCTTACACCAATGATAAATCAAAGCCTCTCAAAGTTGGGCTGCCATTATATTTCTTAATTTAAGTAATTACATTAATATATTTCTTAAATTAATTCTTAAATCATAGCTGATCGTGGAGGAATTACTCACAATGCCCAGGCTGCAGTCTTGGCCTAAACCAAAAGCTCCACGAATACAAATGCTGGTTAGAGCTTGTGATTTGCTTACGCGCTTTGTGGCAGGTAACAGTTTTTTCTTACTTATGTGCCATTAGGGTCTTGATTAATTCTATGATTGGGCCACGGACGGCTTGATCCCAAGCAGGACAAAAACAGGACAAGACGCGGTTTTAACATTGATCTAGGAACAGACTAGGAACAACAACAACAAAAACAAACAAACAAACAAAAAAGAACAACACAACAACATAGATTTGCTATCATTAATGGTTTGGCCTGCAGCACATTCAATGTTTCTATGACCCTGATGAGATGCTGAATGAAAAAGTTTTTTTTTTTTTTTTTTTTTGCTCTTCTGTTCTTCTGTTCCTTTCTCTCCTTCCCTTCCTCCTCTTCTACCCTCACACGCTGAAATTAAGCCAAAAACAACAAAAATATCCCCAGAATGGCACATTTCTCAAGACTTTCATCCAGAACACGAAATAGTTAAACTCCTGTCTGTGCTTATTTAACTAGTTAGTTAACTTTGAACACATCATTGAAAGGGGGCATTTTTAAAAAAAGCACAGTCATTTTAACATTTACATTTACAGGTATCTGTACGAGTGCAAGGTAAACTTCCTGCTCCCTGCCCTTGAAGATTTCTGCATCGTCCCCTCTTCCCCTTTAATTGCCTGTAGTAAGAATATCTCATTACAAGGCAAGAGATGCAGAAGAAAGATTACTATTTGCAGGTAAGTTAGGAAAAAAGATGCATGAGCCTCTTTCCTGTTTAAACGACATACCAACAAGTTTTACACAGAGCACAGGTCCCCTCAGAGAAAGCTTGCTTAGCATGCAAGTACACTATCTGCCTAAACTGTGCTTTTCTGATTAAAGTTTTGTATTTAATTAAAATTGTCTTTAATTAAAATGCAAATATTCTAGGACTTTAACAATAAATTGTTTACACTAGACTGAGAAACAGCCCTCAAAGGCTTTGGAAAAAAAAGAGTTTCTGTTGCAAGCTGTATATTCAAACTTCACTGCTCAGTGAAAATGGCTAAAGATTTTTTTTTTCTATTGGCTTAATCTTTTTTAAACAAGTGGAAAGATATCCCAATTTGTATCTAGAATTCACATAGAAAACAATTCCCAAAGTTATTGGCTCTTAAGCAAGTAATTAGGTCAGTTCAAAACATCTTTTGTGTTTGAAATAATTCCTTTAGCCAATTTTTCTAGGAAATGATACTGACACCACAAAAGAATTGCCAGTTACATGAATGATACACACAGCCCCTTTCACTAAGCGATAAAAGTGTGTGCGCGCCTGTGTGCATGCAAGGATCCATCTGCATTATCCCTTCGCCAGAAACACCCTGCTAGAGGTTCAAAAATAGCTGTTCTGTTTACAAAAGAGCACAGTTTAGATACAGCAGATATATAGTCTGCTCGGTTCTTTCTTTAAACATACCCAGAAAGACTCTGCACCCTGGGTTTTGATTTACTGCAAGCCAGAGTATATGCTCGGCAGCATCAACAAGACTTTTCTGTGTGAAGTGCTGTGACTCAAAGGTGAATTACGCTTATGACCAATTCATATCCATCCTCTATTGGGAATAAAATTGAGTCTGTGCAGTTAATCTGGCCTGCTTCCAAAAAAACAGCTGTTCTTTAAAAAACTAACTTTCCTTCCAAGGAAGCTTAAAATTGGGCTCTTAGGGTTGTCATGTAATAATAAAAACTAGAATTAAGCATGGTACAGAAAGAAACCCACCAACTTCCAAAACCTTATTACAGAAAACGACAAACAGTCCTTGGAAAGTTTTGTGATTTATTAGCAAAATAGCACACTATACTCATCGTTATTTGCCTGTTCAAGGACTGAAGAGTACTGATGCAAATTAAACGAGAAAATGGAAGCACTATTTAAAGAGTTTGCAAAATCCATCCACAGAAGTCAGCAGAAAAAAATCATATGTGGGAACTTTTTAACTGAAAGTTCTAGTTAGACTAATGGTATAAATATGACCCCAATGGAAATCTCATAAAGTATCCTCATTCTTTCAGAGAAATTTTTACAGTGACCCACTTGCCATAAATTTGAATTTCCTAAATTCATTGCAGATCTGAGAAACCAAAATGAAATAAATTACCACAGTGTGACACCATCTCCTTCATCATAGTAATTCCAGATTTCAGTACAAAAGCCATTACTTAACTTGCACGCCATAATTTACACACTCTTTTACACAATAATTTTTGATCCAAGAAAAGATTCATTTTCCTTTTATAATTACCTTGTGTCAAAGTCTTTAACCTTTTCATCTGAAAAAACAGAGCTGGATTCTTTCTAGAAACATATGTCAAGAGCGCAGTGTGCTACAGAAAGCTACCGCACCTCGCTATAGGAGAGGAGGGGAGAGCAGACTGGGGCGAGGTGTCCCAAAATGAGATAAAACCCAAAACCTAGGTACCCAGGCACTGAAAAGGGACCCGATTCTGTATGATTAAACCCTAAGTTCACAGTTTGCTAAACCCGACAAAAGACAAATAAATTATCGGTTTTTAATAGGGCATTTGATTGCTTTAATGTCTTCTTCACAAACACCCCCCTAAAGCAAAATAGCCCGAGAACTGCTGTTTCTAGCCACGTCCGTCCGTGAATGAAGTTCAGTGACCGGAGTCCTGGGTTTCTCCACCGGAGAATAGCGAAGTGCAGCACAGTGTCACCTACAACCCATTACCGTCATCAGCCGCTTCACAAACGCTCCATAAGAAAACAATTTATTTTACTGAATAAAATCTGTGTCAGTCCAACATTAAGTTTTAAATATAGCATGAGATCCACCTAAACCACAGTAGTGTGTAATTGCTACTCAATTTGCATAATTTTTACAAATTAATGTAGATCCAATAATTATCATTTTCACACGGTTTGCTGGAATCTAGAAAAGGCTGGTGTGAGTCAGAGCAACACGAAAGTGTTTTAACCTGTCAGACTTGCAACGGGAGTTGGGCTTCCACGAAGAAACGGGCAACTTTAAAAACCCTCAGGCAGCGCTCCCCCCCCCCGCCCCGAACAGGGTTCCCCTGCTCCGCGCCGGCCTCCCCACCGCCACGGGACGCCTCGGCTGGTGCCTTCACGCCAGCTCTGCCCGGCGGCACGGAGGGCGAAAAGCAACGGGAAGCACAAGTGGAAAGGCCTCGGGCTGCCGCGCGCCTCCGCCGGGACTCGGGCGCTGCCCGTCCCCAGGCGCTGGCGAGGCCGTCCGGTTGCGCCAGCTCTTCAGATTTCCTTAATTTTAAGGCAACATTCCCCGCGCCATCAAAGGTCCGAGAGGTTACTTCATGGGACGGCGCAGTCTCTGCGGACTCCCTTCCAGCTTAACTCCTCCAACTGAAGGAGGAAACTATTTCAAGAGGTATAACAACCACATTCCCACTCCTAAGAAAGTCCCAATCCGTTAAGAGGTCAACAATTAACTCTTACTTCAGGTGCCTTTTCTGGCTGAGGAAGAGACTACTCATTTTTATCTGGTTTCCAATTTACTTGCTGGCAAAGGTGCGTGAAAAGCCTGTGGCAATGGAGTGGCAAACCTCCCTTGGTATAAATTTTCTTTTTGAGAAGTTTCAATCGTGTTTTATCAGACACCACTGGTGGTGCTGAGGAAAGCCTACAATGATTTTCTCTTTTGCAGGCATATTCTAGAATTGCATCTATTCTGGGGTTTTGTTTAGATCTGTCGCAGCTTTCATGCTGTTGATCATGTTGTTTTTCTAACCCGCCCTGAACATCTGTTGGCTCTTTCTGAGGCTGCATAATCCTGGGTTTTTTCCCTCTTATGTACTGCACTGCTATCAGCTGGCTGTTATTCTTGCTTGTATTTTTCAACTCGCATGTTGTTTATTTATTTATTTATTTTTTCAAAGAAGCACAAACTCTTGCTGGCCTCTCACCTGACACCACACAACAAATTCATACCCATCATTGCTTCCGTTTTGCTCTGTTGTTTTGTCGGGGGTTTGGTTTTTCAAAAACTGCACCAATGCAATATATCTGCTCACTGCAGGTCTAAAGGTGGAGTGAGAAAACGACAAAGGATCTTGCTTTCTTAATGATAAAAATCAGTATTTATAGAAGATGCCAGGCTGGCAAGCCCGCAGAAGCACACAGCATACACCGTTTAACCACAAAACAAACACACGCTCTCAGCAAGACCACTGCGAGCATGAAAAGGGAAGTAACACTCCAGCCTCGGCCTCCTTGCTGGGGCTGCCAGCGAGGGCAATAATTAGTGCCAAGCGTGGGGGTGGCTTCCGTGACATTGACACTGGGAACTGTTTGGAGACTACAATTATTTTGCATGGTCTGACAAACAGTTATCAGATGGTAACAGCTTTTGGTCACTACCAGGCTGGACTGGATTCAAAGCTCAAAGAGAAAGACACGTATCTCCTCAGCCAGCGAGTCTCCTCACCCAGCGATTATAAAACAAATAAGATTTTGAGGTTGACAAGAGTCCCTTTTAGCAGCATTTGGATTATAAAATTGCTCTGACTCACTGCAGCGTATTGCTCCCTCTTAATTAACAGAGCTGAACTTTGTCCACGTCTAGGCTTCCTCCCGGAGAACGGCAGATTTTGGCCTTCATGAATATCATTTCAAGTCATATTATTTACAGAGCTTTTATTCATTTCAGTCGTTTGTTTCAAACATTTTCCACAGAAAGAAAAAATGCACCAACTGCTGGGCCATTTAATCCAAACTTAACAGTTTAGATGTTTTATTCAGCATTTTAAAAAGGATTGTCTTCGGAAATTTTATGTGCTGCATTTCTAATGTTAACTTTACAGATTGTAAAGTGCCTTGGGATGCAGTAGCATGAAAGGCATTAAGGTATTGCAGGATTTAACCATTTAACCAAATGTGTATCGCACTAAAAAGAACCTTTTATGAGAGCACATACAGGTAAAAAAAAACATAGTAATGTTAGTGTTTCTTAATAGATACTCGGATTTATTTCTTAAAGGGAAATATATTTTCTACTCCACTGGCAAAAACAGCTCCTCTTTAAAAGTTTTTCACCAGTACTGACAAAAAATTGCTGAAATTTTACACCTTAGCTGAAAAACATTTTCTCATATAAAAGATCAATCTTTTTTAAAAAAAGATTTGGACCCTTATGAGATCACAACCCATCTTTGGTTTTGGTTTATTGATTTTTATATATACATTTTTTTAAGTAAATGTATCTTAGAATTGTTGGTTTGGGGTATTTTTCACTGGAGTTAGTGGTCTGAACAAATTAATTAATTTGCTTGATTGTTGTTATGGGATTTTATGGGTACAAAAAGGATGAACCACATATTTTGGCCTGTGCTTCCTGTTCCTATCCAGAAGTTGCACTTCAAATGCAAGAAAAAGCTTGCAGAGCTAAATCCCTTGATATGCCTGGAAATCACAGAGCGGACTAGTACACCAGTCGCTTACAAGAGAGGATTTAATGTCAGCGGGTGAAGCTCACCATGGCGAGGAGGAATGGAGTTTACGGCGACCGAGCAGCCTTATCGAGGCGAGGTGGGGTATGCTATCAGCCTTTATCTCCACCCTTTAAACGGGAGGGTGGATTTTATCTTCACAGGCCCCCCACGCTCCACCTCCACAACGCCCAAGTACTCAAGCCTTGTGGTCTCAATCCAGAGGCTATTACCATCTGTTAAAAAATATCAGTTGATTTTAAAGGCTGTGGATAAAGCCTAGTTTCAGCTAGCAGGAGTAAACACAGAATAAAGGCTTATGTACAGAATACATACATCATTATTTTTAAAATGAAGTAGCACTGCTGAACTCCTGTCCCAGTAACATCAGAAGAAACAGAACAAGCAACTACCTTTTTCCACCTACATTCACTCTTTCATTAAAATAACATTAAGAAAATAAAGAAGAAAAAACAAAACTAATAGCATGTGAAACCTATTAAGGAGGAAATGAATAATTGTCCCTTTTATTTCAAATTTAAAAATGAACATGACAGTCACAGTAAGTATTCATAGCACCAGATGATTTTTGAATGATAGCTACATTTTCTCAAAAGCTTTCAGTTACAAAATAGCCCTCAAGTAGATTTGTTTCTGTAATGTATCTGTTTGTAATACAAATACATTTCCTACAAATACAGCTGAAAGCCTTCATTAGGTTTATAAGTGAACTTTCAAATGACTAGCCTAAAATCCAGTAATATTTTCCCCTTTAAAGAAATACAGCGGAGCTCCTCACCATAGCTGTTATCTTCTGATTTCAGCAGGTCATGAAACTGAATTAAAGGGAAAAGATACTTTTTCTTTTTTAGCTAATCAGCCTTTTAAACTACCTCTTTCATGCCTTTCATGTAACATGGCATTTTCAGTTATACACTTGTTACATTTTGTTTTCCCACAACTGTCTTTTTCCAACCTAAGTTCAAAGTCAAATCAACCCATACAACTTAATTCACATTTTCCACTTTAGAGATCATATCCCAAACACATTAACATTTCTCAATCCATTTCTCAGAGATGAAGTCTCTCATGAAGAGCACCACCAACACAGTTAGGTTAGCCAAGCAGTGTCTGCCAAGTCACGAAAACCACATTTCAGTGCCCTTGCCTGGGAAACGGGAAAGTAGGCACACTAATGCCTACGTATTTAACACCTGGATTCAGCCATGTATCTCAGCTGCTCTGTGCATTCCCGTGTTAGTTGAAAGACAAATGGTTTTACTCAGTCACAATCCTTTTCTCGTGACGGACCTCGAACTAGGCACTTCGCACCGCCGACCTTGGCTGCTCCAATAAACTGCCCTTTAAGCACTGTCAAGAGCCCAATATCGGGCTGGGATTTTCCCAGACACATATGCATCAAGCCATCAGCTATTAGCTCTCTGCTATTTCCCGACTAACAGAGATGTCCACTCCATCACCCAGAAAGGGCCAATGGAGATATCTGTGCTCTGCACCACTGGATGTGGCTGGCACCCTCATCCATCTGGCTCCCTTTGCAGGGTGACTGCAGTTGGCTAGTTTCACCCTGATCTGTTGTAACGTATAGTTGTAACTACAAATACGGCCACTTACCTAAACCCAGTGTTCTGCAAACAGTGCTCCTGTGTAACAACAGGACAGCAAATGTGGGGACTCTCAAGAGTGGTTGTGACTCCCAGATCAGGTTTGCACCTCAGGTTGAATATGCTGGACCAAAACTGCAACCACATATGGCATCTCTATTTACTACCAACTCTCTCTTTGTCTAGGTGCTTATTTTACACTAATCACCGAAACATCAGGGCACCAAGCATTGTGCTATCTTTATATTTATCTCAATATCCATAATTCCTTTCTCTTTTACAAAAACTAGGACAGGGAGTTGTAGCCCTCAAAGATTACAGATACCCATCTTCCTAAGCCTGACTATGCTGAAACACACAACAATTATAAGATGGTAAACAGCAGTAATTGTACACTAAATGTCTTTTTAAAGAGCCAAATGTGCACTTAAAGTTTAACTCCCACTCACTGCTGCTCTAGAACAAACAGTAAATTAGTGAATACAAAACTAAAAAATAAAAAAACCCTGCAGCCTGTTCCTCTGGCAGGAAGTAATTGTAATTTTCTCATCAACACTTTTTTTTTTTTTTTTTTTAACTTTGTAGTCGTAATGCAGGATAGTTTCAATAAAGCAACACATGTAGTAAAAGCATGAGATGATCTTGTAATCCAAAATAAAGTTTAATGTCTTGTAATTACCATGCACTGATAGAAAAGGGAGCACCCAGAGAAATGATGACCATCACACTGCAGATAAGCTCATCTGCATGCTAATTTCTCAACAGCTAATCTATCACTTTACGTACTTTAAAATAGGGGGTTACATGCACCTGGAGGTCTCAGTAAAATGCAGATAGTTTCATGTCTATTATAAGCAGCTAAGGCTTCCTCTTTTCGTTGGAACAGGTGGCATGCAAAGTCAAAAAGCACAGGGCTATTTTGTCCCATGGGTACCACCAATGGCCCTGAGGTACCACTCCAGCCTTGGTCCACGGAGGTGATGGAGTCCAGACCTTTGCACAGGCCTCGCGGTGCAACAGGCAGGTTTGCCGTTGGCTGGGTCGTGGTGGGGAGCTAGGTCATGTTCCATATGAGGGAGGGACTACATAGTAGAAATAAATGTAGAAGCCAGTCACCAGCAAGCGTGATTCAGATTCCAGTGGGCAACAAACATGGGAACAAGAGAGGCTGAAAGACCCTCTCTTCATTCTGGAAGTGGCCAGACTGGAGCACAGAAGAGTCTTGCCCTGCCAAGGCCTGTCAGCAAGCACAGGACACCAGTCACCAAGGCTGTCAGCCATACACAAGAACATCACACCCGCCAAGGAGGGAGAGGGGAAAGAATTAAAACATTTTTAAAAGTAATAAAATGTAGCTGACAAACGAGAAAAGCTGATTGCTCTGGCAGTGTGCTGCAGCACGTGTTACTGTGTGACAGCTCTCCTGACAATTAAAATGAAGAGGTCGTGTGCACTAATGGCAATGCCTAATTATGGAATACATAAAATATACTATAAATATTCCAGCATTTCCAAAGAATGTCTGTGACATTTACTACCAGAGGTAGTAAGCTTGTTTTCTCCATTTCCATGCCCATACTCACATTACTGAGCATTTAAACACCTCTTTTTTAACTCAGAAAAAACTCCTCTTAGGCAGAAAGAGGAGTACTTTGATACTGATACTATTGCATGGACACATGAAAGATATTTCAGTCAAAGACCTCAAAGTAGTTAAGTGTATAGTACAGTATCTATTTTGCATATGTGTACAGCAAGGCATGGAGATGATGTAGCCAAAAGCCAAAATTAGAGTCCCCTCTAACTCTACATCTAGTCTATATCACCAGACTGATTATTCTTGCTATTTATTATCTAACGTTTACCACTGTAATATTAGCTAGAGACCAAACAAGTCAGGCCACACTACTGTGCCATGCAAATGTGTGACAAATGACCACAGAGGGATTTTATTGTAATATAAAAACTAAAAACTAATTCCCTTGCATAAAGTATCATAGGACACAAAAGAGCAGCAGCAGATATGCTGTAAAGTTTAAGCTTTTTCCTTTTAGAAGTCAAGGCTGAACATCTGAAGCCTCCCTAAAATCTAAGGTTTAACACACAGATCATTATTTTGTTTTAAAGCATTCTGAACACAACAGCTAAGCAAACTAGCACCTGTCAAGTCTATTAAGCTAGTCTCTGTTTAACCAGAATTTGCATTTAGTTCAGTCAATTAATATAAGCCTTAACAGGTTCATGATAATTAGCACACTTATTAACGGCTGCAGCAGAAACAGTGTCAGAAGAAGAGCTTTGTTGTAGTTCTGTTGTTACCACCAGAGACCTCTATCTGATCTTACCTGGTGATCTACTTACTCTTGTACTGCCAAGGAGACCCACTTACTTCCCCCTTAAGCCAGACAAATTACTGTGACAAGAAGCAGACTTAGGGTAGCTTCCATTCACAGATCACTTTAAGTACTTCACGGGTCATGTGCTGATAAACTACTTGCTTTACCAATTTCTTTTGGCTTATCCATGGCTAAACTGTTTAACTTGGAGGGGAAGGATTTTTCCCCCCGTTGCTGTTTTATTTTAACCATGCACATGTTGCAAGGTTTGTGCCATTACAATTAAGGGCTGTCAGAGTAAGAAATAATTTTAATCCATAAAGAAAACAAAATGCTCTTTTGCTTTCCTTTGCCATACACAGATAGTATGAAGGTGCACATTAGCACATGCAGACTTAATAAAGCAAGAATCAGTTGCAGCAATCAATAAATAAGGCCACTTTTGGTAAGGCTTTGCTTTGTTTTAAAGTTAGTCTGTTTTAATGCTATTAAATAGCAGGTAAAATTTAGACTTTTTACACAGAAGATGTCCTCTAGCCAGTCAGCCCAGAATCTTAAATGTTCAACCAGAAGTGCCAAATTTTATACTGTTATTTACACACACCCAAACATACTGTGTTTTTCCCTTGAGCTTCAGGGTCACAATGGTATAAATTACAAAGTGGTGTTTTTTAAAAAATCATAATTCAAAGCATATTTGCTTTTTTCCCCCCAAGATAGGTTCTTTCACCTTCTCTCAGAGTAAATTTAGAAACATTAAGGCCAAATCATTTCTAAGTCCACATTATTTTAAAGAATGTGGCTAAAAGTTAACATTTTTTGATGAAAATAGTTGCTGCTTTAACAATAGAGAGAACATTGTGCTGTTCTTCACTTATCACTCTTCTTAACTATTCAACATTGGATAGGAGCTGCAAGCAGTTGAGATCCCTAAACTGTATTGTACAGCATCTCATACAGGCGATATAAAGGTGTGACAGACCATGTTAAGAACTGAGGGTCAATTTGGATTTTGAACCTTGATTTTGGATTCCTTTTGTACGTGCAAGACAGATTCCTAACATCAGTTTAAAGCATCTGTTTTTGTAATAGAAACTACAGAAGTGGGGAAAATTTGCTACAAACTGAGTTGAACTATAGTAAAGGTGTTTTCAGGCTACATGTTCAAGAACATGCTTCAAGGACTGCAGCAGAACAACCCAAAGCTCTGGTATTTTCATGAAATCAAAGCAATGAAACACTTAAGACTCAATTCACATAAAAAGGAAGAAAAAATAGGAGAGGAATAAAGAAGATTTAAATGATTCTGACTGGAAGAAACAGAAATTTCCCATTTCATGTGAGAACTTTACCACTTTACTCTCGACACACAAGGAAAAAAGTGGTTGCAGATAACCCACCCAGGCCAGCAGTGAAATGAATCTGAGGGTTATGCAGTGATCGACCAAAATCTGAACGGGCATATGGGAACAGCTCATTTTGCAAGACCTCCAAAATCAACCTACTGATAAACACCGGAGGGTGCCTGACTGCCTGCATGCTCGCGTGCCTATTTGTTGATGTTATTCTTATTCATTACTGAGTCATTATTATTATTTAAGTGCCGACAATGCACTTGTGAACCAGAACAGATGCAAAATATCCTGTGCTAATGAGAAAATCAAAGCCTTTCTTATATTAGCAATTTCATATTATAGGATCTCTTTATTTTTGCCAATAAAGCACAACAGTAATTAATACAGCAATATTTTCTTATTGTTCACAATGAGTAAAGCAAGTAAAACTGCTCAGATTCTGCTTTGGCTCTCCCCCCCCCCCCCCACCAGCACAAAATACAATAAATACTATTGAAGAATTCCTATTAAGACAAACAGCTGCCAAATAAAAATACAACAAAAATCTCCCATAAAAGCCTGCTGTCTGTTTATTCAGAGATACAGTCAGTCCTCCTCGCAGAAAACAGCGTGGCACTGTTCTTTCGTATTTAAATACGCGTGCCTTGTCCTATTGCAATCTCACAGGGCTGCGCGGGGCCGCTTGCCCGCTGGCCACTGCAGGCAGCATCAGCCCCCAGCGTGGCACAGGGTGGTGGGTCCAGGACCTGCTCACGCCCCGGACAGCAGCTGGAACCGAACTTCGTCGGCACACGCTGACACCCAGGCCCTAAGCGCGCGGCATCCACGAGGACACTGGCAAACGCTTTCCGCTTTGCCGTGTTAAATAGAGTCGTGCCCGTGCAAACCGCCAGGCTCGGGCGTTCTCCGGTCAGCGAGCCCCAGCCCGGGGCAGTCTGCAGCCGCGAGCAGATGCAGGCGCTCCCGCGCCGCGCGGCACCGCTGCGGCACCCACCTACGCACCCAGCTCAAAGCGGGGCTACACTACCCTTTTTTAAAGCAAAGTCAGAGATATTACAGTGGCTTAATATATTTATGCAAGCCTGCTGCAGAGTCAACTCAAATTGAGCTGAGAAAGGAGGCACTGTTCATTCAGTAACACCAAATGGAAACTACAGCAAGCAAACCCATTCATACCCCTCACACATCCGGCCCCAAAAACTCGAGCCCAGGCTGCACCTCTGCTTCAGCGAACACAACTGCTCTTCCTAGGAGCGTTCTGTGTCATGGGAGTATATTTGCTACCAAAACCAGTTTTGTGACATGTAAATGATTTCTTCTCAATTTCAGAACAAACTTGAAGCAAAAAATGACTCAGCTGTGACTGTACCGCTCAGTCAGTGAGTGCATGTCTCAAAAAAACGGCCAGCTCTCAGCAGCAAGAAGCTAGCTACCGTCGTCCTTTCTCCTAAAGGAAGCAAAGTGGGCTGACGAACACGATTTTTATAAGGCCTTACCCAGGAAGCTTGCTTGGAATGGGACACAGACCCAGTCCCATGCTGGGAGTCAAACGGGAACGATCCCGCGTTAGCCGTCCCGCAGCCCCCGGACCTCTGCGCGAGTGGGACCGGGCCACGGGCCACAACCGCTTCTGCTGCGGTCGCGACCAAAGCTTTCAAGTGGCTCCCTGTTCTGCAGAAGGGGCTGACTACACATTTTAAATCCAAACACTCCTACTGATTCGAAGTATGTGGGAAAAGGAGCCAAGACTGAAAAGCTGGAGCCAGTAAAATTGCAACATCCACCAACAAACGAAAACATGAATGAAGAAGTTGCAGCCTCAGAAAGTCCTCAGAGCTCCGATCTGTTTTTCTGACTAAAAAAGCAACTAATAAACAGTTGGAGACGACGTCCCTGTTCAACAGCAGAAATCCAGCAAAGCTGCGCTTCAGACCAACCAAATCTGGCCCTAAAAACTTTATAGGATTAAATACAAATGGTAAGAATCTAAAATACAAAGAAGAAAATATCAGTGAAAAGATAATCTGTTCTGACTTTAAAGGTCTAGGTAAAAACACGTCTCAGCCACAGTGGCAGCATTTTGTCAACAACACATATTTAAACAGAGGGAGCGAAACGCCCAGACAAACAATAAGCAACATTCCAGCAACAGAACAACAACGCATAAGTAACGTCTAAACTTGCAAGTTTGCATCAAATACTTAGTTTAATAAAAACAAAAGCCAATGCATTTAAAGTAGGGGAATGTTTTGAAAAACACCAGGCACTAGGACAGTAAGGCAGTTTGATCGCAACAGCCAATTCTCGCTGAAGTTCACAGAGGAACGCCCAACCTTTATGTCCTCTTAAATCAGCCATAAGTCAACATGTGCTTGTCAGTAGGTATGTACTTGGGTCCACCGAAGTGGGCATACTTACAGTTAAAGTAATGCAAGTACTTAAATACCTTGCTGATTTTGACAATACATACATGTCCCTGAATGCCGTAATTTTCAGATTTTCGGTGTACAGTCATCCCCCTTTTCCCTGGGTTGTTTCTGGTCAGGTACTGTCTTTACCAGAACGTTTATAATCTCTGTTATTACCCCTCCTAAACTGAAAATTATGATGCAGTCTTAACCAAACTTTGAAAAGACACTGACATTATAATATACAAACATGTACAAAAGATACACACACTCAGGCACACTAGGGGATAAAACAGACTGAAAGGAAATGAGGAACTTTATGTTACTGTCTTTTCTAATGAGATAGAAAGTGGCAGATGTAAAGATTTCATTCAATCGACAATATCTTTTATGATATGAATAAACTACTGAAACAGATTTAATCCTTTATAAAATCAGATTATGAGAAGCTGACAAAATCACAACTTTATTCAATACGCCATTTTATCCAGTGTGACTAATGCATTATTTGTATGAAGTTAAAGTGGTGCATTGGAAAGCTATGAAATAAATCAAATGCTCTACTTTCTGTAATCTTAACAGACAGATCCCATTAGGATTGTACTATGCATAGCTGTTGGTTAAAATCATTGACCAGTATCCTTATAAATTAATCAACTGAGGTAATGCTGGCCTGGCTGTCATCATTTGCTGCTAATCTACATTTAGAAATCACTTCAACTTTTCAAGCCCTTTGGAGCAGGTTTATCAGTTCTCCAGCCTTTCCTTCAATCCTGCACCTAGCGGTTAATTGTTTACAAAAGACTGGCTACGATGGAACTGTATCACTTATGTCCTTTTGCTTTCCGTAGACATTAGAGCACATATTGACATTGCATTATAATTAGTTAGGAAGATATTAAGTCTTAACCAAACATTCTAGCCTGCCGCATTTTTTTGATGAGACCTTTTATCATTGAAGTTGAATTTGCAGGCAGAAATCATTACAAAACCTAAGACAACTCTGATGTAGTTGAAATGCAGCTAGCAAAACACACTTCATTTACAGATATACAGAAAAAAAAAATTTGGGGTGTCAAGTTACTCATGGAGCTGTAATGTGTTTTCAAACACACTATTTCTGTGTTATGTCTGTTATTTTAGACAGTTTCTAGCCATGTTTTTTAGATGTCTGTGTGTCATGTACTGCAAGATTCATGAGAAGTCTATAACCAGGCAAGATTCTCACACAACAGTTTGTCTTGGGTAATGATGAAAGAAACAGGAAGAGTGAAGTGGCAGGAAAGTGTATTATTTATTATTTTGACGAGGATAACACCTAGTGACGGTCTGTGACCCAAACGTGCTGAATGCTCTGCAAACACAACATTGGAATATTCTGAATGAGCAAACAGAGGTTTTCTTACACACACCAAAAATGCTATATAATTATTACACTATTTTATCCATGACCCTTCCATCTGCACATGGAAGAACAGGCAGTTTGGGCAAGAGCTGGTTAGAGAGAGAAGAAAAGGTAGTAACAAAATATTAAAACAGATAGTATAATCTTTCAGGAGCGTAAGTAAAGATCATCTTTTCCAGAAATGGTGTGAAAAAGCAAAGGAAGCTCTGGCAAGATAAGATGTTTCAGAGTTCACTAAATCAATCAATGAAAAACTGGCTGGCTGCACAGCCTTTGGCTCACATCTCTAGTGCAACTTTGCTGGCCCACAGGCAATTATCAAAACCATGAAGAAAACAATTCTAAGTATGTATGCTACTAATAATCTCTAACTGCCTTAAAACTATATATTTGATTACATCAAAAATTCATTTCCTTCTTCAAAAGCCCATCATTAATTTCAGAAATAAATTCCACCAATATAATCTATTAAAATGCGTATGTCCAAATTCCTCTTGGTTTCTGAGACATAAAAATAAAGTCTGTAGAACTGTTTTTGCTGTATATTTTCCCTTGAAGCTTGAAAGGAGGGACCTTCCAGTAGTTTTTATATGGTGAATAAAATGTTGCATCTGTGTTTTTTACATCACAAAGATGTTCTCTTGGTAGTGCTTGCTAAACATAATGCAGTAATTTGCATCCTCAAGTGGTATAAATAGAAAATATGTTCAGTCTAATAATATATGTGAAGAAAACTCATGGCCAGGGTTAACCAACAAAGCAGTGGTCTGCTAGAAGCAAAGGCAGCTGGCCCAAAGAGAAAATGTTTCTGAAGGAATGAGGATGTACTACCCAGTCAAGCATCCAAGATGCAATGTTTGCTTAAACTACAGCTGCATATAGAAGGCCTTGATGTAAATGTGAAATAACAAGTCTTCTGGAGTAACCAGACCATTCTGTCTCCAACAGGTCCATGGCCTTCACTGTGCAGCTCAGATCATGACAAATTCCATTAAATACGCAAGCTGCAAATATACAGCACGTGCTCTGCTCTTCTGTCTAGCTTCTCTGATTTGATTCTTTTTTTCTTGTAGATATGCTCTGCCCAAATCCTACCTCTTCTCTTTATGGGCTTGCTTTTCGCTTACTAATATATCTGCCTAGGTTCCTGTCTTGCTCTATCACCATAAACATTCATAAACATTAAAGGACTTAACCTCATCACACCCCTGCAGAACAGGAAAATATACCTATCTGAGGGGGCAGGCAGTGAACCAGAACTCAGCAGATAGCAGCTGTGACCAACACAGAGACCTTGAGCAAGTCACTTCACCTCTCCTTCCACTCCCTCATATATAAAAAAGGATAATGACACTGACTTTCCTGCAAAATGTCTCAAAGTCTACCAGCAAAATTATGAGATGCTATTATTCTCCATTTAAAAAAGGAGGCAAAGCACCAAGATATAAATCAAGGTTACATGAAAGGTCTGTGGCCAGAAATGACACCCCATTTTCTAAACTTGTTTGTGATATCACCAGCACAAAAGTTGCATCCAACACAGGACCTCAATGCATGAGCTATGCATAGACAGCCTGGGTCAACAATATTTGATCCTCTTGTAGTTCACACAGTAAAAGCAAGCCTGTGAAGGACTGCATAGCTAAAGTGAAGCTCACAATGCAACAAATCACAAAAGCAGTTCCTAGCTAGCCCCCAAGAAGACAAAAATGTGATCAGAAACACCAGAACAAGGTAGCTATGCTTGGCCTCTCTCTCAGCTTTTCACCTGAACAACAACAGGCAAGTTTCCAGAGATGTAAAAACCATCACCCCTTTGACAGGTATGAAACTGCTTTCCCAAGGCAGCAAAGTGGCTAGTGGCAGAGCCACTAACAGAAACCCTGTTGTATTTCTAAATATATATTCATTTCGATTCAGCATACTTGCAAAGAACGACCATAACTCTGCCAAGCATTACCAAAACAAAATGCAATGCAACTTAACTCCTTCACCAAGCAACCGCTACCCTCAGCCATTGGTCAATGCCTCAATCCACCTATCCCTCTTCAAAGGCTTGGTGAAGACAAATGGGCCTTCCAATGTGCAACGAAGCATAAAGCCATGAAAATCAAAGGGCTGCTTTTTGAGTAAATATAAGCTCCAAAGCCATTGTCCTTTCCCACAGAGGAGATCTATGAAAATGCTTACGACAGCATATGCACAGTATTCTTTACAAGGCTGCCTCCCTGCTGACCACCAGCCCCAGGGCCCGGTCCACCTCCCATTACAATCAGCTCCACCACACCCACCGACTTGTACTGGAATTCTTTCAGGGACCCTAACTAATGAGTTTTTAAACACTTGTAGACAGAGAAGATAATTCCTCATCATTGTTTTTCATAGGAAACACCAGGAAGAATGTCATTCATTGTTCTAAAGGAAAGAAATGGGGGGGGGGGGGATCATTCCAGCATTTGAAAAAAGCAGCCCAATGTTTTTAGACATGAGTTGGTTACTCTGAGCTATGGGTGTCTCACTTGAGAATCCAGAAAAGGACCTAAAAGGTGTTCAGCCTCTTCACTTTCTGAATTAAGCCCCCTAAAGTCATCTCTCAAGCTGGCCTCTATGCAAACAGAGATATCCATAATCAGCAATCTTTTTTTTCCCTCCAAATCTTGACCATTACATCCTCCAACACAAATACAACCACTGACAGTTGCACAGAAACAGCATCATCTGAACACTATATTACTGCAAGATCTCATCTTTCCCTCATGACAAGAGGTTAAAAATAAGTGGGAACTGCAAAGTTAACATTCTGTTTCCTAATTTTAGATTTAAAGGAATCCCAATCTCCGGAAGCTTTGCATGTGCTTTCTCTACTGATAGTTTTCTCTCTTTTTTTTTCTTGCAAGTGAAATCATGCACTAAACCAGTAATAAAGAGTAAAAAAGGAATACATAAATCTTAGACAGCGGATTGTTACCCTTCAACTTTAAAACGTTGTACATGGGAAACATTCCATACTGAAACCTCCTTTCTCAGTGCAGACCACATGCCACCAAGCACTTGCTCTTACTTTTAGATACCACACTTTGCAACTTGTAGGTACTATTTTCAGTAAGAATCTCCACCTGAGTGACTGAAAAGGAAACTTTTAAGCTAGAGTCTGATCCTGACAACAGCTCACATGACATATCCAAAGGGAAAAGCACTACTCTCAGTAGAAGAATGTGTGCAGGTTAGAGCCTCAAGTACTGAAAGCAACGTAGAGCTACAGAATTTACGTATTCCACAATACCATATACACCCACAGCCATACAAAAATAGCTGTTATAATACTTGCCAAATGAACAGCTGAGAGACTTTTAACTTGATGCTCTATCTCATTTTCTGCTTTACTGATTGTTAATACCCCACCTCTATAAAAACATATAATTGGAGGAGGCTATTTATGTCTTACTATAACTGCTAGCACCATGCAGCATCTGAGTCAGGAATCCATCTGAATCTCTGACTCCAGCTCCTCATTAAACCAGACCGACACATCATACATAGTAAATGCCATTTCCCCATTCTCTGTGTTACCCACAATGAAAATCACTTTCCAGCTGTGATATCACCTTCAGCTCTCCTTAAATCCCACCATCGCAGATCACTTCGAATAAGGATAGGTAACAATCTGCAGCAAGTAGACACAGATTAGTTGTTGAGGTCACATAAAGAAAAGAAATTTCACAAGTGAGAGTTTTCTTCTCTTAGTGGAGAACAACGTGGTTTGATTTGAACATGTAGATAAAATGTCATGAAAATGTGATATAAAGTTTTACAGAAGAGACTCATGGCTAGACCTTTGTTTAACAGTCGTAATAATTTATGGTGCGGATCTGCTATGTATGAGTTGAAAAACAGCCTCCACATGATAAAACGTAGTTTGTAATAGCTTGGAAGTTCACTGAAGGAAGTTTTGGTTTATTCCTTTACCTCAGCTGTCCAGTTCCATATTACTTTTCAGCATTAATGAGCCCAACTTTGCAAAACCATTACACTGAGTGCACTTAACAGCAGTTCTATTGAAATCAAGCAGCTCGCGTTTGTCTAAGTTTTTGCAAGATTGGGGTCTAGCATAGAGTGTTCTGAAACAAATATCCCAGCTCATTTCCCCAAATCTTCCCCTACAAATGCAGATTTAATAAATGCTCTATGTGAGAATCTGTGGTCAAATATTGTTAGAAGGTATTCAAAGTGGAGCTTAAAACTCTACCAAGATGCATGTTACCATCTTTCCTCTCAGTTATGTTTGCTCTTTATCTCTGCAGTTGTCCATTAGTCAGGAGTAACACATCCTCTGACCCCTAGGATCAAGAGCTGTTACAACAATTTAAACAATGATTTTGATTACGAAGTATCAATACAGAGTATTCAGTAATAGTGAAAGAATGAAACACTTATATTTTAAGTCACTATTGTGAGTTCCTGACTACATTACAAGTGGTTGGGAAGGTTACACTACCTTGGCATAATACTGGACTCGCTATCTGCTTTTTCAACGATTAGGAAAGAACTCGTAACTTTGCAAAACTTGAGTTGTGCCACACTGACAGCTTTCAGTGTTAATAGATGTTGAATGGTTTTTATAAAGTCTGTTTTGTTAACTGCAATTAAGAGAAAAGATTCAGGCTTTCCTCTCCATTTTTTTCTTTTTTTTTCCCCTTTTCAAAAGAAAGGTAGTAAATTTGAATTGGACAGATTTAAAATCAGACTCAACTGAGTTGTTCCCATGCTCAGCATTAGGTGTACACAAAGTGCATTGCTGATGCCAGTCATTAGAGAAGTGCTCCACTTTTCCTAAAGTATGCCTTTTGGCCATAACAGGGTCAAACCCAGCATCCTCTGCAGTCAGTTGGGAGCATTTCCACTGACATCACCAGCTACCGGCTCAGACCCAAGCTGGAGAAAGACATAGGTAGTTTAAGGTATTTATTGATTACACATATTTAATGAACATCCAGGAGCCTGATCCTTCAAGTTCTTTCCCCCAGGAAACTCCATTATCTTAAACTAAAGGCAGGAGGGAAACACACGCTAGGACTTATCTATTTAGGTGCTTCCTCCACATTATTCATAGGTTCAGACTGCAAAATGCTTCCTGCAGCTTTTCTGGATCTTTTATAAAAACTGAGCTTTAACATTTGCATTCGTTCTGGCTGCCCAGTCATTTATACAGTCATGTAAGACTGTCGATAGAGTTCAGGCAAATAGATGTGTACTACACAGTTTAAAATAACATCAGTTGCCATTACCAAATGTAATGAGAACTGGGTTTTGTCCACTGGTAAAATGCTTTGAGTATTTGGGGAGTGATCAAGAACCCAATGTAGTAAATACACACTTACATACACACCTAACTTGAAACATACGAGTAACACCACTGAGTTCAACAGGCTTGGGTGTTTAAAACTACATACCTGCCTACAGACACTGTTATATTAAGACCCTGTGCTTTTTCTCAGGATTAGAGACAATTTTGTCACATTTCACACGATGGGAGTTTTACTCTCGACTCAAACAGAAATAGCATTTGGGCTTCATAATACAGAGACCATCACAACACCCTTTCTGAAAGCCTGGAGAACTCCGCTGCACTCTCAAGAAGTCTGAAAAGACCAGCAACGTCCACCCATTTTTCAGAGACCATTTAGTATATTTAAATTAACACTTTACAGAATGTGGTTATTTGGTTAAATTCCAGGTTGAAGTGGTAGACCTGTCGGAGGCAAAAAAGGAATCATTCTGCTCGGCTGAAGGACCTGCATCCTGACACCATCCTTATTCAAGGACAAGTCCCCAAACAACGTCACCTGCATTTGTGCACAAAGTGCTGAAATGCTCCAAAGTCCTCCCTGGCTTCGGCACACCTGAACAATATCTGAAGTATCTACTCTTCATATCAATCTGTATATTTTAAAAGTCATTAAATTCTTGAATGAATCATCAGAAAAACAATTCAAATGCTGTTAAACTAATTGTAATTTTGCCTCATCAGATAAATGTGAGCTTAATGTTTGCAAATGACTAAATTCTTACAAGATTTACACTCCATGGAGTTCAACACAAGCCAGGGAAGAATTACTAAATCAGGATGTACTTAAAGTACAGGTTTTGGCCCAAGAATATTTTTGGTCCTTCTCAGCTGCTTGTTTTGACAGCATCTAATTCCCCTCACCCACCCACCAGCAGCCACACGATCCTTCCATTTACACTTCCAAAGCAAATTGAACATGAAACGCTTTCAAATAATTACTTGGGGATGTCTGTAATACAAATCCAAAAAATAACTGCAATTCAACTGTACTATTTCTAGGGAGAAATAAAGGAGAGGGAGAAAGAAAAAAAAATCCATTCAGACTTTGTCTTTCTCCTATTCAAATGCTCCCCCCACCCCCAGGAAAAATTATTAATAGTAATAATAATAAAAAATATGTAGCTCGCAAGAGTCTAGCTACTCCACTTCACACGTTCCCATCAGGAACGCAACACGGCTTCAGTGCCCAGAAGACTCCGCGCTCGGCACGCGGCGAAAGCGCGGGGCGCGAGCCCGACGGCGCGGGGGCCCCGCAGCCCAGCCCGGCCTGGGGGGCCGGGCCCCCCGGGCGGGGGCTCGCCGTGGGGCCCCGGGCGCGCTTTCGCCCGCGCGCAGGGGAGAAACCTGGCCCGCAGATGGCCTGTTCTCAGCTTCGTCAGCCACAAACAGACCTTTGAACTTTCTATTTATATAACAGTGTAGTGAGTTTAAGCCTCTTCCTGTATAACTGGCAGTTTGCTGGGTTTGCTGTAATTAGGCTACTTGTGATACATAATATAAAAAGTAAAAACAAGAGGCTCGTTCCCCTGCAGTGTGAAGTCTCCCCTATCACAACCACACAGCTCTGACGGCAGCGTTACCTGCTGATTTTACTTCCCTTTGCCAGGTTTTATTTTATATACCTCTATACATGTTTTCCTGCTACGTATTTTCTCCCCTTCCGCTTTTTTAAAGACTGGAGGACTTAAAAAAGATATTAATGCCAACAACAATAAATAAAACATAAACCGTGCATCTCTCCGCCGTTGCTTGCGCTGTGAGGAGCTGTATGTTCGGGGATGGTTGGGATTCGCTGGGTTGGGTTGGGTTGGGTTGGATTGGGTTGATTAATGGCCCCACCTTACTCAGGGAGCAGGTTCAAACCCAGCCGCACGGTCCCAGGACGCTTTGGGATTTCATTTACTTGGTTACCACAGACAAGCATAGAAAGCGATTTAAAAGACAAAATTTGATTTTTAACAGCAAGTGGTCCCCTCGGTGCACGCAGGCATTCCGGCTTTTCATTATATCCATCTCCCTCCTAGAAAGGTTCGTACTAAATGCAAGGCCAAGCGACTGGTTTTTATTCATGCAGACTTCAGCTTTAGCCCTTCAACCTAGGCCAGAGTTTAGATTCATTTAAAATGTTTTTGGTTTTTTGCAGATTTTCAAATATGGCAAAATACCCACAGAGGTATTTGTGGCCTTATTTTACACATTTCACTAACTCGAACCCAAGTGTTACCACATAAAAATTAAGAAATTCCCTCGGATACCCTCCCAACAACCTTCCTGATGAAGGTTCATTAAAACACCTCATTCCTTTGCTGTTGTGATCACTCCTCACAGAGGAAACTAAAGGGCTGGTTCTGCAGTTTGTATCAAGACAAAGCTCCCACTAATCATCCTGATGCAAGGCGAGAATTTAAGAATATATGTAGTGGCAGCGCACGCTGCAACTTTGACAGCTCTTGACAAAATATGTTTCAAGAAGACAACACAAAGTATTACCTCCTTTAGAGGGGAAAAAAATTAAACAGGATTTCTCCTCTCACCCCAAAACCTTTGGGGAGTTATTTCCTGATATAATGCTAATTCATAGCAAGTGTTACCCTTATACCTTCTTATCGGATAAAAATCTCAAGCTATAAATATATATTTTATATATTATATATATATATATATATATATATATCTCAGGCTAACTATGTTTCTGTTGTACTTTGTATGCAGATAATACATACAAACACCCACGTACATACTGTAGGCCTGAACTTGCCTTCTTTCCGATTGTAGCACAGATTAGCAGAAGTTTTAGGTTTACAAGGAATGCAGAAGAGGGTCTCTAATTACCTTATAAATGGTTATGAAACACATGTTTTACAAAGGCCAGCTTACAGTCAGAAGCACAATTTCAAACTACGAAGCACAAATTCCCATATCATGTTGTATACACTTGTTCGTAAGTATTATATAGTAAATATACCATATCGGATACATGGACATGACTTAAATTTTGATGGGTAAGCACGCATCCCTCTGGGTGTGCAGAGACTATGCATGCATACATAAATTACATATATAAACATGCATGCACCTATCTACCAATAGATGAGTCAAATTCATCTCTTCTAAGCAAAACCATTACTTCTCCTGGGAGAGACAAGCAGTAATGCAGAAATCTTTATACATGTAATAAAAATCTAAGTAATGTTTGTTTATATGTGTAGATTGCATACCTATATATCATGTACATATATGCACGAGCACACACCTATTGGATTATTCAAAACTAAATCCAATATGATCTGTGCAAGAAGTAATCCACCCATGTATGAATGCCTGTGTCATATAGCGAGTTTGTGTAGATAGCAAACACTTAGAAACAGTCACAAAGTAAAGCATGTTCTTGCCTCATGGACCCTAAAAACATTAAAAACAGTAAATTTCACCCTAAGAAACTGAGTGAGTGGAATTCACAGAACAAGTGGCAGTATATTAATATTTTATGGAAAAACAGAGGCACAAGAGTTCCCTTCTTTCTGATGCACACCTCTAAATTCGTATAAAATCAGAGTCAAATGAAAGTAAGTTATTAAGCAAAGATTAAAACTCAATACCTATAATGTGCTTAGTATTTGAACTACACCCACATATTCAGTTGTAACAGCTTCTATTAAATTAATGATGTTACCCACACTATAAATTAGGCAAATTGTATGCAAATATTATTTGAGTAGTAATACAGTGGTTATCAGTTGTTTGCAAAATAAATTAGTGTAGCAGAGTAAAGATAGTGTGGTAGAAGCACAATATTTAACTGAGCACTAATTTTATTGTGATTATTACTTTTAAATAACAACAGAATAGTTATTAAAAGATGTAATATGATGGTTTCTGCAGAGTTGATAAAATGTACACAGGATCCAAAACGCCTGCTTACAGATTAATATTGATACAGTCTAATTTATGGTTCCAAGGATTTACTCTAAATTGCTGTAAAATAAAACGTGACAGGTATTTGGTTCTGATTATCTTGGATTTGCAACCATAGCTGCTACACTGCATTTGGCAAAACGATAGTTATTAACTAAATATATGATCTTTTTCCTAGACACAGCTTTATATTTCCAACAAAGTAAACCCTTCTGCAAAACACGAGGTCCCTATCCACATGCATACACACATATATAATCTGTGTGACATTTAGAGATTAGGACTGCAAAATACAGTATTTTAATCTTTCTTTCTTGGCAAACTGTACTTTAGCCCCAAAGCATTCAATAAAGTAGTAACCAACATCTGAATTCTACCGTGCATAGTTTAAAAAATTATTACTATCTTTACTAAATTGAAAAGTAAAATAGGAACCAATAAAAACAGTCATAATGAATAATCATAACCTCATTAACCAGTCTCAAAGCAACTAAATATCTACCCAGATGCTAACTTGCTTAGCTACTTGTCACCCACCGAAAATTCCTTAACATTTACTTTGGTAACAAGTTTATAATATACTTAAGCCGATGCACGGACCTTTTCAAGGTCCGTGCTATCTGCAGACCGATACAGACCTAAAACCCCACTCTTGAAATAAGACAGACAGACAGAAAGGACCTGTTATAGTATCACGGGGGTACTGAGCTTCCCGCTTCCAAGACTAACTTCAATAACGCTTTATCCGGAATAGGAGACCCGCAAAAACAGCAACAGACCCCCGCCACACACCCCCCACCCCCGAACAGGGCTACGGCTGAACTGTGCAACACAGCGGAACTACGGCCGCGCTGCTCCCCGCGCGAGCAGCGTTGTCACTGACAGCCGCGAGCGCAGCGCGAGCCGAGCCGCGATCCCGCGGACAACGTCGCCTCTTGCAATCGCCCCCTTTTCGGGAGGGGGGTGCGCTGGGGGCGGCGGGGTTTGCCGGCACAGCGGCGGGTCTCGGCGCTTCCCCCGCCTCTCCTCGCCCTCCGGCCAACTTCCCCCCCACCCCGCCCCGCGGCCGGCGGGGCGCGAGGTGCTCCCCGGCGGGGCGGCGCGGAGCGGGGCGGCGCGGAGCGGAGCGGAGCGGGGCGGCTGCCCGCGGGCGCGCTCCGCGCCGGGCACCGGCCGCTTCGCCCCCTTAACAAAGGCTAAACAGCGGGGAGCGCGCAGGAGGAGAGGGACGGGGGAGACCGCTGCTAAAAGAGGGAGAGGGCTGGAGGGGGAAAGGGGGCCGGGGGCAAAGGGGAGTGAAAATGATAATAATAAAAAAAAGCACCTACCACTGCTGCTCTAAGTCCCAGTCCCTGAAAAAGTCGAATAGGTCCATAACGATGTGGTGGCGAGACTCAGAGAAGTGGTGCCCCCTCCCCGCCCCGCGCCGCGCCGAGCCGCGCCGAGGCGAGCCGAGCCGGCGCGGCTAGGGCTGCCCGGCCGGCATGGGCAGCGCCGCCCCGGGGAGCGGCGGCCGCCGCCGCGCCGCGCCGCGCCGAGCCGAGCCGCGCCGAGCCGGGCTCGCGGAGCGCCGCCGCCGCCGCCGCCCGCTCCGGCCGCCGCCAGCAGCGCGGGGCGGCGCGGGGCGGCGCGGCTGGCTGCGAGAGGCAGGCGCGGCGGCGGCGGCGGCCCCGGCGCACGCACACGCGCACACACACACACACGCGCGCACACTCGCGCGCGCACACACACACACACACACACACACTCACACTCGCACCGCGAGGGGAGGAGCCGGGGCGGCCCGAAGCCGCGGCATGGAGCCGCCGCGCCAGCACCGCCGGGATCTGGCGGAGCCTCACCGCCCCCCCCCCCCCCCCCGGGGGCACGGGAAGTTTTGCTAGGAAAGAAAGAAAGAAAAAAAAAAGAAAGAAAAAGAACAAAAAAAGAGCGAGAGAGAAGGCAGGGAGGAAGGGGAGCAATCGGGCTTCCCCACCGTGCACGCCAGGGAAGAACATGAGTGTCCTGGCTGCACTTGGAAGGGGAGACAAGTAGGGTGAAAGGAAAAAAAAAATAAAAAACAGGCGCCTGTGGTTTAATTGTTCGGGCAGACTCCTGCGAGTAAACAAACCTGGCTCGCACTTGGGTGAGAAGTGCCGGCGAGGTGCCTGGGACAGCGCCCTGGGCTGGGCGCAGGCCGGCGGGCAGGGGACGGGGCAGAGGAGGGCGCAGGCCCCAGCGCGAGGGTCGCCCCTGCGCACCGGCTTCGCCGGCTCCCCTCCTGCTGCCCCCGCGCTCAGCTTGCCACGGGACACGGGACGTGGTGCGCCAAGCCCAAGGCTGCCCTGTGGGCACCAGGCTGCCGGCACGCTGCCCAGAGCATCCTGCACACCCCACAGTTGCTGCAGGAGAGCCCCGAGCTCCCTCCCGCTGCCGAAGGGAGGCCGAGGGGCCGCACTGGTCCCTCCAGGCACTCCGTCCCCCAAATCAACTCACTCCTACCCAGGCCCATGCACTGCTGTACCCAGAGGCCTTCTAATCAGTAACCAGAACCCTATGACTTTCCACATCTGTTTTTCTCCAATCTATAAATTTCCAAGTACATATGCGCACACACAGAGCAAACAAGTACATAAAGGGGTATTTGCAAGGATAAGACCAAGGATACATTCATTTGGACTGCAATTTTCCATGGGGCCGCTCGCACACCTGACCTTACCTGTGCGCTGGGATGGGACGTGGGTGCTCCCTGTGGTGGGGTCCAAGCTCCTCAGAAGGGCGCCCACCCCCCGGCTCCCAGCTGGCCTGCTAACAGCGGGCGAGCAAACCCATAGCACTCCTGCTGCATGCGTGGTGCCAAACCATCACCCACCATCACCCGGACCGAGGCTGCTGGCCCACCGCCTCTTGTCCTCCAAAGTGGCTGGTCACCCCAGCGGTGCTGCCAGGTCTCAGGCCCAAGGATGGACTCCCAGAACGTCCCAGTGCTCTCCTGAAACGTTTTTAAAATATCTTTATGGGCTTCTTGAGAGCTATGAGACAAATCCAAAGCTACAAGGCACGTCAATGGCAGAGCAGCTAATGTAACCTGCAATTTTTGCCTCCCTAAGGAGCGTACAGTTGTTTTAAAAGCACTAGTGGGTTAAAATACTGCTGAGGAAAGACTCTGAAACTGTTATCATTGAAAGTCAGACTTGACAGAGACTTCTGAAGTCTTACTCGGTCTTTGCTGGAAGATTAGCATTTACATCAGCTCTGTCTTGCAGACCCCAAAAGGGAAGAGCTCAGTGAAAGCTAGACTGCTGATGATTTACCCTTCTACCCAGCAAAACCAATGCGCTGCTGTTCTCCCCCGTTGTGGGCAAGCAGGTGCACACAGCATTTCCTTTCTAACCACCTATCTGCTTGCTTTTTCTGCCCCCCCCCTCCACAAACGGGCTCTTATGAACTCCTCTTGGCCCCCAAGCTTACAGTATCATGACTCAGGCCTGCCTCACTTTTTTCTTTTTTCTTTTTTTTTCTTTCTTTTTTTTTTCCTCCCAGACCCAGCTAGATAGGCTGGGTTGCTTTTTCTAAACATTTTCTCTAAAAAACAGTAACAGTTATCTTTTTTTCTTTTTTTTTTTTAATAGTAATAAAAGTAAAAGCCCAGGCTGCCACCTCATCACTACATTCAGCAACTCACCTACTTTCAGAGTGTGGAGCTTGTTGAACCACCAGGCTGAACTGAACGGCCAGGGAGAGCACTGCGGAGGCTGGGATTTGCAAGGGTCAGCAGTGCTGCTCGCTGGCCGTTCAGGCAGAGGGCTCCAGCAACGTCCAGCCCCGGCTGCCTCCGCTCCCCAGCACAGACAGGATCTTTTGAACAGAACTATTATTACACACAAGAAGAGAAAACAAAACAAACAAAAAAAATACACTTCCCAAGTATTAGCAACTTCACTTTCTTAAACTCTTTGAATTCTTCAGAAACCAACAAAACCAGCACAAATCCCTCTCTGAAAAGGCTTTCAGAGCTGGTGTTGTTGGAGGTGAGGGTGGGAAACCTCACGGGAGCAAGCCATCCTGCCGTTCCCACTAAGGGCAGCACCGGAGACCCTCCGTTTCTGACACCCGAGCCCCAGCGCGCGGCGCCTCGGCCGCGCCGGACCGCGTGGGTGGGCGCCAGCGCCGGCGCTTGCTGCCCGGGCGCAGCGAGCCGAGGCTGCGCGGCCGCCGCGGCGCGTCCCGCGGGGCCGAGCGTGCCGGGGGGAGCCCGGCTGCCTGCGCCGCGCCGCTCTGCCGCCGGGGCTCAGCGGGTCGGGGGGAGCGGCGGGGAGGAAGGAGCGAGGCCGGCTGAGCGCCGAGCCTGCCCCAGCGCGCTCCCCCGCTGCAGCGCGCAGGCTGCAGGCAGCGCTGGGCAAGGAGCAAACGGCCAGCGCGGGCGCGACGGGGCTCCCTTGGCCGACCTTGCTGCTGGTCCCCTTTCGGCGTCTAGCAACAGGCTCTGCAAACCGCAGGCTCAGAGACGAGTGCTGTAGGTGCTGCAAGCATGAAACCATCCCGGCGCCGGCTTTAAATAGCTACGGATTCGCTTACTAGACCTACCAGGAATAGAAAGATAAAATATCCTCAGCACAACTGCTTTAACATTTACAACTGGATATACAGCTGCACTTCCCAACACCTGCAGTAGAGCGGGACAGGGATGAGGAGATAAGGGAGGCTTCCTGGCCCCACTCACACAGCCCTGCAGCCGCCTGCAGAAGGCAATGCTGGTTCAGCCGGCGCCAGGCTCCCTTTTTGCCGTCTAGGCTGCAAGTGCGAGCTCACCCTCTGCTCCAGGCCAGCCCCTGCTCCCCTGCCCTCCTACTCCTGCTGCTTCTGCCCTGCAAACCCCGAGCTGCCCTTGGGGCCGGATGCAAGGAAAATAGGCTTCCTCAGCAGTTCCCCCGGTCAGGGCTTTCAGAGGAGCAGGTCTGGCAGAGCACCCCTCGAGGGGGACCCATGCCCGCCCCCCCGGGCAGCTGCGGGCCCAGAGCCACGGCAGGAGCGTGCGCCGTGCGGGGAGAGCACCGTGCCGAAACCAGCAGGTTTCCCAACCAGCAGCGTCCGAGCCCGTTTGCTCGTCTCTCCGACGTGCTGCAGGAGCCACGGAGCCTCATCGGCCCGAGGCACGGTACGGCCATGCCGCACGCGCGTCCGGGAGAGGCAGGCGGGGAAGCAGCGAGGAAGACGTGGAGAAAGCGCGAGCGCGCGCACCTCGGTCTGCGTCCCCCGCGGAGGCAAGGCGCGTGGTCGGGCCGCAGCCGCTACGGGCGCCGCGTGTCCCCGCTCTTAGGGATGGTGCAGCGGGTCCCCGGCCGCGGCGGCCGGTGGGAGAGGGGGCTCCGGCCAACAGCCCGAGACCACAGAGCCGAGCAGCAACCGTGCTGCAGCGCTTGCGATGTGGCATGGAAACCCTTTCTATTAAAAATATTCAATATTTGATTCCCCTCACCTGAAAAATCCTATTTTTCATGAAACAACAAAAATGAAGTCACAAATTTCTATCCAGAAATGTTAATGGAAAATTTGTGACCAGCTATGCTCTTGAATACAGATTGGAGATATTTGGATTTCTGAGGAAAGGAAGGTCAAGTCATTTTCACAGTGTGAAAAATGAAGCTAACAGAGTTCATATTTCTATGTGAAGCAATGATTGATTTTTCTTTCTGTATCTCATTCATATAGCACTAAACATGTATACAGAAAAAACTTACAATGCCTTAAATGAAGGACACAAATTACATAATAAATTGAAAATTAATTTAACATTAGCATATATCTGAAGCTATCACAAGAATGTTTAGGCCTACTCTGTAAGAATATACCATCGACACAGCTGCATAAATCCTATGTATCCTAAAGCTGCTAAACAGGAAACACCATCACCACTGAGATGTGCGTATATGAAGAAAGAACCCAACAAGCACCAC
This sequence comes from Rhea pennata, assembly GCF_028389875.1. Taxonomy (NCBI): domain Eukaryota; kingdom Metazoa; phylum Chordata; class Aves; order Rheiformes; family Rheidae; genus Rhea; species Rhea pennata. The sequence goes on along the minus strand of NC_084673.1, from coordinate 14,335,767 downwards.
CTCTGTGGCTAAATTTTCCATTTGGAAGTATGAGTTTTAGTTACTGGAAGTTTCCAGTGTGTATGTATAGGTAATCTTCATTTTTCTGCTATTTCAATTGTAATTATCATCTCTGTGCCGTCTGATTTATTTAACTGAGCATAGCTGTTCTTCTGTTCTAGTTTCTCCTGCTTTATGAAACAAGAAATATTTAATAGAATAATCATTTCTGAAAATATATTGACAAATGTTCTCACTGTGAGAAGGGGAAACATTTTCACGTCCTTCTGAACATTTGTTCATACAGTAAGTTTTCCTAGACTTATTTAGGAAACACTGTGTTTGTATTTTTATGACACAGTTTGCAATGGTAAGCTCTTAAATTTTGTGCAGATCCCGTAAGAAGTGTCCACAGTTAACTGTAAGACACAGGGAGTTTGGTCACACTGTCCAGCTTTGCTAGTATGAGATGGGCAGTGTGATAAGTTAATATTAGGACTGTGGAGCTGGTCCTAGCTCACTGGTCTCTGCCATCTGCACCGAATGACATTTACAGCTATTGTGGGATGTTGTTGTAAGGCCCCTCGATAGCCAGGTGAGGGCTGGACATAGGGGATTTCCATTCCCTCCTTTGGTGCCTTTCTCCGTACGTTGAACCCCTGTCAGCAAAAGCCACAAGAATACCGTCAGGGAGGTGAGAAAGCCCTTCCTAACGCACGTTGCAGACTAATGCTTTCGACCGAGATGCGCGCAGGTAACCCAGCAATCGCGCTGGAAGTACTGCCGCGCTTAGGCTGTGACACTCTGGCCCCACCTGATTGAGGCACAGCTTCACCGTGGTGTTTTTCTACAGCCAGAAGAAATAAAGAGAAGGGAGGAAAGGCAATTATAACGACATTCCTATTTATTGTTGTTGCTCTTAGCCACGCTAAGTGGCTGTTGTCCTGTTAGGATATTCTAAACTTTCAAAAATAGGCAAGACAGACACAGCATGTGCAAAAGTTATGAGAAAGTTGCTTTTCAGAAACAAGTTAACAAAAAGATCTGTTGGAAAACAGATGCAAATCACTTTTACAAGTCATGAGGGACGGTTGCAGAACGAGGAGCTTAGAAAGCATCTTGATTGGCATTACAAAGGCTCTATGAAAGAAAAAAACAATTTTGTTCTCAAATAGATATTTCATTAGGCTAAAACTCGACTCATCATAATCTGTTCCTTCGGCCTCCTCCTCTTTTCTTTAAATCTATTACTGATACTTCGTTTTGGAGTTTTTAAAGCAGCTGGCCATCTTCTTACATGTTTTAAGGAACAAAATTTTATTTCGAGCCCACCATCCGACTGTAAACGATGGCCCAAAGCGAGCAACGAAGCAGTAGCCCATCTGTCGTAATCCATTCCTTTAACCAAACCAATCACTTACAGCCTTACCGCGGCTCTTGCTGTCTCCAGCCTGGCACGCAGACGCGATCCCCGTAGTAGGTTTTTAACCGCTTGCGTGACCATATGTTCCTTACAAGTAGAACCAAAGCTAACACGCAGCATAAAACCAAACTACTGCACCAATTTTGAAACAAATACATCCAGAAAATTGAAACGCAAAAGCATGGTAAAAAGGCTTTTCACATCAAGTTTCCTTCTTTCTGCCATGTTGCTTTCAAAAGACAGAAGCACTTTACAGCAGCAATATCTGTATATAAAGTTGCTAAAATGTTGTCTTGTCTTCAGTGATTTTTATGATGATATTCTCTAATGCATTTTTCAGAAACTTAAGACTAGGCAAAGCTTCCTACGAAGGAATGGAAAAGACTAATATATGGCAGACAGGAGGGTGATGGGGAAGAAAGTGAACAAGAGATCAACTTTCGTGTCTGATATTCCATCTCCATGTTACTTCTATTTCTCTGATAAGATTGCTCTATTAGACTCATACTTTGGAGCCTCAACTGTCTGGTCTTCCTGTGTCAGAAAAATAGCCTTTCCTGTCTTCCACTAATATTAGAACATGACAAACTGTATTTCTAACAAATTTATTGTTTGAGAGCAGAATCTGTAGCTGTTCAGGTTTAACTATAAGGAAACAACATCCAAGCAACATCTATTTGTCTGGATGCTCAATACCAAACATCTGATGATACGAGGCATTAAAAAGGGCAAATAGCATCCACATATATGAAATAGTCCACGTATACAGTGAAGAGGTCAGACAAAATTTAAATATATTTAAGGAGAGACTCCTCCAAAAGGAAGATGATAAATACTAACAAAACACTCCTTTTTTTCTTTTTAAAGTAAAAAAAAAAAAAAAAAAAATTAACATAGTACTTCAACTAAATTTTGCAGGATCACTGTTTTTATAAACATGTACCCGGTTGAAGATACCTGAATTTTTTGTTCATAAATTTGATCAGTTTTGCAGGGCTTAGGCAGCATTTTACTGTTGTCTGGGGAGGCTGAACAAATTGACTCATGAGTCTTCCTTGCTGTGCTGTGAGAAAACCAGCAGCGTCTGCTTTTCATGGACAGACACAGCCAGCCAGCCACATACTTCGGACGCTAATGGATAGATCCCATAAACTGGTTGCATTCTGGCTTGCTATGCTGTACGAATGTTACGAAATATTGTACATGCTAGCAATACCAGCCCACATTTCCAGCCTTCAGCAAACATACTGCATTCGACAGCAGGTAGCGGGTTTGGGTGGTTCCCCACCACCACCTCAGCTTTTTCCAAGAGGTAAAAGATGATTTTGACATGAGGATAAAGGTATTCAGACCCAGCTATGAGACGACGATGGAGAAGTCTCAGTGCTCAAACTCCGCCTAAGCTGTGGAAGACCTAACGAAACAGATACTCCGCACAGAGATAGCGTCAGGATCAGAGCGTCTGAGATGGGCCATCAGATGCCTTTGGGAGCCTGTAGAAGCGTTCTGCTGCAAACAGCACAAGACCATTGCAGTAATTTCTTCTCATTCAAGTGATGAATGTGTAGCATATTTATTTCATAAAGTGAGAACCTGTATCCCAAACAAATGGCTCGAATGAGTATTATTCAGCCTTTTTCTTGGCAACCAGCTTAAACAACCATGTCTTGCTTTTCTGGGAAACCTGCCAGGTGAGCTTTGAAAGGATTGATGCGCTGATGGCAAAGTCTAGGGGGTTCACTCCATGCACTGACTCGAGGTCTGGTAAAAGAATCAAGAGGAGGCGGCAGAGGCCTTCATCCTACAAGAGCAAGAGCAGAATGGAACTGCTGGGGGGACACCGCGGGGGCTATTAAGCTCCCTGGGGCACAGGCTGTCTTTTACCATGTGCTTATACCGTGCTAGCACCGAGGCACCCTGCAGTAAAATCTTTAAAAGTGGTTAAATGACTTATGTGCCTAAAATCTATTTCCAGAAGTTAGTGCTAAAATTTCCATTTACTTCCAGCGTTGGGTCTACGGTGCAATTGCACTCCCACTTTTTTACCCTCATTCCTGGTTAAAAAAAAAAAAAAAAAAAAAAAACACATACAAAAAACCCCACTCTTGCCCTGTCACTTATTGGCTTCATTTGTAGTCATTCTGCTGTTTACAGTGACTGTGCCACAAGTCATTGCCACAGCTAGAAAAGGTACATGGCCCCAAGTGATGTCATGCTGTTTTCTGATGTCATCACTTTTATTGAAAATGAGATTTTGAGGCAAAGAAAATAGCAAACCACTCAACAGAATTCTTAAATCAGAATTAATCCATGCTACCTAATGAAGAGCTGCCAAGTACAAAATTTGCTACTGTGACTTCCAAATTGAACAGCTTTAAATGACCTAATTTATGAAAATGCATTTTAGAACGCCTTTCTATCAGTCCTAAAAACTAGTCCTATAAGAGTCAGTAATCATCATCCCTGTGATGATATTAATGTGAATTTTCTTATAACATACTACAGATTACTAGCTGTGTCATCCCTGAGGAAAACACTGATATTGATAAAGGGAGAATTTCACTTCCTGAGCGAAAAAGCTGCGTTTGGCAAGGAGTTTAAAAGCAGCCTCGTATTTATGCAAATATAACGAAAAGATTAGAGCTGATGTCTTTGACATTATTCTTCCATTAAAATGGCAGAAACATAAGAAATATATCTGGACTACAGTAAAATAATCAACCATTGAAAGGAAATCACACAGGCAGCTACACGGAGGGGACACCTGAAAAGCTTTATGTTAGAAATAAAAACATACCTGAAAATTAAGGATGACTAATACCAAACAGTGCTTGTTACAGGTATCAGTGCAAACCCGTATAGGGAGCTACTCAGCACAAGAGTTGACTTAACTGATCACAGACCCTTCTGTTACTTGTTCACTCTATTTTATCTCATCTTAAAGGCTCAAAAATAACAATTGAGGCCAATGATATATCTCTTCAACAGAATAGAAATACTGCATACTCATAAATGCTACCACGTATTTTTAGAAGAAAAAGAATTACAATATTGCACCACTGAACCCAATTATAGATGCAAGTCACCGTATCTATGGTCATGCTTGTAAATTAGTTATAGGCACTCACTAGACATCATGAAAAAGGAGGTCAGTCAACAGCAGAACAGCCAACTACAGCCTAAGGATATTGGAAGTATAGAACAATATCTATCACCCCAATTGCAACCTTAAAACTGAATGGCAGATCAGTCAGAAAAAGAAAAAAAAGCCAACCACAGATCAATGTAATCAAGTGACTGATTACTTGACTGAGAAAAAATTAGTATCCTATGCATAGTGAGATTTCCTTTTGGATTACAATGAAAAATACTTGCTGATCTTTCAAAGATCTGCACACGTTTACTGATGGTTCATTCAACAGTACTTAGAAGAGATGAAGATTTTCTTAAGTAGGTACTTGAAATCTCACTGGCATTTTTAGAGGAAAATCAGAACAGTTCCTTTAGTCCTGGTGTGTGCATTTAAGAAAATAATTTTAAGCATAAACACCTTAAAATCAGGGCAGAAGCCGGTGGGAAGACTGTCAATAAAAGAAATGTGATACAGTAAACAAAGGCAAATGGATAAGGCAAACTGGAGCATACCTAGGTCAGGACAGCTGCTGTTTTCCGCACATTATGTTAAAAAATCGTTAGTTTAGATAATTTTAATAGAAATAATTTACATCTCATGTATTTTAAAGTATCACATTTATGAGATAGCCATGAACTATTAAATACTACTGTCATTATGCAACATGACTGAGGAATTTAAGTGGCCTGCTCAGCCTTTAATTTCTGAAATCTGATTTTTTCATACACATTTCATGACAATTGAGTTCAGCTTTCCTAGGTCAAAATATACAACTATTTTAAGGTATTTTAGAGTTAGTTATGGTAAACTGTACTTAGAGCAGTCACAGTATTAAATGATAGATACCTATTAGAAGGAACAAGTTTGAGTCATTGAATCCTTTATACAATATTTTTGTAAAAATTTAAACATAGTTTTGAGAAGTAGAAAATGTACCCATCCAGTGATATCTGTCATTACTCATTTTTCATATACTGAATATGATTATTCATTACTCAAAAATGACATAGCTAAATGATAAGTCTTGTTAAAATATTGATCATAATGTGTCGGGGCATATAATTTATCTGAATCAAGTGAAATATGTTTTCCTCAGCGACATGATGAAAGCTTGTCTCATTACAGCATTATTTCTACTGAAGTTTCCACCATTAGTTAGTTTAATGACTCTGTGAACATTTTAATTGAGAAGATCCCTGGGTAAGTTGCTCATCTCACTCAAGACACATGGATGGGTTTAGATTCAGGAATGAGGGAAATGCGCAGTTGGCTGTGCTCAGACTCAAAGAGCAGGCAGAAGGCAAAGAATCAGATGCAGCAGAATATCCTGATCAGAAGAGCCATAAAGAATTGTACGAGTGAGGGCGAGATGTTACAAGTTAGGAAATATATAAGGACATAACTTGCTGGTGAGGCTACCTGAGCTGACAAGGTGGTTTCCAAAGACCAGGTTGGTAAAACTGTTCTCACCCCCCAAAAAATCTACCGAGGCCAATGGAAAGCTACGCTGACTTTTGAGAATCAAGCGTGATAAGAATAGGTAACACAAGTTAAAAGGCAGTTTGGCATCAGCCTTTACCTGCAATGCAATGATTCTCACACATTCAAAGAGAAAATTACATTAAAACTTTTTTTAAACATCAAGTACAAGCAGCTGGTCAGCAGACAGAGATCAGCAGATCTCTACTCACTCCTCGCCTGAGGATGCGAGCTATGTCTTTATCAGCTCTGCCATGAGGTCTTGCAAAAGAGCCAGCAGTGTGACACCAAAGCACTCATATCCGTAAATATTTTGTGGCTACGGTTTTCCTTGCTACTGACAACTCAAGGAAGGCTTTGCTGTAGGAGGCAACACTCCCTCTGTGTCAATAGCATAGAAGTAGGTGCCTAAGAAATTCATTTCCATCTGTATGCACATGTCACTGAAAACAGAGTCCAAGGAAAAATGGACTCAAATAACTAAGCTTCCTTTTTGTAAATACCTTCTTATTTAATCAGGACAATATATTTGAGATGGAGATTGATATTGTTACTTCTGCTTCTCAGCTACTTAAACAGAAGCCAGGAGGAGATTGAGTGATTTGCCCAGTCATCTAGATCTACACATTTTAATCAGGCCGTTAGAGCATAAGACAAAAGTCTTATCTCTGTCTCCTCTCAGTTGCTGCTGCTATTACAAAAACCCACAGGTTTGAACACACACAAGTTCCTTCAGAGTATGCAACACACGAAAATTAGGGCTCTTTGAGTGTCATTTATTTTCTCCAATTGGAAGTTCTTTGACTTGGAACCATAACTTTTATCATTATATGCTGTGTCTAGTACAAATATCCTTGATCCTGGTCATCTTCTCTGAAAGCTAAAATTATTGAACATGAGTACAGGTGTGTTTTGTAGCAACTCATCTAGGGCATAGATTGCTGATTGAAAGCACATGAGTTACTGAGGTATAACTAGTTATATTCCAAAAAGATGTCAAAAACACTCCACCACCACCACGAGGCTGGTTTTGACACTGAGGGTGTCAAATGTTAAACATCTTGCACATAACACTGTGATAAATGTGCTGAACTTACAACCCCAGGGCCAAATCTACCTTTGCTTTTGGCAAATGGGTACCTAGAGAAATGCTACAGGACTAACTGGGCCAGCAAGATTTAGCCACATGGAAGCATTGCTACCACAATACAGCCTTCATTTATGAATAGAAATAAGAGAAATTGATAGAAATTTTAAAATATTATTTCTATTAGGAAGAAATGAAAGGTGATCAGTATCTGAATATCTTTCAGAATACCATTTTATTAGACATCCAAACTCATAAAGCTTAAGACTACAAAAGAAAAAATATTAAAATCTGGTAGGATTCATTCTGAGGAATATCACATTTTACATGAAGAAAATGAAGCCTTTGACATAAACACTCCATGAGCAAGAGGATTTACGTTACTTTCACTTAGTTCCTGATTATTGGAAATAAAAATACATAACCCAGCATTCATTTCTTTCTTGTCCTGAAGCACCTTTATTGAACCTTTCTATGGAATCATACACATGCAAGACCAAAACAGAGAGATGGAAGAGCATGCTTCATTATGGTGAGTACAGCTCACATCCTCCTTCACAACACAATTTATTAGTACCTAATAGAATTGTAATGTTTCTCATTCTACATTTTTACAGTTGCATCAAAATATTAAAGTGTGAATTGCAATTAAACTCACACAGTGCTTTTAGCATAATTTCCCTTGTATTAATACTCAGCAAATCAAGTTACTGGTGTAATAATACTCCTGATATTGGTTGTCATAAAGGGATAAAACCTCTAAATAGTAATAAAGTATATTTTACTGGAGAGAGAGCAGCTGTATAAAAAAAATATTATGCTATTGGAGTTGTTAATTCCTGTGAAAGGGGGTGAGGAGAAAAAGGCTTCTGACTCCTTTAAATTATAGTTTGCAGGTTAGTACACTAGCTCACTTAATCTCTCTAAACAAGTAATTTACTAGCTTTCTGAAAGCACCCATGTTGAAGGAAATGCTAGTGCACTCCAGGGATGATTCCAAGATTGATGGCTTGGCTCTAGTCACTGATAACTGTATGTATTCGGCTAAGCTCAACTTTACATGCATTTAAAATCTTTAAAGATTTTAGAGGAAAAAGCGGAGGGGTGATATTTCAAATAACCTCAATTTATGATTGTGTGGTCTGTTTGAAGACTTTTGAAGCACAGGGGAATTTTAATAAGCAGAAAGGCTAAACTAACATTTACAAATGGCAATGGGTACTTTAACTAAGGATAGAGGAAACAGGTGTGATATCCATTCTTATCCATTAGGAGTTACATTCGGTAATTTTCAGCTAGTTGTTAGAGTTGCAGTTGGCTCTGAGTTTTGTGGTCCATAGTTCAGAAAGGAGCTCTGCAAGAACACGCTCCTGGAGGAAACTAAGAGGTTTAGCATTTTGCTTAAGGGAAAACATATAAACCAAAAATAAGCTGAATTAAATGCCCCGCAAAAGGACACAGCTTTAGTAGGAACGCCTGAGCTGGACAGTTCTATAGAAGTGTCTAGAAGTGGAACGTAAACGGTGAGGTTTATACTGTTGCCACTAGATTTAAGAACACACTAGGTAAATCAAACCCTCCCACGCTACAGAGTGCTGGCCCATAGAGCAGCCAGAACCGTGGCTGCAGCATGCATCAACCTGTCTGAGCCAGGTTTAATCTGGTTACTCCAGTGCTAGCAGCAGCGAAGACTTGGCTGTGCAGGCTGCAACCAAAACCCTGGTAAGCTTGCGCAGTCTGTCCTGTATATCATGTCATGAAAACAAAAGACTGTTTTATTAAGCTAACAATAAAATCCCAGTCTCAAGGTGATGCTGAAGGAGGGTTTAAAAAAAGATTATCTTTACTTATTTCAGATAGGTTTGTACTTTTGCTAACATCCAGTGTGTACTACTGATACAGGACCCCTTAGCCGCTTCCCTCCGATTTGTGGGGTTGCTCCAGCGAGTGGGGATTTGCCTCCCCTCCAGCTCAGAAGCCACTTTGCACCAGGGTTAGACTGCTGGGTTGGGGAGGTGGAAAATCCAGGAACGGAGTCCTAAACTCCCGGCCATGTGCAGTGCCACACAACGTCATGGAGCAGACTATGAAAAAGAAAACCTTCCCATGACACTGCAAGCCCCATTCATACCTCCCATTGCTGTCAGATTGTTTTTAACAGCAAAGGCTTCTGTCTGCTACAATTACTGGTGATGGAGCCTCTGATCTGGATAGGCTGAACACGGGTGTCTATATCACAGCTGCAGAATTAACACTGTTTGTAGTGCCTGGGATTTTCTGTCATTCATGAGCTGCCAAGATAATCGCATCATTGCAATGTGTCACACATTTCTTTTCTTCCCCCCTCTCTCCTTCCCATCCCCTCCCTTATATTTTATCTCCCAGAAGTTTAATCTCTCCTGCCTAAGCCACCAGCTACCAGAATATAGCAAAGTACCTGAATGTGATGAAAAGGCCATTAATTGCCACCATGCTGACCTCCCGTTACCAGCTGCCTCCCTCTCCGCTCAACACAGCGAGGTTAATCTCCTTCTAACTCTGTGCTGCTGTACCCACTGCAATCATCTTTCCTGAGTAACAGGAACTGTGACATAGCTGTTGTTCATGAAACCACAAAAAGGCTATAAAGGCAATATAGTAACAGGCTATATTTAAATATAAATAAATAAAATGATCGGGATCTAACCCAAAGCATATTTAAATTCTATAGAAGTGCTTAACATAGCCCCTAATATCTTAAGCACATCTGAGAAATATCATGAACAGATTCACTCAGGACTATGGTAAAGTTTACTCATCTAAGTCTGGTTGAAAGTAGACTTCTCTGTTCCTTCCTGTATTCCTCACAATATAATTTTCTAACAATATAATTTACAGGAAAATGATCAAAATATCATTAAGAAATGTCAGTACTCTCAGTCAAGCTCCTTTCAGAACTTTAAGCAGTGTGTGGCAGGCATAATAAAGTCATGATTAGGAGTGTCCTTTAAATCACAGGAAAGGGAGGCAGAGGGGACATGCCCTGTTCCAGCTCCAGACGGGCTCTTTGCTCAACCACGAGCAAGTACATAACCAGCAAACACCCAAGCACAACTCAGTTCTTCAGTACCTGTGAAGATGTTTGTCCTTCTGCACTACCCCAGACACAGGAATAACATCATTTCCCCTCCCACCCCTCGCCATACATCAGAAGCCATTGACAAGCCAACACAGCGATTCGCACCTCGGAGAGCAGCCCGTCAGCTTAGCTTCTGGGTGAAGCAGAAGCAAAGTAGTAGCTGAACTGCAGAGGATAAGAACAGACGAGGTGGGATGTGATGCGATCCTCAGCATCTACGAGGATCAAAGTTATCCCGGAATTAGACCGGGTTTTACCACGGGAAATAGAAACGATGAATGGTGAGGAAGGGACAAAGACATCATAACGATGGGCACCACAGAAAGAGCTCCTGGCACTAAAGAAACCAGTTCAGCATCGTTTCCGCTCCCTATGGGGATTGCTTTACAGGCCTGCCCTTCGCTCAGTCTCAGGTGAGCTCACCATGCTCGGGCCTTAGGAGGCCAAGAAGGTGCCTGGAGCAGCACCGAGTCTCTTCTGATCTCCTTGCGACCTCATGTCTGCCACCAGCCTGCACACAGAGCAATGCAGGTGCACGTGTGGGAAATGCACCATTTGTCTTGTGATGGCATTACTCTATTTGGGCATATAACCTTGGTGGCTAGGACTACATCTGAGAAGGAAAAGGTATATTAAAGGGAGTTCTTCATTCCTTGCTCTTTTCCTGCAAAGAAACAGTAACAAGGCCTCCGTGGAAAATGCACTTAGGTGAATTTGGATAACCTAGGAGTTTTATGAAATGGTGCTTACTAGCACAACTCCTTTTCATACAGCAGTCAAAATCTAAAAGCAATTCTGAGAAAAAGAACTCTATGGTAAAACAGTCACATCTTTATCTATAACACTAAGACTTTGTCCTCATACATTTTCAAGGAAATCAAGCAGCAAGGGGCTAGTCCTCAGTGTGTTACTCTAGGGAGCTACTCCTGGCTGACTTCCAGAAAGGATACTCCTAGGTTGGATATTTCTATTCCAGAAGTGTCTCATTTTTGATTCCTTTAACCTATTGAAAAACAATAGTTAACCTGTTAATTAAAATCACAAATCACAGCCAAATCAACTCCACTGCACAGGACACCCCCCTTAGTTGTAGGGGGCTTATTCTTACATCCAGGTAAAATATTAAACCCGTATGACCAATCTGGAAGAAAATTAGAAGAAAACTTGTGCAGAAAGTACTGAAAAGCATGTGCAGCCCGCTCTGAGAAATGCTGAGGAGTCTAACATCTGAACTGCAGTCACACCCTAGGAGCAGTGGATGGAGACATACAAACCTTCAGGTTGACTTTTGGTAATACCACCACATATACACATATATCACTAGCCAGTCAGTCACAGAATAAGTACCGGTGGGTGTCTGGACAAGGAAGTCCCTGATATGCAGATACTACAACGGAATTGGGGGGTCAGCCCTATCAAAGGCTCCTCAGCGAGTTTGTTTCTTTCCCAAACTAAGCCCTGCAAATCCTAAACTCACTTTCGTCTGTGTTACCAGATTCAAAGCAGGTACCAGATTGTTTTGCTTCCTGAGTTTGGACACTGGGGGGTGGTGGTGGTGGTGCAGAGCAGACAAGCAAAACCTCCACCCCCCCAAGCCAACATGCGCAGAAGCTGCGACCTTTTCTTAAAGTTGAAATAAAATATTTCATGAAACAAAATACTGCTGCTAGCCCACTCTTTCTGTATACTGGCTTTCCTTGACCTATTTGTCCAGTTCAGTCATAACATGTTAAAGAAGCCAGTTCCCAGATGCCAGCTAGAACTGCGGCATAGCTGAAGGTGCAGACCAGCTCATACTCTTCTACCTGATGGAAGGAGCACATAAAGGCACCCAAAAAGGATTTGACTTATAGACAAGGTGAAAGTATTTTTGAAATAAAGATTGGAATACTTTTGTAGTGGCTTTTTTAGGGTCGTAAAAAAGACAAAATACCCATTTACAAAAGGCGCATGCTGGTGTTGTTACTGCCAGCTTGTGAGGCGATAGCTACACTCGCATATTACTTATAGTGTAGGTTTATTTCCAGACACTTGGTGTTCTGGAGACATTTATCATACACCGCTGAACAATTAGTGTTAACACTCACTTTGAGCAAAGGAACAGCTTTAAATGTCCCTGCGTATCCAACTTTTTCTCTCTTCAATCCTGCCTTCAGCAGACAGAACACTTGTTCCGTGGGACTGTTTATTCCTAGCAAACACAGAACAAATTCTTCTCAGAGTCTTGGAAAAAAAGAGCAGCTTGTAGTTATTAGAACAGAAAAAGAGAAAGAAGAAAAAGAAGAGAGAGAAGAAAACTAGATCACAAAGGTGTCAGAAAGGAGAAATTGCTGTCTTGCTGTATGGAGAGAAAGAGGAAAAAAAAAAAACCCTAAACCCCATCAAGATGATGATCCCGAGTTTTGTTATAGAACGGACAAATAGGGAGGATCTTCAAAAGGAGGTAGAGATCACGTTATTGTGCTATTCTGTGATTTCTCTGAGCTGCCAAAGGGCTGGCAAATCCAATACCTCATGACCAGAAATAAAGAGCAATTACAGCTGGGCAATGGAAAATTGATACCTCCAAACATATAAACTCTTATCCTGATGCCTCCCAGCAAAGAAGAGAAGTTGGACTGGTAGATTTCAAATAGAAACTTACTTGGCTGTTTAATTCTACTTTTACTGAATGCCTCTGTCCTTTATCTGGCATTAACTTTAATTTAATATTGAGGGCTTTGTTTTTTAATAGCATCATAAGTGTAAGTGTAATAGTTATATAATAATAACAATAAATCAAGAATGTACTAAAGTCATTGTAATAACTAATAATAATGTTAAGACACAGTATATGATGCATCTAAAGTTCAGTACCTTAGACAGTTAATTAAGTCCTAAGTTAATTGACAATGATCTTATTTCTAGACAGGAAATGTAGCTGATTATCTTGTTTATGCTCAAAGTAGCAACTGAAGTCATAACAAGACATTTTGGGGACATTATTGATCGATTTATAATTTCCTAATTTTGATAGTCTTTTCAAGTGTCTTACTTCTTGACTTAAAACTTCAGCTTCTCGGGAGACTATGACTGTGACTTTACATTACCTAGTCATGTTAGTAGTTCCATTCACACTGTATGAAGTACATTTTTTTCCATAATTCCACTGTAATCTTTTAGGATGCAAAACTGCTGCAGATGAAGTTTATGGCAAAATGCAAGCCAGCTTATTGTTTTCATAGCATCATGCCTAGTTTTACCTGTCATATAGAACACAAAGCACTGCTAGAGATGCCAACTTGCATTTTACCATTCTGGCAAGCATTGACACATCATTTCATGTGTTCCCACTGTCAAACGTATGACTACCCTTTTATTGCTTCAGAAAACCTTTTTTTTTTTTTTTTTTTTTTTTTAAATGTAACGGATAATGGCATGAAAAATAAGCCCCGGTAATATTTTCAGATTAGCATTATGGGGAAGAAAACTGATTCTTTACAAGGCAACATTGTCCCATCAGTCTGCTCAGCATTTTGAGCTTTTTTAATTGCACATAACTTCTCAAAGCACCGACTCCTCTGGAACCATCCAACAGTACCTCAGTTACTAAATTGACTTTAGACACCTGAGCATAATGTTAAATTTCACCTCATGGAAAAGAACGGGCCAGCAAAGAGCATCAGCTCACTGCACCTCCCTTAGCTACTCAGTCCCGCAGCACTGGCTAGGGTGATCAACCTCTTGTTTATCTCACCTTCTGCTGTTTTAGGCCAGAAGATAGATACAGAGCAGTGAAAAGAGTCATGAAGACACGTGTGACTGAGTGCATCCCCATGCACTACCAGAAGAGTCAGAACAGGGGTCAGCTGGCCAGCGGAGTTGTCACTGGAATAAGTTTTGGGGGGCCTGCCAGAGCCCTCCATCACCAACGCTGCTGATCGCCCTGCTCTCAGCAGGGCCCTCGAAAGCCGAGACACACAGACGCTACTCGCTGCTCCCTTTAGACCGATGTGGGTAAGCTAGCTGTCCTTCCTGTAAATCAGAGTAACCCAGAGTTAATCCTAGGCCAAAAGTTATATGCATGAAATTCCTTTCTGACAGAATTACAGAATCAGAGTGGACGAATCAATTCCAGGAGAACAGAGGGCAGCAGCTGGTTAAAAAAAAAAAAAAAAAAAAACAAAAACAAAAACAAAACCCAGAAAGCTGCTTAAAAACAGAATTGCAGATTGAAATGATGGCACTTTGTAAAAGCCAAAAGAAGGGCAGATATGGCTATATTTAAGACGTCCGACACTAAGGCAGCAAATGGTGAACAGAGTAAACAAACTGCTTTTCTGCAGTGGATGTGGGCTGGCATAATCTATTTTCCTTCTCTCCCTCCACATCTCCCCAAATCTCTTTTGGCAAAACAAACATCCCCCCCCAGTCATCCAGTTAGTGATTTAATTAACAAACCCAGGGTTTTCTCTTCTCTTGTGTTAATGGGCCTGTTCTCACTTAAACAAATATTGTGACAATTTTGAAACTATTCTTTACATTGATGCAAAACTCTTCCACTTGATTAGGTTTTATTCCATTGCTGGAGTTATTTACTTCCTTCAAGTCCCACTTAAGTATCCCTTAAGTACTCCTTTTTCATGCTATTCTGATTTGGGGCCATGTGATTCATAGCAAAGCATTCATTTTCAGTTTTAGCACAGCTTTTTAGTGTTGAACAGCTGGCATACTGTATCAAGCACTCTGTCCCATCCCGCTTCATGGCCAACTCTGCATATGCCCAGCACGATCGAGCACAGAAATTATCCTTCTGAGAAACTGTTTTTCTCATGAGAATTATATGGGCTGATTCACCAGTTTGTGCACACAGAACCAGTGCTAATTATTTGGATCAACCCGCTTCTAGAGGTCCTGGCCTCTGGAGGTGAGCACCTAGCTGCTGAGGGGCTGCTCACATATACTGCGATTTGGTCACAGTAGGTAGTTTCACCTTTGAAGAATTGTGGGACCAGTTTGTTTTTGAAGCGTGCATTTTGCTCAAGTATCTTATCTGGAGAGCGAGTCTGCCCACCGAGAGCCCTATACTAAGACACGGTGGCCTCAGTAGGGGACACAGGATTGGAGGAGAGCTCAGGAATACAGAAGAAAAGCTTATCCTTTTCCTGCCTTCCATTATTTACCCTGCTTTTATATTGCAACTGTGGTGTCTCACTTGAAACCTAATTTCTGAAGTACACAAGGTGATTACTTGTTTCACTGGTGGGAGGGGAAAGGGAAAGCACAAATATCTTCTACGAGAGATCTACTTCCTGCCCATCTGACACATGGGGAAAAAAAACCCAAACATCCTAATGCCCAGCCTACACCTCTCCCTCTTCCTATACCCAGTCCCACAGATCTTAGCCAGGAATTTTGCTATTCCCTACAGTTCAAGCAAAATAATAACACTTTTTGGTGGCCTATCTGAAACTTAAGTTTGTACCAAGGACAACTCAACCGTCTCCTTTTTCCAGACTGGAAAAATATGATCTTACAAATCTCCCACCACTTAAAACTAGAACCATCCAAAGTAATCTGTATTTCTAAAGTATATTCTTTTCTTAAAGAACAACACAGACTTCTTCTCTCATGTGAGACAAGACTTGAGACACATAGAAGATGAATGATTTTCAAGGTTTATTTTCACAGCTATTGATGTCAAAATGGAATATATAAAATACTTACATTTCCGTAAACTGACTGAAGTAATTCCTTAATTAGAAGGACTAAAGAAAAATCCCTTTCTCAGTTACACAGGCATAAAAATCTGACCTCAGGTGTGCATGCACCATGCAATAAGCAGCAGAGCAGAGAAGTCCAGACTAGCTTTTACATACCCCATTCTCCATGGGAGTAGGATATTTGAATATTTGTGTATTATTGAAGGCAGAAAGCTAGAACAATGTGCTGTTGCTGGAGAACAGAAACTAACTGTATGACAAAATATAGTACAGTGCTGGGCAATTTTTGTGCTCGACTGTTTTCCGCTCCCTGGGTAGCGCCTGCACTATTCTCTTCAAGACACCCTGAGCAAGACAACACAACAGGAACTTTTGCTTTCATTGCCCTGTCCTGAATTTCATTGTCTATTTCAAAAATTTAATCTTTAAGTTATGGAACTGTTATGCCACCATTTTTCCCTCTTGGTTGATGCTCCGTGGAGAAGAGAGTGCCAGTAGCGTTGTTGTAGAGCAAAACAGTTCTTTCTGCCTAGTCAATGTATTCTCAATTAAGAATACATTAATAACCGCAATCCTCAACTACACTTATTTGTATAGAAGAGTGCTAAATGGTACAGAGCCGCCTATGCCTTTCTTTAAAAAGGTGAAGTTCCTTGGAAAGCACTGGCTACAGAGCAGATGCTAACCACTTCCAATCTGTTTCATTTCTCCAGCTACTTATTAACTGGGACCAGTTGCTACTCTTTTCAAAGGTGGGCAGCACAGACCTATCAGGATCATCTAACTTCAATATAAAAATAAATAGGTAAATTCCCAACCAGGTACAAGCAGTCACCAGCCATCTTCATTTTGGGAACCATTACGGAAATCTCACCTCATTCACTCTGCTACTTGCGTTGCTCCTGCCCCAGTTGCCTCCACAACACACTACCATTCTGCCAAAAACTGGCATTACCTAAATGCGGCACGTGCAAAACCCCCCGTCAGCCGCACACGGGAGCCTTTATGCCGATGGACTGGCACTCGGGAGCCGCAGCGCCGGCGGCAGACGTGGCCCCGCAGGAGTCGGGGCAGGCTTCGTGCGCGTTGCGCGTGGAAGAGGCTTCGGCGTGCGCAGGAGCATCCTTTTTACACAGAGGAATATTTCCGGGCCTTAGGGGTGAGGGTTGGAGAGTCTTACTGATTCCGATTTGTTTTTAAAATTGGAAAATCCTGTTTCACTGCAGTGTGAACGTTCCTGCCATAGTTTCCTAGCTCATTTCCCCTTCTCCAGCCACGACCGAGGGACTTCCCCACCTTCTTGGTCATGGCTCAGAGTTTGGATTAACAGCTGCACCTTCTCCAATTTCTTTTTCTTGATGCCATTTTTCCCCCCCCTTCTAGTTTGCAGGTTCCTAATCTTGTTATCCAATCCAATCCCCGTTTCCTCCTGTCCAGTTTTCAGTTGTTACAGTCGCATACGTCTGCCCTCTGCAAATTAATATTACCATTGCTATACTTCAATGCTTTGTATTTGCAGCCCCTCTAAACCTCTCACTTTACAACACTGTTGTGCAATAATATATTGAATAGATGAGTAACCACTTCATTCTGCTCTTGTATTTATGAATAGCAGAGAAATTTCTTTTTTTTTTTGGCTCTGAATGAGAAACTAGATGTCTTTTAAGACTCCTAAGATGTATTTTCAATTGCTACGAGATGAAATCAAAGAGACAAAATTACTTTCTTCTGCTTAAATATTTCACTGATTTTTTTTTTCTTAGACCACCATCCTCCTCCCTCCTCGCAAAATCCACGGCACGGGCGACGACGGCCAGCTCCGCCGTAAGGCAGTCCTCGCAGATCCGGACCGATCGGAGCGCGTTTCCCAAGAACGGCCCGCAGCCACGTTACACGCATTTTAACGCGCAAACGCTACCCGTCCAGACTAGCGCCCGGGGGCTCTATAGCGAAAGCAGCGGCTTTGACCGTCTCCACCTGCCACGTCTGCCCCGAGTGCTGCTCAGCTCCGCGGCCACGCCGGCCCCGGGAGAGGGGAACCGGGGCAGCACTGCTCCCCGCTTCTCAGACGCGCAACGCGATAACCCTACAGCTCGGTCCACTGGCTTTCGGAGCCTGAAAACCCAGCCGAAGTTATACCTAGAGCTGCTGTTGCAATCGTGCCACAGCTGCGTGCTTTAATCAGGCCCCAGATATTTTCCAGAGATAAAATAAAAACAAAAACTTAAGCCTACAACTTTTAATCACATGAAAGCAAATAAGCTCACACAAGCCGAGATCAGACTGCTTCCCCCGCATGTGCCTAACAACCCGCCCAGCATTTTCGTGGTAAACATTTTTAGCCTCCCCAAAACAGAAGCAGCAAAAAGTGTTTTCAGATCAGAAAAGAAACTGCCTACCACGCAGAAAGGCCGCACACAAGCGCAGCGGCTCCCACGTTAGCCTGCGCGCAGGCTTCGGCTCTCTGTAGCGCCGTGCACAGCCCTTGCTGAGCCTGCTTCCTCCGGAGCACCAGCTACGCCGCAGGAAGCCGTGCACGGGGCCATCCCGGCATCAGGGCAGACCCAAAAATAAAAGAAAAAACCTCAGACTTCTAAGCCCACTCTTAATTCTTATCAAGTGGTGCAAGCCAGGAGCTCCATCACACCAGTTACTCTTACATAAAGCCGCTCTAATTTTGAGGGCAGAGCCAAGTCTATTCTTTCAGCTTCCAGAACCACTCCTGGACCTTGTCTGCAGGTCTGGGGCCAAGGCAAGCGCTTCATGTCGCGCAGCTTCACGGCTCATTGCTTGGAACGCGATTTCCCTGCACTGCACCCAATGGATGATGGCCTGCAGGGAGGGACACCAGTGCGACACATTTCCTTCTGGTTAGGAGGAGTTTTGCAAGTGCAGATAACTTTTTAGTATCTTAGAACACCATTTGAATTACAATTGCAATTAGGTGAGCAGCTTTTTTCCCCCGTAATCACATGAAGTGTCCCAAGCAATTTAATGTTCCAATTTTTATATATGTGGAACAAATACTAGACTGTCCAGTTACATAGTTGGACAATAGGTAAAAATCCTAGGTCATGTTGTATGTTCTATTTAAATAGATACGTAGTGTTGAAGATGAAGTATTCTTCTAAAATTACAAGGCTTTTTTTTTTTTTTTTTTTTTTAATCAAAGTTTTCTGACTTAGAATTGTAGTTCTAGCTAGAAAAGGAGCCAAAGTATTTCTTAACATCTTTGAACCACTGCTTGTGGGACACTGCAACCTCGAGCTGAGACAACTGCATCTCTCCAAAGTAGTCACTTAAAAATATAAGTCCATTTATGTTAGATCCCTCTGAACCCATTAGTTCAAAGTTAGAGGCATGGTATAAGAGGATGAATAGGAGTATCACCCACTAATTAAAAAAAAGAAAAAAAGCAGCTATTTAAAAATATTTTGCTCACCACAAACTAGAAATATATATCCCATATATATGTATGAGATATAAATACATATAAACACACACATGTCACTCTGACTTCGAGATCCTGTTTCATAAGTAGTTATTACAAAGATCTAGCCTTTGAGAAATCAGTTCTTCAAGGATCTCCCAAATCCACAATTTCATAAATAAATTCATTTCCTTGAACTCTCCATATCAGTTCATACCCCAACTGGATCCTATCATACTTCATTCTCCAGGCAGGCAGAGAATGTCTTTCTGTCATTGGTGTTTTAAACAAAATTAAAATGAGACTTAACACTTTTAATTAGATGTTTAATTCATGCTTTTGTGAGCTATTTCCTTCCAATTTGAATTTTGTCACACAGCTATAACGGTCTTTCCACTGCCAATTTTTTTTTTTTTAATTGCTAACTCAGTGTCTCATAAAGAGAGCGTATTGCACAATTTGATAGAGAATTTGAAAGTGAAAGCATCACTTGTTAGCAGAGGAGGAACGTCTAGTAACTGTCACTATCCACGAGCGTGAAAATATGCAATGTTCAGAACAAAAATAAAATATATATATAAAAAAAACAAACTCACTCCAAAAAACCTACCTTCCAAAACCAAAGGAACAATTTAAAAGACAGAGGATACAGCAACCATAAAGTTTAGGGGACTAGCTGAAAGACTAATTCGGGCAGAATTTGGCTCTTACTGCCGAGAAGACAACTATTTTACCTCTGCTTTGATTTCTTAAGAAACAAATATATAATTATTCTTCCAAAACAAACCCACAAAAAGAAGTGGCACAGGACTCGCAGCTGTTTGGAGGTGGCAGCCAGCGGATGGAAAGAGCAGGCTAATTCTCAGAAGGATCTGCGCGTTTCCACCCTCTCTGGCCGTCGGTGCATTTGTACCACCGCTTTCCCGAGTTCTCAGGCAGACAAATGATGTTTCCGTTAATAGCTCACGGCAGACCCATCCCACCCGCCTGCCCCTGCGCTCTCCTAACCACCCAGGGCGGGCAGGATTTGGCCTGTCATCAGGACCATGCAACACACGCTGGGTATCCCAGTAGTCAGGACGTGCTACTCCAGCGGCATTTGCCCTTCCCCTTCTCCCTCTAGCTCCGGCACCTCCCGCCTGGCGGTTTCGGCATTATCCCGGTGCCAGCTCTGTTGCTGCTCGTTGCTGTAGGGGATAGACTTTGTGTGGGTTGGGGAGCCGACGCCGATTCACATGTTTCTAGGTAACACTGTAAAGGCATCTGCTCATGCTTCCAAATGTACAATTACTTGGGCACTACTGTCAGCACACTCGATTAATTTTTAATCGAGAATGATAATAATAAGAGTGGGCACAAGAGAGAAAAAATTGTTCTGTAGGACAACAAGGCTGATTTTGCTGCACCTGGTGTTCATGGCCTCCCACAAGCACCCTCTCGAATTCACCTGTTCATCCCCACTTGCCCACAGCTAACCTGGCAATACTACCCACAGTATTTTTTAGGAGCATTGGAGCTGTGAAGCCTCAGGCTTGGGTTAGTCTCCTGGAACTGCAACATTTCACTGGGTCAGTGGCTTGACCACGCACTTGCAGACCTAGCCCCTTTGCTACAGACTGCTCCTCCAAACTCAGCCTTCAACACTGGAAAGATCATCCCTGAGCTACTGAACGGCATTTGAAACTTGTGTTCTCCCTGGACTCTACTGTTTTGCTTTAGAAGAATCATTTCAGTGTATTTTCTTGAATAGGCAGGTCATGTATGACCTCAGAGGAGTTGTTTGATTGTTTTTGCACTTTTTTTTAAAAAAGGAACTTTAATATCCAAAATTTAAGTAGACAAGCAAAAGCCTCCTAATTTCTACCCCAGGCAGCCCACAGCACATATGGTATCACAACACAGTTTAACCAAAAAGCCAGAGAAGGCAACAGTGATCCAAAAATTACATATATGGCCTGACCTTATCTGAACTTGACCACAAATCAAGTGTGTGGTTGAGCAGGGGGGAGGGGAGAAAAACAACAGCAACAACAACAAAATCAACAGGCATGAGTCTTCACCAGCCCTCCCTTTGCACAGGCTCTGCCACCTGTACTACAGCCATAAGATTTCAGGCCTATGCTTCTGGAGATAAAATTATGAACTATTATTGATTTGGCTACTGAACTAACACAGCCAACAACAATTGCAGCAACAACAACAAAAATCTGTCTTGCACCAAAACACTTGGTCAGGACAAAAACTTCCCCACTGAGCATTAGGTGGCCATAACCACATGTAAATACTGTGAAAGCAATAAGTACCAGTAGCCATTAATTTATATATTCTCAGCCTAAAGAAGCTATCATCAGATGTTAGAATCAGTAACCGAAAGAAAGAACATGACATACACTCTGTCTGGTTCCTCCTTCCATTCAAATCAAAGAAAATCAGTTCTTACCTGAGTATTCATATTTTCGTTGTTTCAGGTAACACATTATGCCATAATTTGAAAACACCCAAGAAAAGCCATGTAAGAATCAAACTCATAAGCAGCCAGAATCTGGACTTCACCCCAGGTAACTGCAAAAGTATATGCCACCAATACCTCACTTACCTACTTCATTCTAGTAAAGCTCTTACCAAAGCAAGCCCAAAGCTTTAGCACACCATGAGAGAGCGATTTCAAAGCTCCTGAGCCTATCAGGAGCAGCACACCTGCAGGTGCATTGGCAATTGACTTCTCATTTCAGCTTTTAGCTGCAGGTGTGCAAGGTGCATTGTGTTCCTTGGGACCTGTGCACACATAAACATCCTTAAATTTGGTTTTCCCATCTGGGTGGCTGAATTCAGAAACCACTCCAGACCCCTCTCAAAGTCTGTTCTTGCCTGGGGATCTAGTTAAATCACTTAAGGGGAAGTTGAAATCAAAGGTGGTTTTCTGTATCCAGCTGAAATGGATTGTTTAGTGATTACAAAAATGCAACCCTTCAAGAAGGCTTGGGGTCCTGTAGAGGAATAGACAGAACTGAGAGTAGTCTGCAAGAAAGAGAAATAAATAGTTTTGTGGGACAAATAGTTTTGTTTTTCTCTTTTTGCACAGCTACTAATGACATAGTAAGAGTGGCTTACAAAGAAAACATGCAAACATTTGACTGCTGTGAGTTATGCATTTTGGTAAGAGATAAAATAATAATTGGCTCGCCAGCAAGACCAAATCCCCAAGCTGCTTGTAGGATCATGATCATAGTGGTGTTGAGTCATCTCTTTTGCATAACTCTGTGTAGGCATCATTCCCAGCATACCAAGATCTGCGTTAGCGAATGGACTGTAAATCCAGCAGTCTTGGTAACCTCAACCCAGAGGAGCAAGGAAAGGTGGTCTCCTCCATCCCACGAAGGCTATCACATTTACCTCAAAGGCATGTTTGACATGAGCAACAACTTCCCACCCTCCTGCCTCTCAAGTATCTTTTCTTACCTTGTATCCTCACAAAACACTTTCCTCCCACTCACATCTACAAATGACAGAAGCTTTCAATTGACCGGGTCAGGTTGTTACTGGCCAGCTGGGCATTAATTTGTTTGCATAAGGATGTGTTGTTATCACTAGGATCCCTCCCTGCCTCAGTGAGTTCAAGGAGCCCTTGCAGCATTTCTAGCCTGCCCGATCACCTCGTTGTCACCTCCCTATGTGCTTGTAGTGAAAGTGCTGCTTTTCTCTTTGGAAGGGCAGGAACCTGCAACATAATTAAGTATGCCAAGTCAGTTCTGATCCAGTGTGTAGAGACCTTAGGGTAATTTGCTTCCTTTTATAAACCTGATCTTGATTTGCTTAATTTCTTTCTAGATGAACCTGAACACTGGTTTTCAATTCTCCTGGCTTCTAATTTATTATTTTTTAGACAGTTCATCCTTTCAGACAGAAATCATAATTATCAAAGGCCAGAAGAAAGAGCCTAGATTCAAATGAATACACATATACATATGCGTGTGTGCGTGTGTATATTAAGCTACTGCCTGTCAAAGTCAGTTTAATGAAGCTGGAGAGAAGCTTTTAAATAAAGTCATGGAGAATGTCAAGCAACATGAAGCAACCTAGTTAAACACAGAAAAACCTGTCCTCTCTTTCAGTTGGCTCCTGATTTATGTCAAGATGAAATAAATGATAATAATACAATGCTATTGGAGTCCACTCTGACATAAATATGAAGTGTATGCATTTAGAACCATAAAACACAGATGGGAGCACACTATCCATAAGTTCCAATCCATCTCATTTAAAACACACCCAAAGCACACCAAAAAAAGCTAGTATGAGAAATGAAGACTGAAATATTCAAACTGAACCTTCTTTCCTGAAGCATTTTTTTTTCTGAGAGGCTAATTTGTGCAAAATCATTTAAAACCAGAGACTGTCTGGCATACAAAAATGCCAATATAATGTTTAACCTTCATCAAATCTTAAGCAAAACCTCCCGGTACACATATGGGTTTTGCGTTGTTGTGCAAAGGCGCAACCCCCGCAGGCTGCGGAGTTGCGCTGCTAGACAGTGTGAACCGTCTCAGGAAACCCGGCCTACCCCAGCCTGATACACGGACACTGAGCACTGGCCCTGGGAGGAAATACCACTGGCGTGAAATGGTTGTGTACATCCCACATACGACTCTTTACTAGTTCACGTCCTGCGTGCCTGCGCACGAGCCACGGGGTTGCCCTGCGGGCAGCATGTGCGTGCAGCCATGGCTGTTTCCTTGTGCCTGATCATCTTCACTTTCTGGGATGGGAAACCTCAGTGAAAACTTATCTGAACACATCTGCAGAACATAAATTTCCTGGAAAGTGGCTATGGATAGTAGCTCTGACTTTTTCCAGTCTCTTTTGCAGCAAAGCATTCTGATCGTGAATATATTTGACTACAAATAATAATAAAGCTTACAGAAAGGAAATGAATATTTTTATACATCTCGCTTCAACAGATTCCAGTTTAATTCTTAGCCCTTCATTTGAGAAATCAGTTGTGAGGTTGATTGTATGCCACAATACCCAAGCCAATGAAGTTATGTTGATGCTAATTCAACAGCAAGTAGAAAGTGTAATTTAAAGCGATAACAAGACCAGCAAAGAACAGTCTTTGAATATTTTCTCCTACACATGACTTAAGATCTAATTACTGTTAGTAAAAGCAAACCCTTTGTGTCAGAGAAAGAGTGCTTACTTCAGTGGCTGCAGATTAAAACACTCTAGTTAGTCCTTTTTATATCCATAAAAAAAAATTAGCCTATAAATTCTTTTATACTTTTGATGAAGGTATTTTTGGAACTGCAATAAATTTCTCATTACATATAATACACTACTGTCGGATTTTTTTTATTTTTACCGTAAAATTATGTCTAAATGGGACAGTCCAATTATGTCTGATTTAATGTTCTAATGTAATCCTGTGTGATTATAGGAAAGGTCTTGGGTTATTTAACAAGTGACGCTTTGGATTTATTACAAAAGCGATATAGGACCTGTGGGAAGCCAATTAAACTTCCCTGGACATCAACTGCTTAGCAGTGTCCTCCTGCCACTAGCCTGCCACCTTACCTATAGCAATAACCAACTTGCTCTTCAGTGGCTGGGAAATTGGAGCTTAGTTCAGGACTGTAACCCCTAGGAAAGAAGAAGTCGAAGAAGAAACAAAGATTCCAGATTTCCACTGCAGACCTTGTCAAAATGACCACCCCGTGGTCGTTTTGTGGTCATAGCGAGGCCTCCTTGTTTCTGGCACCCCAAAGAGTCAGCGGCAGTCAGAGAGCGTACATGAGTGAATATGTAAGTGAATAAAAATCTTAAAGGCCAGAGAGGCCAACTCAACCTGCATTCGCTCACTTGAACCAGGTTCTCTCACTTCTGTACTTAAATAATTTCTACTGTCCAAATTATGCCTCCATCCGTGCTCACCATTACAGTGCATCTGTGGGAGTTTTCAGTGTAGCACAGTGCAGAATTTAGCTTGCAAAGTCATTAGGCTGGTAAAGATGTGTGAGGAAGGCTGACCCTAGCTGGGCTGCCAGGGCTCAGGTGGAGAGCTGCTAGGGCTGGCAATTAGAAAAAGTAACTTTTAATTGCAAATGAAGCAGATTTGTTCTGGGGTTACTGAGAGGCAATAGACATGGCACCATGTGATGGCTGTGTTATAGCATCATTTTCAAGAGTAAAACTTGCACCTGAAGATGGATTTATTGGAATTTTTACAGCTGTACTTCTGGTCATGAGATATTGATTTTACAGCTAGATATAAATGAGTTAAAATAAAGGGGGGAAAAAATCCCAAGCTTTATCTCAGTGACCAAAGCTATTTCTGCTGTAGGAGCCTTTTGCTCACACAGGCATGTTAGTACTGCTTTGTAGTACAGCAGCCCTTGTGAAATCAAGCTGTACAAGTTTAGCATCACTCCAGCAAAGCCACCTGCAGAAGTAAAACTTCCTAGGAGAAGTGCAGTTTTAGTGGAACAATTCTGTTTATATAGGAGCGTCCGCTGGTGTGGTTATGACGACTAGAGATTACACCTCTCTTTCTCCTCACCAGAGAAGATTCATTCTAGTGCCAAGAAAACCTACAGACCAGGCCAGAAGCAAAAGTTGAGTTAATCTGAATATAGATGAGCTCATTATGATCTCTCTCTCTCTTTTTTTTTGCCATTCTTTATACATAAGCAAAGTGAAAGTCCCATTATGCTAGAAACTCCCAGCACGCAGCTTCCTGCTACTGGTTTCTAACTGGAAAGCAGCTTCAGTGGTGGAGGCAGTGAAGAATGGGCAGGTGCAGAGAAAAAAAGGAGAGATCAGGGGAATAGCTGCTCATCTTGGGACATGTGCTAATCTTTTTTACCTTCAGGTGTACCTAAATCATTTAAACGCTGTGATCAGCAGCAAAAATGTTGCCCCAAAACCCTCATGCTGCCTCAGCCTGAATTGCGACCCTTTATATAGTCCCCTTCAGTCCTCAAAAATCTTACATTCGTGTTATTTCTTTATTGCTTGTTTGTTTTTTTTCCTGTACTAAAGGCTAGCTCTGCTGGCGCCGCTACCTAGCCCCATTCATGCTCATCAGATATAAAGCAGAGCATATGATGCACTTTTCCACAGCATTCAAGCATGAACTATTGTTCACTCTCGATTCCCTTTACTCTGTTTTGCTCCATAACTTTTCCCAGTGCAGTGATCAACCCTCCCTCCAATCAGCTTTATCACCTCGCCGACAACACCGCTCCGCAGGTCAGTCCCGGCGGCTGCGAGATCATGGTGGTTTTACACCTCCAGCCCGCTACTCCGCAATGCCCCTGACTACCCGGCGAGTGACGGTCCCAAGGTTGCTTGTAAACTAGTGTGTCTAGTTCAGCCAGCAGGCTGAACCTGCCCTGGGTAGTAAATTTGATCTATTTTGTACTTAAGTAGGAATGTCAACTGTTAAATCCATTCCTTGCTAAAAATAAAAGCTGCATAATAAGCCTGATACTGTAGATCACTTTAAACCAGATACTGTAATCCCCAGTTGAGACAGATACATGGCCTATTAAATTAAACATAGATTCCTTTAAATTGCATACCGAACCTCTCTCAGATCAGACTGACTCCATTACTTTACTCAGTAAATAGAAATATTGAACTTCTGTATACTTTCAGACATGATGTATATAGTTACTTACCAGCTTTTGTATATGCATGTTATATTAGCCAAGGTACAGCACGAAACAGAAAAAATGTTGACAGTATTTTCAAACTTAAATGCTTGATACCATCTTCCTAAATGTATAGTTAATTTGTTTAACAAAATATGTCTTTTTTTTTCCCTGAGGAGGAGAGTTACTTCCATTTGACATCTATGGCATGTAACTGTACTCAGCCCTTCAAAACAAAAAAATCATCCATATTAACATGCTGATAAATTATTTTAGATACCCACATTTGAAAACATTATCTTAATGCCCGAAAAAAAAAAAAAAAAAAAACAGCTGACAGCCTCAGGAATGCTCTTGTTTTAGAATAATTCCACTGAGATCATCCAGATTTTCCTGGGAAACACATATTTCTGAAGAATTTGCAGCTCAATAAACTACTTTTTTGTTGTTATTGTATTTTACTACTTTCTAGCTGTCTTCAGTCTGCCATTGAAAAGTTGCTGTAGGAATTTATGCAAAGGAAAGGTTGACAAGAGCACGAGGATGACGACAGGAACGGATACAGCCATGTGGCCTGGTCTGTCGAGAAGTGTTCGATCATGCCAAGACTTCAGAGTTCTGCTCGTCTTTTTATGCTTTCTAATACGGACAGAAGAATCAGTACCGACTTTATATAGATTACTGCAGAAAGAAAGAAGCAGGTTATGCATATTTTATGCCTATGTGGCACCTACTTAATGTGTTTTACCACTCACTGAACATGGGCTGGACGTTGCATTATATCATTATGTACAGGGTTAAAGCAGATTACTGCTGAGTACCCACACCCAGCGTTTCGCAGCTGCTCTCTCGCTTTGGCACACAGTCAGGGCTTTCTTCCAACACAGCTCAGCAAAACTGCTACCTCCGTGTCTTGCAGCAACTCTCATTTATTTATTCAGATTTATCACCACACCTATCAAGCTTCTCTCGCTTCTCTCTTTTATATGCTCTTTTTTCTTTTTGACTCCCCAAGCCTCTTCATCTCCTGAGCTGCTTTTCTGAGGACTCAGTAAACTGGGGCTCTTTATAATTTTTTGGGGTGCTGGAGCAGCGCTGGGATTCCAACATAAAGCTCTAAAACAGGAATGCCAAATGGGATCATAGGCATCTGAAAAGCAACCAGCCAACTGACCAAACAAATGAATAAGCAAAAAACTAAGCAGGTTATATGAGGCCATCATCCAGGTGGTTGCAACAAATAATGTTTGCACTTCTCGAATGAAGATAAATCAAGATGATGCAGTCTGTAACAATATTACAAGGGTAATATTTTCCCACGCATTGAAATGAAGTTCTCTTAAGCAATTCCTGCCTTGGATGAGTCACTATGAGTTTTGGATGATTTATTCAGTTTTATGTCTGTCAAGCAAGAATGGAGGAAAAATCTTATTCTACACTCCATGTGATTCTCATATGCTGAGTACCATGCTGATGCAATACAGCACTTTACTCCACATCTCACCCAAGTTACAGGATGCTCTCTCTCTCAGTAAGTTTGTGGTTTTGCAAACAGCACATAAGAAGAGATGAAGGTGAAGCTCCTTTGCTTTGCTCTGTGAAGACCCGTGCCTGAGCTGTGTGCTCTGTGTGAGGCACTGAGAAGATGAAGGATGCCGGCTGATGGCAGTGGGAAGGCAGTGACACCTTCCTCGGAGGGTGTGGTATTGGAGTAGCTGTGGCTAGGAGGAACGGAAGCCATTCTTCTGAGAGAAAGTGTGAAATCAGCCTATCTGTTGGTGAAGCCACTTCAGGGATACGCTTCAGCAATAAGACATGACAAGCTGTGAATTACAGTGCATTAATTCAAGCCTAGCATATTGTCAAGTATGGGGCCAAAGGGGTAAGGGCCATCCATACAACTAGGTGTGAATTAATTCACACGAGGAGTTCACACACTGAAGTGTCTTATTGTGATAATAGATTTAATACTCCTAAAATGTTATTTTTAAATATCTATATATTATTAATTAAGATATAAGACTTATGCTTCCTGAACACTGAATTATATCTCAATGAAAACGTTGCTCAAAATTCCTATTAACCCAGAAGGTCACTCAATTTCTCCTGCCCATTTCATAATAATAAATAGTACAAACTATTCAAACCGATCCATCTCTTTGTTACAGGAACTATCATCGTTCAAAGGGAAATCCCTCTTCCTGTATGTAAAATTGATGCTCAACTATGTGGTTGGATAAATGTTTCCTGCATATAGATATTCAGCCTACATTTCTGGATTTCTTTTTGATAAGCAAGTACTGGCTACCACTGAGTGAGTATGTGCAAAAACTACCAAGAGGAAAGGCGCCTGTGCAGAAGCTCTAATCGATGAGCTTTGCTACCTGTCAATTCATATTTCCAAAGTGCTTGCATTAAAGTGAAAGTCACAATGTATGCACCAATTAATAAGAAAAATACATTGGGCTTTTTTCTCTTGCCAGTGGAGGTCAAGGTACTCTAATTTTAATAGAGTGTCATCCAGAGAAGACTTAAAAAACCAGACTGGGAGGAGCCTAGCCATGAGGGAAGTCTGTCGAAGCTGATGGGAATTGCACAGAATGGGTCAAACTCATTCTGCTCTACCAGGAGTGAATTTGGTCCCCTGGGAACAGTTAAATATTAAATCCATTTCTGGTTTGTTTTTTTTTTTGTTTGTTTTTTTTTTTTTAACTGAGTCTTGGGCTTCTGAGCTGTTTATAAGAGAAAATGATATAGTAAATTATGCAAGATAAACGATACAGTCTGGCAGTGTGAGAAATCTACTATTCGTAACTAATTCTAATTTTTTAAGCTACTGTATGTCATAGCTAAAGCGGCACATGCTATCACTGAGCTGTCTTTGAGATTTACTACTTGTGTTAGCGTTTCATCTCTGGTTTGTTTAAAATGTTTGGGGAACTTGAGTCTATGGTGCTGTGCTGAGGCTGTGAGCTGCATATAAAAGGCTGCAAGCGCCCTTCTGCATCTGGGTGGATGAGCACAAAGGTTTGCTGTAGAGGCAAATTGAAGTGAATGACCAACAGTCACTTAAATCTTTCTGTATCAAAGACTGCTGTATCAAGGGGTGACAGTGGAAGGCCTTGGCATGGGTGACAACAAGCTTTTGCAGCGCTCAGATCTGAGGCTCGGCACAAAGGCAGCCCCGAGAACCGCGAGCTCTCCGGGCACTGGCTTAGCAGACCTGCTTCCTCTTAAGACGGAAGACTTCCAAGCAAAGGTTTTTACATTTTATTGATCTTTGTCTTTTATCTTTCTCTGCAGCAAACCTTTGCAACAGCACAAACATTTTATTAGACAGTTACACTGTTGTGGCTGCTGTATATTCCTTACTGAGTACACCTTTTCTATGTCATGTAATTTTTTGCCTTACAAAGCAAGTTAATAAATTGAATAGTTATAAGCTTTGATGGCATCACATTCCAGCTGCACTCTCTGAGAGGCCATGTTCCCCAAGATGTTAGGAGCCAGAGCCACTCTGACCTCATTTACTGGGCGAGCTCTTGAACCACAGACCCCAGAGCACAGTGAAACCGTTGTCTCCTCTCGGGACAAGCCGTGGTGGCTGAACCACAGCAGCACAACCTTGGATGTCCCATAGCATTTCAGGCTGTGGGACACGAGTGCACACTGAAAGGAGACAGTATCTAAGTATCTGGGAGAAAAGTCTATGACAGGTTTATTTGATATTTTTACTGGAGACCATACAATTACTGGAATACCTGGATTTATTTGAATGGAAGTATTATAGAAATATTCTCTCCAGCGGTTTCCTGTTTGAAGAGGAAATTTCATTTTGCAGCCAAAATTTTGTCAGAGGGTCACAGCCTTTCTCTCAATGCTGAAAAACTGCTGGAACTCACCCTTGAATAAAATAAAAATCTTCCAAAAAATATTAACTCCCCTCACCCCAGCCCGAGACGGAGGGTCTGCTCCACACCATGCACTGCTGCCAAGGCCAGCTCAGTCTGGAGGGCCAGCACTGGGGCCAGCAAGCCCAAACTGGCACATGGACATGAGGCCACACAAGGCAGCTGCAGCTTTCTCATCAAAACCATACAAACGGCTGCATCTCACCAGAAGCTACTTTGGGGCTTGACACTTGGAAAGACAGACACAGAGTAGAAATACAAACAGGAAATATATGTTTGCTTTATTTCTGAAGGCAAACTCACAGTGAGCAATTATCGCTGAGGGTGCACACCAGCACGCAACCCTGACGCCAGTACTAGCAGGCACCAGTGGCTTCAGAAAAAGAGCATCACAGCTGTGACTCAGGTCAAGCTGTACAGGATCTACACTTGTGCAAAATCCAGCCAGGCTTTGTTTTCTCATAGCATTACTTTCAGTTGCTGACTTGTTAGTGTAGCCTTTTAAATATGCAAAACATGTGGCTAAAATGGGAATTCAGAAGTACTGATCTGAACGCTTCACAGTTTCGTTTTGGAAATCTTGGTGGCTCGGTACACCCTTGTTCGACCCTGTTTCCCCCCTGTGGAAGCAGCTGCCATGTCCACCACAGTGCTAGTGTGTGTATTTAAAACTTGATCTCCCCTTTGATTATGCTACAGGAAAAAACAAACTAACAGCATAACAATCCTGTTCTTTCTTTTTTGTCCCCCAGAATCTGAATTGCTAGACTTGATCAGAGCTAGGGTCCACCTAGTCCAGTTTCCTGTCTTTAATAGCAGCCACAACCAGATGCCTTGGAAAAAAAAACATAAGAAATCCTGTTTTGGACAAATAGGGAATAATCTACCCTTCTTGATAGGTTCATCTTAATCTGTAAGAGTGGGAAAGTGTTTGAAACTCTGAGGTATGAGTTTTTATATCCTTTCTGCAATTCTCTTAGCATTAATTATTGTAACTCTGGCACCTCTCAAAACTTGTTGTAACATTTGGCACTGTTGAGAATAAAGTGTGTTGAAAGAAGAGAACAGGACTTCTAAAAAAGCTAAGGCACTGCTGGGATTATTGACTCAAAGACCTCAGTGAGGGAACATAACACAGGGTCATGTTTCCCAGTAATAACATGAGTGGTTGACTTCCCAGCATAAGGAATAACTGGAAAAATTGGAACTCATGTTGTTTTGGATGAAGCCCAAGAAGTTACTGGAGATTTACAATTAGATCATGCAGAAACTGTGGGCTGATTTGGTTTCATTTCTTCAAACAGATGTTGGAGAGGTCCCACAAGAGGTGGTGTGGAGGGCGGCTATATTAGTAACTGAAATAAGTGTAGCTGATTCCAATTTAATACTGTATTTTAGGCATTAAAATCACTTTCCAAAGTGTAAATACCATGCATATTAATTATTCCATGGTAATTTTCTAGCCTTACAATTAAGCCATTTCTTCTCCAAAAGAACATATAGAGTTGTGCTTAGATTTTCAGCAGGTCCTTCTCTTATTGGCAGCAATATAATCTATTCCACCTTCAATTATGAGCTCTTCTGACTAAGAAGAAAAGTAACAGTCACATCTTTATCAGATCATCTGGAATGGGCCAGCAGCACATTGCATCAAAATATGAAGTGGAGAACAGTTCTGCAGGGCCAAGGCTAGCTCTACCTTTCCACCTTTAATCCCTGTGATTCTTAGGTGCAGTTCGTAAATTGTCACATGTCATAAGTATTTGCAGAAGATACATGAATTACCAAAAGCTGAGCACACTGAGATGAATTTAGGCAGTTCTGTGGCTGTTGGTCAGTGTGGTTTTGTAGAACAGTATTTAACTTTCCCCTGGGAGTGGGAATCTCTTGGGCTGAAGGATGGCATGTGGTGCAGTATCTGATGGGCTCTCTTGGACTAATCATCTATTTATTGTCTCATATGGTCAGCTCCTGTGCTTGGCTACTAATGCTACCAGTCTGGCTTTACCCAGTTGTCCTCAAGGACCATTATTTCGTGTGGTTATAGCCTTAATTATATTGTACAGTACCAGGAAGCAAGCAGACTATTTTCCAACTGTCTGCTGTTAACAGAAACCCAGTATCACCACCAGCACTAAATGCTGTAGTCAGAAATCACATTATTTAGACAACAATTGCATTTTCTTTTTTCCTAAGGAAAAAAAAAAAAGATATAACAAAACCAAAGCATCATTTGATGTACCTAACTCTGGTGTTTCTTCTGTAAACACTGGAGGGCCCAGGGAGCCCTTGAAAAAACTCAGCTCGGCACCTGGTCCCTCACAGGACTCCCTCTGGATTCACTGGGAGTCCTGCATGAGGAGCAGAGATTGAACAAATCTCACTGTGGCTGACCCTTTTTTCTTACACAGGCACCTACCAGAAATAAATTCCCTCTGTGCTTTTGACAAAACACAAATAAGCTTCTAGGACTTTTGCAGCACTATCAATGTCCTCGCTAAAAATAGAGCTCTAGCTATTACTGAGCTTAACATCGGGAAACTATCAGCACATAATAAGAGTTCAACCTGCTGACAAGGTATTTCTCCCATGCTCTTGTGGTGAAGATTAGCCAACCCTTTTGTCACTCCATTAGTCACCTCTTGTATTTGGAAGACAGTAACCAATAAATAAGAAACCAAGTGAATCTTGTAGCAGTTTTGCTTGTTCATAACATGGCTGTAAACTGTTAATATTCATGTTTCTAAAGTGAAGGACTTAGGTGCTCATGACACAGTCACCCTGTCCCACCTGAACATAGAGAGCTGGATTACGTAGCATGTGCCAGCTGAAGGGAATTAAGGGCTTGATACTTAATTAGCCATGGTTCACTTTTATATAGTTTAGTGGGAGCTGAACGGACACAGCCTTGCAGGCTGGGGCTCCAAATGGCTGAATTAACTTTTAGACACTTCTGAAATTCTGCTCTGATGTGTATTTAGTAAAGTGAAATGAAGACTATGGAATAATCAATCCCTTTATCCTGTGACAGGTCACTTGCTTATTTTAAAACTGTCTTGGCTGGTTGATTATTTAATTTCCTTGAAAGCAAGAAAAATAATCATTGTGAAAGTTGCTAATGTACTCCAGGTGAAACACAGCTAAACTGTTCATTCCAATATTCACATTAGCCAAAATATGCTCACAGCTTTGTGTTTTGACCCTTTGCTCCTTCCACGTCATGAAGTAACTATAAAAATGATTAAATGATTTTAAACTATTGAATTCTAATTTTTTAAATGATTGACTTGACATTTCAATTCAATCATTTCAACCTGGGTTGAAATTTATTCCACAGTCTTTTTCTTAATTTGTTGTTCTAACTTTGCGGTTTACATGATTGTCACTAAATGAAGAAATCATTAACCAATGCTTTAATTGAATGTCATGCTTTGTATGCAATGCACTACAATAGGGCTCCACATTTATTCATTATGAATGAATCAAAACATGTGGAATGCGACTTTTCTCATTCTCCTGAATTTCAATACAATTTGGGACTTTTATAGAGCTTTTTTTAAAAGCCCAGGTTCACGTGCATTTAAATAGCATTGATGGAATCATAAAAGGAAGCTGTAATTATACTGTCAAATTTATTTTGTTTCTTCTGTGCATTTCTAGGAATATTTAGAGCTGCTTTATGTTTCTGCTACCAGATAAACCAATCTTGATTGCAAACTGTATAAATTAAATAATCAGTTACTTTATATGTGCTATGCCCTTTCACAGCTTCTAAGCTCACACATACTGTAATAAAAGAATAGCAATTGCTCTTTGCTGCTACTCCCATGGATACTTTTGGTGAGTTATATTGGCCTAATTGCCATTTCATGCCTCTACATCTAAAACATGTATGCTTTCACCACCACATAGTTACAACTATTTAAGAGGAATGTAATGTCCACTTAGTCTTCACCAGGAAAGCACTCTGCAGCCAGAAATGCTTCAGTCTTCCCAGAAGGAATATATTTATATTTCTCCCTTCCCTCCTCTGCACAAAGCAGACAGCTGTCTCTCTGGCTCCACGGCAGGGGAAGTCCCATCCCACCCCATCCCATCCCTAAAGGGTATTCTCAGGGCACACTTGAAAGAAATCCAGGCAGTTCTCCTGTACACTGGAGTGGTTGAGATATTCAGCATAAAACGAGGAAGGTGCAAGTCCAATTCCTTACTTTAATTGCAGGAAGGGACCCCACATTTTCTGCCATTTGGACAGAGTAATGGACAAGATGAGCTCTCACGGTCCTCTTTAGACCTATTTTGATGACAAACATGCACAAGAAAATGAACACCCACAAACAAGACTGAGCATGACTCCATAAGCCAGTGGTTAGATTGGTCATCCAAGGAATGGGGAGACCTGAATTCAGATCTTTGCTGTTTGTTTTCTTTTTCCTTTTCTTTTTCTTTTTTAGTGTTAGCCCTGGATTTCTAGAAGGATTGTGCAACTATGTAATTACATACAAACCAGAAATTTTCAATTATTAATATTACAGTCAAATGTTTTCTTTACTTGTAGATTGAAACAGATGTCCATTTTTCAGCCCATGACTGCATCTGTGTCAATGTTCTTGCAGCACAGAGTACAGAGGCTGAGTTATTAAAAAAAAGGGGGTATGGCTATGGAAAGGATCCAAACTAATCAAATGGAAGTAATTTCAATTATATAATCAAATAGTTATATTTTAATTATAATTGTTGCCACAGGGCAGCCTAGGATTACTTTGTGTGAACCTCTACTTAAATGTTTATTTCTGAAAAAAAATATTATAAGGCATCTATGGCAATTTCATCATTATTAAGTAACTAAAAAGAATCTACAGTTAGCCAAGGGACCAGTGCAATTACCTACATCATCTTTCAGAACAGTAAAATGTAATAATAAGCCACAATGAGAAACTGGAGCCTTAGAAATGAATCAGATGGCACTAAAAGAGATTCACTGACATGGAGCTCAGGGCTTACTGAGCTGTTATTTATTACAAGGCTAGATTTTTTAAGCTACACCAGTGAAAATACAGCAACAAAAAATATTGCACCAGAATTAATTGTACAGATTCACTCTTCAAGCAAAAATAACTAGCAGGAAGCAGTCTTAAAATGAAGTTCAGAATTCAGAAAGCTTAATTCATTTCCCTAAATCTCCAGGGAAACCATCATTTCTCTAACAGAGGGCTGAGCAAAACTCACAGCCCACTCCTCTTTACCATTCACATCCCACCACCCTCCATCTACCGCTCTGGGGAGCCACGGAAGTTCTCCTGGAGGCCACCGACCCTGCTCCTACCTGAGCTGTGTGTATGCATGCTGACAAATCTCCAGCCTCTGGGACCCAGACGACAAGCATTTGGAGTTTTAGAAAGAGGGGTGGATCAAGAGAAGGCTTTCAGAGAAAATCAATCAAATTTTTACTGCCATTCAGTTAAACAACATTTTGAATATAAAAGGCAGGCATATGTAATCTGATTTTGGAGTTCTGACTGAGTTTTGCTCTCTATGGAGGATCACCTGGAGCAGAACTAGGCCACCTCCTGCCCCAATTCTGTTTCCCCTCCATTTCACCCAAAACGGGATATCAATAGGCACTTTTCAGGGTGAGAGCCACAGAAAACCCCCCAAAATGGCATATTCTGTATTCTATCACACTGGACTACAAAAAACAGGCCTTCACAAATTCTGCATGGCAACAAAGAAGAAACTGCAAGGCTGCATCCCATGGGTTAGAGAGGAACTGTTTTCGTCCCTTTGAAGTAGGATGGAGATCCATGGATGATAAGGAGCAAAGCATCTATGGCCAACACTTGAAGAAAAGATCTCTTAACTGAATGTGGGCTGTACTGGTTGAGAAACTAAAACCTTACTGAAGAATGTAAAAAAGGGAGAAGTAGCAATTTTATTCAGTAGCAATATATCCACTTTGTTTTGGATAGAAACAACAAATAAACCTCTTGAGAAAGCTTTTATTTTAGTGTTGTTTCTTGGGAATAAAATTGGATTGGAGAAAAGTGTGTTCTTCTATTTCTAAACCCATATTGTCATCACCCCCCCCCCACACACACACGCACACTTTTACATCCATAGCATGGTTTGGATGCTCTTCAGTCAGCCTTTTCTAAACCCCAATGACTCATCTTAGAACTGCCCTATTATTGAAAAGCTTCTGGTCTCAGGGAAAACATTTCATTTAAATACTCATATTGGACCAGAATTTTCTAAACATTGACTCAGACTCCACCAGTGGAATAACTTAACTCTTCTCCTGATCACACCCCCACTATCACCACGTGCACACACTTTCTCTCAAAGGTAATAAAAAGATTCAATAATGATGGAAAATCCTGCTGTATTTTAGGGTGACAGACAAACTATAGCCTAAAATGTTTAAAAAAACATATATAAAGAACATTTAGTAACATTTAGTTGGGTATATTATTTATGCAGAAAGGACACAAAATGGAACATATTATGAAAACTTAATGTAAACTTTACTTTCTTTCTACAATACAAAAGCAAAAATCACAAAGCACCCAGTAAATGCTCTAATGGCAGGTTGAGACCAGCTTTTGAACATCTTATTGCTTTGAGAAAATTTATTTTCTGTGTTCAAAAATAATTGCTAGCCTGAATCTTAACATGTCTTGCTGCTGCAAAAAAAGAGTTTATTCCAAGAGGGCACTGGAAAATTGTAGAAGGATTTTCCTGATGGGTCTTAATATTTTGTTATGACTCCTCAACCTCTGTATCAGCTTCTGAAGAGTTTATTCACTCTGAACTCAGTTTTGTGTGCTATTTTGCCTCTTATGCAATTGCTATTAGCTTTATAGCTATTGTTTTTCCCTTAATGCAACTGCTTAGAGAGCAGGTTTCATGCTTTTAATATAATTTTTTTAAAAAGTATTTCTTGCCTGAACAACTGCCAGATAGTGGATAGTTTCACTATGTAGTTTCACTTAACTTTGGCTTTATATTACAGAAAACAAACACACAAAAACATGTAGAAGACTTATGGCTGGATTTTTCTCACCTTCTTCACATACAGGCTTATATTCATCCAGGACAATCTCACTTTGGAAATCTACCATGTGCAACAGCACCATTTAATTATTGGATAATTACTGCCTCAGCCAGAACCTTTTCTGAATAAGATCTACTCAGCCTGGAGGAGCATCAGGAACAAGTTAGAGCTTCCTCATTTGATCCACCTGTCTGTGCCAGGCCCAGCTCAACCCTGAGTCATTTAAGGAAGAATAGATGTTGCTCCATTTACGCTGTCCTCACTGAGAAGCTATCCATTTACACTCTCTTGCTCTCGGCCTTTCTGTATATCCATTTCCCTTAGACTGCCTTCCCGTACTTCCTCCACAGACAACCGTGCACAGGAACCCAGCTACAGAAAGATTTTAAGATGGTGCTGTATGCACATTTTGTAGTTCCTCTTGTGCTATTAGTGTCGTGGCGTTACTTACAAAGTATGTTGCTGTTACTGTCCTAGCATTAATGTGACGATCAATGTCATACAGCTCTACTACAGTGTTACGCATCGTGTGGGCTTGCAGAACAACATAGATTTTGCAGTCAGGCCTAAAACACATCCTTGTTCTTAACCTTTTCATAGGCCATGATCCTTCCTTCGGAAATAAAGCTGGCTAGAGCCAATCAGGCTACATGCAGGCAGAACAGGCAGAGCAAGTTCATTTACACGACCTCATCACAAGCTCTCATTTAAACATTCGCATCACATCAAACCACATTTACACCTTTTTTTTGTGATATTATGAGAGACCATATGCAGGACAGAAATAATAAACCTTCATAGGGAGCTTTTTATGCCACATCCTGAATACATTATTGCGGGATCATGGCCTGCAGGAATATGTCATTTGTGTTGACTAGTGGCATTCTAGTAAATCTCTCAGTGCTTCTAATGGCGCTGCGTCTACCAGGATTATAAATCACCTGACCCTGTTCAATGTTTCTTACCACCACGAGGGCACAAATTGTCTAAGTACTGTAGTGATGGCAAATTTTTTGAAGGATGGATACTTAACACTTTCTGAAAACCATATCCCTTTTGAATGTCACAAGTTAGGATTTCTAAATCGTTAGCTGATTTATACACATTAAATACCACTCTTATTAATATATTTAAAGCACTTGCATCAGGTTTAAAATTCTGACCTGTAAGTCACACTGAAAGACATTGAGAAAAGGAGTAAGTCAACACCTCTCTTCTTTTTCTATCTGGTTTCACTGACTGTGGCTGGAAGAGGTCTGTGGTATCCCAGATCTGCTGTTTTATCATTTATATTACTTTCCCCTCACCAATAAAAGCTGAGTCAGCTTTGATGTTCTGGTCTTAATTGTTATAGCACATTGCGTCCCACAAGACAGAATATGACACCACTGGTACATAATTAAAAGAAAAACATCAGGACACTGGAAGGACAGGTTGATACAATGAAAGGGAAAGCAGCCTAGGAGCCACATCTGCTCTGACAAATAGACTCTTTGGCTAGTAATTAAAATATACACAGCAGATTTGGAATAAAAATTGAATAAACAGATAATTGCACAAAAGTCATGGAAAGGTGCAATGCAAAATTTTAGTTTGCTTAGCCAATTGGTACAGGGCTACACAACTCCTCTTAAGGTCCCTGATTTTTTCAGTGCTTTCTTTCTGATGCTTTTCATATCATGGGTTTCAAATAAATCCTTGAAATGGAATTAAAAATTAAATTGTCAGTATTGTTTGCTAACCAAAAATAGAAAGCCACAAAACTTGTTCAGACAAGTTAAATATTTTGATTTCACTCCTTCCTTTTCCTTTACACCCTTTACCTCCCCCTTTCCACTTTTAAATTTAAGTTAATCCCCAAAATGTCACAACAAAACATCATTAACACTAATGGAAGAGCACAGAGTTTGACAAGAGCATGTTGAGTCTGAAAATTCACTAAAACTGATCTTCTTTTCTAAACCTTTTGGATTTGATGACTTGCAGCTTCCAAGGATGCAAAATGAAACAACGTTTTATGGGAAAATTCTATACCATAGAGCTCACCATAAAGCAGAGTCCAATGTTGGCGGGACCCCGATTCTCCTGCTCTTCACGCCCACTGAGATGTGCAAAGAACAGACTCCCTCCTCTCAAATACGCAAGGAGAAGACAGCAGGGATTTATGGCAGGAGGGAGATACTCCAATGTGTACCATGCCAGGACTATATTACTTCCCGTGGAAGAAGGAGGGGATTTAAAAACAGAGTTTCCTGTTCTGTTCTCACAGTAGTGTGATTTAGGGTCTTTTTTGGCTTTAGCTGCACATCCTCTCCCTGTGAGCAAGAGTGGAAAATCAAGGGGGGGGGAGTTTGTTCTTGTTTTTGTTTTTTTGCTGTACAGGAATTTTGAGCACGTCTTGTCTTGTTTTTCTCAGAGGTAGGCTGGATGGTTCCATCCTCTTTGGGAATCTCACTCGTCCCCTCGCAGGTCTGAGCTCATTTCTGATACGCAGTGGAAGCATCCATGTGCACCTTTACCCCTAAAAGCAGGGCTCAGTGAGCTAGCGTGACAGCTGACACGAATGTGGAGCTGCTTATATTTGCCAGTTTGGTCTCCACCTCCCCCACACGTAACAACCTTGTACCCCCTAGGTTTCTTATCAATCCACGACCACATGCCACATTTCTCAGTCAAATAATTCTTCACCTGTGACTTCAAAAAATCATAAAAGAAGACATCTGCAATAGTTCAGCAGCCCTGGCATGACACAATCAGTAATGGCCACTGGCTCCTAACTCTTCAAAGCACACTCCATTTTCATGTAATTGAGAAGCAGGTTAAGTTTGCACAGATTATATGGCTGGTTTAATGAAGTTTAGTAAAATGAGCTCATTAATGCAGCTTTCGAGGGAACTTCCATTTTCTACATCGCAAGGCATGATTTTACAATCTTTCAGCACTAACATTAAAATCTCTCAGATTCTGCCATTCTGCTAAATTGTAGAGTGCATGTGGAAACTCCAGAAGTTCCTCTAATTGCTTGTAAAAAGCAATTGCCATCCTCTGCTTATGTGAGATGGCGCTGCAATTGGCAGTTCCTTAACTGTGGATGGGATCTGCTGCTCTTGCTCCCATTTGCTTATTTTAGGAATATAATGAGGAATGTGGTACTTTAAAAAAATGAGGAAAATCTGAAAGTGACTCAGATATTTCATAATGATGCCATATACATACACACACACTTTCATGTTTTTTTAAACACCCACAGTTGAGTACTTCTAAGTACTGCATGACTTCTAATTTCTATCACACAGTTGCTTTATCACACCGTTTAAAATCTCCCAAGGTGGTTTGAAAAGAGGTGTTTTCTTAGATTGTCAGTACAACACTGCAGAAAAGCAAGCAGGTGCTACTGTGGAGTGAGTATGCAAACCACATGCTGGAATAAAATATCTAACATGAAGGTTTCTTATGTGTCTGTAAGATATCCAGAAGCCAATTAACCTGCTTATAGCTTGTGCAAAAAAACCCATTCCACTGTCTTGGACAGAATGGAAATTAATTTTGTCTTCACTCTCAATGGCCCAATAGCGCCTGTGAAGTTGCTGTTATCAGAATGGGAAATGCCCACTGGAATGATAAAATGTGCCATCAGATCATTGGCTCAGGTATCTGCCATATTTTATTTGAAGCATCAAGCCTGCTGGAGGTGGTTAAATTTCTCCAGATGGCTGTTTTAATTTAAAGTCTGCCTAGCTATATGTAATGTAAATCAAGACAAGCCAAGGAGCTCAACAGTTTTGGAGATCACCACTGTAGGACATCAGAAGGTGTCAGTATGGAAAACAACACAGGAAAAGAATGAGGAAAAAGGAAAAACTTGTGTTTGAGAGGAGTTTAAGTTCTTGCTGACAACAAGTGAACAGATCGACATTCAGAGGTGGAGAGCAGAAGGCACGCGCCTAATTTTTAACTTATTCCCTTTTTGTTATAAAAGCAGGAGGCTAACATAACTCTGTATTAAAGCAAAAAAATCCAGCTATATTAAAGCAAAAAATCCAGCTATGGTGAAGTGGCTCAAGGATATTCCTTCAAAGGAAATGGAAACTCTATCTTTTAAGTCTGTGTATGCCCTGGCAACCTTCAGGATACTTCAGATACTTGGCAGAAGCAACAGGCAACAACGGGGTTGTTTCCTCTTTCTCCCACTGTGTCGCTGTTTGAAGGGGGAGCAGCTGTAGGGCAGATCTTCCTTTATAATAAAGGAGGTACCATCCCAAAGCACTTTTCCCTCCTGCTGAGTCCCAGGATACACCCACTAGGCAGGGAGACGGAATCCTGTCCTGAGAAGCAAAACTTCCCAAAGACATGAGCAGGAAAGAATGTTTTTTGTTTACCATTAAAAAGAGAAGTGTACTCCTCACAACCTTTTCTGACTAAAATATTTAGGTCAAATGAGCAGCTAGCTCATACTGAAGAAGGTAGCAATTATCTTCACCTCTCTAAATAAGCATCAATCACTGCTTAATTAAGGCCACAATGTAAATGGGCAGCACAAGACTTCTCTACAGAGGAAAAGCTCACGTTGTGTATAGCTATTGCCTTTTCCTAACATGTGCTTTGGTTTACATCCACATACAGGGGCTTGGGGTGACAAACAACGTCAT
Source organism: Rhea pennata (assembly GCF_028389875.1). Lineage (NCBI taxonomy): Eukaryota > Metazoa > Chordata > Aves > Rheiformes > Rheidae > Rhea > Rhea pennata. Next base: position 14,293,153 of record NC_084673.1, on the reverse strand, counting down.
TACTGGGAAAGAGTAAACAGCTCTCAGAGAATAATTTACATGATTTAATATAGCCTGACTTTCTGTTCATAGAATATTTGTAAACAGGTTGTGATTTTCTTCAATCATTCAATTGAATTAACTTGACTATATATATACATATTTATACACATTTACTTATTTACATTCTATTATTGTGAAGATCAGTTCCACAATAGTATATCTGAGATTTAAGCTGTGCTGGTCACTTGGTCATTTAAAGGAAATTATTTCTATTCTCTCCTTAGATGGACTCATATTGAGGATGAGAATTTAATCATCTCTATCCAATGTTTGTTCAGCACCCAGACAATTTAGTTCCAGTCCTTTCTAGAACATGTGTGTGGTTCCGTAACTCAAGTATTTATGAAGACAACAACAAAACTTCTCTGATTTTGAATTTCAGTGTTGCAGCAATAAAGCATGGATCTATGACCATAATAGAACAGTTGCAAAGTACAATGTTAATTCCTGTATAGAGAAGTACCCTGAACACTGAAAGGAAATGATGCCTCCAACATTCACACTCTTCTTCACTGGTTAAAAGGGCTGAAATGTGGCCTTGCTTTGGTGAGAAAAATCAATATCTTCCTCATAAAGAATTATTCTATCAATCACTGAAAAACACACAACAGGCAGGCATCACAATAAAAAAGAAAAGAAGAAGAAGAAGAAAAAAAAAAAAAAAAAAGAAAAGAAAGAAAAAGAAGGAAAGAAATTCTAAATGATTCTCCAGTGACCAGGACAACCAGCAATTTCTTTTCCTCAAACATCTCTGATGATTCTGACTGATTTTTAGAACTTAGCAATGGAATTATTTCTCTCATATTTCTCTTATCTCTTAAATTTCTGAGAATCCAGCATCAGAGTCATGGTGGGAAAGAGTTGCCTAGTTATTCCAGGTTCTCTCAGGAAGAAACCAGTTGTAGAAAACTGATGAGGACTGAAAGTACAGTGCTGAAGATGATCTCTTTTTGTCAACTCTTCAAAAACCCAACAAAGAGCTCCTCTGCAAAACCTGATACGCTTGTTGCTGTCACTGCTTAAGATCCTTGAATAAATGGCAGTAGGAGAAATGAGGAGAGAAAACAGACTCCATAGTGCTGATGGCATTAAGCCTCACTGATTAGTTAGAGTTTATCTCAGCACAGATGGTGATCCCCTAGAGGACACACGGACCTTAGTGCATCTAAGTGATGTGCAGAAACTGAGGAGAGACAGTAGCTGTTCCACTGGGCCTACAGTCTAAGCAATATCTTTCAGTACAATTACTCTCATTTAAGTCCATTTGTAGTTTAAAGCACTGATCAGTGTGAAGTAGAAACACAGTGAAAACTTACATGTAGAGATAAACAGAGGTCTTAGTATGGTGATTATCTATATATTTTATTATTATTACTATTATTACCATTTCACTACATTGAAAGGCAAGGGGAGAAGGGGATTGGTGGGAAGGTCACTCTTGATCTGAGAGATGTTCCCAGTCCCAATTAAGCAGGCAGTTGACAGAGGTATAGACCACAATGCTTAGGATTGTACAGAGAGAATACAAACTGGATAGTTCCTTTCAAATGGAAAACTTCAGGTGGGTACATGTGGTTGGATTAGATCTACTCCATGCCAAGCAGTGGGTGACCAGAGCCAGTGACCTTGCTGTGACCTTGGCCCCGTCTTTCCATTGAAATAGGAAGCTCCTTCCTCGAGAGAAGAGGCTCCAAGTTTTCATCTCATTAACCTTTTGGGTGGAAAGCAGCTGTATAAAGAGGTGTGCATGAAATGCAGGTGGGAATGTTTTCAATGTTATATGATAATTTCTAACTTAGCATTCATCATGCACCAAAATTGCAACTTTGAGATTTTTACCAAACTAAACAAAACAACATCTTTGAGTGCATGTTTTTAATAGCCCACATTTGCAGAAAATTTTGGCAAGCCTTTCGAGAGAGTGGACAGGTTTGTTTAAGTTCCAGACTCCTCTTCTGTCCCAGGTTCTTCTTCTATTGCTCTCTTTCTGTTGAGCATCAATTCACTGATTTGCAGTCCCCAAAGACATGCATATTCTCTTCTCATTTGACTCCAGTTTTGCCTGGTTCTCAAATCAAAGCCTGTGTGTTCTCTACTCAGAGATTTATTATTAAGTATAATCCAGTGGTTCTTGCATCCTGATTTTTATTTTCCCAAGCTTAAATTTGCAGAGGGACTAATATACATGAAGTAGGGCATGGATAGAATATAGGCACTTATATACAAGAGCATAATTCCTAAAATGCCTAATGTAAAGCCTGAATGGAGTCCCTAGATATTTAAATTTGCATTTCTAAAGTTTGTAGGCATCTAACTTGCCTGTGCAGAAGTGCTGCCCTACCAGAATAGCAAAGCAAGTCATCACCTCACCTGTTTTGGGGCTCTCTGACTAGTCCAAATCTCCACACACGCCAAGACACCTAAATCAAACTTGGCATTTACTGACATACATGAGTTCTGTACAGAACCGTAGTAGAGATGGCAACTTTCACTCAGCTGGGTTGTGGTGCCCATATTTTCTATACTGGCTCTGCTCAGTCTCTTACACATAATGTAGGAGGTTTGGGCTTAAAGATCCTTCAGGAAAGGGAGTTTAAAATCTTCTCTCTCATCTTGCAAATGTAACAGTGAGTCTGGGTTCTGGGTTTCTCCACTCTTAAAATTGAAGTTGCACCACTGTGCAGAAAAAAATCTCTATTCCAGAGGAAAAAACTAGATCATGCGTAACTTAGTCACCCTAAGGTGGGGCAGCACTTTTAGCCCACACTCCCAAAAATGTTCAGACATTTTACACCAGATTATCTTTGGAGAGGTTAGAGAAAAAGTGATATAGGGGCTTACTTGAAGCATAGAGTTAAATCCCATCACTTTGGGGAGCTAAGACGCTAAGACACTTTCTTTGTGATTTCAGTGGAGGGCTGCCATAGGAAACTTTTGCTCAATGACCTGGGTGTTGCAGACTCCGTTCTCAGGTGCCCATGCAAAGCAGGCTAAGCTTGTAATTCAGTCACAGATTCCACTTGCAAAGTCAAGCCCTTAAAACCTACCTGCAGTGATGACAAGCATCCAAGAATGACCCCATTTATGGAGTTAAGCTTCAGTACAGTTGCTTTTCCTCCTCCAGCTGAGCAGGCTTCTCACTATTTTCAGTCTACAAATATGCGAGCAAAATTTAAATTCTCTCTTTCTAGCATAAGGCATAAAACGAACAGGATTTGCACTCGAAAGCAACAGGCACTATGTGTGTATTACCAGATGGGCAGGCACTTCTAGGTTCGTGAGTACACTTGCCAAGACTGAACAAAAACTCCATGTTTTGAGCAGATGCTTGATCTATACGTGGTGGTGAATGAGAGCTTGGACTATACTGTGTGCATCCCAGGAGATAAAGACAGATACAGCCAAGATATTTATTAATGCTTCCCCTGAGAATATACACAAAATAGTAGATTGCCCTATGACACTGTGATAAGTCCTAACTTTCAACCTACATATTTTAGGAACTTGTTGACAAGCTGGAAATGATTCAGAAACTGATTTGCAAAGATTTCAGGACTGCAGAACCTGTCCTGCAGTTGGAGACTCACTAAACGCTGGCTGTCGCCATGAAGGTCAAAAGTGATTTACTCATGGTACATAAGTAAGGAAGAATATTCACTATGAACATGGGGACAAGTTAACAGAAAGAGGCATTAGTGAAAACAGAAATTAGGTTTTAATGGAGAGAGGAAAGAAGCCTTTACATTTTTGGTAATAAATACTGAGGATAATAGAGCAATACGACTACATATCTACAGTTGTAGTGAATTCTCTAGCACTCGAATTCTTCAGGTATAGACTGACTGTGCAGGATGTGCTCTAGGACAGTCAGAGAGCAAGGACAGGACACAGAAGTGAATGAGGAAAATTCTGCGACTTGGTGGTGCAGGTATCTTAAGGTCATTAGAACGGTTCAATATCATCTTAAGAATCTGTGCATCTTTTGTGACAAATCCACAATTATTTGTACCGTTGTGCAGTATTTTTTCTGTTTTGGTTTCACTTTGAATCTTTCATTGAAACGTACAATTTTCCATCTCATTCTCCATGACTGTCTCTTTGGCAGGGATTGGCAGAGTTTTATCCTCTAGAGATGTCAGAAGGTTCTGTATTTTGTCAAACTTCGTGGTAAATAACTCAAACATTTACTTTTCTATTTCTCTGGCTGCTTCACAGATAGAGTGCAGGACCTTTTATCCAAGTCAGGCTGTCATGTCCTCGATCTGTAAGATAGCACTAGGAACAATCTGAATGGGCTCTACAGCACTGCGCAGGGCATGATGTTGATGATTAAACCTGGGAAAGTCATTAGTGGCCGCACATGGTGGTCAGACACCGAGCACTCTTCATTTCTGTACTGCCAGTGACTCTAGCATAGACAGTATGTCGTATCTCTTAACACTGCTCTATTAACAATCACCTCTGGCCACTTTTATCACCACTCTGTTAGTGTGATACCTGCCACTTCTGTTACACTAATTGCATAAGCATGGCTTAGTTATATGATATAGATCATATATTCAGATAAAACGAAACACAATAGCAGCAATTAAGAGGGAGATCAGCAGTGACCCAAGAGAAGCTAGAAATATGTGACAAAACATTTATCATGTGTCTCCAAAATTTCTGTTCTTTAGCCACAACTGCACGTACCAATAGGTCTGTTCCTGAGCAAGAACCATTGCACTTTCAGATGACTCTTCAAAGTAGTAATGAAAAGAAAATTGAATTTATTTCAATTAAGGAGGCCTATGAGTCATTACTTATCAGGTTTGCTAGAAACCATAAGAATGACTGACTGCCTCAACGTCACTATATGCTTTTTTTGAATTCCAGCTCCACAGAAGCAGAGGGTTATGAAAAGTTACCTGACTGATGTGTTGAGCTCCTGGATTTCTACCATGCTAGGACTGAGTGATCTTACAGCTCAGTAATGACAGAAATGTTACCTCTCAGGATGAATGTAATGCTACATTTCAGGGCTTAGGTGCATAACTGCTTTCTTCTTATTATATCTCCCTTTTGTACTTGATATATTCTAGTCAATGGCACTGTAATTTCCCAAGCAACTCCTGCTTTCATAAGGAGCCCTCCTAATGACTCTGCCTTGCCTCATTTTCTCCTGAACAAAATGAATAGCTCCCATGCCCTAAGCAAAGCCTGTTCTTATTTTCACTCCTTTATTTTTGTGCTTGCTGTGATGGACCCTAAAGATCTAGCTGTTTTCAAAAGTTAATAAACTCTATGCTGGCGAAAAGCTCTATGCCTTCTGCTTGAGACACCACAACGTCACAGCTATCCAGGGGGACACCAGACTCTTAGCTATACTGACTGCGTTATACTGCTCCACCAACCAACTGGAGTATTACTGGAAAGAACCAGCCAGAATAATGGTGGCCCTTTGCCTAACTGTGGCATTTTGTGGGTAGCTGAAAGAGAATTTCAGACATCTTAATGCCAGGGAGAGAGAGGGATGTGCTCGTGGGCCAACAAAGATGTTCACACCACATGTTAGCCCTACAGGGCAGCAACCTCAGTGAGGAGGACAAAACTACCAGATGGAGCATATCCTCATCCTCTGCCCCCATGTAATCTGCAGAACCTTGTAAACTGAGGCAGATAAGCTATGCAGTACAAATACCAGCCCAGAATGAATGGCATCGTCTATGTGAGAGCTGCAGTCATTTCAGTGTTGGATCAGCCAGCTGACATAAAACACCCTGTACCTCAGTCATCCTCTGACATCAGATGTTTCAAATACATTAATACCATCTCCCCCTTTTTTGTTGTTAATTATTTTATATGTTGTCTCTGACACTTTAGAAAGCAATTCCCATGCTGATCCTCCACAGATATTTATCAGATACAAAATGCAGTATCACATATACAAGCACTGACAGATCCTTTTGTACCAAGCTGGCTTACCCTTGTTTGGTGTGATATGCAAGATTTATTCCTCAAGCCACTTGTTATACGAGACAGGTATTGAAAAGCAGTCAACATTCCCGGATACATCTGTGATTATGAGAGAAATCCTCCAAGTCATAGAAGGCAGACAGTGGAAATCAAGCACTTTACTCACTGTTGCATCTTCAAAAATATCCTCTCCTATATTTTACTGCACTTCATTATTCTTTCTCTTTCTCTGCAGTGAAAATCCATAGACTGTGATAGCTAGTACTCTCTTTCCCTGTGCACTTCCACTAACTGTTATTTCCTTCCAGTAAATATCATAATCAAAATGTTAGCATTTGTTTTGTATTTACCAGCTTTTTTTCCTTTTTTAAACATACGCCCAAAGAAAGACATTGACAGTATACATGACACTCGCATCCTCATTTTTGCATTCACTTCACTGCAGAATATATTCATACTCACGGCACACTTACTAAGGCACAATATCCCTTTAAATCACTCTAAACGTAATATCTTTAAAGGACTGATTAAGTAGTTGCCCCTATCAATGTAACTAGTGCCTGCTAAGTGTGCTGTTAAATCAGCAGCTCATCAAATGGCCTGATGCTAGGATGTAACAAGTTTCTGATGGAGTTGTGCTCCTTCAAAGAACAAGCATTTTTTCATCACCCTCTTAGTCACCTAATTTGACTGAGATCTAAGATCCTAATGCATCAATCTTGTTAATTCTCTTGCCAGTACATAAGAAATTGAAGCAATAAACCACAACCTGTTTGTAGTGGTGTTAACATTATTATGTAGTACACCAGCTGACAGGAGCACTGCTTTTCCATTAAACGTCAGCCAATACAATGAGCCTATAGCTCTTGGGAGTGTCTATCTTGTCTTTTTTCTTTTCTTCTTCTTTTCTGAACCTCTGATGCCTGACCCAGAGTGCCGACCCTAATTCACTCTCATGAGTGTTGCTTTTTGCATGGTAAAACATTAACACCATCTCCTCTCATTTCTGTTGCACTTTCTCTTTGAGTGTTGGTATCATTTCCCTATCACTAATGTCAAGACTCCATTTCACACAGCAGGTGCTAAATACCCCAGTAAACTGTTGAATTTTTTTCTCCTAATGGGATTAAATAAAATTTTTCCTCTAATTGCCTCCCTTAAACGGCTGAATCATTTTTGCTTAAACATATTTAAAAATTTTTTAAGGCAAACAGTATGCGTTTCAAAATGTCAGCCCAAAAGCTGAATTTTGGCAAAGTTTTATGTACAACTATAAATATAAAATAGCATATGATAACATGCAGCGCAGAGGAACTGTAAGCATCATTGATAACAGCTCGCCCTTGACAAACTAGCTCCATCATAAAGAAAGAAGTTCGATCTCAAAATTGGACACAAAAGCTAACGTAAGCGAAATGCCTTGTAAATGCCTCAATGAAAATATACAGAATGAAAACCATAAGACAGGATTTTAATGGCAGCTTTGTCTGACTAGAGGCGACAGCACTGCAGCCCTTGGGAGTCACGGTGGTGGTTATGCATGGGAAAAGGGAGAGAGGGAGGGCTTTTGAGATCCATGGCCTTATGTTTGGGGCAAACATGGGTTGTTTCTTCCTTTCCACAACCCAATTTTCCCATCCTTAATTATAGTGCATTGCTTCCTCCGAGGAAAAGAAAAGCCCTACACCCTTCTGCATTTGCCAGAACATGCGTATTCCCTGTTGGTGGTTGTTAGAGATACCCTACTAGTATATAACTTTCCATGTGAGGGCTGCCATGGTAACACAATTTACTGTATACCAGGGTTAATATGTGCATAGACACAGAATAATGTGCAGACACACAAATTACTGCCTCCCTATGGACTGCTTCTTCTGGCACTGATTTTGTTGCTGTTGTTGGACACATGCTTTATACATTAAAAACAGAAAAAGCCTCTTTGCATTTGATCTTGTATTCTGAATGCCAGGATATATAACAGAAATGCGTTCTTTACAGTTAGAGGGGGAAGAGAGTGCAAAACTGCAAATAAATTTATGCTCATGAAAATGCTATATGCCAGCAAAGTAAATTCTGAACTGAGCACTATGAATTTTTGCATTTGACAAACGAACAGGCAATTGTTTGTTAAAGATCCAGTCCACCCATAACGGCAAAAAGTTTTCTTATTCTAAATAAAGAAAGTATCATTTTGAAAAATAAATGAATGAGGCAAAATAAAAGCTTTGCAAAATAGCAATGGGATTTCCTACTCGGCAGCTGTGTGCTATTACCAGCTATAGTATATCACTCAAATGCTGCTTTTAAAGGGGTAACTGTCAGCCTACAGGGATTAAGATTGAGAATTTGCAATTCATCATCTTTATTTGGAAGTCTGGTAGCTTGCCTGCCCAAATTAAATACTTTCTCTATCGCAAGTATACTTTTCAATTAGTTAGAAACATGGGCTGCATTTGATTTCAATAAATAAACAAATTATAAACTCTTGAATCTTTATTAATTTAAATTAACAGTTTAAAATTCAATCTTGCAAAGTACATGACACTTTTTGAGATATCTTTACGTAATTATGCCAACCTACTTCTCCAATTGTCAGAGTCTTGAACATTAACTCAATTGCTTCAAATGCAGCATACTTTACGCTGGCTGTCAGCATCAAGCTCCGTGATGATTTTGGCACAGAAATTTTGGTAAGGGTCACACCGAAAGCAGAATCAGGCCGACATGTTTCCACCCTCTACTCTTTTTTTTCCTGAGTGTTGTTTTGTGATTCAGAGGAAAAAATATTTTTTGTGTTAAAAAGGTTCACAATTGTTTGCACAACTAGATTTGCAACCAGTGTAAACTGGAACTATTGCTGCTGTTTTGAACACTGATTACATCATTCAAGCAAACTTAAAAAGAAAAAAATAAAAAAGCAAAATAATATACATTTTAAAAAAAAGTTTTTTTAAGAAAGTGAAGAAGTACGACTTTTATCACAAGTTAGTCAACCTATTCATATGCAGGGAAATGAAAATACAGTGATGAGTGAAGGAAAAAATGGGAGCCTGTTTAGATTACAGCAATCGGTGCAATCACTGTTAAGTTGTGGCTTGGTTATCTGCATTCCAAGCCCAACTCATGCATTCAAAACACAACAATTTGGCTCACTTTTGTATGTGAATATAGGTACACACACAGACACTCATTTACATAGGCACAGAGGTGCGTTTATGCATCTGTCTCTATTTTGCAGGTGACAGTCAAGTCTTGGACTCTAAAGACCTAGTTCAGTCACATTATCTACCACCACAGAGAACACGCTTCCTTAGGCGGATTAACCTTGAAAGATACAGAAACTAGCATTATCCTTGATTTAATTCAGCATCAAATTTCTAAGATGGTTAATGAAACTATTTGGTGAATAGCATAATTTAATTTTTTTTAACATAGTGCAAACTGCTTCTCAATACAACTGTACATTTTCTGGAGAATGAGACCAAGGCCATGCCAGCGCCAAGTCTGCCAAATTTCCATGGGCATTACAAGAGAGCAGGAAGATTTCTGAGGGTGCAGGACAGCATAGCATGTCATCGTGACCTTTAGCAGGCAAGCCACTGGCACTGGGGCTCATTGCCACCCAAGTCTCTGAGAAAGGCTTATTAATTCAGGTTCAGTGTCATGCTGGCAATAGCTGTATGGCTTTCACGGCTGGTAGTCTCAAAAATATAAGCACCTTTCACTTACAGTGGGATTTAGTGTTTCTGGAAACCTCACCCATAATTTGTACTTCATGAGCATACAGGCGTCCTTCAAACCCTGTGGCTAAACTGCCATCCCTAAGAATTCCTCTGTGAAGATTTTTTCTTTTTTTTTTTTTAATTTAAAAAAGCTCTGAACACACTGATTCCCAGGCTCCTAAGGAGATCGGGGCCTCTGTGTTTTCAGTACTGGATTCTCCATTAAAGCCATGAACACTAAAGGCTTGAACTCCAGTTAATGAAACATAACCATGCAACTGGAGGTATTCGGTTATCGGCACAAAGGAAAGTAGAAATAAATCCAGATAAAACGAATAAGTGCTATATTGCAGTGCTTGCTTCAACACTAAATGAGTAAAACAGCAAAGACTAACTGTATGTCAGACTGTTCTTCCTTTAGTGAAAGGAAGTGTGCTCAGAGGAAATCTCCTCTGGTAACCATAAACACCAAGTGAAAGTGCACGTTTGACGCCGTGCAGTATTTGCCAGCTGTAATTGCTTCCTGCCAAAAATGGACAAACAAGTAAAAGTCATTAATCTGACTTCTCCTTGGATTTTACTGAGGAGACAGAAGCTGAACAGGGGAGGTCAGGCATGAAGGGCTCCAAGCCACCCAAGGGAACAGGCTCAACCAGTGCTGGCCCCAGGTGGTGCAGGGTGCCTGAAGCCCAGCGCTCCTCCAAGGCGCTCAGCCCGCCCTGGCTGCCGGTGCCCGGGCACGCACCGCTGTGCAAACCACCCCAGGTGACACCGACGCGGTCACGCAGGGATCGACCGTTCGGGCAGGCACTGCAGATGTCACCGGCGCAGCTCAAAGCATCACAGCGCAGCCCGCTCCTGGGCAGGGCTTTCTGCCCAGCGTGGCATCCACGAGTACCAGCCCCCTGCCGGTTTTAGTATACTGACTTGCACCAGTGTAGGTATATTGGAATACCATCAATCCAAAACACGTACATATGGTTTTGCCCTTTTCAGGTCTCCATGTGTTAGGTGTAATTCAGGCTTTATGAAATACATTCACTTATTCAACCATGCCTTTGCAGCCTGTACATAACATAAAAGCACAGTTTTTTCCCTTTTCACTTAAATGTAACATGACATGTTGCTGTCTTCATACAGTGAATAAGCTCTTCATACACGATTTTACAAATAACTCTTCCATTGTCTGCCACCACAATAAAAGCAAACCAAACCAAGCCCCAAAGCAACAAGCTGACAGAGCAGTCCAAACTAAGTCATATTTTTGTGTGCAATAATTGGTAGCTGCTCATTAATCTAGCTGAAGTTTATAAATACCACAGAGAAAGCAGGTTCATTCCTCCTCCTTTTTAATGCTATTGAAAAATAATATAGTGACTCAAATTCTATCGATTACAAATAAAAATCGTTGAAAAGTGTCTGCTTCCCGAGTTTTATCACACAGAAGAAATATGGTCAGGTGTTTTTCAAACAAAAAAGGCCCAAATATGATGGATAGTTCTAGACTGAAATCCTTTATTGGCTCAATCTGGCATTCATTAGCATTTCTAAAAAAAATTCCCTCCTGGCCTTACTTGGCAGCGGGTGAGGTCACGTTTAGCCAGGGTTGTGCTAGCATCTCCCCAGGCCCCGCGAGGGATCCAGCAGCCGTGCTGCCGGCTCTGCTGCCCATCCGTCCAATGTCAACATTAGAAGCTGACAGAAATTGCACAATTTATATTTTTAATTCATTCTATGTTTTTTAATTAATTCATCATTTTTTTTCATCCTGGTGAGTTTTTCAGAATTCTTTCCGGTAGTTCCTCTGGGATTTATGAAATACGGCACTGCAGATGAAAGGAGGCTTTTCAGGATATCTCCTTTGCGTACAGTGATGCATGTGTCTACCTGCAGACCCACTGCGGTATGCATTATTTCAGAACTTAAATAAATGCATTGAACACATTAAATACGATAATTTATTTTCCTTTTCTTCTGTATTCTTAAAGTTCTTCCCCAAAAGAACACTCCATAATCTTTTACCTGTAAAAGAGATTTCCTCCTGCAAAGTCAGGATCCAAGAAACTATTAAACTTCAGGATGGCTTTAGTATCATTCACTTGAAGGTTAGGAAATGATATATACAGTACCTGAGTTTTTCTTGTGATGAATATCACCTCAGAGAGAGAGGCAAAACTAATGATATCTGCAGTTGTGAAGCCTAATAATAGAGAAATGCTTTCACAAAACAGGCAAATGACTTTAAATTAAACCAAATTCAAACCCGAAGAAACTTGTCAAACTCTGGACCAGTTCCCAAAGAAAGAAAGAAAGAAATTAAGAAAAAGAAAGAAAGAAAAAGAAAGAAATTCCGTGTCTCTATTGTGTGGGCATTGTATGTGTTCATCCAATTTTGAGTGCTATAAAATTGGCTTAAATACAACGTGCAGGTTACATTTCCAAGCTGTGTTTCAGCAAAGGCCTTTTCAATGTGTCCTCATGGGAAAACCATGCCACAGTTTAAGTGGTGACATTTCAGAAAGCGGAAAAGCCTCACAGCTTGAAACTGTCCCACTGTGAAAGAGATGAATATGCTATTTACTATGATAAGTACTAGTTACGTCCAGTCATTCAGAATTTACTCTTTAATGTGTGCAGTGGGAAAGCAAGCTACTTAGGTTACAATTAAATGCAGGTTAGGCTACTGAAGTGGTGAAGAAATAGTAGGAGAAGCATATAAAATACCGTACACACAAGCTACAAAAGGGGTAAAAAGGCAGCTCGTAACTTTAGAGGCATCTTTTACGACGGACATAATAAGGAGGATCGTAAAACAGGCACGTTACAGGACTCGGCGTCTGCGAGATCGACGCCTGCGACCGCCAGTCAGTATTTCGCAAAGCGCGGTTCAGCGCTTCGAGGGCCCTCTTCGGGCCCGAACCGGCTGGGGTGCGGACGAGGCCGGGGGGTAAAATGCTCTTACGCCAGGGTTCTTCTCTTGGTAAATATAAGCCAAAAATCTCACAACTTCCTCTACGACTACAGAGGAAAGGCCAAACTCCAGTTTTCGGTTGCTGGATCTCTTCTCAGGCCAAATTTGACCCACTTTCTCAGGAAAATTAGTGCTCCATACTGAAAGTTTGTTTAGAAGGTAAACAAAATTTTCTACAAACTTACTCTGCCTTCACACACCAGGGGAGCCCGCCTGCACACCACTCGGGTCCGTGTTCCCTCGCAAACAACTCAAGGATCGGCCGTGAAGGACACAGGGTCTTTAGAAGACAAAGGTCTGTAGAGCGTGCCAACAGAAAGCAGAACCAGCGGAGCAGTAATACTTGACTTTTCCAGCTATCTCTCCATCCACAGAGGGAAAAGCATTCGTATTTACTGACCGCACCAAAACCAAGACTGCAATGAACTCCACTCAGAAGTTTCTAGATCTTTCCAAAAGTCATATTGTAAGACGTTTCAGCGCTCAGTTTAAATATGCACATTTAAAAACTTGCTCATACTTACAGCCAGTGATTCTTCAGAGTCTCACTCATTTACAGAAAAGCGCAAGACATGCCAAACTAAGAAAAACAAACTTGCCAGTGATCACCCACTCTACTACATGAGTACAAAATTCTCAGAACCCGAACACATAGTGAAGCTTCAGAGTTATGCTATGGCAAGATCTGTCTGAGTCTAGACAGACGCGGTTTTTGAAGCAAATCTGTTTTACAGTCATTATTTTTAATGACCGTAGCTGAATTAATTTTAACCATTTGCAAGAGAGCTCTATCTGTGGATTTCAGAGCATGCTGAAAGCAAGCTGCTGATCTGAACAAGCTGGTATCCCATGCGTGTCATCTGACCTGCTTGTAGCTTCCACACCCACAAGGAGAAGGCAAAAGTAACATGATATATACCTAAACTCCAGTGGTTCTTAGTTTTACATCATTCATAAACTTTCCTCCTCCAGTCAAGCACTCCTTCCCATTCCACTGATAATTATACTGGTGATCCGAGCACAATATTTGTGATTGTTGCATTTGGCTTCAATGTAGAAGTGACAGCAGCATACGTTGAATATGTATGTATAAATTCATGTGCACGTATCAGATTTCCAGTTCAGCGTGCCTGAACTTAAAGGATACTAAATACTTTCTTTTGACATAAGTACATTGTACCAAAGTTCAAGAAACTCACTTTCCTGGCTTTGCTTCTCAGTAATAGCTGGAAGTTACGCATCTCAGCTCCACAACTCTTGAGAACAAAAAACTGAGAACAAAGCCTCCGTGTAGAACAGAAGACATACCCAGATTGCAGATGAAAATACAGAAAAGTGATTAAAACACCAATAGAATGTAAAGATTTTCCTTATTCATTCCAACGTTAAGCAAACTATGAAACAAAGTATTGCATGATAGCTAATAATAAATAATGATAACTAGTTTAGTTTTCACTTGTATATAATAATGAAAATTTGGCTAATAATTTTGCATCTATGAAGTATAATTTCATGATTCCTCTTAAATTTTATGTGATTAATTAACATATGATTACCATATTTTTATTTAAAGAATGGAGGAAAGATTATTTTTACTTCTTTTGGATTCAGCAACTTAATTTGAACTTGGATTTTAGATGAACATTTATAGAAAAATATTTACGGTCTACCTCTGAACCGGTTCATGGAGAAAGTGATGTTTTTAAACAGGTGTTACTCAAATAAGAACCAGTGTTAGGACTTTCATTTCTTTTGCCTAATCTGTGAATATAGTTACAAATTACTCACATACCCACAGCCATATTAAAATAGCTCTGTCATACAGTCACAATTTTCCAACAAAGTTTAGTGTGCTTAGAAAATAAATTCTAAATGGAACATTTATTAGTTAACTCAGATTCCCAGTAACATAACCAACAGGGTTAAAACAGTTAATTAAACAGGGTTAAAACATAAATTTGTATTGTGAATTTATAACTGATAAATTTGTCAAGGTTTGCATGCTGGAAACAGTTGTTTCATTTGCTTATTTTGTTTGACTATCTTTAATCATTACAGTAGAGAAAATCTGAGTGACAATCCAAAGAGGAGGAGGAACTGTTAGCAGTAATATGTTACACTTCAGATAGCAGTGAATGATAACATTCAAGCTTAATTCGTAAAAGCCTTTAAGAGCTTAGATGGTGCTTAGGAACAAGGGCTATGTGGCATCCTGAAGTTGAACGTATTGTACAGACAGTTACTTAAAAAGCCCAACTCTTTCTCTTAGTTGACTTGATCAGAGAAAGAAATGCTGCAGTACCATAAACTCACAGAACGCTACTCTTTGCTATGTACTTTTTATGCGTTCTGTTTAAGCTTGAGAATTGGGAAACAGATGGTAAAAATTATTTTTCTGCTACTGGTTTCTTATGTGTTCTCCTCTAACTCTATGTATTTCTATGCCTTTTTTTCCTCTGTAACATGCTATCCTCTTCCACTTCCTTCTTCTGTTTCATTTATTTAATCTATAGAGGTGAGAGAGGGAAAGGGCAGATGTACAGCCAGCAATGGTTTACTGAGAAAAAACTTACCATAGAAAAGAATAAATTGAGAAGAAATTGGATTATAATTTTCAACATACTGAAATCCATGATCACTCTTTTTGCCCTCTAGTAATGTATTCCAAAGGTTTGGCCAGTTCTCAGAAAAATTCCCTCCTGTGCTCATGAACTTCTGGCTGTTTTTGAGGGTTTCGATGCCCCGTGGAATAGAGGTACCATGGAAAATGATGATTGCAGAGGAAGAGGCAGGTAGGCTTTCAATCTACTGCAGTTTACTTACTTGGAAGACTGAATTAATTTGCACTCCATATCAACAAAGACGCAGTGAAAGGAGAAGAAATTTGCTGGAGCCCATTCAAGAAATGTAGTTCCCTTTCTAGGCCATATGCCCTGAAAATCACTTAGGCAATTCCCACATATGTAAGAGAGCTGAATTACACTAATCTCCCAAAGTCATTGTGAAGTTAAATGCAGTATTATTTTCATTTAAAAATATATATAATGCATTGAGAAAATATTGTATTTCTACAAAAGTACTTAGGAGTCCTAGAAAAGAATAATAGCGTAGCAGAAATACTATTCTGTTGGTAGCTGTGCTCATCCTATAAACTTTCATGAGTAACACTTTTCTCCTTGATTAATATAGCCCCTAAAAGCCTTTGTTTCAAATATTTTTCTAATTATTCATGGCTTATAAATGCAATCATGAATACAGATGAAAGAAAAGCAGACTTACTGTTCAACCAATTGGATGGATGCACTGAACTTCAAACAGGTAGAAAGAAATGGACATGATCACAGATTATTTTATATCCCCAGTGAAACAATTAGGTTTTGTCAGATTTTCTTTTGCTTAGTAACAAACGTGTAAATAGCTCATCTTTGCTAATAGAGAGCAGAGTGCAAGATAAAACTGAAAAAAATTCTTGATGTGAAAAAAAGTGACAGAGGCCAATATTTTTTTAATGATTTTCTGTTTACGCTGTACAGGATGACTGCTCAGCACCAACCCTATGGATATCCATGAGGCTGAAATCCAGGTTTGGACTTGTTGTTTGTGCACCAGCAGAGTGGATACAGCCTCCTGCTATGTCAAGAAGAGTTAAAGACAAGTTATAATCTTGGCTCATCCTGTATATAGACGGAAACGTGGTGTTCTGGATATCTTGTCCCTGAATTCCATAACCCCACAAATATTTAAAAAGCAAGACAAAGCAAACCACAATTAGCAAACAGAGAAACTCCAAATATTAATGATTTAATGTTTACAGGCAACTGCTGTAAAACAGAGAGGGATGACTATCTAAAAGTAGGCAGAGTCTCAGCTGTATTGCTGTGACACTATTTTTCAGATATCTGATCAGTCTATAGAGTAAAGTACTGACAAGCAACACAGCAGGAATTCAATCCGTATATAAAAACTCTCACGTTGTCACAGCCTAGCGACATTCTTTAGTTTACAGAAAGAAATCCAGACACCCTCACAGCCCTAATGAAAGGTTACTGCTAAGCCACAAATATACTGACCTGCTCCAACACCCATTTCATTAAAGGATTTTCCTTCAGTACACCAGTGAAACATGACACAAGGAATATTTGTCCACTTCTGCTACACTAGCAGATAAAAAGAAAGCAAAATCCTCTTCCTTGCCTGAGTCTAGATCATCATAGCTCTAGCTCCACCAGACCCAGTAACCTTTTCTTTTGACATTTTTTTTTTAACATTGCAGGACTGTTACCTTGTTTATAATGTATCTTTTCACGTGCTCCTCAATGTGCACCAATTTCTGAAAAGATCTGCAATCTAGAACTCCCAGTGCAACTAGCAGCTTGTCTGAATTTAGATATGCATTAACATCATCACGCTTTACTCAGTTTTCAGTATGTTGGAAAGAGAAAAACAGATACATCAAGAAAAGGCTTAAGGAAAGCCATACAGTCACTTTCATAGATACCAAAGTGAGATGCTATATTAAGATCCTGCCCACTAAAGCAACAGATACATACCTTTAAAACATCAAACATATTTCAGTTCTAAAGTAAAACTACAGCCTTGGTTCTTCTGTTACTCAAACGTGTTTTACATCAGCGTCACTGCTGCTGAATTACCAGTGTTTTTGACAGAACAAGATCAGGCCCCGAAATGCACATAGAGGTTAAACAATACCTGGTAGAATGGAAAGCTCCGCAACTACCCTTGAATATTAAACAATGCACAGCAGAAACTAGAATATTCTCTGTTTGTCTTTAATCACCGAGTACCACTTTTTAAAATTTAAATTCATGCCTTTGAGTCACTTTTTGTTGCCAAAAGCAACAGGTCTCAACAGATATAGTGTGAAACCTATTGTTTAGAACTGGCACTAGCTGTTCTTCCTCCCTCTGTAGCAGTAGGGATTTTTTTCCAGGTATGTGGGAGGCAAGCTGCTTGGAGCCATTATATTGCTTGTTCTCTGCATGATCTTCTTCATTAAATAATCTTTTAATGCAACATTAATAGCAATTGAGAGATTACAGTTCAAAATATTTGATAACATCACACTATGCAGTTTAAAAGCTACCGATCTCTTCTCTAAAGCTGGCTGTGGGGAGCAAACCTACTGCGAAACACCACCAATCCCCTGAACTGAGAGCACTGCAATTCCCTTTGTTATTATTTCCATTCCAGGTCTGGATGTCTCACAGGTACAATCTAGGAAGGGAGGACAGGAAAGAAGAAAATAACTGGTTAATTTGTTTCTTACTTTGAACTTTTTAAGGCCAACAGTGTCCACATATAAATCTTCACACTGAATCAAAATGGAGCTACGCTGATTTTCTACTAGGAGATTATGCTTGCACATCAGTATTTGCATTCACAATGCTTGCCTTCTCTTGTGTATCTGTAGGCATGGCAGAAAAGCAAAATTTTTGCTCTAAGTTTTACTTATGTTGAGCCATTTGCTTCTGCCATATTCTTTGTGTGCGTGTGTGTGTGTGTGGGGGTGCACACATGTGCACAGGCATCTACATAAAATGAGAATTAGGGAGTTTGCAATGCTCCATTCTGGAAAGCATTAATAAAAATATACCTATAAGAAGTCTACTCTTCCATCCAAGTCAAATATCCTTTCTACTCTGCTAATATTGATCCTTTTTGACTGGCAACTCCTCCAAAAGAAAGAATAAGCTGTAAGCCATTGCTGTCTTGCACAAGAGGCCAAATATTTAGGTACAGTCAAAGTCCGGTTTTTTATTCTCTCCTGTCTAAGAATCTGTCTGTGTTGTACTCAAAACCGGTCACCTGCTGAAAACCCTTTTGATGTCCCTCTTCTCTTAATCTCCTGAATGTAAATCTTCAAGCTTGATGTTGATTCTGTCTTGGAATATCAGCAGAAGTCCTGATAACAACATTTTCATTTTCCCTCTTATCTGCAGAATTATTCTGTATTTCAGTTAAAAGAAAATCCTCTCTGTTCATTGGCTATTATTTTTGCTATATAAGAATTCCTTAACATTAGATTCCCAACATCTCTAAGCTAAGATAATCAAAAATTTTGCATCAATAAAAATGTCAAGACAGATGGATGAACCTGAGTGGCACACATGAAGAAGCCATACTTTCCACTTACACACAGGTATTCAGAAGAGTTCTTCTAAGAGCCTCACAACAGCTCAGGGTAAAATAGTACTGAAGTGGGTCTGAAGTCAAGACCTTTTATGACTACATTTATCCAGTCAAGCTGGTCAAGTGTCATCAGAAACCCAGGTTTGGGTTTACAATATATCTTCCCTATGCCAGAGTAGAAGCATTCAGAAACTCCACAAAATCACTGCCTAAACTGGCTTAATTCAGCATAACTAGTCTGCATAACTAATGCTTAATTCAGCAAAACTAACATAACCTTTCAATAGTAGATTTATTCCGGAGTTAACTCAGCAGCAAAAGTGAATACAAGAACTCTCCAGAGACTGTGGAACATGGTCCTTTCCCGTCATCACCACTGCCTCCCATTTTTGTGAGACACCAGTCTCGAATTCGGAAAGAAAAGCCTTTCTAGCACATGGACTATTTGTGATCGCGTTCTCTCAGGTCAAAGCTGCTGTTTCATTGTTAACATAACCTACCGCTTACTTTTAGCAGGCTTTTATAAAGATTGTTAAACTTTGTTTCTGTTTTCCGCTTCCTTGTCTTGAAATGAAAACATGTGAAAACAGATAGGTCTGCTATCAGAAAGATGGAATTTGGTAACGTAGGCAGACTCTCCTTGTATATATTAACATTCATGGTTAGCATAAGGAAAAATGTCATCTGCAACTCACATGAACATACAGATATCAGATAACACTACAGCTTAGCACGACCTTTTCAGTCAAACAACTTTTTTGGTGTCAGAAAATCAGAATCCACAGAAGCCAAAAACATGAGTATGGGTCCAGCATGGAATTTATAGTCAGAAGTGGATCAGTAGAAGCACATCCATGCACCCTAGATGAAATCCTACTAATATCAGGAAGCCACCAATATGGGATGGATTTGTTAATTACAGGACAGAAGCCATGAAGGAGCACAACAGTATAGCAATTAAGACATTTAAATAATGCCTAACCCCAGCCAACCTGAGTAACATAAAAGTAACTTCATCATTTAGACTGAAGTGAGAGCCCTATCACATGCCCCTACCTGCTATTGCCAATAAAGCATTTCGTGACATAGCCACATTGGCCTTACACATTACTAAGCATGGGCAAGCTTTTAACATCTTGCGGCAGGTAGAGACATTCCAGTGATTGAGTTCCTGAATTGAAGGTACAGACGAACAGGAAATCTTAACAGTACCATTAATAAAAAAATCACTATGAAATGTCATAATTTAAATAAAAACTAAATGACATAAATCAAAAATGAACAGCAAGATTCATCACTTAAAGGAAAAAAAAAATCAAATCAAAAATAGCCAACCACCCATATCCCAGGAAACTTGTAATAATAGTGTTTTCTGCAGGACATATTAGTTAGAAATTCAGCAAAAAATGTAAAATACATTATAATTTATATGATATATACATACCGCTGAGTATGAGGAATTCTTTCTGCACGAAAAGCCAGCAAGTGGCACCTCATTAAACAGGACCTAGACTTAATCTAACTTGGAACAGATAAAAAAAGAAAGGATTCATATAAAGCTATCCTGCCTGGGGGTTTAATCTCAAAGCTTTTGAGTATAATGAATGAATTAAGTAGGGCAAGTGATTAACAACAAAGAAGCGATCACATAATAAAAACAGAAATAGTACTGAATTTAGAGCAATGTTTCCATTGTTTATGGACAAGGCCCTGCTGAGCTATTTTTATTGTTTTAACTCTTAAAGAATAAATAGCCGAATCATATGGCAGAGCATGTTCTGCGGGTTCAGAGGGAAAGATGAGGGAAAAGGCTGCAACCGAAATACCTAGCGGTGCATAAATAATGGACTGTGCAGATATCAATATTTGTATCATTATGAGATTAAATTTCAGTCTGTAAGAATCACCAATATTTTAAACTACTTCTCTTAATGTTGTAAGCATGGAGTAAAAACTATAAAGATTACGGGTTTTTTTATAGTCGGTGCACTTTACAGCTGGTTTGCCCATCATCCGGAGAGGCATGCGGCAGAGTTAGCGCGCGCAACGCAGCGCCACTCGGCAGCTTGGCGCCTGGACCTCCAGCTGCCGCGACCCCACACGCTGCCGGCAGGGCTTCCTCCCGAGGCGGGGTGGAAGGCAGCCCTTCGCTTTCTAGCCGGCTTCCTGGCTGAGCTAGGAGCAAGCACACACTGACAGACCACGGCGCTTTGTCTGGGCTTGTGTTTTTACTGCTGGCGTAACTCAGGTTAAGCTGACTGCCAATTAATGCAAGCCAGCTCACATCAGGGTAAGCGTGAGGTGTAGACAGGTACTGAGCAGAGCCCCCTTCCCCTCAGCTACGCCTTGAGGAAGTCGCAAAACACCGCCATCCAGACTGTCAACCCTAATCACGTTATCTGCTCTGCTCTAGACAGTTTCTTGCACTGTGTTCTCCACCCGCACTCCAGGATTACTCAGTCCTGCTTAACTCATTTAACTCATGCTAAATCACAAACTCCAGCGAGATCCTGAAGGAAATTCACCAAACATTGATCAAACTAACCTCAGAAAGCGTCTTCCTGGCATAACAAATGCCCAAGTTAGCCTACAGGCCATGAAGGACCTATATCCTATAAATTACCAAAAGCACAGACAATTGCTCCTGTGTTCTCAGAATTTGGCTCAAGCCTGAGCTAGCCAGCCAGCCCTATGTTAGCACTTCGCCACCAGTCTACGCAGCTCAGTTTCTTGAAGTAAGAGAGCTTCCTCCTAGGTTAACATTTCTTCTCAGAGTATGCACTGGGCCATATAATCTCTTTAAGTCTCGCACACAACAACAGACAACATAAAACAAGAACCCTTCTGACCAGCAGATCGAGACTTGTGATATCTTGGATGCCTAAGTGAAATTACTCTGTATCAGAGAATTTGAGGATGCAAAATGTAAATATAACAACCAGGTAGCATATTTTCTTTTACTAAATGAACATACCAGAACAAATAATGCTTCAGAGCGTAACAGGTATCAAATGAATTGCATATAAACCTTCTCCGAGGGCATAAAATGACAATAGAGAATACTGTTTTCAATGTCTTTTGCTGCCTTCACAAAAAGCTGGTGAATACTTTATTGTGTCTAACAGAGGGATATAAACAGAAGCAGTTTGAAATTTGAAATTTCAAAACTGAGATCACTATGGAAAAGCCCTGATTTTCTCAAATTCCCTGACTGGATCATAAATTTTGCTTTCCATTCACTAAAGCTTTCAGAAAAAAAAGAAAGGGAAGATAAAGGCTGTAATTGATGGTACAATGCCCACAAGCCTCAACAGATGTGATCCCTTGTAATGAAGCATGTGGGCCTAATTTGGCATTACTTACTACCAGGAGGATCTTCTGCAGGGCATCTTTCTAAATCTATGTTTGGTTGGCACCTGTGCCTTGTTGAAACTGGCAGAGCACCTTCTGAGTGGGCATAATGCCATTCTAGCAGATGGGCATGAGAGCTGAGAGGATGCCAGAGATCTAGTATTGCATGTGCAGTGTACTTAAAGTAGCAGGGGCTGAGGTGTCATCACAGAATGGCTAAGGTCACAGAAGGACCCTCTAGAAATGGTCTAGTCCAACCTTCTGCTCCAGCAGGGTCAGCAAGAGCAGGTTGCTCGTGACAATGTCCAGTCAGGTTTTAAATATCTCCAAGGATGGAGACTCCACAACCTTTCCGGGCAACCTGCTCTAGTGTTTGACCACTCTCACAGTGAAAAAGTTTTATGTTTAAATAGAGTTATCAGTAGTTCAATTTGTGCCCATCGCCTCTTGTCCTGTCTCTGGGTGTCACTAAGAGGAGCCTATCTCCATTTTCTTCACCCTCCTTCATCGTGTATATACAGCACTAAAATCCCCCTGAGTCTTCTCTTCTTTAGGCTGAATGGTTCCAGCTTGCTTAGCTTCTCCTTACATGTCAGATGCTTCAAACCGTTAATCATCTTTATGGCCCTTCACTGGACTCACTCCAGCATGTTCATGTCTCTTGTACTGGGGAGCCCAGAACTGGACACAGCACTCCAAATGTGTCTTACCAGTGCTGATTGGAAGAGAAGGATCACCTCCCTTGACCTGCTGGTGATGCTCTACCTAATGCAGCACAGGATGTTGTTGGTCTTCTTTGCAGCAAGGGCACATTGCTGGCTCATCCAGGCATAAGAAATGCCAAGTGCACAACCACACAACCCTTAGGCCCAAAATAGCTTTGAAAATCTAAAGATATCCTCTGTCGTTTGCTGTGCTGGGAGATCATGATCCTAACAAGTCAGGAGAGGGAAATCAGGGCAAGGAGAGCAAGCCAGAGTGCTCTCTGGCATTCTGTGCAGTCCACCAGCAGAATCCACAGAAAGATTTACCAGCAGACCTCAGTAGAGAAGATGCAAGAACCTAGCCTGCTTCCTAGCTGAATACATTTCATATGAATGTCATGAACTACACCTGGAACTAGAAAGAACTGTAATCTGAATACTTCAAAACAGTAGAACTGCAACCTATGTGTCAGAAATCACTTCATGTAAATAACATCATGCTGCTAAACTCAGCTGCTACCAACTTACATTGCTGAAAGCTAGGCCCTGTACTTTGAAATAGCTTTACATCCTTCAGACTATTAACTGATTAGCTATCAGATGCAATGACACCTTCCCATAGTGCCAATAAAAGCAATATAGTCCATTGGGGGAAAGAAAAAATGCAAAACAGACACAAGCAAATTTCTGTTTTGGTGGGAGAAGTTAGCAATTTAATCAATACTCTACACAAGAGATTTTCAGGTTTTGTTTGTTTGTTTTTTTATAGAA
Source organism: Rhea pennata (assembly GCF_028389875.1). Lineage (NCBI taxonomy): Eukaryota > Metazoa > Chordata > Aves > Rheiformes > Rheidae > Rhea > Rhea pennata. The sequence goes on along the minus strand of NC_084673.1, from coordinate 14,269,487 downwards.
TGGGACCTCCTCCTTTTATTTTAAATCTCTGGATACATAGCCTGAAAATTCTGCCCATAGATTCAGTTAGTACAAATGCATATAATTTCCCTGAGTCATACAGAGTCAATCAAGATGTAGGCCTAGTCTTCACCCTCACATATTACTTCTCAACTGCATGAATACATGAGAACAGAATGTCAGATATTGCTCTTTTTGCTTATGCAAATGGCTATTTTGGTAGCAATTCAAGAATCTGCAGGAGCAAAGGGAAGACCATTGCAGCCCATAACTATAATCTTTGCTGCTGCTGCTGTTGTTGTTTTAAACCAGTCCTTGTACTAAGGATGCTCCAGTGACTGAAAGTCATCAGCTGTAAAAGGACATAATGCATTCTGCATGACAAAATGATTTATAAGTGGTATTCTAATAAAATATTGCGCCAAACTCATAAATTGCAGAAACTGCATGGATTCAAGTGACCCTGTATTCTGAAGAGTATGCATAGTGATTTGCATGATATTCATTGTGTTAAGGTTGAAAACACCTTTAACATCTTTGCACTAAACCTAACAGACCAATTTATTCTAACTGGCACTAATAAAATGTATCATTAGCAAACAGGGGTCAGTGGAAACCACAGCACAGAGAACATGCAGAAAAATAACAGACAGTTCAAGAAAAAGAATTAAATCTACTTCAAGCTGACACTGTACAAGTGGCTCATCAGAATATTATTCTAACAGATGTAATCTATGCTATACCCAAAGTGTAGTCATCTATTATGCTCAGTATTAAAGCAAAATAGCACTTAAGGAAAGTGATGCAGAACAAAATTTTATTAGCTTCTTGGATCATCTTTAATGATCCAAATGTAAAGTATGATATTTATGTGCTTATCTTCTTATCTTCTAAAAATATTCTTACACTGATTAAACTTGCAAATCTAAAGTCTGTATTTTGATCTGCTAGAATTTCTGTATTGAAGATTCCAATTATTACTCTTTTCCGTTATGGTAAGTTAATTTTGCTGGTTTTGCCTTTATGTCTTTTAGTCATTTGTTTTCATATTCGACCTACATTGTTGACAGTTCCAGGAAGGCAGAGGTTGTAGTGCATTTTGTTATAGTAAAAGCCTGGTCTTTGACATTGGATCCAAGTCTTTCATAACTATCAATTGTTTTTAAGCATCTCATTCTACCATACTGAAAAAAATTACTTGTCTCCCAATTAAACAAAATGAACAACAGAAAAAAATCCACATAGAGAGCTAAAGCCATAGACAAAATAAAAGACATGTTGAGTATTCCACAAGAAGTCTTTGAACAGCTTGAGAGTTGGAAACCAGATTTGTTGTGCCTCAGCACACAGGATCATTTCTTCCTCTAGATCACCACGAACACCTCTACTCATACCACAAAGACCCAAGGTGTCTAACCTGCTGTGATTTCTAGCCATATATAAACATTTAAAACTATTCCATACAAAGAATCCCAAATCATCTCTAAGGATAACATCCCAGGATACTAGCAGCATTACCTTTAGCAAATGAAAGTTTTGTGTGGAGCATCCTGGAGGAAGCAATGTACATATTGAATAAGATGGCATATTGAATAAATGAACATTCAAGTAAATAAAGGACGTGGAATGAGCCAGATTTTCCTGTACAGATGTAGTCATAAAAAAATGGATGCTATTTTTTCTCTCTCTAGCTCAGATGTATTTATTGCTTTCTTACACATTAGTTGGCTTCCTATGTACTAATATTTACTACTGAACACAATCCTTCAGAGGGTTTGGTTTAAACATCCAACAATGTGAGATAGTCTTTCACATTCACAAGGAAAAAGCACAGTGAAAACAGAATATGCAAGAGATGTAGTGCATCAGTAACCTACAAAAGACACTATAAAACTGGAACGTCAGAGTTTTAGAAACAGCAGTTTCCATTATGATAATCTATTTAAATTCAATGATAAATGTATTTTAATTTTTAACCCGGTATTTGAAGCACCCTCTCAAATGCTATGCAAAGGGGAGAAAGTGAGTGAATTGAATTCACTTTGAGAAAAACGTTTGCTGTTACAATACTTGGCAAGAACAGGGTAGTAGATGAAAGCACGTTAGACTTTGGTTCAACATGTATAAAGCAGAGGTAATGGTCATGGGCAAATGAAAATGATTTGAAGAACTGGCAAGGTCGAAGAGCATTCCCTTGGCTGAGAGCATCTGCTAACCTACGGTTAAAGCACTTCATAATCTCAAGGTTTCACTCTTCCCTACTTCTGGATTTCAGGTAGTGGAAAGAAGTTATTGAGAACTGTCATACATTTCTCCAACCAACAGGTTATGTCTTTGCCCCTCAGATTACATCTCTGTCCAGTTTACTTGTTGCTATTTTTGCCCCAAACTAGATTTTGAACTCTTAGTTATGGTTCAGTTCTACCTACAGATTTTGGCAAGATAAGGCCAGTGCAGCTTCCTCCGAGGAAGTGGCCTGCTGAACACAAAGCTACACCTGTGTTCCCTCCTCCCCACCCCTGCACCCAGCAAAGCAACATTTGCACCACTGCTCACAAGCTGTAAAACAACAAGCAGCAAGAACACAACAAAAATAAACACCTGCTTAGCTTTGGATCCCTTTGATGCAAAAGCTGTTTGCAGTTTACACCCAACCACACAGCAGGTTATAGTGGGACATTCTGGCACCTGGAGGCAACCTGCTTTCCTTTTCCACCTCTTCCAAGTGATTGGTTTTCCCTCCTCTGCCTCCCTCTCACTGTCCCACGGCTCTGCTGCTTCTCCTTCTGAGGAGGGCTTGGACATATATGCTTTGATTTGTTTGTTTCTCCTCCTTTGTGGAGTAAATGCTTCCCTTTCCTCCACTCCTACTGGGCCCCTCACACTCTCAATACATAATGCAGACTGTGCAGAAGGTACTACATCATAGGAGATATTTAATAAAAATATATGTTGTAGGAGAAGCATGCATGCCTTAAATAATTTTGACCTACATAGAAGCTCCTTTTATTAAATTGCCACATCTATTACCATGGAGAAAGAGTCAAGTAGGCTATAGTATTCTATGGGTTTCTTTTACGAGCTTTGCTCTTAAAGGGGAACTTTTGAAACATTGTTCTCTCTCATCAAAGAAGATGAGAAAGAATAGGATTAAGGTGAAGAGATGGATTTCTTTGAATAGGGAAGATATAATTACATATTTTCCATGACACATGCTGGAAAATGTAATATTGGATAATGCAAGTAACCTCAAAATTTTCATTGTATTTTAAGAGAGAGTTCTCTTTTAAGATTTTTATATTATATACAGTATGTAGTTATATGTATAGACACTTCTCTCACATAAAAAGGATTGAGAAGGAATCAAATAAGAATAAACTCTTCCTCCCTAACCACTAAGAAAGCATGATAAAGAGAGACAATATCAGATTAGCTACAAATTTTCCATCTCATTGTTTCCTGAAAAATAAAATTTTATAATGAACATACTCCATACAAGCTGTGCAGAGCAAGCATCTCTTCCAAAAATGCACAGAGCAGTAGTAAAAATCAAGCATGGACTCAACGACATCTGTTGTGGCATTGTTATCAAATGCCATCTTTTTCACACAAATTTATAATAGTCACTACTTTTTGTGTGGAAATATTAGTTTGTCTGCGGCATCTAAAAGCTGGCACACAAGGACCGACAGATGCTTTGGTTTTACCTCATCTTCAACTTACTTGGCTTCTCATTACACTAGCTACAGCTCGGCAAATTATTCCTGTGCTTTGGAAAGCCGACAAAATGCCATCTGTCTCTGCATGGTTATCAAAACTAATACTGTAATGTGAAAAAACTATGATCTGAAATCGTACCTGGCAACTACATGGTGAGGTCGAGTATCCTGTTAGATTACTCACATACACAAGTTTCAGTTAACGGACACCTACCTATTCCCATTGTGTGCTGAGCCTAGGAAACAGCCAGTCTCTGACCTTTCCTGCACGTTACTGTTTCTCACGCCATTGACATTGACAGACGTTAATTGTGGCTCAGAATGCAAAATGAAGCAGTTTCTCACCAGCTGAGATTTCCAAGGTCACTATGATTAGAGTATGAGTAGCTTTTGGGTTTTCTTATAAAAATGGTCGGATGAGCGCATAGAGAAAGAAGGTGAAAAGGTCAAGGAAAGAGAAAGAGCAAGATTACATCAGTGTGGTGCAGCGTGTAACCTGGTTGGTCCAACAGAATTCATCACTAAGGGTTTATGGAAGAGAAAACACAAACAAGGTGTAATTAGATAAAACATAACAAACAAAGCTAATCTTAGCTGATTGCAAAAATACCTACACGCTCTAGAGCATTACTTCTAGAGCTAGCTTTAGCCAAATACAAGTTCAGAGATAAAACAGAAGCAAAGGCCCTACTGATCAGGAGGAATAGAGAGATGATCCGAATGCAGGCTAGTAGACACTGCCATCTCTTTCAAGAAACCCCTAAGCTGCATATTGTTGAAAGTGAGAGAGTACAGTATAGCTGTACTCCTCCTCCTAAGCTTCTCCTACGGCTCATAGTCAGAGACAGGATAAAAGGCAAGTTGGCCCTTGGTCTGAAGCAACACAGCTGTTTCTATATTACTTTGCAAAAAGAGAAGGTAAGAGTAGGACAAACAAGCCCACTGCTCTGGGTCTTTACTCAGCAAAGTGAGTATCAGTTCCTGTCGTACTTCAGAAGTAATAGGCTACTCCGGGACACTCTGTGGATAAGAAACCAACACTTGACTAACCCTTATTTGAAGAACTGAGCAATTAAGTCTGTATTGAACAGGACATGCAACATTATTTTTTAATTCATGTTAAAAACACTATGGAAAGAACCTCACTTTCCCTCTACCATCTCAGATGCACTGAGATGAGGACTAATCCTTTCCAAAATTGCACACTGACCCCAGCCTCCTCTCCCTCACAGATTTTCAGGCTGCTGTCTTGCACTGGTGTATGATAACAATGAAGTTTCCAGTAAAGAAAAACGTGAGTTTATTTAAAGCCGTTCAAGGTAGGAGAACATTAATGTGAGAAAATACTTGAGGGATAAAGCTTTAGATAAATAGATTTTTTGTGGAAAGACACTTTTAAGTTCTAAATCAAGAAGACTGTTTTTTTCATTTCTTGAGGAAAATTTCATATAAGTTCATTCCATTCTAGAATTCTAGAAACAGTTACTAGAGATTTCTTACAGTCATCTGTTTTCTGTGCTCTAGTGAGTAGTTCTATGGCATAAGACCTAAGAATGATGTTGCTTAAAGTTGTGCTCTGCTACCATTTTGAACTGGCACCACAAGACAGGACTAAGAAATAATTGTATCTTGCTAGAATCCCTTTCTGCAGAAGATGCAATGTGCATTGCCTATCAGTAACATTCACACCTCTTCTAAATGAGTAGAAAAGAACAGAAAGATGGAGAAACTTCAGAGCTTCCTCTCTTCCTTCAAGGCTCTCTTTTCTCCTTCTTCACAACATTCACCCTTGTGTTCTTGGCTACACTGTATAATCACGAGCTCCTTGGGAAAAGATCTCTTTTTCCTATCTACAAAGAAATCACTAAAAACAGTAATGTCTTGGCTTCACTATGTAGTTGGTTTCTCCTTGTATGTTGTTGCTCCCAGCAGTGTTAAGTCCATGCGTAGCCCTTATTCACAGGAAATCCTTTTAGTCTTACAATGAAGTCTTTGTAGAGAGTCTTTGGTTTTATTCTTCTGTATTTGCAAGGATTCTTGAATACTGGGCTGTCTGGGACATGGTATCTAGGGGAATAACTAATATAGGCTAAACATAAACTCATTTAGGGGAACAAAAACAGCCTTCAAGCTATATGCAAAGTTACTACAAGCTGGTTTTCCATGAGGGTGAGTGGAAGTGACAATTCTTTTGCACTTAATGAGCCAGAATAGCAGAGATTAAAGAAACTCTCTAAATTATTTGACTGTTGAATAAAAATCCAATTTAAATCTTGTGGAAAGTAAGAGCTTTGGTTCAGCTGTAGAATCAGGGTGTATAAGCAAGGAAAATAAGGAGCCTCTTAGATCCAGTCCCTAAACTAGTAACAATTTACTAAATAAAAGCCAAGCACAGATAATGAGAAAAAGAGTATGTTAAGAATAAGGAAAAAAAAATCCTTGGGAGAGCAAGATGTTTGCTCAATGTTATTAACTATTCCATGCAAAACAGTACTCATTCCTGAGAAACTGACACACCCACCTTCTACACTCCTTAGGGGCAGGACCTATAGGGAGCTAGCATGTCACAGTGAAGCTAGCATGGCAGCATATTTTATGTAGAACAAAAGCAAAAGACAGTTATGCTTACCAGTGTCTCTCAGAAGCACCATTCATTAATTTTCCAGGACATTAGAGGTACTCCTTGTGGACTTGGGAAAATGAAAATGCATGACAAGGGACTGAAACCAGTAGAACAGCAATAGAATAGCCAGTAAGAGATTTACAATATGGATAACTTCACTTGAGTGTTCACTTGAGTGTTCCCAGCAGTTTTCTCCTTGGAAAATCCTATCCTTGCACTGGCCAGTAACATTTTGTCCCTTCTTGCTGTTTTGTTCACAAGCAAAAACTGCAATTTGGCCACGCTCCACTGAAAAAAACTAACTACCAACAGAACTCCATCGTTACTGTAGTGGTCATGTATCTTTGAGCCTACCCTTTCCTCCTTACTTTGGTTTTCTGTTTTTGTAGTCTGCAAGCTTTTCAAGACAAGGATTGTCTACTACTCTGATGATCACACATGTCACCTCAGTAAAAAGGAATGCCAATCTATGTGCACAAATACATACTGAATTTTGACCTTCTTGGAAAGTATGATTCCCTAAGTGACAAGCTAGTTCTAAAAAACAAAAATACACAAGTTCCTCTAACACAACCACCAAAAATAACCCAAAGTCTTCCCAAATAATACTGTAACTGTTAGCTTAGCAGAACTAATGAAGACTGACTTCCTATGGATATGTCATCCTTTCAAAGATGTAGACTTTAACTAGAACTGTCTTATCCCTCCTTTCTAGAAATCATGGCATATAAATAAAGGCAAAGTCAGATTCCAGACCCCTTTTTCAGTGAGGTAAGCAACATGGCCTTCCTCAGCATGAATTTTCATGAAATTTGAAACTTGTCTCATTGCCTATTTTTCTATTACATTTCATTAAGACAATCAATACATTCAGCTAATTGTAGAAGGAAAAAATTGGAGGTTCCCATGACAATGGTCACATCATGTCATTTCTGAAACAAATGAGGCTAAAAAAAAATCAAAATAAAAGAAAACTCAAGATGGTCGAGTTGGTTCAGGCTATAATTGATAAGTTTTTTCCAAAATAGTTAAACTAATCTAATGCCCAGATGAGTCTACAATGGGCTCACCCTCTTGTCTCTTATTAAATATGAATCTTTGGAACACATCAGTATGTTCTCAGAACATAGGTCTTTATGATGATTGTAAAATTCTCATTAGGCTACTGGGATTATCTCTACCCTTTATCTTATTTGTTTGGCACTCTATAAGTACTGAAGAAAAGACCCAATGAATCAAAGAGTGATTCAGATTTTGCCTTCAGTCTTTATCATCAGGCATTTATCTATTTTTTGTCTCTGGAGTTTTCTATCCTGCAGTAAATTTACTGTAGTGCTTCTGAATGATTATTTTTTCCCTTTCCTCTCCCTCCCCCAACACTCGATTGATTTTCTCATTTTTACAAATAAGCATAGTGATAAATAAAAATTACAAAGCTCAGGACAGAATTATAGCTGTATAAATACACTCATCGAGAATCAAAAATTATTGGCTAGACTGGGAAATTTACAGCTCCCTCATATACATTTTTTATTACAAAGTGAAAATGCAATTAGTAAAGCAGAAGAATCTCAGAGTCAGGCTTCTATTTCCCATTTTGCTACTGATGCACTGCGATCACAGGTGCTATGTTTTAAAGTAATTAGGTGACATTACCTAAGATAGGGCCAAAATAGAGCTGTTCTAACCCCTCTAGCACCCCTGATTGACAAGAAGGTCATTTTACCACTCTTCTGTCACCATCACATCTTCATGCAAGATCAGTATAATAAAGCAAATCACTCAAGCTGGCTGAGAAAGGTATAAATTGAGTGTTGGCAAGTTGATAATTAACTTCCTGGATTGAAAGGCCCATTTATACAACATATACAGGAATGGCGAGTCAATATTCCTCTGAATATTCAACATACTTTAGGATGTTGAGTTCTTGTTTTGTAGTATCATGTAATTATTTTGCGACATTAAGCATTTACAAGATCACACCACCATGATCAGATGTGAAGACAAAACTATTTCACAGGGCAGTGGGATGACTGAATCTGGTACTTTCTACTGCTAGATTTCTGCTTCCTACTTACAGATTTATATTAGCACCAATAGTATCATGATATTTGAAAAAAAGAGGGTACCCATATATAATAAAGGTTTTCTAAAAATAACTAAATGGATCATTTTCATAGTCAGTTATAATGCTTCACCTTCTGACTATTGTCATATGCTTAGAAATTTTAAAAGATTTATTATTTCATCGAGTCTGAAAAACAGGTTATGAGAAATATTTTAGGTAAACACTTACTAATGCACAACCTTTTCCCCTTCCTTCCCTACAGAAAAAATCTCTCTAAATAGGTTAAAAAATAGGATAAAAGGTGATAATAGCTTAGTATTTCTTATATCTTAGATACATACTTTCTACTGAATGAAATAATTTAAAAGTACCTTTTAATAGCATAAGACTGTACTTGACATTCACCAAGCAATGATCATGTCTTTCAGAATACTAGAATAAAGAATCAGGTACTTCATCTACTAGGAGATGGGTCCAGAAACAAGAGTGTTTCATTTTTGCTCATACACCAGGGAGCACCTGAATTTCCTAAGGATCTTTCCCCAATCCCTGCTAAATCAGGTGCGCAGAGTGTCACACGTGGTAGGAGACGAGGAAGACCCTTCCCGCACGGCAGCGGCACCACTCACGGCCCGTCACGGGGGCCCCCCGTGCGCGCCCGCGCTGCGAGCGGTGCCTGCGCGCCCCGCGGAGCGCGGCGGCGCCTTCAGCACCTCGGCCAGCGCCCGCCGCCGCGCGGGGCCCGAGGGGCGGCGGGGCAGCTGCGCGGCGCGGGGGCGACGCTCGGCCCAGCACGCAGCTAGACGCAGCCGAGCCCTGGAGACCACGGCTATTTTTTTTTTAATCCCCCTGACCCTCAATATTCTTTGCAAGGGGTCTGGATACGGACGAGTAACAGCCTTGCTCCCGAACGCTCAGTGGTTTTGGCAAGTACCCGGCCAGCTCGGTTCAGCTTTTGGCCTTGTGTACACAACACATTCTTCATTTCTGTCGTGAGACGCATTTGAAAAAACTAAAACATTGAACAAAGATGAAAAATGAACAAAAACAAGAAAGAAATGTTAGGAAGACAGAACAGAGGGAAAACATCAAATCATAATCCTTTTTTGCACCCTGTTCTGGCACAAGGACCACAACACAATCTGCTTGTGCCATTTTTGGAAGAAGCAACAGTAGTGCATAGGAATAAACCAGAAGACAGCTGGAGGTAAAGTACAGAAGTACTTCAGGGCAAGATGCACTTCCTGGAGGGGAAACAAAAAAGTCCATAACCTCAGTTGAAAAGAAGGTAAAGATCGTGGCCGAGAAATTAACTGCCGGACAGCAGAGCTAGTAAATGAAAGCTCCATCTGAATCAGGCTGACACTGAAATAAGCTACAATAAAGTTTGGCAAGTTGACTAAGCTGACCCCCCCCCCCCCCCCCAAAAAAAAAAAAAAAAAAATTGCCTAGAAAATTCTGAGAAAAGCAAAATTGTAGAAGAAATAAAATGAGAAAACTCAGCGAGTATGGAGACTAAGGGATGTGGTGGTGGTTGGTATCCCTGATGTAAGATGCAGAGGAGGAAATGCATAAACTGATGAAAGAATTCATTGCATGTAAAAGTATCAAAACCTAAATGTTGAAAGAATTACAGAGGAATATTGTAGAATTCACTCAGGCAATACTGTATAGGATAATAATATGAACATCATAAATGATCTCATCTAGCATCAAAAAAGTTACAGAAATGAAGGTATTGTCAGAACACAGGCCTCATTTGTTTTTGCTAATTTTTAATGAGATGGGCAAAGCTAGGGGAAATTGATGCTATCTTCAGTTGAGAACATCTACATTCATATCTACCTCTCAGCAAAGTTAACACTTGATATTCACTATTACATAAAACAAGACTTGATCTGTTTGCTGTATTTGACTAGATACATTACCAATACTGGAGCAGTCACTTGCAGAGTCCAGAGAGCAAATGTCATTTATTTTATAGTCTAAGCATAGAGAAATTTTGCCTCTTTGCAACTGTTGAAATTGCCAAGGAGGAATTGAACTTTACATAACTAATTTCTAAATTCTGCATTTGAATTCAGTGGGGTCTTTAACTTGTTTGACAGATTCCTGTCTTGGCAAAGATGGCCCAAAGTATGTCACAGTAACCTGCCACTCAATATCAAGAATTTCCAGGAGGCCCCAGAAAAGGGCAATCAAAAAGTTAACACCCAAGGGACATTTGTAAGGTTAAAAAAGAAATGCCAGTACAGAAGGAAGGCAATACTATTCAAATTAGATTAAAACTTTCAACAAAGACTGTTTAGTACATATTCCAGCTTCAAGGCAAAAATAAAGTTCTTCACTTCAATCAGTGATACAGGATAAGTTGAAATAAATTTCATTAATTGGATATTCTTGAAAAGGTCATTTAAAAATTACCATGAAGTAGACTGCATCACTTGAGCCTAATCCTGTCTTCCAAAATCCATGGAAGGTAAAGGTGTTCCTATGATGCCTCAGCCCTCAAAAAGAAACAATACTGTGTAAATAAGGAGGGTCACAAGATTTACTGACACATCACAGCAGATTATAACCAGAGACTATTTTAAACCCTTATTCCCTGTCTGTACATGGTACTAAGTTGTATTCAGCATAGTGGTAGTTGAGAAATGATAAAGTCCTTTTACAGAGAAAAGCACTTTTAAATACATTAGAATAAAACATCTCAGAGATGTATAAATAATACTTGAACTGTTTCTCTGTATTACTATAGGAATCACCTCTGATGTGCCTGAGTACCTACCCAGGACAACCTGATGAGCTGGGAGGAGGGAAGACTCTTGCCTTCCACTGGCTCAAGGTATGCAGGTGCCAGGTAGAATTTAGCTTTATCCTGAGCATGAAAACAATCCCCACAAATCAAAAAAACATGGTGGAGGTGTTATACTTGCATGTAATATTTGGCCCACTGTATACAATACCAAAACAAGGAGCTAGTAGAGCAGTAATCGCCACATAGATAGCTCTCAGTGCTGTCTGGGCCACTGACCTATATGTCCATTATTACAAGATAACTTGCAGGATGAACTCAGAGTTCATACTCACTCAACATCTACTACTGAGTTCTGTACTTGCCTTAAACAGTCTGTTTCTTATTTTCCTCTATGGGAAGCCACATGGGCTATATTCAGTGTTAAATAGCAAACCTACCGCTACTAATAGAAACAGCAATTTTTCCTGGCAAGATGACTCTTTATGTGAGCACAGGACTGGGAGCTAAGAAGTCAGAGCTTTGGCACCTCTCTGCCACTACTTCCCCTGTAATCTTCACCAAATCCATCCAAATCCATTAATCTCTCCAGATTCCCCCTTTTTTTTTTGGCATAAAGCTTTCTTGCCTCTGGGGGATGTTCAGAAGAAGAATTCATTGTTCTTTGTAAAATGATGAGAGGTCTGCTCACCACCTGTTTCAGGAAAGCATCTTCTGACACCACTGAAGTATATTTAAACTGCCTTGTTGCCTCACTTGGCCTACTTTAGCAATGAGAAAATTGTGATAGGCTAACGTTTAAATATATTGAAAGCGATGCAAAGGAGCCTTAGGATTTCACAGACAAAAACTCTGATAGCTAGAAATTGCTGGGTCATATCTGAGATGAGAAACAATGGTCTTAGAAATAAAAGAAAAGAAAGAAAAAGCAAGAAAAGGGATAATTCGTCACTATGCTGTAACCATATAGAGAAACTCTGATGATGATGATGACTTCAAGTCTTTATTATAACAGGCTGGCATAAATGAGGTAAACATTTCACCACAAGTGAGATGCATACAAGAATACCAATAAAATATCACTATATGCAGTAAGAGTTTACTGCTTCTGCTGAGGAGAAATCTCCATTGCCATATTGATGAGTGTGGAAAGTATTCAAAGTTTCCAGAGCATCCCTCCTTCACAAGAATGAGGGTAGGAGATTAAAAGAAACAGAGGAGGCCCTCACTATAAGGGTAGACTGACTAAAATTGAAAGAGCAAAAATTGGTTTGCTTAGAGTCCCATAGAAGGAATTTGAATTAGCAGGAGTGATGAAGGACAAATACCTCTGGTGATTAGGAAAGATGCAGAAGGAAAACAGCTGCTAAACTAACCCAAAAAGAGTTTGGAGTCTGATGGAAAAATCCCTACAGGTTTGAACTTAATGTTCAGTGACAATGAGGAAACCCATTCAGATGTAAAGCTGCAAGAAATACAAGGCACCAATGAAAGAGGCATTTATGCTTTTTATGAGTTAGAAGCTATTCTATCCAGCATTTGTCATATCATCTCAGATAACATACAATTGTTATCCAAAGGGTTCTGCACAAAGCATGCAGAATGAAGCAAATGTAAAAAACGCAAGCTGTGAAGGAAAGAGAAGAGCATGCCTCATGGCCACATGAATGTTCTTTGCATTTCAAAAGGAGCCAGTTTCAATGATTCAAATAAACTTCTCACGCTGTCATGGGGACAGCCTCATTTGTATTTAAGTTCAGGAGGATATTCTCTTGGCTCTGGTCCTACATGCTTTTAAATCCACGGTGCTGGTCTGAGACTTCCCAGCCAGGTGTGAATGGAGCTGAACCTACTGGCTGCACTGTAGAGAAGTATTTCCAACAAGAGCTTAGCAGCATCATCCACAGTTCCCCTATAAAAGAGCTAGGAGTTACAACAGATAAATAAAGAATCCAGAACAATTAATGAAAATAGTATGGAGCAGGCTGTCTGTCAGGTCTAGAATAGCAAAGGAACGGAGGGGAAAATCAGAAGTGTTTCACTTAGCTTGTAAACTTCTTAGTGCAGTTGATTCTGTATCTCTGCGGCTTGGGGGGCAAAAAGGACCGATCCTTCCTTGTTTGCTTTCAGAATGCAGTGGTTTGTTTGAAAGCACAGAGGAGCCTTCACAGACCCAGCAAAGCAGGATACTGTAGGGGGGGGGGGGAGGAACAAAAAAAAAAAAACCAAAAAAACCCACCCAACCAGCCAGCCAAAGAGCCCAGTTCCATGAAAGTAAGAAAGTATAGATGAGATCCTCTATAGAAAATGTAAAAGACTGTATTTAACCCATATTCATGTCAAGATGATGAACAGGTAGATTACAAGACAAGCAGAACTCTTGTGAGGGAAACATCTGAGGGCAAAAGCTGCTTATATTCCTGTATTGGAAAGTCATTCAGATAGCACCATCCTCACCTGTGTAAGTGGATTAATTACTGAGTGCCTCAAAGACATAGTAAACTGAGTTATATGTTGATATTTGACATGCTCTGAAACTGTATGATGTGCTCATTACCATAACGTTTCAACAGATGCATTAAAAAAGTTTTTTATATAATGCAATTTAAGGGTGGAATTAACATGCAAATAAAGTAGGGAACCAAAGTCAAAAATCTCAAGGAACATACGCTGTATATTCCTTGAGGTTGCTTATGTTTTTAACACTTTCTCTGGAGTGCTGCTCAGTACTTTCTGCCGAACATGACAGCATCCGCTGGTGATTGACACTCAGCCATTACATAGTGCAGTTTTGTCAGCAGGAACTCAACGAAAAAGTGAAGCTGAACACCTTTGGATAAGTGTGCACTCCTGAAAATGGCCATAATTTACTCAAGTCTCTTCCATTGATACTGATAGGAGTAACATTTTAAGATAAGCCTATAGAAAAAAACTGTAATTTTCTGTTTTTAAAAAAACTTGTTTCTTTCCCTACTGCTTTTGTGGGAAGAGGAAGCCCCAGGCATCTGTCTGCAAGCTCTCAGTCACCCAGTGACTCTGACCTACAGAGCATAATACAGAGCAATCACACCCCCATGGGGTAGCTATTCAGAGCCATTCAATCCCATACAGGTGAGCTGGGTTCCTTGCCCTCCCCCCAACCCTTTTCTTTTCTGAATTCCTCTGAGTCTCTTTTCCCTCCCCCCTCTTCTTTTTTTTAATTTCAGCATTTCAGCTCCTCTTTGCCTTTCCCCATACACACAGCTACATCAATCACTGGCAGTCTGAGCTGGGAAAGGAAGGCTACTTCAAGGTCACCATGTAAAGAGCCCTAATGCTTTTCAGTGAAAGGGAAGTGAAGAGAGGCCGTAAGTGGCTTCCTGTTTCTACTCATTGTTTAGGGAAACTCCTTAGGAAGGAAAGGAAAAGCATACATGGGGGGAAGGCTGCATGGCCCAAGGAAGCGGGAAGTACCATACACAAAAGGGCAGTCTGTAAGGATGATATCCTGTAAAGATAAAAACTTACTGGCATGCTAATAGATGAGTGTGAGTTGGAGAGACTCGAAGGAGACGAAGGAGACGGATGCGATTCTCCAGAGACAAGTAGCTCCCGTGTGGCCAATCACCATGAAGGGGGCTGGCCACCCTCGACAAGGATAGATACCACAGAAGGGAAGCAGAAGTGTTGCTACAATAAATCTGGCATGTTTCTTCCTGGACTTTCTCCACGCTGCCAGAGGAGCAGGCTGCATGTAGCAGCTGCTCTTCAGCTCAGTCTTGACATGACCACTGGAGCTGGTTAGAGCTTCTGCTTATATTCAGGTGGATACATGGGGGGAGGAAGTTTTTGCCATGGAAGCGCCTTTGTAACCTGTTTGCTCTTTCTCTTCTGCTTTCCTCCAAGCTTTTATTAGTGATTTGCAAACGAGATGCTAACTGAAGGAGCAAAAGCAGCAAAGGAGTTATTCAAGTTTACTACACGTTTTCCAGCTAGATGCTATTTCAGGTACAATATTTGTATCCTAGAGCAGACCTTAGAACTGAGTCAGATTCCACATCTCCAAAAATGTGTTATTATCCAACTCTGAACAATAATTCCTGCCATTAACTTTGCCTTTATATGCACAATTTACATTCCATATTCAACACAAAGCTATAGTAAACATACACTGCAATGTTATCTCACATGCACGAATAAGAAAATGTGAAATTCAGCCTTCACTGAAGGCTGGATTAAGGTACACATATATACACAAGAGTGAAACCAAGTTACGACACACTAATTCTTGTTAGGAGAGTATTTTGTAACATCGGTTTTCCTAGGTTTAGGCTGTTATTTCCCTTCATTTTTTTTAAAACACTGTATAGGTACTAGAGAGACAAATATCATATTTTTTATTTTTATATTATTTACAAACTATAGATTGCAATAGAGCCTTTATACATCATCTTTCAAAACATATTTTGAGTGCCTTTGCTGTTGAAGTACTAGTTTTCAATACCTATTCACCTACAGTCACTTGTAATGACACTATTGCTCTAGGTACCCTACCAGCACAGAATAACAGGCAATCTCTAAGAATTTATAATCTACAGATCACCCATCAAATTTAGGCAAATTTCTTCAAACAGATATTCCTATTTTACTGCTGGAAAATCTAGATATAAATCTTTTTTCCTAAGGTGAGATATCTTAGAGATATCTAGTTTACAGCAGTGCCATTAAAATGATATTATGTTAAAGGAGTACACTGATTTTATGTAAATATTCATATGCAACCACAGAAAATATAGATTATTTTTGTCACAAAGAGAAAAAAATTGAGTGATTAATACTATGGACTTTCTTGAAATTTCATTTCCTCTTGAGTTCTGTGATGTTTGCTTTCTGATTTTAAAGTGTTCCTCCATTACTCTACAGTGACAAGCCCCTCGTCTTTGATGACCAATTCCCCCGCAAAGCCAGGGAGGTAAAACATATCCGAGCTAAGATACGGAGTGTCAAACAACGCCCCCCAGATGCCCCATTGCACTGTGTTTCAAGGAGTCCATGGAGAGACTGCAACACAACAGGAGAGCTAAAAAAAGACAATCCTGGAACCTGAGATAAGGAAGCACTGAGAAAAACAGCAACCACAAGTTCTCATGGGATGAGGCTTGGCTGACGCTAGAGCAAGAAATACATGAAAGAAACAAGTGAACCACACCCAAGAAGTGACAGCTTCTGTTCAGTGATAAAGACTCAGATAGGCTGCTGTGAGCTGGGTCTCTGCCTTGGTTATTTGTATCACTCAAATAGGAAAACCTACTAATAAACAAACAAAAAGTCTGGAATCAAAAGTAGTTAGCAATTATCTTTTTAATTCTCTGTATAGATTTTAAAAATAGCATACCATGTATGTTCCTTATAGAAAGTGATAAAACCAGTTTTCTAATTAAAGGCTAATAAGCACATTAGCGCAAGGCTGTGGACACAGTTAAAATGTATAAAATTTTCAATCTTGGTATCGCTGCCTCCCAGAGATACCAGTTTGGTAGTAAGGCAAAAAGATATTGCTATGTGAAACTCTTATTTGCATAGCTACCAATTTAACACAAATATCAGGCATAGTACATCACTGGTGTACAGGAACAAAGTACAAAATGATGGCTGGGCCAAACTATGAATTTTGATTCAGAATGCAACTAATCGTTCTGAAATCAAAACCCTGCTAGTTCCTCTAACATTTGGGATTTCTTTTCATTAGAACTATACTCCTTTAGTGTATTTCACTTCACTGCCCCCTTAAAATTAAGCAGCTTCCAAAGTATTTTTTCCTCAATAGACACCATGATATAAAGTTAAAAAACACAGCTTCAGCATGGCTCTAATCTATGCTATTTCTCTAACTGGTGAATTGCGGTCTACAGACAGCCACAGCACAAATCAAATTCCTATTTATGTTTGATTTCTCTTGCTTTTTTAACATCATAAAGTATGTGAATTCAATGCCTTGCTCTCCCATTCACAGCACTCTCACAGAGTAAGCTAACTGTGCTCTGGCACAGCGCAGACCACACATACATTCCAAGACTTTTAGGGCTAAATGATTTCATTTTAATGGAGTTGTCATTATCAGTAAGTCTTTACACTTAGAAAGAAAGATTCCTGTAGACTCACATTGGTCTGTTGATGCCTAGTGAAGTTAAAACAATATTGAACTTTGTTGGTGAGGTCTTAAAAGGCTCTTCAGTGATGAAAGGAACTGACTTGGATTAGGCATTCGGAGGGATGGGTCACATGCTTATTTGCTCATACAATAATTAATATATACAGTTCACACCTACCCTTTCATGTCTCTCAAAAGATGTCTATACTCTCAGTTCAGCTCTGTTCCTACATGTTTTCTTTTACCTAAATCACCTGACTACCCATCCATAAACCTCCCAAGTAACCTCCCAAGTTTCTAAGTCTCAGCTGTGTTTCAGGCATTTCAGCTTTATCCACTCTCTCCCTCGTTTGCATAGAAGAGACAGGCTGAGCCTGACCCTCCAAGGTCTTGTCCACACTTTGGTCTCAGCAAGCAGGAGAGTTCTTGCCCAGCTGGGAGAGGATGACAGAGCATCCTGGCACAGAGAACTGCAGGGACATTACTGTGACCACACAACCACAACAAAGTGCAGAAGAGGTGAGGTGCACTTGTAAGAGAACAGCGGCCTGGGAGGGGAAAAAAACAAACAAACAAAATCAAACTGTTTAGACCAGCTCCAAGTACTGGGGCTAACTGTACAGCATAAACATATCTTTGGGTATGGCTAGATAAGCTGCTGCTTTTTCCTCTGGAAAAAACCTCTGATGTTAAAAATTGAGATTTATCCTTAAAAGTCCCATCTGTCTGCTGAATCACACAGTGAAAGTAGAACCCTCCAGCATGCAGAGGGCTGGTTAGAGTAGAATAAAAATACATTGACTATGGTATAGTGTGAAGCAAACAAACAAAAAAGCAGCACTTGAAAACAAGCAATTTAAATACAAAAAGGTTAGTGCAATTGGAAGACATGGTAAGAAAAATGATGAAATCTGCTAGATGGACAGAATTGTAACAATTATGTGATTTAGTATGTAGATTAATGTATTCTAAACAGGAAAAGATTGAAAGTCAATACTTGAGTTTATTAATTTTGGCAATGATTTCTATTTCTTACATCTTTCAACACTATGAATGAAATGCTGTATGAAGTTACTGACAAAGAACAGGCTTTATTTTTACAATCTGTAAGTTAATAAAAATAGGCAACAGAATAATGCTGTACTCACTGTTCAGCAAAGCAAGTTTCAAGCTTAGAAACAAAGGAAGAGCCATGAATTGTGAATATTACTTACAACAGAACCATTTTTAAATAAGACATAAGAGGAAAGCTGAAGTATGACCTCCAGGAGTCAAATCTTTAAAAATTATACTACATTAAGTGAACACTGCTATGTTTTCTTTAATTTGTAGACTGTAGCTAGAAGTCTCAAATGTTTGCTCTTTAAAGACTCAAATAGCAAAAATAAGCTACTTGCAAGTATATATGATGCCTACTTAAATTAATCAGTTTAATTCTGTACTGTGTATTGCATTTATGGTTCAACCAGAATATTTTTGTTACGCAAAGCCCAATATTAATTCTAATCTCAGACTGCTCTCTACTGGTAATAAATTATGTTAAAACTCATTAAATACCTGCAATACCAGAGACATACAAAAAAACTGCATTTGGCATATATCCTATCTTTGAATCAGTGCACGAATGAGAACTTTACGAAGGCAACATGAATACGAAATGAAGGGTAAATGCAAAAGCTTAAGCCAAAACATGATTTCACTTTGTATTGACCCATCATGGCCCTGTTCTTGCTCTCATTGAATTTAATACCAAAACATACAGTTGTCCCAGATTATTTGGTAGAGCTCTGATCTTTTGAACATAAATAATTACTTCTGCACTCAACTAGGCTGGGGATTGCAAGAAACAAACATGCTGGTTGCAAGTAGAGAACATGGACAGTTTTGTCCTTCTGTTACCTCAGCTTTTCGTAATCAGAGACATCTCTGTGAAAGAGCTCAAACTTGATATATATATATATATATTTATATTGATATATATATATATATATATATATATTTAATTACAACTACTGGGTGAAAAATGATGAAACAATTTCATCTTACCATTTAATACCTTAACAAATTTTTCCATAATACTGGAAAGCAGCAGTATAAGCCTGCAATGTAGGCTAAGTGCCACTTATTATAGGACTGGCATTTCTCTCTTCCATATGGTATTTATGCAGGATATTTTGTAATAACAGTAAACTACACTGTTCTCAGTCTCATTCTGCTTCCATGTAAGGCAATAGTGAAACTCTTCTTAAGGCCACTAGAAGGTGCAAATGCTTTGAATCTTGCGAAGGGGTGGGGGGGAGAATGAGCCACACTGGTTCCTGACACAAGAACTCTCATTCTTCCTGGCCCAGCCCATTAAAGAAAAGAAAAAGAACTGCCCCCCTCACTATGCTTTCCCCAAGTTATAGTCTTCTCTTTGTCTTTTTCCTGCCTGCTTCAGGGTTTGACCATATCCTCCTGTTACTGATTGAAACATCTTTTTCAGTCCTGGCACAGATTTGCAGAAGGAGGGAAAGTAGTTAATGGCCAGGATTATTCACCCTGTCCATGTGACATCTTTGGCCTGGGTACCTCTGTTATCTCACTTAATGCCCTATTCCACCTGTTGCTCATTTTGTTTCCCACATGTTCTTCAATAATTGCCCAGACATGGCTCTGCTTCTTGATAGAGTCATAACTTACCTTCTGCTTTGTTTTCCCTCCCATGCTTTTTTTTTTTTTTTTGGCTCAGATGTTTAATTAACAAACTTTTTTCAAGTCCGATAGATAAAATACCTTGTTTTGTAACCGTCTGTGTCTCACACAGACAGATTGTGTATTCTGTGTCACAGAAGAGCCCCTAAAAATGAGGGTTATAATAGAAGTTCTGACTTATTTGTTGCCTCCCTCCCTGCCAAACTTACCCAGCATAAAAATTGCTTGCAAACACATGGATATTATGAAAAAACCCCTGAAAACTCTTGCAGGTCTGGAGAGTTTAAAAGCACCTCTCACCATGTGATCTTGCTTCTATTGAATTGAATTAGATTCAGTTCATTTCATAGTGTCTTAAGAATTTTAATTAACGAAGTGTGAGTTGCTCCATGACTCCAGAATGACTTAAGACAGGCTTTGGAACATCATTAAGTTTGGAACCTATTAGAGCCTGCTCCCAAACTTCACAGCATTGCACGATGCAACCCTTTCCAGCACTATTAGAAGGATGATCCCAAAGACAGCTTCTCAGGTGGACCCTCACATTGTGGTGGGACTACTTAGCTGTATTCGGGGAATCAAAATCAAGGCAAGATCTAACTACAGAATTGAACTGTGCTTTCTAAATGAGATATGGTCTTTTTTCTGAATTTCAAAGGGTTGAATTACTCTAGCTGAGAATATCATCCTGTTGAAGCGTCCCAAGTATCCCAAAACACTTCTTCCCCCCTAGTCTCGTTGTAGGAAATGGATGATTATTTTAAATTTCCTATACAATGCATCATTATATACTGGGCAGTTCATGAAACATGGCAATGTAGAACATGAAGCTAAGCATTAAGTTACACAGCATCAAATCACAATAGCAATGAAAAAGAATGCACTGTTGGAAAATTAAAAAAAAAAACAAAACAAAACAAAACCAAACCAGGCATTGTTCCAACTATCAGGCAAGCAACTCAGGTTGGAGAATTTACTGTCCAATTATTATGTGACCGGTTATTGGACAGAGTTGACAAATATTTCCTCCGCTTTCCTCTGCTTTGGAGTTGGCACCATTCTTCTGCCTTTTGGAAGAGATGAAGCTCTTGCCAGACTGCTTGGCACTGCTCTAATTGACAATTTTAGGGCAGTAAATTAGCAGGGTTTTTCATGTTGTTTTACTTCTAATTTTAATCAGACATATAGCCACTTGGCACACCAAGCCACATACTCTCCCATGCAAGTTCACAGTGCCTCCATAAAAATGCCCTCAATGAAATGTAACTTAACTTTAAAAGAGTCGCACAAAAGCAATGTGCTGACTAAATGAGCTAGTATGGTGCATTGAGAGACTGTGAATTCCAATTTCAGCCATGCCAGTCATTTGGCATTAAAATATGCACCAGCTGTGAGTGTTTGGATCTCGATAAGTCAGAGTGTGCTGGAAAGCTGACAAGATACTGCTGTGAAAATGTTTCCAGCCCTAATCTCTGCTCTGTCTCTTCTTTTCATATTTTGCTACCCATGTTGGTGTATAATGCAGAGAGAAATAAATGCAAAGTCCCAGAAAGATGTGCATGGGGTGACACCAAGTATTTATGGAGCTTGTAAGATAGTGCTGCCACTCACACAGCTCTCTACTCTGCTTTGATGGGTTATCTCTGGTCAACCTTTATAAATTGCTAATTTATTTTCCTCACAAGAGGCAGAGCTCCGTATTAGTAAAACTGGGAGACGTAACATTGCAGTGAAAGGGAGGGATAGTGGGAGTAAAATTCTGCAGGGAGTCCTTCAAAGTAGGGCACAAGCTACTGTCAAAGGAGCTGAAAAATGAGTCTTGATGAGGAAATATTTTTGGACTGATTTATCAGTAGAACATATAATTCTGTAAACTTTTTTTGAGTAAATATTTCTCTGTCTCTCTACTCCCCACTCCTCTCTATTATTTATTCATATTCACATTAAATCTATACAAATACACAAGCAGCCAGATTCTAACCTGCTGAGGAGGGCAAAGCGGTATGCTTCCCATCTGTTCTACTTAGTCAACAAGATGCTCTGGATCTTATCCTACCTTTCTAGAGCTAAGATTTTCCTCTCTTACAGCAAACATCTTCCCAGTCACACTACAAGGGTAAGCAAGAGAGGGGAATGCTGCAACTTCACTTCACAGCCTGAACCTTTGAAGCAGAAAGCTGAAAAAGGACTGCTTAAAAGCCATAACCCCCTGTCCAGGTTGCAGCAGTTAATGCTGCTTTGAGGTTGAGCTCAGCAGTCAGAAAGAAACCACTCCATTATCCCCTTCACTTCTCTGCTGGTTTCAAGGGATGCAAGAAAGGATAACATGCAGAGCCCAGTGGACTGGCAGAAAGCAGGAATGCTTCTGCCTACATCTAGAAGATACTTCTTTCTCATTTCTTTGCAAACACCAGGCAGAAAAGAAATGCAAGCGTTGGCCAGTAAGAATGCAAAAACAGGGAGTCATGGCTGGACAACAGCCCTGCTCTGTCTGGGAGGTGAGAACAGCACACAGAAGGGCAGAGGCTGACGTAGGAACTATGGGACCACTTCACACCAACATATGACATTAGAATTCTTTATCATCTAGATGAAATTTTTGAAGGTGGTAGAATTTTACTAAAACATCCTGAGCTAAAGCTAATGTAAAGACCTCTTAAACCCTCTGGCCTGGAGAGAATTTAATCCATCAGGGTGAAGCAATTAAGTTCAGGATCATGCATATATCCAAAGATGCAACTACACTCCCCCTCTGGAGCCATTTCCTGCTATTTCCGTGAATGCAACTTTGGCAAGAAACTTCCCTCTGCACACTATTTACTCACAATTTCGATAAAATATTAAGTAGGTGGAAGATACTAATAACAGAACCTGGCATTAAAAAGACACTACTATACTACATGCTTTTTCCTCAAGTGAGCTCTCTAGGAGAAAAACATAAATTAAGATATATGCACAGAACTGTAAGCTAGCCAAAGCAGTGTTTTATAATCAAAATACCATTCCACAAATGTAAAGATCATCTTACATAAAACTGAAGTCAGGTGATAAATCAAACACAAACAGATTTTTCCCTTCTGTGAGAAGGGTAGACACAGACAGACAAGGCTTACAGCCAATGTCTGGGGGGGGGGGGGGGGGAAGGTAATCAGGTGAAGCAGTTAAATCCAGAGGAGTTTCATAGTTTCATCATTTCAAGTCAAGCTCACTGCAGGGAAAACAGAGCAAACTAATTATGATGTAAATCCACAATGAATGGTGCTAAAATAGTGTGCAATGTAAACAATTTTGAAATTCCCAGTTTATATCAGCACTGATCTAATTTATACACTCTAGAAGTATAAAACTCAGAAATGATATTTTTATACTAATGAGTCTTCTACTTTTTAATAAAAGAATAAATTGAAGTATTTTCAAAGGCAAGCCAGCCTCATTAATTAGTTCCATTAAACAGTAAAAGTTGAGTGCATACATTTGCCTCTCACTTTGGTTTTGCAGCTCTTTACCTTAAATATCCTATCATGTATTATAATAGGCATGGCTAGAAATAACATGTATTATTAACATTCCTTGACACTTCTAGTTATAAGTTCTAAACAATTGAAAGAATGATTTTATCTAAGTTATAAATACTTAGGCTGAAGTTTTCACAGTGGGCATTTGAGAGAATTTCAGCCAAAGTGTTTTTGCCTTTTCCAAGGACAAGATAAGGCAAAATACAATATTTCATCCATGTCAAGAAATTCTAGCAATTGTTTCTTGAACATTAAAAACCAAATACATTCCTTCCAGAAACACATTTTGTAAAAGGTTTGAAAATCTAAGACAAGGTAAACTTTGGGTTTGAAACGTACTTATTGATCCTCTGAAAATCCATTTGCATTTAGGAAGTTATAGTCCCTTCTATTTTTCACATTCCAATTTATTTATCAAAGCTGTGCTAAGTCTTTCAGCTTCATTCTTTGATTGCATCAAGTGGGGAAAAAAAAAAAAAAAAACAGGATGGAGATTCTACTGACTGTCCAGCTGAATACAACAACTTCCACTGTAGACTCCCTCTTCTAGTATCATAATCCAATGGAGTTTCAAAGACAAAACATATTTCTCCGTAACACTTCCCCACACAGAGAGTGATAATAAACCATCTAGTCTGCTACTCTTAGCTGAAGTGATGGAAATCTACTCCACATCCGCTAGATATTAGCACGATGCCTCAGGACAGAACTGCCACATTTTCAGTTCCGTTTTCAAAAGCTAGGAAAATCACCCAAATTAAATACCCAGACACAGTTTTCTGAGATATCTTTCAATGGCCACCCTGATCACTCAAAACTGAGAAAATGCTAGATTTAAGGTTGCCTCTGCAACCCTAAGCCATTCTTCTGCTTATAAGAATTATGTTAGTCTCCCCATTTTTCCCATTCCCCCAGTTTCATCCATTGCACTGCAAGAATCATGTTCACCAAATGAGCAACAATTGAATAACTTCTCATTCTGTCACTGTTCATTATTGGTCTAGAGGCCTTATTTTTAGTATACTATTTAAACCAAGTTCTAAAACCAGCATTGTCTCTTCATGTTTGCCACTGTAGAGCATTTCAAACACACTAATTGACTTATTCTAGCAGTTTGCCTGTGAGACAAGGGATTTTATTATTCTCATTTAGGGGCAAACTAAGGTACAGATCCTATTGTGTATTTGTGGCATAAACTTACAGAGGGGCTCCACAATAAAAGCCAAGTGAGTACTGGCAGCAAAAAAAATAGCCCAATATGTTTTGCTGCCGATCACATTCACGTATCAGAGAATTAGATCAACGTCTAATATTGCATTTCTGTACACAATTACAATGAGTGGGCATTATTTACAAACACAAGATGTCAAAAACACTTGTGCACCAAGGTTAACAGCCTAGTTTGCAAACCTCTATCTGCTTATCAGGACACATGCTCACTTACAGCAAAGGAAATACATTGATGTTACTAAGGGGCAGAATATGGGAAGTTCCACAAGATCAAATACAGCCTATGTCAGCAAATGCTGGGGCATCTGCCTGGTTTGGTCAAAACACCCAGTAGCTTGCTTCAGTTCTTTATACATATTTGAATTTGGATCACTTTTGAAGGCTGCCCTGGCTGCTTAGGAGAAGTCTTGCTGCAGCTCTAGAGCCCCCTCCCGGCCCACACAGATGGGTGTGCTGCAGGCAGGGCTGGAGCAGCTGTGCTTTTCATGAGAAAGGCAATTCCATTAAACTAACAGCTGTGAATGGAGCAAAAATTTACTTTACTCTGACTTTATTTTCTGTGGTTTTATCTACTTATGTTTACTGAGTAAAGCAATTTGAGTCTGATTTTATTGTCTTATCGGTCAGCCTAACAGGTATCCCAGTTGCAGAAGTCACCAGTAGATGCGTCTCCTCCGAAGCTGAAGAAATAGCTTTCTCATTCTATATCAAACAAAAGGATTCTTCACAGAGGGTACATCAGTAAAGCAATGTTTGTTTATTACAGTATTAGCATTAAGCATTAACTGATAAAAGTGGCAAACCCAGCCCACTATTATCATAAGCATAGAGAGAGCATAAAAATGGAATTGCCCAGAGTGAACATACTAAATACTGTCCTTATGATGGTACTGTCAGCCCACACAGACCAGGGCTTAGTATCATATTTACTATCTGCTCACAACTAAGTAAGAAGAGTAACACTATGACACAGAGGTGTCAAGATCGCTGAAATTAATACTAGCACATGTGGTGTTCACCTTGTTGACTCAGCTAACTTAGGTGTATTAGAGGAGCAGTAGAGTACGATAGCAGAGGCACTGCAGCAATTTAGCATGAAGTAAAACTACTCCATTTCGGAAATATTTCTGATGCTTTCTTAGAAAATGTATATTCTATACTAGTCTTTTAGATGAAGATTTCTGTTTCCTGCACAAGTATATATCTGTTATTACAGATGGGGAAAACATAGTGGAGATGGAGCTATTCAGGAGAGTGGCCAAGTAAATGATTTAGAATTTTGAATTATGATGCTCTGTTCTCATTTCCCTGCTCTAACCAAGAGACACTAAGTCTTAGAAAATAAAGGCCTTTTAGGATTCCAATAAACGGTATCCTTTTAGAGCTCAGTAGTTGTTACTGAGCTGAACAACAAGATGACTCAGGATCAGACTATAATCTGGGGGACAGAATCCAGAATCTCCTGTATCAAAAGAACATATGCCTACTGCTTGTTCAGAGGAGAGATGTTTCAGCATAAACAACAAAGGATGCAATTTCAAGTTCAGCTGGAACTGAAAGTAGCTCTCTGCTATACATTTTATCTCTTGCAATAGCTTTATGTACACTATTTGGATTAAAGGTGAAAGGACCTTGGTACTTGAAGATACATTAACAGAAAAGAATTTTTTTCTATATAGTAAGTTAAGTTAGTCTGATGTGAGAAATTATGATGGTATCCTGAGGTCAGTGAACATACACAGGTGACAGATCTACTGTTCTGAACCACATAGGAAGGACAAGATCGTTTCCTATTGAAATTGGTCTAGTGGAGATGAAATAAAAATTTGGATTTAGAATTTCACATTCCTTACCTAAAAGAACAAAAAAAAAAAAAAAAAAAAAAGGCAAAACCTCCTCTCTTATTCAGAAAACTGCTAAATGCTTTGCATTTGCTTTGCCTCAGGGACCTCTTGAGATCAGTCCAGATCTTAGGAGGTTGGCAGAAGGCCTAGGACATCCATGACAATGAGCATACTGAGCTATTGACAAGGATTTGACAGCTTCCAGCATAAATTGTTTTCTTCACATCCAAGAACACAAAATTCTTACTGACTGAACCTTGGTGTAGGCTACATTTTAATAACACTAATGCAAATGCTGACTCTACTGCAATGAACTCTAGTGCTTCCTCATTAAATTGTGATTAGAACTGTGCAAAAAATGGACTTCCTCTGAACACTCACGTGTCAGAAGAACCTGCTGGGAGCTGGATCACCTCTGGATCACACTGACCTCTGGCTGTTATGTAAAGCGCTCAACTTGCATGCTCTCCTTGTGGATGTATTTTCAAAGGCAGGGAGGGGGAAATAAACCAAAGTCAAGCTTTATTACCACCCAGTGGTCTCCAAAATGGCTCCATTAAGTTTACTGAATCAATGGCAGTCTTTCCCTTAAGCAATATTAACGCATCCATGTTAAGATTTTGCCTTTTCCATAGGTGCTGTAAGCTCTGCAGCTCATTATTGCTTTAAGGACCTTGCAACCTGATCTTGTTGATGGAACAAACGACAATATTCCCACTGGCCACTCAAGAACACAATAAGTTGTTACTTAAATTCTGTATTCACAGTCTCCATTGAATATGATTCTACTGGAACAATCAGCAAAACATTACACAACTGCAAACCACAAAACACATGCCTTGCTGCTGTCAAATTAATTAGAAGATTGTTGTACCAAACTGTTGTACTAAACTTACTAATGGTAAATCATTAGGAATTCTGAAGAACTGGAAGCACACTTCTTACATATTTTCTCCATATAGTAAGCAATGAAAGTGACAATTTTGCATCAGTGAGAAACTCGTAGAACTGCTTGCAGAAAACATACTTTCGGCATTTACATTTCTCTGGATCAACTTGAATCAAGAATGTATCCAGCTAAGGAAAAGATGAGTAGTGCCTTGCTCCTAATAAAATTGGGGGGTTATTTAAGCTGACCACATATATCAGAAATGATGACAAAAACTTGTTAAAAAACAACAAGTTGACCCAGGACAGTTCTTAAGTTAAACTGACATGAAGAAGACAGAAGTGATTAATTTATTCTTTCTTTTACATACAGGTAGAGACATTATACCCTTACAGCTATCTATGCCTATATATCTACATCTCCCTATCTATCTATATATTGAGGTTCAGCTTGAACTTTTCTTTGTTTAAAAATATTCCACTGGGCTATCAGTTACAATAAAAGGAAAATTACCAAAACTTCTCAAGTATTCTAGCCAGACTAAAAATACATTAGCTTACTGGAACAAATATGTAAAAGGATATTTATGTTCTAAGCTCTACAATGGTCACGTTTTGGTCTTCAGTGCATGTCTCCTACAGACAAAGAAATCTGAGGTTGCCAGTCAATACATTCATGCTACCTGAACATCTTGCCTTTTTTTTTTTTTTTTTTTTTTTTAAGTAAAGGTTTCAATGTATAAGCAATATCAACATCTGTTTCAAGGATCTCTGCTGGAATTGCAGCTTCACACAGCCAAATTGCCTATGCTTCCACTGAGGAAATGGCTATTTATTTTATGCAGCCATCTGGGCTCTAAATAGTATGTTTTGTCATTTGTGGTCTTGTTTTTGAGGGTTTCTTGTACAAAATTTGATGCCTTCAGAACTTATTTTTCTGTAAATGGCATTTTTTTTTTAAGTAATCAAACTTGTGAATAAGTGCTTTGTAACAGGCTTACAACATCCGTGTCAATTCCTAAATATTTTGGACCAAGAGTTAAATCCTAATTGCAACAGCTTTGATGGTCTACATTTCTATTTTCTTTTCCCTGTGGAATTGTATGTAAAAGTTGTATTTGAAAAATCCTCTCCAGGCTAGGTGAATGACATATTCTATTGCAGAACGCTATACTTCAGGATGTTACTGACAAGTCATCTGCAATGTCTGAACCCTGGCCATTGTAGTCTGGGAGCCCAGACCCCTTCTCTTTAAGCAAAGCAACTGATGCTAATAGCTGATAGCAGAAACGGATATGCACGAACTCTTATGTATGGCATAAAAGAGACAGGAAATGACTTATAATACTCTTGTTTGGATAATGGTAGAAATACAAATATTTATTTCCTACCTCATATTCTATCTTCTCAGATTCTCCCTCAATTGATTTTAATTTCAGAGCTACCCATCACAATCCATAAAGCATCAAGAAACTTGGAGGACCACTTACAGAGATGGTATAAAGTATCAGGTCACAGATAAGAGCAGCAGATTTTCCTAATCCGCATTTGCCACAATCACAAACTAGTTTGTGCTACACCATGGAGCTGACTGCCTGATACAAGAGCCCGAGAGCAGAGCCCTAAACACCCTCAGATGCCCTTGCTGTTCCTCAAATATACCATCTAAGTTCCGTTTTCACCCATGAGATAGAAGTCCTCTTCAGCAAAGACCTAACACTCCAGCTTTCTACATAAGCAAGTCAGAAGAGCCTCCCCCAGCAATCTATCCCATGCAAGAGTTTACACTACAATAACACGTCATCGTTGTATCTCTTACTAGAGCTTTCCCCTTGCCACATCCTTCAATGAGGGGGTTCTCTTTCTTTTCCCACCATGGGTTTATTTTCTTCCCACTGTAATTTGCTCTATCAAAACAACAAGCCCAAACACACAAACTAGCAAACACTGAACAAACTGCCTCTTTGTGAAGCAGTGAAGGAATAAAGCAAGTAACATGCTATTCCAGAAACAATAAAGAAACTACAGAGAAGCATATGGTTAAACTAAGCAATATGAGATTGCACAACTTACTCTCCTCCCTACCGCAGTCCAGTTATCAAGAAGGAGGGACAGCCATAGCCCTATTCTCTCCCCAATTCATCAGCTTTACTACATCCATTCCTACAGGTCCTAAACAAAGTTCTCAAAGATAAGGAGATACAGAAGATACTGCTCTCAGACCCCAAAATAAAGTATTTTATTCCACTTACCTTGAATGTCATTTCACATTACTTGTATTCCTTGAAAATTTTGCACATTCTATTCTGTTTCTGCTCTTATCTTTACCTTCTCTTCACTCAGACCCAGTGGCCTAATCATTAGATTCATCTCCTTCACCTGGACCAACCACCACACTTTCCATGCAGCACTCTCAATCTCTTTTTCCAAGCTGTTTTAAAATCTTTTTTCAAGAAAACTTTTATATAACCACCATACCTTCAAAGACACAATACCAAAGATTAACACAGAAAACTCAAAGTCTATTATATTCAAACAAAATGCAAAAATGGAGCATAAAATGAAAAACCTAGGATTATAAGTAGTATCCAAAAATTCCTTAAAATTCCATAAAGCCTTGCCACCTCTAGATAAGTCCAGTATTGAGTTAAGTTGTATCCTTTCCTCCAAAGAATGATCCAGTTTCTAACTGTACTTTTTCAGTCTATAAAACCACAACCTGCACAGAAGAAGGCTGTCACAAACTCAGAATAGTGAACTAATACTTAGTTTGTCTGTACAGCTCTCAATAGGCCCAGAACATTTGCACAGAGACAATCAAATGCTTTATCTTTTTCAGCTGGTTGTCTGAATGAATCAAGTAATTATTTTTTTCACTGAGATTACATTTAGCTAGTTTAGCAGATTTCCCCCCTTGCTCAGCAGTAGGAAATGTGGGTAAACCATGTCTGGGCAGCGCCTTGCCACCTGAGGAGTCTTGGTTTTAGGAAGATCTCAACCTCTCTTCAGTTTTGCTCATGATATAAAAACAGTGGTCTCTTAAGTACCTGAGTTTTATTTAACTAAAGTCATTGAATTCAAGACATCTAGGAGGAGTATAACAACCTCTGAGATACAGGAAGTCAGACTAGATGATCTAGTAGTCCCTTCGGCTTGATAATTTAGAAGATAATTAATAACTAGATGAGGACATGGAAGGCACTAGTTAGAGAGCTGTGAGATGCCTGCCAGCAACCGTCTGGCTCAAAAAAGTGTCATTCTCATTCATTGGGAAGTATGAGCAAATTCTGCTTAAACTAGGAGTGAAAAAGTAGAAGAGAAAACAACTAGACTGCCACTGACTGTAGTAACTTCAGGCCAAGACCAGAGAGCACCTTCCCTACCCTGCAATAACGAGGAAACGTTATCACAGATTGTAATGGTTTAGGAAAGTCTGAATGCATGGTGTACTAAGAATAATTATGACCCACACATCCTATTCCATGGTGGTCATCAAGTTGCTGTACCTATAGCAGACTTAGTAACAAAGCAAAGAGTAAATGGCTTTTATAGCAAGGGGAAAGAAAAAGTCATCATATACCTGGCTCATTGATCATTCCTTCCTATGTGACTAGGATGCCTATGCATGGAGAAGTGATAAATGGAGAGAGAATTAAACTACAGCAGATTATATTTAAGGAAAGCAGGAAGGTGAAGCCTCTCCTTGCAGTATAGCAAAGGACAGATCTTCAAGGTAGCAGTATATCAGCTCCAAAAGTAGCATTGCTAAAGCAGCTAAACAACTGATGTAGGTAAGTGCTAGAGTAGCTACTCTACTCACAAAGCTGCTACTGCATTAAACATCAGACCACGAGGAAATCACAGAGTAAAAAACACTGCACTGAATGGTACATACACTCACAAAACAAGGAAAATTTGGTGTTACTTGTTACCTTTCTTGCTGCAGTTTCAAGTAATTGCATATAGGTGAGATTAATGCAGTAACTACTCTAACTTGTCAAAATGAGTGACAGATGAAGTTTTAAACTGACTTCAATATTTTGTGCAGACTTTGAAAATTCTAACTATGTCATTCACTGTTAGCTATATGCTTTCTAACAGCATAAACAAACAGAAAAAACAACCGTTTCAAGAAAAATGTTTCCTGAAGTAATATAATATGAAAATTGCTGCAATAGATCAAAATAATTCCTTTAGGTTTATCCTTGCATTTTTAGCTGTGCACATTAATTACTAGATCATAAGCTTATTTAGAGATATTAGGTCTATTGCATAAATACGTGGTCAAGGGCTCTTCAGTGTGCACCACTGCCACCACAGACCATAATAGCTACTTTGGAACCATCAGTCTAGTTTGCCACAACCTATTTTAATCTGACCCCCCTTTCCCCAACTACTTTGTAGTTGCCACTGAACAACTTAAGCTTATGGTTTGATACAATAGTTCAGCCTTATTTGAGCACAGGAGGTGAAGGACTAAAGCAACTACAAAGGCATTGCTATCTTCAGATGGATCATAGGGGAATCGTATCAGTTAGTAATAGAAATACTTGTTGTCTTTAGAGAGAACAAACAATAAGGAGAGATAGGACTGGAGACATACTATTCCTCTGCTTAACGCTGTACTTAGCTAGTTAAAAAAAAATATGAGGAACGATTAAGGTAACATTTATAGTTAAAAATCCGTATCTGTTTGCTAACCTCATTTCCCAGTTTGACTGCTGCTAGCCAAGGGAGACAGCTCTGTTGTGAATAAGGACAACAAATGCTGCACATTTATTGCAGCAAGAACTTTGGTTCTAAATAGCTGTTTCCAGCACAGGAAGTCAATTAAGAAAGATGTCACCATTTCCTTTTCTTGATTTCTGGCCCTTTGGTACTTCACCTTCCTTCTCCTCTGCCCCATAAATACAGACAAGTGGTTGACCAACACGTACATATAGAGACTTCACTTTGCAGGTAAGAAACGCATGGAGTTCAGAAAGCAAATTTCAACTGATCTGAAGCATGGACAAAAAGCTAATAAATGCTCAGAAAACTCAGCTCTACCTCTACTATTTGCTTTGCTCAAAACAGGATTATCTCTAACCATGCCATTCAAAGGGACTTTTGTTAAGTACTGAGGGAAAAGTGGCTTCCTTTGGTGAGGGGAGGAAAATGCCTGTTGCTACAAGCTATCCATCATCTTAAAAATTCCAAGATGTACTAAAGCTCCCTAAATTTTAATTCTCAATAGAGCCAGATAAGTTTAGTTTTTTCTTGACAGGCACTCCTCCCATGTCAAAATCTACTTCCTGGTACAGTTTTACAAACATCCACCCACCTACTAGAGTGGATAATAAATGCCCGCTCTGCCTTTATTTGAGGAAGATTTTATTGTTCCTGCTTTTTTGCATGTGGGGAAAGATATCTGTTCCCCCAGCCAAGAAATAGCCATTTTGAGGCAAGACCTTAAAATTGATGATTTTGTAAGTTTTCCCTACTGCCATGCTGTTCTGCTCCTGCATTCCTGTGGTGCCAACAGATGAAGTTGTAAGCCTGCTTGCCTCCCTGCATCTAATCCTGATACTACTCAGCAGCAGGGAAGGTGGGCAAATGTTCACTAGCAGTTGTTGGCAAAGAAACACAGCAGGATTTAAACTGGATGACGCCACTGCATGTGTAAAACAACCATTTGAGCAAATGCTGTTATAGTAGCATTTTTAACCACTAAAACAGAGTTTGTTGTTAACCTTTTGCTTCCTAGCTAGCTGCAGTCATGAGCTATGATTAATGTAGTTCTGCTTTTTTTAAACCAGCCAATCGATGATAAAAAAAAAATGCTTTTAGTAGTTATGTGACAGCCTTTCATATGTGAACATATTAAAAATAAATTGTGAAAGCCAAATGGGAATGAGATTCTCCCTCATTCTGGTAAAAATGTCCAAGGTCATTTTTCTCAAGACCATCTCCTCCATGAGATCAAGGGATCTTCCTTCTCTTCCCTTCTAACTCCACAGCCCAGATTTCAGCTAATATGCCCCACCCTAGAAGCTTCACAGTTCAGCCATACTCATTTTATAGTATTCTAGGAATGTGTTGGATTAGGGAGAGCACAACGGTAATTTGCCATACTCATTCTCTGTTCAAGAGCTAGCTCTCAGTCGCTTACTGCATTATCAAAATAACTGTTCAACACCTACCTCGTAACTGCTTTTCACCAGGCTCTCAGGTTTCCTTGCTTCTGATAGTTGCTTATAAAAATCATCTTTGATAAGAGTTCCCTCTCCTCAAACTGAGACCTGTTGTTTTTTTAAAACTATCAGCTGGGTATCTGGGAAAACTGAATTTTTAAGAAATCTAAATCTTAAGAGTAGGACTGGCTAACCAACACACTTTTCTATGAGCTTAGAAAGTAAAATATATTCAAAAAATGTCTTCTAGCCTGAAATATCACTACCTCTGTAAAGGATACCCAGTCTTAGGAACACAAATAAACTTTTCCCAGTCCTTCCTTGAAAATGATGGGGAAAGACACATCTGCATTCTCGTCTCCCTCAGACTGCAGGCAAAAATTCCTCCTCACCTCTCATGAGAGCACCATTGTCTTCACCTCTGTGTTTTGTAAAGATAAGGCAAAAAAGAGGCAGTGCCCTAGCTATTCTGAAGGTGGCTAGTCCGATGGGGTCCCAAGTTTTATTCATATCATTCCCTAGCAGAACTTTTCATATGAAAAGGCCTTCCCTCCTTTCTCTCCATTTATCAGCACATTGCCAACCCACCATTCTTTTGTACATTTAGCTACTGCAATTCATAAGGTCACATTTAATTAAGAAATTGTCTTTCAGTAATGCTGTTACCTGCCAGGTGCATTTCACTGAAACAGGACTTTCCCATTAGGAAACACACACCAGAGCATTTTACATCTGTGTATTACCTCCCCAGATTTCCAAGCAGTGCACTGGACCCTCAGCACAGAATGTTACCTTTCCTTTTAGTTGGCTTAGTTTCTCCATCCCACTTTTGGATCTTTTGTGTTAGTGCTGGACTGAGCACCTTGAATAAGTAAATGGTAAAAGCTCAGAGAGTCAACAAAAATTGTAACAGCAGCCTAGGAAAGGGTGCAGTGCTAAATGGCAGGCCAGGCAAAACATCTTTTCTAAAGGAAATTTGTTTTATTCATTTCACTTCAGCTCAGCTGATGATCAGCGTAGGTAGAATATTGAACAGCTCTAGACTTACAGACTGAAAAATCAAATAGTTGGAAATCAGGGAGACAGGATGCAGCAGGACTCTGTAAAACACATAACCATGCTCTCTTTTAGAGGGTAGCTCTTTGTAGAATTACCATCATCTTCCCCACACTGCTTGATTGTCAGCTGACACTGTCAAAATATGCCATGCTGCATCAAGGACAGCAAAATACCAGGATAGTGTTAATGGCTGATGCTATACAAAAACAAACAAACAAAAAAAAACACACCTGAAAAATAAAGCTCTATTCCTCTAACCTGTACACAGGTGAATACATACATATAATGCGTCAAGTTTGGATGACAGAAATACACAGGACAGTGGATTTTCTGAGGAAGGAGTGCAGTAAGAAACTTGCCTTTTGTGAAAGGAGTTGTAAGTAATACACTGAAACTTAGAAAGCAAGAAGGGCATAACTGTGGACAGTTCTATTCCTTTCATCTGACTGAACCATTTTTTATTTTTCCAAAGTTTTGTGAAAACAAAAACAGTCTTGAGGCAGAAAGAAAAGGAGCAAAATTGAGTGGGACAGACCTACTCACACTACTGGGCCTGTGCAGAACACGAAACATTTTTTCCCAAGTGGACCTTTGCACTTCATTTTAGCTGTGCATCCAAGCCTCAAGGATCAAAAAGGATCAAAAAACCCGTAACACTTCAAATTTGCATTCCTTATAAAGAGACAGCTAGAAAAAATATTTATTGAGCAATGAAGTACATTCTCCTGCTTTATCTACTCTATCTGGCCTTGCATGAAGCTCAGCTAGACAAAAATTATCTCAGAACCAAACATCAAGCCTTCAAAAATGAGATGAGTTCCCTAATCACACGGATTTTTGCTTAAATACAACTTTGTATTTAGCTTTAGTTTTTTTGATCTTTATAGTTCAAATCTGTTTTCTCACCATAAGTCTGAGAAGCTTGGGTTTCATTCCATTGTATTTATTTTTAAGTTCAATTCTATTGACTTTGAAAGCTTTCTGAAAGACAGAAAAAAAGTACCAGATACTGCCACAGTTGCCTGTGGTGTAATGTATCCATTTCATTTACTCTAAAGCTTTCAAAAATCTTCTCAATTCTCTCTCCTTACATTACAGGCTGTGGTTACAAGTGTGGATTTCAGAGTGAACAGAATGTGAGATCCACCCTCTGCTATTAGATATGATGCAAGCTCTGGGTGACACAATGAAAGAGTTTACTGGTGCTCAAGCCCTCTCATAGCTCCCATCTCTATGATGACTGCATCCAGTCTTGGACACTGCTACAACGAGGCTGACTGTTTTGCTATGTGTTTGTTTAATCTTTGTGAAGATAAGGAGTGATGTTCACTGACAGCTCTTTTGTTTCATTCTGTATCAGTTTAATAGAAGAAAGGGCAGACTTAAAGC
The DNA here is from genome assembly GCF_028389875.1 of Rhea pennata. Taxonomy (NCBI): domain Eukaryota; kingdom Metazoa; phylum Chordata; class Aves; order Rheiformes; family Rheidae; genus Rhea; species Rhea pennata. Next base: position 14,233,400 of record NC_084673.1, on the reverse strand, counting down.
CACAAACAATGGTTTGTATATTTTGTGAAAGCCTTTCTAAAGCCTTGTCATCATATGCTGTTTCTTCTTCTTCTTCTTTTTTTTTTTTTTTTTTTTTTTTTTTTTTTTTTAAAAAAAACAGAGTGACCAATGCTCTGTTGTGCAGTATCTGCCTTCTTTGGACTTGACGAACCACACTATAAAAATCAATAAAGTTCTCCACTGAAGGAAAAATGTTTTCCTGCAGCACCATCTTGTGGTCCCTGATGTTAGTACTGAAGGTTCTCTGGGACTGGAAGGTCTTTTCTGCTGGCCTGGCCCACAAATTTAGATGAGAAACAGCATGCAGTGCAAGACAGCTTTTGTCACCAATGACAAAGCGGGGCCTTGGGGGTCTTGTCAGGATGCTTATGCTTTTCCTGGGCTACCTGGTCCCTACTCTAGTTCTTCAAAGGGACAGAACAGACAAAGCAAAACTGCTCAGAAACATGCAGCTTGGTACACAAAATATTTACTAGCAGTTTAGGCACTTGGGAAAAAATATGCTCTAGGTAGGTATGAAGTAACTCCACACTGAAATTGTTCTGTCAAGACTGGGGTCAAGGAGATCAAAACCAAAAAAATAAAATCATAATCAGATGTATTATATTACGAAATAAGAGTAGTCAAACTTATTTTGCTGAATATTGACTAGTAGGAGTAAGCAGCTGATCAAAAGGCCTGCTTTTATATGATGAAGTCAGAATAGATACTATCATTCGCAGACTTGTGAATATCAGTGATGTGTCCTTAAGGTGACAATCCTGACCCTCAGTAATAATGAAACAGACATTATGACATTTTTGACATAGCCAGCAGTTATTTTGCAGTACCAATACTGGACAGGTATTGATCCAATGAACCGTAAAATTAGTACAGAACTTAAAGATTTAAAATGAGAGGTTTTGACTTCTCCAATCAAAACGAAAACTTCTAGCTTTTTAGAACATCTTTACAATGAAGCTGCTACATGGAAAGGGACAGGGCCTAGTCAATGCATTATGCTCTTGACTATTCCATCAGTAAGGGTAACATAAGCCTCGCTGCGTTTTCAATCTTTCCTTCTCTCCTTGCAGTGCATGTATTTTGCTTATGCTCATTTTTGTCTGATGCTGCCACTGTTACTGCAGACGCATTGATTACTTACTGTTAAACACAGTTGCTTCATCAGCATGTCTCCCTTGGTCAGAATGTTACACACTATTGAAAGTAGTTGTGTTGTCAAAGGCACGTAAAAAAAAATAAATAAAAAAAAAAAAAAAAGGAATTTATTACCTTTCAGTCAAAATCATGAAGCACCATATGAAAACCTAACTTTCTTCAGAGCGCAACTCTTTCTCTATTATCACCAGCCATGAGGATCTATGTGGTTTGTCGCATGCACATTTCAGCTGTGACAGTGCTCCCAAATTCATGTAGCAGGAAATTGTTTTCATCTTTGTCAAAATGCCTATAGACACACTTCACAATTCATAAAAATAACATCAAGCACCAGCAAATATACATCAGATTTGGAAGGCAAACGGCCTTATTCAGTCTCCATCATTCTGCTCTTTCACATCAAAAACATCAGATTCTTTTACTTACAAAATTATTACCTAAATCATTTCTGATGCAATGGTACTGGCAATGATTTCAGTGTCGAGCTCTAAAGCTTCTGCATATAGTTACATTTGACCACCAGTAACTTCACTGGAAATTTCATGAGGCATACTCCACCCCTATTACACTTGGATTTTAAGTGATGCCTATTTTAGGATTGATGTAACTCAGACACAATTTTATTAAACGGGGAATCCTGCAAGTACAGAGTTTTTAAGAATCACTCACAGTATTTATTCTCCAGGTTAGCAGCAAAGTTCCTTTCCTCCCAGTTCTAACTGTTGAAAATTAGGCTACATGGATTTTACAGAACCAAAGAACAACCACCAGTGATTGCATCGTTATGAACGATACTGATTTCTATTGACAATCTCTAAGTATATTTCTAAAGCAACTGCCCAACAGATTGCCTAAATCCTCTGCAGCCTGGTAAAGAATAAGCCATTCGCATCCCATTAGGAGTAGTATTACTCTGCTGACATCCAATACTAAAGTTTGCCTCAGTAAGCTTGCTACTCACTACTGATATGATGAATAACAACTACCTTCTCTTAATCCAGACAATACTCTAAGACTGATCTATTAATTGGGACAGTCACTTAACTGGTATCCTTATTTGCCCTCTACAGGGATGCTATATTAATAATAGTAGAATGGCTCCAGCAATCAGGAATTGCCAAAAGCAATTTCTGCCTTTTAGCAATACTAGTCTTCTACAGAAGACATGGTGTAAGTATGAAGAATTAAGAATGAAGAACTTATTAGTGCAAAAATCAATCACAATATCAAAGTGTGACAACATTATATTCATTTGACACTAGGAAAAAAAAAAAACACCTCATTTTCTAGGGCGTACTTAAGTAAGCCTTGTGTCCTGGTTCTGCTTGAGGTCTTCGAGATTAGCTGGATGTCCCTCTACACCAAAGAGAAAAAAAAAAACAAAAACAAAACCTGAGTCTAATTAGCTTTAGGGACATTTTTGCCAAATTAATACTGGCCATAGCTTGCTCTGGTGCCATTCAGGAATCAAGTTCTTGCAGACTCATTGTGTCTCCCATAACTGAAAATGAGGGTGATCCCTGATAAATAGTGCCTTTTGACAAAATCTGCCAGACTGGGGGTCAAGAGATATTTAGCACTGTATATGTCTAGTATTTTATATAGAATTGATGGTAAAACAACAATACTAAACTGGAAGGACAAATGGATACAGTTTAGTTTACCTTTTTTCTTGCTCTTACGATCCTTGAAGGTTTTCTTAAGTAAATTCGATAAAAAGCCATGGTTATTTTCACTCTGTGCTCTTTTCTTCTGCACGATTCGTTCTACTTCTTTATTTGCACTTCGTAAAGGATTGAAGCATTGACTGCAACACATTAAAACAACAGCTGAAATTGACTGATTTCCAAAGGAGCATTTTTCACCTGCACTTTCGCCATAAAAATCTTAGCTCCAGTGAAGAAAAGGGCACAGCTGCATCACAAGATTTCATCACTAGAATATAGATTGAGGCTATGAAAAGCATTTGGATAAGCACTTCCCCATCTCTTATATTCTCTTCATGAGTTTCAGCAGACTTGGTGATTCTGAGCAACACAACTGTGACCACAAAATTCCCTAGGAGCCAGTCAACCAAAATCTGTGGCCTGCTTCTCACAAGAGTACTAGAAATTCAGCAGAATGAAATGAAGGCTTTCCTGGTTTATGCTCTATTTAAAAATCTACACAATGCTATTCAAATATAGCACACCTTTCCTACCCACTCATCCTGGCATGGGGTGGTTAATGAAGACAAGACACTGATGGAACAGTATGAGAAAGAAGGCAAGGTAGCACAGTGATGGACATAAAGTCAAAGGACAATGGAACTCAAGAAGAGAGACACTATGGTGACAGCACACAAGAGGAGCTGCTGATTCACAGGGAACAGGTAGAATTAACATAAGTAGATTCTGCTTCCTGCATGAAAAATTCTATAGAGAGAAAGCAAAACACAGAGTTCATTGGTGAGGAAGTAAAGCAACTAACCCTCACTGACTGACAATTACTAGTACTAATTAAAGTGTGGCAAAGGGAAGAGTATGCAGAATAAGATTGAGCTGCTGTAACTCAACCTGTGGAAAGGAAATAAACAGCTCCTTCTATCAGTTTTACAGGATTTCCAGACTCTTACATATAGGTGCTCTTAACTGCAACTAGCTAAATGCTGAAAGTAGCAAGTAACAAATGACGACAGTAACCCTTATAGTTTGGGCACGTTATGGAATTACCTTTACTATTTTATTCCTGGGCATCTTGAGCATAGACAGCCACCTCTAACTACATGGCACAAATGCCTGCAAAGCCCTTCCATGGCTAGTAGCCTGGTTTTCGACTGGTTCTTTACAGACTATAATGGGAAATCTTGGAATTTGTTCTAGAAGAAGCATAGTACAACTCACTAGTTGTCCCAAATTTCATCAGCAGAAGCTGTCGCACTTTTTGACAGCTCTATAGAACAATCCTTACTTTTGTGCATGTTCTTTGCAGTACAGTTTTGACATCATGCTTGAGTTCATCACACAATGTTACTACAACACATACATACAATGCTGCTACATACATACAATACTACTAATAAAAGCAACAGAATTTCCTCCTAGAGAGGAGGTCTTAGGTTCATTAAAGGAATGCTTTTCAAAGCCATATACTCTTATCAGCAGTCCCTGAAACTGGTAAAACTCAATTGAAGTTACTATGTTCTACGTTATAGGATTGCTTCTTTCCTAGAACACAAATATACAATCCTAGAAATCAAAACCACTTAGCATCTGGTTAATCACTGCATTGGAAAAAAAAACCCAAGTCATAGCAGAACAACAATATTCCTAGTTTCACTGGCTATGAAAAAAACACAAAATGATCATTTAAACATTAATGTGAATTCTCTCAAAATGAATACATATTAATTCATTTTCCAGAAAATTTATGATAATTTCATGCTAATTCTTTGCCTCCTGTTTTCAGAGTCACCGATGACTCAGTGAGGCTATCTGTATGCTGAACATCAGCTGCTGAGCACAGTGTAAGATGTAATGTGGAGAACTGCACAGCAGGTTTTGTCTAAATGTGGAACTCCATAGCAAGTGGCCATCTGCTAAACAGCCACATTAGTGAAGTGTATGGGTGTGTGCATGCACATGTACATGATCCCACATAGCTATTATCTTAGTAAAGCAAAAGTTTAACACTCAGAGAAAAGGAAAGCCTTCAAGAACAAAAAAATCTGTGATATTAACCAAGTTAGAGCATTGGTTAATCAATATGAACTATCACCTCAGAAAAATAAAGTACATTTATATCAATATATTCTATCTTAGTTTAATGATTTTGGTATTGTGGACCTTTCATTTTTCCCCATTATCGTAACAGTATATACACATGCTGAAACTCGTAGTAGTATCAAACAATATACTACTTTCATCGCATTCACAGGCTTTAATGTGCTTCACACATCAAAAACCCACTGCACATTAGCAGCATTACGGGTAATTCATTCAGTTTTTTCCATATGCTCCTAGCCCATCTTTCTCACTCTCTTCAGGCCTACTACTTTACTGTTCAGCGCTGTGTCTTACTGAATAATTTCAGGTATACCCCACAGAGAAACACATTTCTATCTGTTCTTCTTTACACATTGTTTTTTCTCATTTATTTGTTCCCTATTATCTTTCAGGTAATTTCTGGCTGTACATGTCATTTCCCGTGCAGCAGTGAGAATTGTTTGCAGTAATTCATGTTGTCCTTTTGTACAAGCATCTTTCAAAGCAGTGGTGAAGGAACAGATTTTGTCTCTCCCCTCTCTGTGATCTTGAGAAATAAGGCAAGTGGCAGGAAGTTTTAATTTTTTTTTCTGTTTAACCTTATGTTACAAAGTGAGATGAACCTTTCCCCAAATTGTTCCTTTACTTCTTTACTGAAATTCCAGATTTTCTTTGCACTCAGCTCACTGTGTCCTAAAACCCTATTCTGGATAGAACAGAATATGCTGTATGCTTTGCGACACCGCAAGGCGTACCCTGTGTATGCAGTGTTACAGGCTGCCCTCTGTCTTCATTTGGTTTTAGACTCATTTGCTACCTTTTGCTCACAATTGGTAGTTGACGGTATCACCTTACTGCCAAGGAGGAAAGAAATAGAGATGAAGTGCATTAACATATAAGGAGGCACAGAAAGATACTGAAGACAACTTAGTCTCTCGTGGGAAGCATGAGTAGAGTGGGTGGAAGAAAACTGCAGAAGCACTTGCGCAAAAGATCTGGTCTTCCACACCTCAGCATATTTGCCCAGCATAGGATCTACTTCAAGAGCTCAACTCGAGTCTAGGCACCACTGTTCAAGCCCCACTCAGAGCTTAATGTGCAGACTTCTTTACTAACCTGGAGGCAGTCTTTAAGTTTTACATATGACTTCCCAAATGGACAGCTGCAGAATTAAGTCCAAGTTCCTAATAGCTGAGTCTTTCAACGACTACTGGGGTATTAAACACACATCTTTTTTTACTTAAGCCATTTTATGTAGCTTCAAAAGGACTCATTCTTCATCTTTGCATGGTAATTTCTTGCCTTTCTAATCTTTTCTCTCCTCACTGATTTTAAACATGTCAGTTGTCCAGAATTTCCACATTTAGAAACACTGCATCATGAATTTGATCTGATCATTCACTAATTCTTACCTCCTCTGCAAACAGGCACAGCAACAAAATGGTAGACACCCCAAAATAAATAATCCTCCTGCTCCAAGCACAAACAATCGAAATGTCAGCTGCAGATCTGTAGAATCAGTAGAAGTTTGTGTTAGTTATGAATGATCCTGAAGTATACATTGAGGTACGGATGTCAGAGACTAGCCTCTGAAACAGACATCTACATAATTCAGTCAGCAACACAATGGACTAAAACAGGTGTTAGAAATGAGCTCAGATGAGAAAGATCAGGTCTTAAATTTGACCTGAGTTCAAGCAGCCCACGTATTTGGTTAGTTTCAGAAGCAACTGGTGTTCGGTTAAGCCCAAGGCAGGAAAATCATTTTCCTTTAAAAGCATTTTTAAAAACGGAGACAAAAATCATGCAAGTGATCACTATTCATCTATTTCAGTTTGTAACTTTTGAAGCATTCTCTTAAAGCCTCATTTTACTCTTACTAAAGTCAAAGACAAAACTCCCAGATCAAGAACCATTCTAGCATGCAGCCTAGGACCATTTTATGGAAACCCAAGTGCCATGAGCCTAATGCCTGTTAAATGCTTCTGTTTTGCCAACAGATTGCTATGAGGCAAACAGTATGTGTTCCCACCGCAGTAAGTTTGTGTATTTTCTTTGGACATATGCTGTACATCCTGGAGCACTAAAGTAGCTAATTAATCTATGAACAGATAATTTGGTAAAATAGTCGGTCCTCGAGCTTTACTTCCAAACAATAAAAGCTTAAGTGAAATGAGAAATCAAGCAGTTTCAGCAGAATAAGCATATTTAATTTTAATATTTGCTTGAGTGTATGTCCTAAAATGAGCAAAAAGCTACAATTTTCACTGCAAAGCTTTTCTTCTTGCTACAGATATATCTTTATATATAATATAAAACTCCAATTGTGGACCAAATACTATTAAAACACTTTATTTCTAAAATATGCCCCTAATTAATGGATAGATTCTGATGGCCTCATGCTGAATGGGACTTCCTTCTATCACAACTAATATATTATCAATGGCTATCCTAGCATTTAAACGTGGTTTGGAAATATGGAAACAAGAAAAATTTTAAAGTTTGGTCCTGATCTCGCCTTGCATCTGAGCAAGCGCAAATAAGTGAAAAGTGAGTAATACATGGTAGCTTACAAATATTCCCATTGGGCTTCATGTTCATATTAAGCCAATTCTTCCTGAAAATTGGATATCATCTCTGAAACCCATGAAAATACACTGAATTGCATCAGCTGAAGACCTAGACCATCAGGTTATACTTACAGTTTATTTTTACTAACTTCTATGTTAGGCTTTGTCTGAGAAGGCTTAACTATTGGTGAAATAAGATACAATATAGCAGGAACTGCTATGTTGAAAAAAAAAAACTAACATAACTAGTGCTCTGTTCTGCTCCTATTTAATTCTATCACAAATATCCCCAAATCATTCTAATATTTTGACATTGTACATGATAGGGAGCAATGAGATTGTGTCTAATAAAAGCTTCTAAGTTTCTGCTTCTTTCAGTTTGTTGAAATATCTTCATAATGAAAAGCAACAGCAGTTTTTATAAAGCTGCGCAAACAAGAAAACATAATGATAAAAAATAAGATTTGATTCAACTCTTCTGGTAAAAGAGAACTTACCATAGAATTATGTACAGAGGGGAATGCATAACAATAGAAGGTTTCATTCTTCCATACGTGAAACAGAAAACTTATCCACACTAAGTCTATGCTCATAGGAGGGGGCAAAAAAAAGAGGGGCAAGGGGAGGGAAAAAAAAGGCAAAGGGGAGGAAAAGAAAATACAATGCTAAAGCTAGAATTCAAGTACATGAAATCATAGAAATTTTGGTTGTAAGGGACCTCTGTAGGTCAGGCAGTCCAACTTCTTGCCTGAAACAGAACTACCACCAATATTAAGTCAAGTGAGCCATGTCCTTTTCTAGCCAAGTTCTGAACACCTCCAAGGAACAGAGACTCTCCCACCTCTGATGACTTGGTTTAGAGTTGCACCACCCTTTTTATTTTTTTCTCCTAATACCTGTGAACCTTCCAAGCATTGATAATCAGCCATTCCCCTTTGCATTGCATGTCACTACCAAGAAAAGTTTGGTTCTGTCATCTTAGTAATGTCCCTTCAAATAGTTTTCAGTATCTATTAGATCATCATTTAGCCTTCTCTTCAGCCACTGAGCTCAGCTTCTCTTCATACCACTTTCACAGAGTCACTACTCCTTCCTACAAATAAAGCCTTCACCACATTCTTTGTACTAATGTACACAACTATACTTAGTTGTATTGCATCATACATTCTTTGTTTAGGCTGAGGTTGACAAGCTAATGAGACATTTTGAATCAATGAGCTGTTTTCCGTGTTAAAATATATGTAGAAACAAATGCAAGTTTTCACTTGCTTTGAAGAGAGCAGTGACCTGAAAAACTAAGGAAAGAAACAGAAGTGAAAAATCACATTGTCTGACCAGAAGCAGCATTTAGCTAAGAGGCAAGAATTTACACAGTCATACTTACTGTCTTTCAATGGGGTATAACATTTCAGTTCATGGCTGGTTTTGGAAGGACAACACTTATTTTCCAAGCATTCTGTTCTGTTAATGCTCTCTCCTACGCGACAAGGGATTAAGGCTTGCTTGTCTTTGTGACGGCATGCTTCAACAAAAGAAATGAAATGTAAGATTTCCATTCGAAAGACCAATGTTCAAACAAATAAAAGGAAGTTACCATTTTTGTGTCCCTAAGATACTTTGATAGACTAAGCTCATAGAAAGTGTCACTGACTCTCATGCCTGTTCTTTCACAAAAATTGAGCATCTTTACATTAAAACTAAGAGAAAAGCTAAAATCATGTCATAAAACATACAGAAATAACTAGTATTGTGTCAGTAACAAACAATAATAAAAACAGAATCTAAACACTGTTGTGCCACTTTTTTTTTAGGTTTGCAAAATAATCAGAAAAGAAAAGCTGTTATCTAACTGGACTGTCTCTCATTATAAAAACAAAAACAAATGAAAAAACTCAAACATCACCACCAACACAGAAGTCGAGAAAATTTAAATTTCTCAGTTTTTGAAGGACTCAACACACAATTATTACAGTATATTGCAACTACATATTTCTCCATCTGGTACTGTGTATTTCTACAAGCAGATAGTTTTCAGCTGGCAGTAACAAAATTTAAGGCATTCAGTCCAACTGAACATAGTAATATTTAAATATGTACTTTAAAATCGCTATTTAATAATAGATTTTTCAGGAATCATGAGATACTCTGTGGGTTGGGCCCAAATATGTAAAATAAGTAGATATCATATAGAATCTGCGACTTCCTGTAAAATCTGGTGTCGTATCTCTTTTATTATGCTTTTATAGCAGTTGCAAAACATTATTTACTTCCAACCACACTCTGATTGCATTCTCAATCTCACTTTTATCATAGACACAACTGCTGGTCAAAGTCCAAATTCATTTAATTAAATGAAGGAATAGGCACTTCATGAGAACTCTTTATTTACTTACGGCTAAGTGGCAAACATCAGTGCCTCTCCACTGCTTTTACTAACGTAATGCAACAACATACCACGGGAAGACCAATTTCTCTGTCTTTCCTTCTGTTTATCTCTGACCTAATTATGGAACCAGGCTTGCAGCCTTTGTATACAGCAAGCCCTCTACACATTCATGGGTATTATCTTTTATATCAATATTATCAAATGCATTCCATTGCTATTTCCTTTTCTTTGGTTTTCTGAAATAATGTAGTTCTTGTCATTTATCTTCGGTAGCCTAAAAGGTGAGCAGTGTAGTCTAAGCTGGATCCCTTTTTAGCCAATGAGAAGTGAGAAGCGGGAAAACAGGATCACTACAGGGCAAAACGCTTCCTCCATTTATGATGTGCTGAATTGCTCTTTCCTTCTTTTCTTTATAGAAGTAATCTAGAAAAATAGTTCACATCAGATGCAGCAAAGGTAGATAAGGTGAATCCTACCCCAAAGTCTCCAGCATTTCTAGCACAAGAACCTCACTCAGAATAAAAGGTTTTATAGGACAGCAGAAACACAACGGAAGCAAATTGGAAAACTGTATTTGTTCCAAACAGGTATTTAACAAAATGACTTTTATGAAATCTACCAAATTTTACAATACTGGATGGAGGATTTCAAATACAGGCAGGTACATGTGGAAGTGTGGACTGGAGGTGAAGCAGAAGGAAAGGAGAAGGAAGAGGGAAAAAATACTGCAGTGATAAAAATGACACTTACTTACTGGAATGAAGAAGTTTACAAGAGCTTCTGATGTATCTTTCAGTTTTGCTTTAAGTTCGCTGGGTGTCACTTCACTTTTTTCTAAAACACGCTGAGTTGGTGATGCAAAATCTGAAAGCTCATAATGACTAGCTCATTACCATCAAAATATCCATAATTAATTAAATGCAATGACATTTTCATACTGATTATCTTTCATTATGAAGGCATTTATAGTCATTATGAACTGTGACTAGTGATGGCTAGCAAGGTTAAACATAAACGCCTTTTTGTACTCAATTTTATTACTTCAAATTGCTTCATGAACCAAAGTGAGTAAAGAACTAAAGCTGTGAAATTTAGATTATACTAAAGAATCCTTCTAAGTGAAAATTATCAAGACATAGTACACTATTGCTCACATACCAGATACAGGTTACATTAAAACTTTTATACCTACAGTTGGTTTTTTACTTTTTTTTTCTATGATATATGAGAGCAGAACTTTTGGTCTTTCTTTTAGACCAAGATCAGACCAGAACCAAAACACAGAAAGAGAACAGAATAAGAAGTGGGTTTGTCAGATACAACAAACAGTGCATCTAGTCCAGTACCCTGTTTCAGTGATCAATAACAGTTGTTATAAGGGTAAAAAAAAAGGGGGGGGGCAGGGAGGGAGAAAGGTGGAGATATATGTATACATATGTATATATGTATGTATATGTGTATATATATATATACACACACACACACACACACACACACAGGGATATTTTCCCAAACTCTAGTTATGTCCCTGGGACTCTTCAATGACCTTTTGTTTTTCACTCCTCTGAAACATAGCACAAATAGGTTTTGTAGCCTCACTATACACTGTAGTCTCACTATACACTTCTCTTTGGGAGACGTATCAAGGAAAGCAAATGTCACTTTAGTCTTCAAAAAGGGCAGGAAGGATGACCCCAGAAACTACAGGCCTGACAGCCTCACCTTGAACCCTGGAAAGGCAACGGAGCAGCTCATCTTGGATGCCATCTCCACATAAGGACAAGAAAGGATTCACCAAGGGGAAATCATGTTTAACCAATCTGATAGCCTTCTATGATGAGATGACTGGCTGGGTAGATGAGGGGAGAGCTGTGGATGTCGTCTACCTTGACTTCAGCAAGGCTTTTGACACCATCTCCCTTAACATCCTCACAGGCAAGCTCAGGAAGCGCAGCTTACATGAGTGGACAGCGAGGTGGACTGAGAACTGGCTGAAAGGCAGAGCTCAGAGGGTTGTCATCAGTGGCACTGAGTCTAGTTGGAGGCCTGTAGCAAGCAGTGTCCCTCAGGGGTCAGTACTGGCTCCAGTATTATCAAACTTACTCAGTGACCTGGATGAAGGGACAGAGTGCCTCCTCAGCAAGTTTGCTGATGATACCAACCTGGGAGGGGTGGCTGATACACCAGAAGGCTGTGCTGCCTGGACAGGCTGGAGCTGGGCAGAGAGGAACCTCATGAAGTTCAACAAAGGCACATGCAGGGTCCTGCACCTAGGGAGGAATAACCCCATGCACCAGTACAGCTGGGGGCTGACCTGCTGGAAAGCAGCTCTGCAGAGAAGGACCTGGGAGCACAGATGGACAGCAAGTTGACCATGAGCCAGCGACTTGCTCTTGGGGCCAAGAAGGCCAACGGTATCCTGGGCTGCATGAGGAAGAGTGTCATCAGCAGGTTGAGGCAGGCGATCCTGTCCCTCTACCCAGCCCTGGGGAGGTCTCATCTAGGCTCCCCAATATGAGAGACACTGAGCTACTGGAGAGAGCCCAGCACAGGGCTATGAAGATGAGGAAAGCGTGAGAGAGCTGGGCTTGTTCTGCCTGGAGAAGATTGAGAGGAAGATCTTAGCAATGCACAGAAGTATCTGAAGGGAGAGCATCAAGACAAGGGGGCCAGACTCTTTTCAGTGGTGCTCAGCAATAGGACAAGAAGCAGCGGGCACAAATTGAAACACAGCAAGTTCTACCTGACCATGAGGAGAAGCCTTCCTGTAAGGGTGACAGAGCACTGGAACAGGTTGCCCAGAGACGTTGTGTAGTCTTCTTCTCCGGAAATAATCAAAAGCTGCCTGGAAACAATCCTGTGCAACATGCACCAAGTGACCCTGCTTGAGTTGGGGGGGGGGGGGGGGAAGAGGAAGGTTGGACTGGATGATCTCCAGAGGTTCTTCCTAATCTCAGTCATCCCATCATCCTGTGATTCCATTAAGGTGTAAATCACAGTGGGACTCCACTAGCAAATCAACCACATCACAGCTGAGACAACCCCCTCTCCCCTCCCTTACCCTGAGTATTAAATTCCTATTTGCTCTTCCTTGCATTTTTTTTCCCGCTCCATATAAGAAACTCACCCCATCACAGCTTTATTTAACAGCTTTCAGTGACGGAATTTTTTGAAAGACATGTCTCAGTTCTAGGACAGATATCATGGTCTAACCAAGAAACTAAAATATAGAACAAACTTGCTGGTGTTTTAGATAATTAAGAGCAACAGGAGTACAAATCCACAGTTCATCCCGGGATACAACTTGCTTTTTCTGAGCCATACAGGACTGCCTTGAGGAAAAGTAGTATCTGAGCAGGGAGAATCGAATGTATGTCAAAATAGAGAATGTGAAACCCACATTAACAGAAATACAACCTCCAAAGTTCAGATTAACAGTTATGTCATGGTCCTTGGTGGTCAAGGCACAACAGAAGTAGTTTTGAAGATTTTATAAAGGTTTCGAAGCAAGTTTGTAAGAGATCAGCCATCTGGCAGTTTGTTTAGAAGAATCTAAAAAGATGACTATGGTTGTCCTGTATGTTACTCCCTCAAGAGGATTTAAAGGCACACAAACACACCCTGAAAGCGGAATACCTTATTCATCTAGATATTGCAGAAACATTTTACAATAACTCTTGGAACAAGAGACAGCCTTTTACCAGGATCTGAAAATGTTACCTCTGAAGTCTGCCTTCTTGAGACAAAGGATCAAATGCAAGCTGAGTGTGTAGGCTGACCCTTTATGCACAATTTCAGATGACCGAAATTAACTTCTAGTGTGAGCGCAACTTATCAGCCTGACAAATCTTTTAACTGTTTTAGTCTACCTGCTATAGTAAGTATGTAAAACCTCTACAGATTTCAAGAATATTTTAAACTGTTGGCTGGGGGAGGGGGAGTCCAAAGTGGAAAAGAATCTATAATCAAGGTAAAACAGTAACAAGATGCACTACCAGGGATGGAACAACAAGTATATTTCTCACAGATGCATAAAGAGGGAAATGGGGATCATGCTTTGAGGAAAAAGGTAAGTTTCCTGTATTTTTCAGGACTAATCAATCCCATGTGGAATATTTCCTTCTCGGTAACGTTTTTCAGTATTTTTCAATGATAGCCAAGACAAAGTTGCAACCTTAATTTCCTGCTAGTAAAATTATGTTTCTTCTATAAAAATACTTCTTGCAATACTCACTTGAATCGATGCTATGGAACATCAGAATCGCACAGTTCCACAGAAGATGAGTGCCAGTTACTCCTTGCAGCATTACTGCAATAAAACCAGTAGTAATAATGAATATGTAGTTGTGTATAAGTAAACTTATTTTTTACTTTGTATTTACTGTCTGTAACAAACATCACAGAAGACTGCTGCACAAAGCAGGACTGCCATCTTCTCACATTAAAAAGGATACCCAACCCAGTAAAAAAAAAAATAAAATAAAATTGGGCAATAATTACCGATTTTGAAGAAATTAGCCACTTAAGAGAACTTAACTGGAGGCACCTCAAACAGAGATTAGCCCCAAAATTGCTTCCTTTAAAGTACCCTAGAGCTAGCTATTTAACATGTTAAACAATTAATCACTTTTAGCTAACTATTTTAATCCAGGTTTAAGGCCAATTTGTTGCTGCTTAAGCAGCAACAGTCTTTGGAAAATTATGAGATAGCTAACTTAGCTTATTGAATTATTCAGTCTTTCTAACACTAGAAGAGTATGAGATGCTTTTGATAAAAACCACTTAACAGGATTTTTAAATATTTTTTTTCTTAAGTCATCCACAGTAACTTAGCAGCAGGTGTTGAGATGAGTTTTTATACCCCAAAACTGATTCCTAAAGACTGCTTTGCCAGTTGCTGTATCTGAGTTTGCCTGGCTGCTATCTGTTTCTGTTCCTTTAAAGGATCTTTTCCAATTACTATACATATTTAGTAGCTAAGGTAGCTTAAACCTAGTGATTACTTTAAATATTTAGTATTGGTAAGGGAGCAGAATCGCATTTTCCTAAGTATCATACAGAGAGTAGTAAGACTGCATTTCATACAGATACTGCCCCTTGACAAAGCTGTTCTCTCTGTACTCCTGCTAAGTGTGGAATGCTTTCCTGCAGTTAGAACATACCTGTTCTGTAGAACATCATACAAGTATGTTATCTGTCCCAAAGAAAAACCTTGCTTTGGGATTTAAGTGTGAAGTTATTTCTTAAGTGGACAAGTCAGAAGGAGCAAAACTGAACCTTGTTTTCAGGAAACCTATTCTAATGCAATGCTATTTGGGAGAAATGGGAAGAGAGGAAACATTCTCCAAGTATGGGGAAAAACAAGGCAGATTTAAAGGTTCTAGCTTTGCCCCTTACATGCTTCTCCTTTCACTATCTTCTCTGCTACTGCTGGAACTGGAAGATTACGGCTATCCAGAGCGTAGCAGCTGCAGACTTGTTAGGCAAGACAGAACACGGGAACAGGAAAGCCTGTCACAATGGCTCCCTGTTACCCGCGACATCGCTCTCAGCAAACGGTACAGATGTGGTACCTGTACCACCCATTTAAGAAAATGGAAAAAAGCCACACGGAGTTAACTCCTGAGAAATTCAGCCCACAAAAGAGCAAAGACCAAGTTACAGGCTTCTTATCTTCCTTGAGTTAAAACAGAGTTTATCCTATTATCTATCACAGCTCACTATGCAAAACAAACACAATCTAGAAAACAATTACGGAGATCAGGTAATAGAAATTACAGTCTGCTGATACACTCTTCAAAATAGCCGACGTTCAGGCAGAGCACATAAGTCAGAACTTCCCAATTGTATGTAAACTGACAGGTACTGTTTCACTGAGGTCTCAAGAAGTGGCTCATACATGTGAAGTGCAACGCTGATTTTTGAATCAGGGTCACTCCATCAGTTCCTGAAACAAATTCTTGAATCAGAAGCAAACGGATATTCAGACAAGTCTTTATTCTTACACATTTCCACTCCAATTATTAATGGAAGGTTCCTTGGATGGGTTAGGAACAGTGTTAAAAAACCCAGAAACCTAAAGTAAATGCAGCCACCAAGAAACCCAGTAGTTATCAGGACTGCTTTAGGGAGCTCGATTGTTTACAATGTTTTAGAAAAAAAACTTTAAGCATACAACAGCTGTCTAAACAGATGAGTGAAAAAAATTACATACAGGCACATGAAATTCTTTTTTATCATAGTTAACTAATGATGAATGAGTTAAGGGTGACTATTTTTAAATTACATTTGACTGACAGGAGTTACTACTTTAAGAATTAATGTACAATAAGCTTCAAACAACGTAAGAAAAAATAAGACAGAAATAGTAGCAACTGGCTCACATTCATGGTTTATTAGTCAGTATTTACCCCCATCAAAAATTGCTCAGGATGGAGGTGCTTCATAACAATGCAAGTGGGAGTGACAGACATGGGATACATCTGGAAAAAACAAAAACAAAACACAAAAACAAAAAACAAAAACAAAACGAAAAACCCCCATAAACCTTAGGATTATGAAAAGGATTCCTCCCCTGACGTGGGCACCAACTCCAAAGGCTGATGTGCAAGACTCATGCTACTTAAGAATAGAAAGCTGTAGCAGTAAACCTAGCTATTTCAATAGTGGAATATTGTAAAAGCATGATATGAAAGTTGCACCACACCTAAGTCAATGTGGTGCAACTCTAGCAAGGGAAATAACCCTGCAGATCAAACAGTATCTATGCAGAATACTTGACTTGGAAGGACTGACTTCAGTTTTCTTCACATATATTAAGAAGTTGTCTTTCACTTAAAATATCAAAGTTCTCCTAGCCATCTTGATTTTCATAGCTGCAAATGCAGCTGGAAAAGACTGATTAGTAGTACTGTTAAGTGAAGGTGGAAGCAGGGGGGAGGAAAAAAAAACCCACTTATTACACTTTACTTTAAAATAAATACAAACTATACTGATTCGGTTGTGTACTTAAAATAACAAGGTTAGCGTAATGTAGTAGTAGTTTTCAAATAAGAGTATTCCAATATAAGTCTTAGTGTTTCCAGAAATGAACAAAATCTTCAACACCACAGACAATGAAGAAAATTAAGACCCACCTTTGCTCTTGTAGATTAGTACAGAATGCCAGTTTCCAGAATCATGCAGTGGGATTCCCAAAGTGACTGAGGAATACTTATTCACAAGCTAATTAATCTATTTCCTTTTAATATTCAATTACTGAAGAGTTTTGAGGAGAAAGGTGCTGCAGTTCAGAAAAAATCAGTTATCTTTCACAGTAAGTGCTCCTATGAAGGATGCAGAGTCTATGTTCAGTATCATCATCATTGCAGTACTTAATTTGGTTCCTGACTTGTTAAGGAAAACCAAAACACGGTATACAAAATTATATTCGAGATTAGAGATAGCAACGGCAGAAAATGCTCATGTGTAACTAAGTCATTTAAAGAATTTCAGTACTCAAGAAAACTAAACTGATTTGCTTCTTGAATTCATGCTCATAACAGACAACATTTTCATCCATTTCAAACAAGCTACTTAAAATATTCTTTTCTTGATAAAGTTTTATACCAACTCTAAAAATCTTAACTTCTGTCCATTATTAACTTCTCATTAGAAAGGAAAAAAAATTTTTTTCATAAGCCTTTGTTAATTTACAGGCTTTCAGCTTATCTCTATTGAACTTAAACTTTGGCATTATTTACAAATATCTCTCACTCTTTAAAAAGGACTTTATTTTTAAAATTCTAGACCACACTTGGTAAGTAACCAGAAGGATCTGAACCCAATCATCAGACATTTGTTGCACTTTCAACAACACGATTTTTCAAAATAAAATTGTACATTTAGATTTACAATTTAATTTGTTGAAATTTACTAACATTTAAAAACATTGGCATTTGAATCAAAAAAGATACATATTAAGCATGCAGAAATACCAAAAAACGTCAGAGCCCCCAAAATGCATTTGAAAATGGAATGTGATTAATACAACAAACTGCAGTATTAGTGATTTCACATTTAACCTACTTAGCACCTTAGTGAACTCAACTGTCGAATGTAAGACATTTAATGCATAATGTCACAGCTCAACGAGTATTGTACCATTTCATCACAGAATTTCACTTTGTGTGCACTATGTATCATAATTTTGAAAACTGGCAATATTTTAGAAGTTTTCTAAAACATTAAAATGAACAAAGGCAACAGTTAAAAGTCTCAGAGAAATACTTTTTCTACTTGTTTTAAGTTGAGTTTAAAGCAATCATTTATAAGGATTGCATCAACATCAGTTAGCAGAGGAAGATCAAACTTTATTGAAACTGCTTGCATACAAAATATATTGCACTATAACCAAACAAATGTCAACATAAAATCCAATCTGTTGTAGCTAATATGTACAGAGAATATTGCCCAAGAGCAGTTACATTACAAGGTCAGTCTACCTTGGTTAATTATCTACAGTATTTTAAACCAAACAGCTTACAGATGATGTGTGCAAGGTACCAATTTCTGTTTTCAAATACTATACATTCCCAAAATAAATAACTAGAAATCAACATTAATGTTTGGCAATACTTTTTAAGACATTGTTATATTTGTTAAATCATGTGCAGTTTGTTGCCATTTTTAATATGCTCACCTGTATGCAAGGAAAAAAACAAAATGAAAAGCAAAGAAAACGAAACTCACAAAATACATCAGAGGCAAGGTCAAGTTTGTACAGTTCTGTACATAATCAGTGGCTCCCTTCTGGAGTAATTTGAATAAAATGGATTAAAATGAAGGTCCTTATACAGTTTTGCCCAGTAAATTTAATTCATGATCAGAAATAAAAGAAAGCACAACTCCTCCCACCTGTTCCCACCCTTCCCTTGTGTATGATCATACTTTGTATCAAATTCTGCAACAGCTTCCAATTGGCTGGTAATTCAGACCTTGTACCTCAAAATATTAAGAATTTGTTCTGCATTTAATATATCCAGCTACTATACCTGAACTTCCAGGGCATTACACATGGTGATTTTTTTCTTATCTCCCCTGAGATAATCACCAAATTAAAATAAGCAATTCAAAAAAATTTTAGGAGGATGAAAAGCGCTTTAAACTGGTCATCTGGCCAAATAGCAGGCACACGCTACTAGCTTGTGAACAAGTTACATTTGTTCCCTCAGTAACAATGAGTTTTTAGTTTTCCCACAATGGAAAGGGTTTTGTTTTTGTTTTTTTTCTTTTTTTTTAAAAAAAACCCTCTGTACTGCCTACAAAGAAAAAATTACACCCCCTCTCAATAACACTATTTTTCCAAATCTTCAGTGCAAAATAAATTTCCTATTCTTATAACTGCCTAACCCAATGTTTATGTAAGGAAAAAATTATGGAAAGCATGCACTTGTCTATAAAGTACTAATGTCTGACAAGGATTGCTACATATATTTTACATTTAGTGTTACCGACTCATCTTCCCTGATTTCTGCATCCAAATATAATATTCCTACCTGCCAAGATATAAAAAAGGCACAGATCATACAACTTTTTTGCTAATGAAAATGACAATTGTTACATCACACATATTTCAGGGTCCACTAAAATACTGAAAAAGGTGGACCAGAATGTGAACTGACACAGGACATAAAACGACATAGCATTTCATGAAGAACTTTTAAGGTAGATTGAAAACAGAAGCCAATTTGATTACTGCAAACACTATTTATTCTGAAAATTGAAATTGAGCAGTGATTTTGACCCGATGCGTTAAAATGGTACAACTGAACAGAAAGTTTACCAATGCACAGCTCAGTATTTTTAAAACAAACAAAAAAAGAATCTGTCATTGTTTGAAGTGCAATATGTACTTGAAAGCGATTTTCGGAAATTCAGATATTTTTATGCAAATATTTGAATAACTTCTTATTCTGAAAACAACTGCTTACTGTTGATGTTAAAAAAGGCTAACAGAGAACATATGTTCATTTCATGCCCTGCGCCGTCTTGCCTACTATTTGTCTTTGGCCTAACAAGTTTCTCTAATGTGGAATAGGAATTACTGAAACAGTATAGGAAATATGACTTTAGAATTATGCAGTTTAGGGTACTCCATTCACCAATGGCTGTTGACCATCTGCGCTGTCCGCTTTCTCTTTCTTCTGATTACGTTCTTTACCCGTGCGCAGCCGACTACCTTCATTGGAGGTATTCTGTAATGTTTTAGTGTGGACACTCCTTTCATTATTGCAGTCAATTCTGATCTGGAACAAGTCAGAGTTATATACAGCATTCTCCTCCTTAAATCTACCCCTTCAGCATTCCCTACATTAGCAGCTTGGGAGGGGCACTATTAATTAAGTGGTCAGTAGACACAATTAAATAGTCCCACATCCTACGGTTTTATTAAATAGAGCTAATAAAAATGGAAAAGTGTGCAAATTTGTTTGAAAATGCCACATACTTGTAACCTAAAAAAAAAAAAAAAAAAAAAAAAAAAAAAAAATCCAGTCTAGCCTTGGAAAGATAAAATAAATTTTACAAGTTTCTGAGAAGCAAAAAATAGTATGTGCAAGAAGAATTTACGGTATACAAAACTCTGAAACATCATTTGACTTTTAAAAATTCACATTTCTACCTGTTATATAGAAATATTTTTGGACAAAAATTAACATAGGAAAGCAGTAATGAAATTATACTAACATTCAAAAATCCACTCAGCCCACCTTTACCAAGATTTCATTTAATCCATCAAAAAAAAAAAAAAAAAAAAAGACATCTGGTTTTCCTAAAGGCTCATGAAGAATTTCACAAAAGGATTTTAGAAGAAATATTTTTCTGTACATAGGTTAAACCTTTAACCCAATTTCTGGCTTATTCCTTGAAACATTACTTTTTTTTTTTTTTTTTAATAATCTGATCAGCCAGGATTCAAGCATATGCAAGATCTTATTTTAATTAAAAAGTCATCTCATCATCCAAGTCTCATAGTAGTAGAAAGAATCATGACATTGATAAATGTTTTCCTCCTTAAGAACACACTTCTCCATTACTTACTTCACCAGCTTTTATATGTAATCAAGAATTCACTTGTAGGCTTGTGCAGCCATAAAAAAATTTTTACACATAAATTGTCTGTAGTTGCAAAGTACATTCAAGTATTTCACCTCCAACTTCAGCAATTACACTTGGGAAACCGAGCATCTAGTAATTTCTCCAGATTTTCCTCCCTCCCCAAAATAGGCTTTCTGAAACCAAATCAAGAGACATCCTCAATCTCCCAGCAGAGTCATAACTCCTGGTAAAACTATGCACAAGAAAGTAGCTGCAGCTGCTCATTATTTCTTTCTCCCAACATAACTCATCCTTCATGGTAAAAGGCTGTCTACATTATCTTTTGAAGCAAGAACAGTTTCTATTTGGGAAACTTAACATACACATGAAAATTACCAGCGTGAATAGCTTCACTCAATACAATATACTGTTAAAAAAAAAATTGTACAAGTACTTTTATAAGGGACTAAAATATTTTAATATATAATTTGAAGTATTTCTTCATGGGATTTTTTAATATATTTTGTAATTTGCCACTACTTGACTAATTCAGCATAGCTTTAAATTGCAAGTGTTTCATTTTTATACTGAAGGACAGCTTAAAATTCTACCTCTTACTCTTTAAGATTCTGGCTACAGTACACCCCATTTTTTCAGTCATATAATCTTTCCTCTATTACAGCACTTGCATTGTAAAAACAAAAGACAAGGACAATGCAACAACAAGAAAAAGCTGAGAACAAAAAAGAACCAATAAAAGAATGAAATGAACCTATCTTAGTAAAAATCTTAGGACTCATAATCAGTGTTCTAATTATTGGGAGAGCCAAATCACATTTAAGCTATAAATGATTGCTACACTTGCCATCAGTCTGAGCTATATTGAAAAGACAGGTTTGTCCTCTTAATTTCATAAATCAAATTTGGTGCAACTCTCAGCTTTCAGAAACTGACAGCAAAACAAAGATCTGTAGCTTCCGTACTAGGAAGTCATATCTTTACAAAACCTGATATATCAAGATTCCTGCATATACACCACAAAATCGTACAGAATTCTGCAATTCTTGTAAATGCGGTTATAGAATAGAGAAACACAAAGCTACTACATTACTTGAAGTTTTGAAGAGTCTGATGTTAATGCCTGATACTTCTGCAACTTTAAATAGTGGAGGGTTCTAAGAAGAGGAAGAATTACCTGAAGAGATCCATCTGCTGTTCTCCCTTTTGTGTCTCTTGAGTTACGTTGACGGTTATCTGTTCGTGATTGTTCATCATTTCCTGTAAGAAGAGTTTATCAACTAAGTTATTTAACAAGGACACGTAATTTTCCTTTACCTAAAATTTATTATGCGTAACTTCAAAACTTTCATGTTAAAGAGTATTAAAAAAAATATTCTTAACATAACAGCAGTTCCTGAACAATTCTTTCTTTGTGAAAGAAAACAGTCCACTACAGAAAATCTTCTCAGGTGGTGATCATAGTGAACCAGATCAGATTTTCTGACCAAAACAGGTTAAAAGAAACATTTTCCTGAGAGTGACTGAACAAACACGCTTTTTGAAATAATCAACCATAGGAAAAAAGCACATAATCAATTTTAATAAGATTTAACAAGTTCTAATGGCTTATGAAGTTCTTAAGTTCTGCTTTATTTTTTTTCAAAAAGTCTTATTAAATTAAGCAATGCTCATATTTATGGGAAAATATTTAAAATAATAAACATAATGAAGTAACACATTACGTAAGGACATATTTAACCAGGATCTCTTATTCTACTCCCCCTTGATTCTTTATATTGAATATATAAAATACCACTCCATATAACTTAACTTTACATAATCCTGCATGAAAACAAAATAAAAGATGGGAATATGGACAGTTGAATGAGTAGGAAAAAAAATTCTAAAAGACTGTTCTATGTCCACTGGTGAGAGTTTGATTTCTTCAGCTTCACGTGTGACAGCATACTCTACAAGCTTGAATCAGAGATTCATGTCAGTAGAGTAACTAATATGAAATGTAATCCTTATTAATTTTGATAGGAAATCTGAAGACCTTTAGAATATATGAAAAGATGCTGTGATGGAATGCAACCTCAGCAAGTCTGCAGCTAACACCAAATTGGCTGACAAAGCACAAGTCAGAGCTGTCTGAGGCCACTGGCTAGACAGCAGCTCCACAGAAAAGGCTGTGGGGGTGCTGGCTGACAGACTGACCATAAGACGCCAGCATGCTTTTGCAGCAATGGAAGTTAACTGAATAACTGGTTGCATTAGTAAGTGTGTAGCCAGTACATCCTAACAATGGATTATTCCCCTCTACTCAACACATCTGAAATAAAACGTTCGTTTTAAAATAAAATTTCAGTTTGAGAGATCGAAGTGGAGAGAATCCAGATGGCTGCCAAAAGGCCAGGAGGCTGGTACACATGATATGCAATAAGATGATTTTTATTTAGCCAGAATAAGACCCAACTGTAGCCTTCAATTATCTAAAGAGGTGTTATAGAGAAGATGGAGTCAAACTCTTCCCAGAGGTGCACAGCAGAAAAGAGACAATGGTCACCAGTTGCAGCAAGAAAAACTCCAACCAGATGCAACACAGAATAAGTTTCATAAGAATCAACTGAACATTGTAACAGGTTGCCCAAAGAGACTGTGCAACCTCCCTCCTTACAGGGACTCAAAACTTTAACTGAACAAGATCCTGAACATCCAAATCAACTTCAGGCTTAGTCTTGCTCTGAGCAGCAAGCAGGACTAAATGATCCCATTTCCAACTTGTGTTTTTCCAAGCTTTTAATAACTAAGGATTAAAGAAGTGCTAGAATTTTGGAGTCTGTCTTAACAATTCTTCTTAAAAAGTATGTCTAATTTAATTAGTAAAAATACATTTAATATAGATACACTTAACTGTTTTTCTGCCATGGGGTGGGGAGAGGGAAGGTATTTCTTAATATAGCCAACAGAAAAGTATTTTCCATTAAGGACTTCAACACTGACCTCTTCTTTCTCAAGAATGAATGTGCACTTACCTTTGAATCCTCCACGACCCCTCCCTCCTTGCCCTCTTGCACCACCTCCACGTCTTCGTCCATCTCCTCTACGAAGGTAGTTGTCTCGCTCTTCTTCAGCTGGGGCTAATGACCAATCGCTAAGTTCATCTCTGTGATCAGATTCTGTTTCAGAAGCATTTGATGCTTCAGAATTAGTTCCTATTAAGGATAAAAAAATCCAAACATGCCACTATATCTCAACATGAAAGTACTACAGTAAAACAAACACTATTAAAATCTTTCCCTTTTTAAACAAGAAAATTAAGGACTTTTGCCTCCCAACCTCTAACACATTGGAAGGACTGAAATGTATTTAATGGTTGTCTTTATCTTTGGAAGAAGAAATACATATTAAAATTAAATTCAGAACTGTGTTTAAGGTTAAACAATCAGATGTACCATATTTTTATAGCATGTTTTACTTGGTGTTATCAACCTACAAATATATTATCTAATCTACTATGCAAAGGTACCAAAATCTGAGTAGACTAGATTTTTTTTTTGCCATTTCTAAAACTGGAAGTTCTGAATTGAACCTGTCTTATCTCCCTTCACCACCACTACTCAGCTGTCTATTAAAACAAACAAAAACAGAAGTGCACTATCATGAAACAGCCTTTAACACACACTAAAGAGAAAACAAAGGTTTTCCTAATTTATTTTAAATACTGCAAGTGAAACAAAAGGAAAAATAATTGACTATGTAGCATCTTTTCCAGTTAATGTATCACATTCTTTGAGAAGCACAGATTCTTTTTTTCCCAGTCTTTCTTTTGCTGCCACCCTATTAACAACCAGGTGAGCTCATATTTTCTAATAACAGCAGTAAAAGCGCTTTAGTGGAAAAACATTTACTTTATATTATGCTGAATGTAGGCTAAGCATGTCTTAATGAGTTCATATTCCAGGCCTTCAGTCATGGCAAGCACCAGCTGAACTACATTCTGAGTACTGAAGTAAAAAAATTGCTCTAAAAGAGCACGATTCTGAAAATTTTTCATTAATGAATGATAAAGGGTTTAAAAGAGGAACACACTATATTTCAGTGATTGTGCTCCTCCAGTGAAAACAAAGTTCACCTCACTATAAGGAAATGTTTTTCTGCAGATTGAGTTACACACAATCCCTTCTATTTCCAAACACTCACATTAAAATATCCTCTTACAGGTTCAAATGAAAACTGAGGTCTTATTATAATGGGAAATATTAAAATATAGATAAAAATAGGTAAAATCCTTGCCTTGAAAAGTTTTTAAGTTAAAAAGACAAGCATGCTGTAAGAGAAACTGTATGAAAAAATTACATAAAAGCACTATATTTTACCTCAGGATAATTTCTACAGCATAAAGTTCTAAATAATCTTCAAATATTAATATCTGACACTAATTGAATTTCTGTAAAAAGCTCTGTTCCTAAATCTCTACAATATTCAAATGTAAACTATTAATAGAAGGGGATTTAAGAAATCAAGACCAAAGCGGTATCCAATAAATAAGTCTTAAAGTTTTAAGTATAGTTTTAGTTACCTACCTGAAGCATAGCCTGGACCACGTCTGCTATGCCCTCTATTTCTATAAGGTCGACTACCTCGTCCAAGTCCTGGCCCATCATCAGTCATGTATCCTTTTTCTTTATCTGTACGATTTGGCGGTGGCCTGGAAGTGGCTCCAATCTGTCGAAGCTGCTCATCAATTTGCAGCCTTTCCAAACGCAGCTGGTCCACTTCCTACAAAATTGCAAGCACAGCAACTCACATGTAACCACCATTCCTTTCAGATGCAGGAACATACTAGATGAGCAACAAAAGTGATCCTAAGTACTGATGTTGATAATCTATTTAATACTGAAATAGTAATTCATTTTGAGACTAATTTACCAAAAAATCTCCCAACATTTAAATCTGCTCACTATTCATGCATTTCTCTCTGTTCCAAGGTTAGTAAGTTTAGATTTATTTAAAATAGATGTGTAAGAAAGCATTTAGATCAACTGTTTTCAGGAGACAGATAGCTATACATTGGTATTAAATGGATTTCCCTTATGAAAACAAAAGTCTTTTATGATTAAGGAAGTTAGAATATTCTTTAAACAGTGAAACTTGCATGCCTTTATTTTTCAACTCAGTAATATCATCTATTTATAGCACCCCAACAATGGCATATTTTAAACATTTCAGGTTAAATTCCAATATGAGCTTCTTACATCGTTGCCTGTAACAAAGAAGAAAGTTATTAAAAACTTCTCCCATTCACCATAACCTTTCAAAGATGACTGACAGCATCCTCACAATGACTTTGGTCACCTTCACTTGGGGATGCAGCCCATGTACTTCATGAACTTGTTTATTCCATCCAGTTTATTCAAGTGTTCCCTAACTTGATCCTCTCCTCCACAGAGCATGCATCTTCATGGCTCCAGACCTTCAGGCTGGTCTCAGGGATGTGGTATTCCCACAGGCAAATCTTACCAGTAAAAAGCAAGGCAAGGAACATATTCAGTAGTTTGGCTTCTCCTTGTTCTTTGTGACCAGGTCCCCTGCCCCACACTGCAGTGGGCCTTCATTTTCCCTCATCTTCCTTTTGCTGCTGATAGGCCTGGAGCCCTTCTTGTTGTCCTTCATCTCTGGGCAGATTCAACTCCAGACAGGCTTTGGCTTTCTTAATTCTATCTCTGAACTTTCAGACAGTGCCATTACTATATTCCTCCTGTGTCACTTGTCCTTGCTTCAACTTTTTGTACACTTCCTTTTTTTGAGTTTTGTCAGAAGCTCCTTGTTCATCCATATAGGTGTTCTGCCACTTTTGCTTGACTAAGCGCACATCATCATGGACCATCCTTGACCTTGGAGGAGATAATCCTTGGAAGTGGGGGAGGGAAAGACCCCAAACCCAACAAAATAACAGGACCATATGCCATGAAATTCTTTCCAAGCAGATCTGTGAATGGGCCAAAGCCTGCTTTCCTGAAGCCCAGGTTCATGATTCCCCCTTAAACAACTTCCTCCCTCCCTCCTCTCAGGATCCTGAACTTCAGCATGCTGTGGTCACTTCAGCCAAGTCTACTTTCTTTTATTTTAAATGGAGAAATTAATTTCATACAGTAGATTTGATGTTGTATTGTGTCTCTTTTACGAAGTTTCCCTTAACTTTTGGCCAGAGGCACAGAAATGCTAAAAAAACTTGAGAAACAAGTCAGTTTTACTTCTTGCCAGTGAACTGGAGAATATGATTCTGAAAGCAAACCAAAAGGCAACATGCCACTAAAATGGCAACATGCCACTAAAATGATGTGCATGAGGGGAAGGAAGGGAGTGTTTTTAATGGAATAGGAAGATCAGAACCTCCAGGAGAAGATCCTATGCTTAGCTAATTTACAGACAGATAACATTATTGTTTGCTCTTCTGTTCAAAAAGGTTAGGACAGTACTAGGAGAAAGTCACCCTAATTGACTATGAATTGAAGCACCTAAAAGAACCCCCAAATCTCAAAATAAAAGAGCACAATCATATCTTGGGCTGGTAAGCATTTTCTCTCACTTGTCACTGGCCCTTTAAGGATCAAAGGAGGCACAGGAAGTTCCACCTGAACATGAGGGGAAATATCTTCACTGTGAGAGTGAGGGAGCACTGGAACAGGTTGCCCAGAGAGGCTGTGGAGTCTCCTTCTCTAGAGATCTTCAAGGCCTGCCTGGATGCAAGCCTGTCTGCCATGCTCTAGGTGACCCTGCTGAGCAGGAGGTTGGACTAGATGATCTCCAGAGGTCCCTTCCAACCTTACCGATTCTACAATTCAAAAGTAGAAGTACCTTCTGAAATAGAAGTCAGTTTGCTAGAAAGTATCTTGCCTTTATTTTTTTTTTTTTTTTTTTTTTTTTTTTTAAAGTGGATGTACTATACAATTTAATCCTCCTCTGCCTCAACTACCTGAAGGCTGCAGTGCTGCTACCTATGCTCCGAACCACTGATAAATCCAAGTGCTCCACAAGCAAGTTAGGAAAGTACTGTTACTAAGGGAACAGAAGTGACTTCCTTCCAACTCCCTTGATACTTGTGCTGAGAAGTTTTTTTAGTACGTACAGAAATGTTAGCATTCTAGAAGCTTAAGATCCAACAATGGCTACTGCACAGGCTGGACACCTACTGGAGTTACAAATGGTCTGGAGATTTTAAAGGCACAGCTACCTTCCTGGAAAAGTAAACTAAAACTTAAACACGAACTGGATACAGTCCTTACTGTTAAGCTCCAGTCCTGCCACCCAGTGGCTAAACATATGGCCAGAAAAAGTAAAGGGGCACAGCCAAGCAAAGGAGCGATAAGCAATACTTTCAGCTAGTTTTGGCTCCCTATGCAAAAGAAAACAAGCATTGTAGACTACCGGAGAAATTACGAAGTCAGAAGCAAATGCAATATATAAATCTGAACTGCCTACAAAGCCTCTTCAACTATGAAATGCTAACTAGCTGCAGAAAAAAGTTCAAGGTTTACAAACCATATGGCCACTGTATACAAGAAATCTGCATACAATGCTTTTTTTTTCAATCACACCAGAGATTATTTCTTAAAAATAAAATTACCAGTATTTTTTTTAATTTCTCTACTTTTGTTATTCCTTTATATTGTGCATTCTGAACATGTGTTTTTCATCCCATGCTACAAATAATTGATTCTTTTAAAAAATACGGAAATTATAAGTAGTCTTTATAGACAGTAAACCTGATATAGCATCAATTTATCAATTGCCTTTCGGCTCAAACAGATTTTGATCATCGTATTGTTATCATGTTAAGTACTGTTAGAAAGACTTCAGTGGTAAAGTGGCATCGTTTTACCCACCTTTAAATAATTAAGGTGATAATCCAGAAGAACAGTTGCATTAGTGATGCTGTCCTTGGTTCCAACAAACACAAATGGTACCATTCCCTAAAACACAATGATATATTTTGAAAATCTCATGGTTATTAAACATCAGATCCTGAAGAACAAAATATATTACTACAATCTTAAAAAAAATTAGCACACAGATAAACATTAATTCAAAAGTCACCGATATAACAATATATTTACATTCTGACACTTACTGGATCATCTAGACTAATTTCCCTTCATGGAAAGGGCTAATTTAGTTTACTAAAAGAACAAAAAGCCTTGTTTACTATATTAAGTCACAATAGAGTAGGTTTAACAGGTTTTATATCTGGGCAGGAAATAATGCACAAGGTTTATGTTGTACGTATCACAACAGCAAAATTATTTTCCTAACAGCAACACCAAAAAAAAAAAAAATCAGTTCAAAATACTTCAGATTTCCTCCTTTCCTTCAAAATTAACATCACTGATGAACACACAATGTATGTTCACTCGCACTAGACACTTTTAAGCTATGGCTCAGTAAAGCAGCCTTTGAGTTTATTAAAAAGTAAACCAAATTAGTATCCAGATACAAAGCAATACTTGATCCTTTTTATCTGATACCCAATTCATAAGAGGCAAATAAACAAACAAAAAAGATTCATGAAGGTAAACTTAGTGCTTCACTGAACTGTAGAAGCCAACCTGAAAGTCTAAAAGTGCTCAGTTACTGAAGTCTATGTCAGTGCAGATATACAATCTGGCTATCCCTATTGAGTTATATTATCCCTATTAAAGTTCATTTTGGTCTCTCATCATGACCTCTAAGTGCACCTTCAACTTGCACTGTACATATATACCCTTTTCCAACATCCAAATAAGCCATCTGAAAATGTGAAATAATTAGAGGCACAGACATCTTAAAAAACAAAATAAAAACAAAACAAAAAACATGCACAGTATGCTAAGGCTCCCTAAAAGTGTGGAAGAGGCAACAGGTCTTTAATTTGTCTTTGCTTTTTGTTTTTGTCTTTTACACAAAAATTACCTTTGTGAGATCTTTTATATCTGAGTTACACAATAAGACAAAAAAAGTACATGTTTCTTCTTATCCTAGGAAAGATCAGCATTAACACTACCTACAACATACATCAGAAATCCTTCAGCCATAGGCATGGTTGACCAAAATATTTAATTATCTGTGTTATTTTAAATTCCGTACACATTTAATATAACTTAATGGCAATTGAACTTCTATCGAACTGATCTTAACTAACATAGTATCAACATCACAAGACAACTGACTGAAAATGGTATTTTAGGCATAGGTAAATGCTACTTGCACTGTTCAGCAGCAGATTCTACTACATAAGCCAAGTTCATTAGACAAAGAATCCCAACTCAAACCCTAAAGCGCGTTTACATGCTCTCTCTATATATACACACACATAGCAGCAGATTCTACTACACAAACCAAGTTCATTAGACAAAGAATCCCAACTCAAACCCTAAAGCGTGTTTACATGCTCGCTCTCTCTCTATATATATACACACACACTATACACGTTTCACACTTGAAACCGCACAGAATCTTTTCTCATGAAGATGCTGAAATTTTTGTGCTTCTAGCTTTCTTAGCAAATATGTAACCTCTCCCTGTAAGACAGGCCCACAAAAAAAGCAAATAAAACTCAAATTACACAGGTTAAGAATTCACTGAAACCTTCTACAAAGTCAGCAGGCCAAAAAGAACATATCATTTTGTGTATCGTACTTCGGCAAACTTGGCATTTAATGTCACATCCGTTTATGGTAGTTTTCTCTTTTAAGTCTCAATTTATAGCCTAATGTGAATTCAAATAACGTTTAAAAAGAGAGGATTATGTAAGGAGGCACAGGCTTTTCATCACAACAACAAAAATAAGTAGTAGAAATCAAAAAACATCAAACTGAAAGCAAGTCCATGAGTGAAAACCGTAGATTCTGCATATAAGGAGCTACAATTTAACCAGTGTCTAGAAACAATATTAACACTCCTAACAAGTATAAAATGAAATCTTTGAGAAGGTGTATCACAAGAAAGCTTCACATAACCTTTCTGAAAACAATGACAAGCCAAGTCCATATACAATGCCCCTTAGCATTAATAGGAAAATATTTTATTAGGAAAACATATGTTAAATTGCATCTTACCACTAGCAAGGTAAGACAAACAGAGTTTATTTTACTAGTGGGTAAAAATATAGCCACTAATTAGCATATGCAAAAGTCACATTAACTGCAAACTTACCTCTTCTTGTGGAATATTTTTATCATTTTCAGCCTCAATTCTCACTCTTACAACACCTGATTTGTCCACTATTTCCTGAATCAGTTTTCCATTTTTTCCTATTACTTTTCCTATATAAAGGACATACAAATATTCCATTATTAGGGCTTTCCCCCAAATCAGAAAGTGCTGCTTTACTATAATGCAAAAAGATGGCAAAAGAACTTGCCAAAAATGACTTAATAGTTCATTACAAAGATTTAGGCAGTAAGCCACGGACTAAATGTCCAAATAAATCTGGGACATTAACAACACTCCAAAGCAACCACTGCAGCATATAAGAAGAGAGGTTCTTTATTATCCTAAAGCAAAACAAAATCATTAATTTGTTTCTAAAAATGTTAGTTAATGAGGTTTTCTGATACTACAGACAATATTATTCAAGCAAGAGTGGTAAAATTCTCAGAAATTAAGCTTTTTTAGAGATATTTGAAAAATTTAGAATTCATTAGAAAATTGAAAATAAATATTAAAGAAATTAAACCCTTCTTAAACACAATAAACATCGTTCCTACTGTTCAAAGCTAAATAAAACTTCATTTTTGTGTTTCAAGGCTGTCAGTATGAATTTTTAATTCCTACACGTTTGCAGAAAACATAACAACATGTGGCCAATACGTTGTTCTTTGACCACAAAGGCTGCTCTGAGAGTCAAAAAATTCTTTTGAGTATATGGCATTTTATTTCATCACACATCATGGCTAAATACAACAGAAGCTTACTAATACATGTGCCTGCTCTACACCTACTGTTTTTAAATTAACTATAGAGATGAGGGGTCACATTTGTAACTAAGTAATAGTCCCAGAGCTGCAAAAAATTGACATTGTTTCAACACCAGTTTTCATACATTTTGTGTGTGTGCGTGCTATGAATATGAACATGACTTAAGCTCATCAGTGGAACTCTATTAAATTTTTTTGTGCGTATTTTCTTAATCATTGGATGTCTTAACCTGTGATTCAGTTCATTCCATAACGTTGCCCCTAAACAAACAGTATTTCAAATATTCAAGGACAATCAAAAAGACAAATACTAGCTCAGGAAATGAAGACTCAAAAATTGTGAGACAGCAGACTCATCCATTACATAGCTGAACACTTCTCAGAGATCTTTAGAAGAAGTCGCTTAGCTCTTTGGCTTAAGCCAGAGGCTATGCTACCTTGCTTTTAAATATAAAATTTACTGCTTCTGGTCTAAGGCATCTCCAAGTTGCAAATCAGGAGACAATCTACCATGGTCCCTGTGTTACAGGTAACTGCATCTACAAAAAGCTGCAAAGAGCCAGAAAAAAAAAAAACCCATCCAAATACTTCACATCACCCACAAACCATTCAGAGAGGTTCTAATTTTTATACTGTTCTCCCCTCCTAAAAAAAAAAAAAAAAAAAAAAAGAACAGTTCCCAGAGGATATTTTTCCTTAGTTTTTCAATTATTTCCAAAATTTATCAATTATATCCAAAACTGACATACCTACTAAATTTCTTGGGACTTGTATGACATCTTCAGCAAATTCAAGGTAACTTCTTGCCTTTTTCACTGCATCTTGATCCTAAAATAGATCAGTATAGCAGAGAAATCCACTCAGTTTTACTACTTTATTAAAAAAAAAAAAAAAAAAAAAAAAAAAAAAAGAGTTGTTAAGAAGGGAACTTACTTCACCGTAAATATGGAATGTGCAGGTATCTTCATCAAGATCAATAGCAGTTACTCCAGGGACTTTTCTGGCTTGCTGAATGTTAGCACCGTGAGTGCCAATGGCCAAACCCATTAGGTCTTCACGTACAACAAACTGTTCATGAAATCGTGATGCAAGTTGTCTAGAACTCTGAAGAAAAAAGAGATAATGTTAGTTTGCTTTGATTTTTAGTACATTCGGGACAGAGGGATTAACATTAAAGTTGATTCTTTAATCAGGTAATTGGCTTTTCATTTTAAACAATCCTTTTAATGCATTTATTTTTAATTCAAAAACACTCACAAGAGTATTCTTTACAAAGAAGTCCCAATATACTACATTTTCAAATATTAATTTCTACTTGTCTTGACACCTCTATATTTTGAATTACAGAGCATCTACAGCTATTGAAAGCATTACTAAGTAAGACAATGTTCATATAAGATAAAATTAGAAAGCTAAACATTTATTACTAAAGCAAACACTGACCTCTGGGGAAAAAAAAATACATCAATACTTCAACAGCTGGGAGAAACAGCACTAACTCAGTCACTAGTCACAAAGCTTACAAAGAAAATAGAGATACTATATGGACACCTAGTGTACTTAAAAAAAAAAATGAAAAATCAATTTCTATTCAAGACAATACAAAAATGAAAGGATAACTGCAGTGTTGCTTGATTTCAGAAGCATCTTAGGAATTTTCATACAGGAATCACACACTTCTACCGATATAGAAGGGTCAAACTGAGACTCTCAAACAGTCATAGGCTGTTAAGACAGCCTAGTCTAGTAATAATGACTAGAGACTATACAATTAAGTAGACTTCGAGTAATCTGTGTGAGGCCCAGGTACTCTCCAATTAAATACTGGTTTTGCAACTGTGATCACCTTTGAATAAAGCTGTTAAAATCTAAACAACAATACAAAATATCTTACAGGATTGTAATGACGATCTACAGAAAGCCTTCCAGATCTGGCAGAGAATTTCTGAAATAACTTCAGGGAAAAAAACAAACAAAAAAACCCCAAAACAAACACACCCCTACTAGTAACCTGGATAAAATTTGCACAAAAACCCCACAAGATAACAAACAGGAAAAAAAAGATGAATCCAATCACCATTGTAAACAACTTTCTAAAGCAGTCCTCAGTTTCCAAGTTCACCTTCCAACTGTGTTAGCAAGCTCTGATTTACTGCACATGTATGTACACATGTGCCTATCTGTAAAATAAAATTTCAACATTTTCTTAATTATATAAACCTTCCACTATAGGGCAAGCATGCAGAAGACAGCTGGGAACAGAAGGAGGTTTTTGAGAAGTATCTTACAAAACATTCTGGAGTTAGATAGTACAGAAAATACTTAAATAGGCAAGCGATCTAGATTTTGGCATCATCCATACAACCCAGCATCAATATGAACAGCCTCTGTCAATTCCATGTAACTCAGATTATTAGCATAAACAGACCTTATGTGTGCAAGGGAAAACACCTGGAAAAATGTTGAGCTGAGTGCAGCTCAGAACAGGTCAAGCAAAGTGGAAACTGTAACAGAAAAGTGGCGCTTTGTCTTTTTGAAAAAAATTTTTTTTTTCAAAGACAAACATTATGACTGATAACTTTCTCCTACACAGCTTTATCACACTTTCAAAAGCCAAACAGATGCAGTTTTCTCATAGGAATGCTTGTACTGTATAAGACAGTAAAAATCACTAAGTTTGGTTACTGTGAGAACTAAAGAAACATATGGAGAGAAATAAATATAATATAAAAATATATATTGTTTATGGCAATGAAGTTGTCATACATTTAAAGGAAGTCACAATACCTAGATCTACGAAGAAGAGCAAATACGAAATGTGCAAGAAATGTCGTAATTTACCATAGAAAGTAAGAATATGTGCACGATTCACAAATGTCTGAGCAAAACAGACTACATGAAAGGAACAATAACTTAATGCACTCATGGAAGACAGACTCTTGCCATTCTTCTTAGAGAATTTCCAACAGAATGTTTTACAAGAGGGAGGAAAAAACCAACCAAACAAGTGATAAAGTTGTGCATTGTCTTGCCAGAGTCAAGCTATATAATGCCACGTATTTTTTCACATTGCAATCAAAGTTGTAAAGACAAAACTATTGCAAAGACATATATCAACCCGCTTTAAATTAGCTAGTTTGGGCACTAATAAGAGTCCAACCTGAACAATATGGAACTCTACAAAAGTTGAAAAAAACATCAAGAAAGTGGCTCACCCTAAGCTCCACTCTCTCCCAGTTAAGCCATTTTCTGACCCAGTCAACTTAAAACAGTTGATAAATGACCTGCATAACATCTGCCACGCAGAGAACTGGCTACAGCAGATAGAGGTAAGCATCCAAAGGCATTATGAAATACTTCATATATTCAGAGCTCTATCAAACATTTCATTAACTAAATCACAGACAACTCAAATCAAACATTACTGTGAACGCTTACAAATCTACATTCCAACAGATAACCCAGATGCTGATACGCTAGCTGACATCTGTCACAGGCCACCAAATCAGTATCGAAAACAGGATGACCAAGCAAAAAACCAATTGTTACAAGTATCTACAATATGCAGAAAAGATGAAGCTGCATCATCATAGGTTACCTTGGCTATGAAAATCAAACTACAGTTATATTATCCATATTAAGATACTACTAGAACTTCTGTAAACTGTGTATTTCAAGATGTATTGTATCCAGACATAGGTATTTCCATCTATTTTCTTCTGATAAAGGAGAAATAACTATACAAATACAATGTATTAATATCTAGGTAGAAGCCATGATTGAACTACATTAAGACAGAATTAAAAACAAACTAGAATGCAAAACAAGTATTTGTAAATTAGGGCACTTCAGAATGTCAAACAACTAAGCCACACTTACTGGAAAAATTATGCAAACAAAAACTGGTTATTTCACTTGATGCTCTAAAAGCTGTACTTCAGAAGACTGTGCAGGTCAAGAAGCCAATATGCAGGAAAAAAGGTACAAGATACAACAAATGGAACTTAAAAAGAAGCTGTTGTAGTGATTAAAGCTCAGGAAAAAAAAAGGTGAAAAAACATGTCAATGAGACAGGTATAGTTATAAGAGTTCAAGACATACAAAGGAGTTTACTTGATGGAAACAATGAACTTATTATTAACACATTGAAGTCCAATGTATTAAATAAATATTTTTTTCAGCAAATAGACATGTACAGTCTGTCTGTATGTCAATTAGATGTATTCAACAGGAAGTAAAGGTACATATTTACTATCTGAAATCTCTTTTGTTTTCAATTTGACTGAAACTGGCATATTTAATAAAAGTATAGAAGACACAAACAACAAAATGAATAATATTAATGTATCTGCCAGTTTTTGTCACACTGAAAATTATAACCATATGTATTTACCTCACAGCAGCCTTAGCTTTTAACTGCTGTTCAGATAGAACCTGAAGTTCAATAAAGGTTTTCTAGTGAGAATCAGTAGCAAAAAGTTTCAGGCTTCCGATGAGAGCAAAAATTCAAGATCAGTTTGGGAAAGGAATCAAGCTGCTGGTGCATGGATTTGTGGGGGCAAGTAAAGAGAATCAGCTCTAAAAAGGTTGTTGTTGTTGTTCTTCGCACCTCTAAAATAATACTTTGCACTTCAAGAGGTAAACTGCCCACAAAACTGTCAGCTCTGGAAGAAAATAAAGAATAAATAATTACTAAATAACTACCATGGGGTGCAGAAGAAAGCAGTGATGAAAAGAAACTGGTCCTTTCCTAGTCTTGAAAAAAGCACGACCTGAACAAACTTGGATTATACCTCAGAAATCAACAGACTAACAAAAAAGAACTAATGAGCTGTGGGTACATCTACTGCATGCAAGAGGCCTGAACTATTACTTAAAAGTAACTGCTACATTATACACCACTTCAAGTTAAACAAACAGATGTAACCCTTGGAGGGAGAAAAAAAAAAAAAAGATTTAAACAACAGTGCTGGTATATGCCCACATAAAATCTTGAGTTACATAGTTCTAGCAGTACCTCTAGTTCATGTCAGTGAATCTAAAAGCTCTTCAGAAATATTGATACTTTTCCTTATTTGAAGATAGGAAAAAAAACAAAAAGAAACGTTAATTCTACTATATAAAGATACCCTTATTTCTTAGCCTGCTCTTCTTTCCATGGAGAAGTATGAGTCAAGCTTCTTGCTAGTCAACACCCACTCTTCAATCACAGAAATATCAGAAGCTGTACCTGTTGTAAGATGATTTGCTAACATTTTAATCTACAGCTATACCACTCCCTTCATACATCTTACCAACAGTCTTAACCCTTCCTGTATTTTTATCTCTAATTTTCACTGTGTTTGTTTTTAATGCTACCTTATGCATTACTTCATTTTTTTTTTTTTTACTTTTTTTTTTTTTAAATGAAACCACATGGGTACAGACCTTCATTTCTGCTGCAAGAGCCAGTTCCAGTCCATCTCAATATCATGGTATAGCCAATCCTAGCTATTCTCAGAAAGAAGAATTTAAAGCTGTCTAACACACAGCACTATCAGGGCAGTAGTGGGCAATTACTTTACAGTTCAAATTACTACTACTACAAAAAAAAAAAAAAAAAAAAAAGCATTAACAACTATATGTGTATATTCCTACTTGGTACTTAATACCACACAAAATCCTGCTGACTAAAACATGATTGGATAGAAGTGAGTCTTTGTAAGAACAGGCCCTTCAATTGTGAAATCCTTTGTTAGGGTTATGGCTCCACCTATCTCTCTTTAACATCAAAAACTGTATCATTACATAAAAATTACTTTCATCCCAATATAAGTCCTACTAGCTAACAAATGCCCAGAAGTTTTTACATTAAGTTTATTTCAGGGAAAACAAGTAACATACCTCCAGCTGTTTGCTAGCTTCTTCATTTCTCAAAATCAGGGATAACTTGGTACGAAGACTTCGAAAGTGCATATCAATCAGCATATTTGCCCGCTTTGTTGTTACATCATTGATTGACTAAATTATTAATAAAGAAAACACAGTATTTTACAAATGAACTTTTCAAACAAACCATTGTAATTGGTATGGTCAGGCACACATACTTACCAAAATAATAAGCTGGTGGTTTTCAGAATCGTATGTTACAGAAAATGCTCCAACTGCCTTTTTGAAGTCCTTATGTGCAGATTCTTTGGCACACCTGAGAAAATAAAAGTGCTATCTAGTTAAAAATAGACTTCTCTTTAAGGTGTGTGTGTTGGGGGGGGGGGGGAAATCAGAAAAATTATTCTCAAATACTCACTTTTCATGCATACGTTACTTTATTCTGTTATCATTTATCTTTTTTCACAGTAAGAATTTTTCTTTCTTTTAAAGAAATTTATCTATATGAATATCTATGAAATAACATACCAGCTGAGCAAAACTTTAAATAAAAAAATGTAAACGGTGCTCTAAAACACTGAGCATACCAATAACTAGTACTAGGCATTTTCACTATAACCACTGCTGCATTCCAATGATCTGATGTTCATTTCATGCTGTACTTTGCTTCTACAGGCTTCTTCCATATAGTCACTTATGGAATTTCTTCACTATAACATTAAATTCAAAAATTTTTAACTTAATCAGTTTGGAGCTTCTTCTACATTAGGTCAATAATATGCATCTCAAGAAAGCACCAGGAAATGATCTAGACCAAAAAAACAAGTCAATATAACTTGTGTTTTAAAGCTGGATTTGTCTTCAACACATCAGTGTTGAACAAAACTGCAATTAGTTGTTTCTATATCATACTATGGCACATTTGACTACTGCCACAACTCTTTGCATAGCCATCATTAAAATACTTCATAAACTATAATATATGACATCGTTTTCTTATATCTTTAAAGTTGACAAAAAAATAGAATCAAGTATACTTATAACTAAACAGCCGTAAGAATAAAAGCCTTCATCTGTACCACACACAAGCCTTAAACTGTGGAGAAAACTTTTCCTCCTGCAGGACTAAATGTCATTTCAAGCATCATCTTTACTATTTCTGAACTCTGATCATGCAAATGTTTGTTTTCTGCATTCATATGTGAAAACCTTAAAAATTCACTTCAAGTAGTGGAAAGTTTTTTTATTCCTTCTTGTCCTTCAGGTTTAAGAAGTTACCGTATTTTAGAAGCATATTATGAACAAGAAACTTTCGTACTTACATTTGCCTTAAATCTTCTGGAACTTCCAGTTTGATTTTATGAAAAGTATCTTTTGTTGCAGGTTTGTTGGGGTTCACAGATCTCAAACGCTCAATTGTGACAATTTCATTGTATGTAGCATCACAGGCTGCATATTCTATTACGTAAAACTGATATAAAAATAATAAAATCATCCAAGCTATACATTTTATGATGAGCAAGAATTACACTGAAGTGAAAAGCATTTCTGTCAACAGTACAAGTCAATCTGAACTCTTTCAGTCGAGGTTAACACTTATCGAGGCAGTCCTAATCAATAAACAATTTTAAAACAAAGGGAGACAACTTAAAAAGTCACTGCATACATAAAAAGTGTGGATATAGATATAGATATATGTATATTCCTACCTCACCCTTTATCATTCTCACTTTAGCCAACCACCAGCAGCAGGGTTCTTTTTCATTTGCTCTGGAATAAACCTAAACAAAATACATTATATAGCTGTAGTATCTTGTAAGACATTAGAAAAGCTTTAACACCCTAATATGATCAGCAAGTCTGCCATAAGGTGCAAAAAGCATCAAACTGTATGTAGTATTTAAATTGGAGGCTTTACGTACCAATAGGAGCCATGTAACTGCTGAAGTGTCTATCGCCAATACAGGTAGGATAAACAATTACATATGTAAGATTGTATAAATAAGTAATATCATACCCAAGCACTATGGCAACAGTTGCATCAATCTTCTATATAGTCAGAAAAGAGATAAATTCAGACATTGTATCTGTTAATACTTGATTAACAACTCTTTTAATTGTGTGTAGCTCTCCAGAGGTTTTGTCAGTGGGAGGAGGGAATAGCCTGTTACACCACTTTAGCACATACATGATATTGGACACACCTAAACTAAAATGTTTTGACATTGTTTCCTTTGCCAAATGAAACTCAAACAGCGTGTAAGTAAAATGTAAACATCTAGAGTTCTCTTACCTGCCTCTCTTTTAAGTTCTATAATTATGAAATAAGAATGTTTTGGTAATGTACATATTAAAACCAGACTCTCACTCTACATACATATGTATATATGTATGCATATACATGTACATATACGTATGATGTGAACCTTGAACCTTCTCATTCAACATGAAATTTTGGTAACATACAGCCATTATTAAGTTACAGCTAAAGAACTACAGTCCAGGCTAATACTGCACCTGTTTCCAGATTAATTCAGTTCTTGTAAAGAACTGATCTGCAATCAAAGAAACTGCAATCATGTTTGCAAATCAGTTGATAAGCTAACCATGACCTCTTGGAGATCACTTATATCACTAGAATTCCTAAAGAGCTCTACAGTTTACAACTGTTGAAATATCACTTAGCTGACATGCTTCACATACTTTATGCAGTGCTTGGATCAAAAGGTGGCAGTATATAACATGCAGGAAAATCTGCTGATTTAGCTGAATTTTCCACCTTGAATTCCCTCATTTCCAAATACAAATATTGCTAATGTAGCATACATACCTCTACTTCATCACTTTCATTAATATCTTTATTATAGCCTGCAGGGGGCGGAAACCTCACATCATGGAATGGTATTTGTCTCTCTGGTTGCCAGCTGCAAACAAAAATACACCAAATGGCCTAAAAACTTTTGCTTTCTTTGTAAGAAAAAAAAAAAAAAATCAGAAGCGTATTGAATCAGCTAATTTTACATTTCTTAATTTTGTGGAGCTTTTGTGCATCTGTATTAAAATGTAAATTAATGCAATTCAATGTATATTTAATATTTTAAAAAGTGATCATTAAGCATCTTAAATGAATCCCTGATGTCACTTGCACTGTTAAAGACCTCCAGATAAGATGTATTTCAGAAATTTTTTTGCTCATTTCTTTAAAAAAATAACAGGTGATGCTACAACCATATAAATACATAAGGAAATATATAGAAGCATGTTGTTTCCTTCTTAAAGGAAACAAACCTACACTAAACAGAGTATAATGGAAGGCTAACTTTATGTTGCTAAACAATAGGAAAGGAATATTGGTCCATTTCTAGCTTAGAATTCTTGCGTTGATATTTCTCTATATTACAAATTCTGTGATAATGTAATTTAGTAAATCTAAAATTAAGATAGTCACAAGAGACATACAATCTCTTCGTGGTATGTTTAAATTGCTGAAACGTGCAAACGATTTATACGCTCAATAACATTATCTTCCCAGCAAAAAACAATATTGTTATACTTTTGTATTTCAAAGAAATTTAAACAATTAGAAGCATTTATACAGAACTTTTACAACATACTGAATATCTTGAACGGGATTCTAAAACAATGCTAGCAGCAGGACTGGAGACACTGTTCTCCATCACTATTAAGACATATTTAAGTTAAAAATGATGCAGCATTCCAACCTTCCATTTGATTAGGTAAAACATCAGCAGTATACTTACTTGTTTTCAAATGAAACTGTTATAGAATCTTCATGTACATCCTTTACAAATGCCTGTGTAGAAAAAAAGAAGTTATAGTCTACCTGTGGATATTTTTAAAAATAATTTTAAACTCTTACAACTTGTTTCACGGATGTGATGAAACAAAATTTAAGTATGGTTTCAAGTCAGCCTTTTAAATTTTGCAGTAGTCTTATATAAAATGCATACAAGAGAAAACTGATAACCTCTTTGAATACGTGACTGCCAGTGTACTGACACACACAGAATGCTGGAACCATA
The DNA here is from genome assembly GCF_028389875.1 of Rhea pennata. Lineage (NCBI taxonomy): Eukaryota > Metazoa > Chordata > Aves > Rheiformes > Rheidae > Rhea > Rhea pennata. The sequence continues at coordinate 14,191,577 of NC_084673.1, read as the reverse complement.
AATTCATTCTTTCCTTCCTTTCCTTTTTTTTTTTTTTTTTTTTTTTTTTTTTAAGTAGGACAAGTAACAAATGACAAAATTATTCTGAAGAGTTCTAGAACTAAAGTGTTGGAATATATATCATGCTTCTGGTATTTTGACAAAACTATGGTATAGAAATTAAACCATCTCAGGACTTTTTTGTTTTCAGAAAGAAACATCATGTCTCTTTTCTCTTCTATGTCGATAAAAGTTTGACTATCAGATCAGCAAGACTCATCCATATCCATTTCAGCACAACCTTCCCACATTTCCTTCATCACACTTAATTTCCTTCATGCATGACCTTATGTGAAATGCACTGTAGCCCGTCTTTAGGTTTCTTCTAGGGGATGGTTGTGCCATCAACATCACAACAGTTGTTGTGCCAAGTCTCCCATGCAAATATGAAACACTGCACAGCCCAAGATTCAAAAGCTCTGAGGTTTTTCCCCACTTATGCTACTCAGTTGAATGAGCTTCAATCAATCCTCAGCTTCATGCCCTACCTTCTCCATTTACAGAACAGCAAGACTAATACTCCATTTAAACAACTTTGGGATTTACTATTGAAAATATTTTTCACAGCCTGAGATGACAGATTTTTTTAATAGCTTTCCAAACTACTGAAATAGCTATAAACACAGGAAAAGTGCTAAAACATATTTACTGATACACACTGCAGATATATGCAGACTATAAAAGTTTGTTCTACCAATGGAGATTAACTCTTAGTAGAGCAAAACACTCAATAAATTGAAAATAATTTTGCTAACACCTCTGAAGAAAAATTAGTTACTCAACTGTGGAACATTTACTTCTAGTCTCATTTCAAGATTCCTAGAAGATGCACAGGAACTTAAGAATTTCTGTTATGTAAGACTAAATGGTAAATACACAAATTGTTCCAATATTTTTCCTGTAGAAAGTATTTTCCGAGTTATAGCAGTGTCTCAGTATCAAGCAAGAGCAACATCTGATGACCGATACAGAGCACAAAGAGTTGATTCTACTAAAACAGTACACACACACACACGTATCATTCTAGTATTGAATGTCTCTGAGTACAGAAGTTTAATGCTAGTTAATAATCTAAAAATAACTAGTACTATCTTGAAGAGAAGTCAGAGCAAAGTCAACTACACATCAAAGGATTTTTTTACAGTTTGCTCATCTCTCACAGTACTGCAAGAGCAAATAATAAGTTATTGGAAAGTTTATTATTATTGTAAAGAAGTTCCTTTACAAAGCACTAACATATTTAAACCATTCTCTAATAGCATTTACATAATTACATATTTTGAAATTCCAAGATATTTTTTCCAAGCAAATTACAAACACAGGTGGTATTTTCCATGACATGGTACAAAACAGATCTAAAACCATATCTTAGTATCACGCTGATATCAGTACAGAAATATATATTTTTAAATTAAAAAAAAAAAAAAAAAAAAAAAAAAAAAAAAAGAAAAAGCAAAGCAAGAAAGCACCACTAATATAAAAAGGCAACAGAACTTCCAGAGGATCATTCTGGATACTGAGGATTTAGACAATGTTTTATTTTGTTTTTTCTTCTGCAAGAAAATTCCAGAAGAGGATATGTACTTGAAAAATACTGTGGTAGTCCTGACTCATTTTGCAATATTACACACATCACCTTCAAAGGTTCTTCCCACATTTCTTCCCATGTTTGTCATGTGCAGCTCTGAAGAACCTATTCTTATAGATGTAGCAGAAATGGATGCCTTTAAAACCTGAAAAATACTGTAATCACTATCAAATATTTGGCATGTTTCCTTCACACTACAGAATAGAAAAGGACAGAATTTAGTATTATTAGTAACACTTAGGTAGGCAAAAGCTGAGGTTATTTTATGAAGCATATCCAACAAAAATGACATAAAGAGGACAGAATAGCCTTAAGGAAAACGGATAGAAGTAACACAGAGTCCTCAAACTTGTGATATTTAATTTTCTCACATTCATAATACAACAACAGTCAGTTCTTCCACTATGAAAGATATTTGGAGAAGAAGCTCCTGTGCAGTGATGAACATGACAAAAGACAAAATAGCGCTCCTTAAAAATTATGGGAAATGACAGGAAAAATAGATTAGAGAGCAGCAACGAGCAAGACTACATCTTATATCCAGATTTGATAACTCCTAACATATAGTGACTGTAAACACCCTGAAACAACGTTTTTGCCTATAAACATAGCACTTTGCATTAAAATTATTTTGAGCAGAGTCGTTGCGACTATAGCAATATAAGTAACGAGTGATATTAATTCTAACACCTTCCACTAACAAACAAACCAACCTAAGTTAAAGCTGAAGACTACCCCAAGACCTTTAAACAGCCTAGCGCTTATGTTATCTGAAAAAAAGCAGAACTTGAATATACAGCTAATTGAGAGAGTATTTAACTATGGACAATCGTTTTCTCTGATTTGAAGAAACATGAAGCAAAAACATTAAGGAAGATTGTTGACCATACATAGGAAACATCAACACGTGTTCTGTAGTGTTGTGCACTACTGAAAATAATGAGACTGACACCATTTCTTTAGCTTACACCAAGTTCAGAAGAATCAAACACAGAATTAGATGCAATAGTGGGTTTTTACTGCAGCCTGACCAAAATGTTGATATTATAACACTGTTACTTGTTCTTTATTTTGTAGCCTTGCTGATCTTCCAAATGGAATAATGCCTTACAAAATAAAAATTTAAGATTTATGCAATATATACCACAGTTCTGCCTACCTCCATAATGAGATTTATCCTTATAAAATAATCTATCAAGCAATATATTAATAATTTAAATACTTGGTTGACTAATCACATCTATTCACAGAAAGATTTTTTTTATCCTGCTTTTTTTGTGACACGGGGAAAAAAAAGTGTTCAAGATACCTGGATCACATCAGTTTTTACAGTATTTATTATGTCAATTTCTCTCAACTGAAAGTATTTAAACAAATCTGTAGTAAGTAGTGCTTTATAGCCAAATACATTCAGTTTTCTAGGTACTTGTAAAAATGCTTTTAATACTAATGCATTTGGATAGCCAAAATTAAAATTTATCACAATTCTTTCCTGATATTCCATGACACATGTGCAACATATACAACGCTAAAAAGATGACAGACCTTTAACAGCATAAGCCAAATTCACTGAAATAGTTCAGTCCCAGATGTCAGTACAGGTAGAGAAATGGTACTGATTTTACATAAGGTACTAAGAGAATGGTATTGTAAAAATTCAATCTTTTGGGTAAAGTGTACAAACTTGGTGTGAAAATTAAAACAATGTTGCATAGATGTAGTTTTAAAATGTATGTTCAAGGAGAACAGAGGCTACCATGAACATGAACACATATGTGAAAAGCATAAAAAGATTTGACAAGAAAGAAAAATAACTTGAGAAACCTTTTTAATAGCAATAGCAGTGATAAAAGTAAACAAAAGAAATCAAAGTAATGAAAAAGATTTGCTTTTGCTTCTGTGAAGAGAAGTGCTTTCTGCAATGGCTAGAGTTGCTTGCCCTTCACTGAAGTGAAAAATTCAAGTGGTGATAAACTTCTAACACAGAATTTGATTTTCCATCACATAAATCATTAACACCCATCTCCATGCTTCAGACACAGTAAAAAAAAAAAAAAAATACAACCCAAACACTGACATGTTATGGCACTTCACAACATTCTAAAAACAGTTTAAATCCTAAAGATATGTGCTTTAAACTTCATGAATTATTAGATACAAAAGAACTACCACTGGAAACAGTAATATACTCTATTTTTGTGCTTAATGAAAGGGCAGACTCTTCAGAGGAAAGACACCAGCATCCATGAATATTTTAGAGTCTTAAATCAGATGAGAGTATTGTCAACCATCTTAATAACAAAGAATAATGAACTATAAGAAGTGAAAATGGAGGAAAAATACTACTTAAGATAAAAAATGTTATGTTAATATAAATGTGCACTACTGATTGCATAACATTTTATATTTGTTGGAAAGAAAAAAAAAAGGAACTTATCTAGCTAATCAAATCTAAGAAAGGCATACCAAACAAAGAAACAGAATAGGGGAAGAACAGTCATAGAAGTGACAACTGAATAAAGAAAAGGGGTACAGGCTATCATCCTCAGAACTAAGACAGGGTTGTGAATGTACAAAGAGATGGGCGACATGTGCTGAGGTAACTCTGTGTGGAATCCTGGAGGCAAAGAAAAAAATGGATATGGAATGCAACAGAAGACCAAGGGAACAGTTGTTACTAGTAACACCTGAAGTAATAAAGAAGCAAGGAAGAGGAACGATTTTGTCAATTATAACTTCAAAAGAAAAGAAATTCAAGTATCTAAAAAACCAAGGGAACAATGGCAAAATACTGAAACTATCAAGATCAGGGGAAAAAAAACATGGAAGAGTTTAACAAGGTTGTAGAGCAAGAAGCAGCAATATTTGATTACAGGCAACATATAGATGCTGAATCAAGATTTATTCCAAAATTATGTGCTTCGAACAGGATGCTTCCTATATTTGGCAAAGGATAGATGAGATAATCACTCCTAAACACGAAAGGCATCTACTGTATCCACCTTTTACAAAGGAAAAACGTCTAAGCCTAGACCTGGGGGGAAAAAAAAAAAAAAAAAAAAAATCAGGCAGAAGACTGTCTACTAGTCTTCTGGGAATGAGGTAAGAACTTCAAAACCCAATTTACTATACCTATATTAACCAACAAGAGAACATATGGAAGGATATGCTGTAATAGTTATGATCAAGCCATATGCCCAGATCTTCAAGATTTAGTTTCCTAACCGTGACCTCCAAAAACAGTTTCCTCCCCTTCAGATTTCACAGTTCTGACTGTTTGTTGGACTGTTTTTCCTAAAAGAAAAAAAGTGGGATTTCATCTTTTCTTTCAAAGGATTCTGTGCGAAGCAAAAACATCATCAAGTCATGATAAAGCAGACTTTATTCAGTGCAGTAGGCACCAGATTAATTACCCCCAGGTTACTCTGAATCGCGCTCATTGACTGTACTACACTTTTCATGGAATGAATCATATCGTCCAAGGAGAAAAAGTTCATAAAAATAAAACACATTCATGAAGTGGTATTTTAATTCCATTAAGAATTAGTCTCCACTATAGTGACCAAAGCAACACGCTCTACAATTCTTAGAAACATAGTGCACCTGACCAGCAAATCTGAATTCTAAAACCTCCCACATCCTGAACGTATACTCAAACTACGGAGGTATCAAAACTATCTCCTGTTTTGCGTGCAATACGACCTCTTCAGATGCATCTTCAGAACACGTTCTGGATCAAGACCCACTGAGAAAAGCACACTGAGAAAAGTGTGCTTTATGACTTTTTGTAGGGCTTAGGTGACAATTATGCACAGTTTCTGCACTTTCAAGATCAAGGTGCTGCTTGGTACACTCAAAATATGAACTTTTTAGGGACTTGAACTTATAGAGGTCCTCAAGGACAGCTACAGAGGATGCACGAAAACCTGAAGTGGCAATTAGGTGCCTACTCATGTCACTTAGAATCTTAGCCTCATAGTCCTCCTCTCCAAGTTTTAGTATCAAGATATATATATATATATATATATACACACACACATTATATATTATATATACATTATATATTATTTTATATATATATATATATATATATATATGTATACACACACACACACATCTAATGAAGAACTCCAGAATGACTCAAAGGCAAAAAAAGTTATCACTACTATTATCAGTAAACCATCAGATGGAATTGGAACAAAAAAATTGCTTTGCTTTTGATTTGTTTACAGTGTTATTGCTGTAACACAATTATGAGGAGCTTGTTTAAAGAAATTTTAATGAAAAAATAAAGTCATCTTGCAATTAAAACCTCTACTTGACACCATAAAGCTCACGTTACGCTAAGTCAATCAAATCATTCCACAAATCAAATCTATCTGCAAAATAGGCATAAAACTCACAAGAAAACATATAAATTATTTTATAACAAACTGACACTTGGACATTAGGATAAAGAGAAAAAAATGTAAATAAAAAAAATCAAGTAATTCAGGCAAGAGAAAAAACACTGATTTTCAGAAACAACTTAAAGAAGTTAAAAATCTCTCAGATTGTTTAATGAATTTATGTTGAGTATGATGCTCCATCTAGACAGGTAATGCAGCTGACTACCAGTAAGTCTGTGTGCTATACTTAAAGTCACCTTGGTTAATTAACCAAGCCCTCTTGGTTAAATTCTATTACCTTAAAAAGAGACTAAAAAAAAAAAAAATCCTACATTTGATTTTCTAGAGGCTAAAAGGCAAGCATAATATGCAGCCTGGAAGCAACTTTTGTGTTTGAACTTGGATACATTACATTTTGTTTAGTAAGTAATCTCCCATGAGTATATATGTTCATTTGAAACTGTCATCTAAACTGCAACCGGAAAAAAAGAGTATACCCTATGAAAGATGGGGATCAGGACACCATACCATCAAAACCAAATGTGATGGAACAAACAACAACAAACAACAACAAAACAGCAGCTTTCAATTCTTCCAGGTGTTTTTAATGTCATTACAGAGCATACAATATCATTTTCATCATCTGCTTTGCATGATGTATATAAGTACTGACATTACTTTGATAAAAGTCTCATTAAAAGTTATTTCCTAAGCAACATATTCATGTCTTCTGTTCCTTTCAGAGCAAATATCACAGTTAAAAACTTAAAGTTGATTTTTGAAAGTGCTAAATAATTTAATTCCAGGAAGCTATCTACAGATTGTGCCTACAACACTGCAGACCCACAAGATGCATTATTTATCATACTTATAAGCTTGTTCCATATACACCCTCTTATTTTGAAAGCGTTATCACATATATTTTAAAATAAACTTTTAAGAGCTCTTGTATCTTAAGAACACTCAAAGCTCTCAGAGTTGTATCATCTGGATACCAACCTGCCCTACCACACTAACATCAGACTGAAATTCTACCTGTTCCTTCATTGAAAACATAAATATTGGATGTTGCACAATAACTAGGCCTAATTTTTAAAGTACTAGGAATGTTTAAACATCAGTAAACTTGAAAAAACAGATCTGTGATTTTTTCTGTATTTTGATAATAGGTGTAAATGTCCATTATCTTCCATGCTAGTTGGCCCTAACCTCCTGTGTGTGCATTCTTCTGTAAATAGGGTAGAACCACAAAGTATACCCTATTCGTACATTGATTAACAAAACCCAGCTCATGCAAAGCAACAGCAATACTACACATTATTAATAAAGATATTAAATACTCATGTATGTGTTCAAGGCTCAATGATGGCTTTATTCATCACCAACACAAGCGCTTGGAAACAAACATGGAACACTATTAAGTAGTTTCAGTAAGAAGTACATTCTGTAATTAAATGCATTTACAAACTCAGCACATGTATTTTTGGTCAAGCAATGCTTTCTTTAATGTCAGTAGGCAGTATCCCCAGACACGGCATTAAGAGCAACAATTCACAACAGCGTTTCATCATGAAGGTGTATTTAACGAGCTGCCCTTCCGCCCTCTCTCCCGCGACTTAAACTCTCCACTAGCAAGGCAGCTCTCCTGGAAAGCTGGAGAGCAAAGGAGACTTTCCTTAAGCAGCGACGAAAGCTGAGGATTTAACAATTAAGGCCCCATCGCCAGCTCTGATCCTCGCTTCAGCGCCAAGGAGAGGAAGGCCCAAGCCCGTCCTCGCCGCCTCCAACACCCCGGCAGCGCCAGGGCCTCCCCTTCCCACAATAGGGGAAGGCCCGAGGCCTCCCCAGGCGTCGGGGGCCTCTCTCGCCTTCCCTCCCTCCCTTCTCTTCTCATGAGGCCTCGAGTTCCCTCGGCCTAGGGGTGGCGGAGCTCCCCGTTCCCCTGCCCAGAGACCCAGGCCCTCTCCTCAGGCGCGGAGAGCTCGCCGAGGCCTCCACCCCTCGCCCACTCTTCCTCCTCCTCTTCTTCCTGCCCCAGGGCCCCCGCTTTCCCTCAAGCGGGGAGGAGCCGCCACCGCCACCGCCTCCTCCTGTCCCAGGCCCCACTCCCTCCCCTGAGGCCCAGCCCGACCCGGCCGCGAGCGCCCGGTACCTTGTAGAAGGCCCCGTTGGAGCCCCGCACCTCCACCACCAGCTCCTCCATGTTGTGCCGCGGCGGCTCGGTGCGGGAGACCCAGGCCCGGCGCCTCCTCCCTTCCCTTTCTCTCGCTCTCGGCGCAGGAGGGGGAAGAGGAGGAGGTGGATGTGTGCCGGGGAGGGGGAGGGGAGGGGGAACCTCAGTTCACTCCGTGCCCGCGGGGGGTGGGGCTGCGCGAGGGGCGGAGGGCGAGGCCGCCGGCGGGGCGGGGGGGCGCCGCGGGGAGGGGAGGGGAGGGGACGAGACCAGACGGGCGCCGCTCGCCTCCGCGCCCGCCCGGAAATGAAAGCGAAACGGTCACCGCCGGGCGGCGCGCGCGGGGGGCGGGGGGGGCGCCCGCTTCGAATGTAAACAGTAACCCCGCGTCACGTGACGGCCCGGGCCTCGGGGGGGGGGGGGGGGGGCCAGCCAACGGGCTCCAGCCAGCACGCCCTGCGTGCGCACCGCCTAACGGCCAGGCCGCGCCGCGCGCGCCCCCGCGCGCCCCGCCCCGGCCCCCTCGCGCAGCCGCAACGGCCAGCGGCGACCTAACCCGGCAGTTGCGAGGCACGTCCCGCCTCCCCTCGCCCTCGCGCGTCTGAGCGACTGCCCGGCCAGCCAATGACACTGCGCCCTGGCCGGCGCGCCCCAGCCAATCAGAAGCGGGGGGGGGGAGTGCGACGCGCTTTGCGAGGCCCTTGTAACTAGGGGCGGGGGAGGGGGGGGACAGCGCCGTTGGTTGGAAGCGGCCCGCGGCTGGGGAGGGGAGAGGCGGGAACGCGTGCATGTCCGCGCTGCGGGGAGGGATGGGGCCTCATGAAAGAAGGAAGCGGGGCTGAATAGTGGCTCTCGGGAGCGATGCTGTTGTAAGGGCCTGTAGAGAGGGAGTGAAGATGGGGCTGAGGGCATTGGGGCGGCTGGGATGGGTTGGGGGAGGAGGAGGAGGAGGAGGAGGAGGCGGCCTGCGGGGCCAGGGCTCGAGTCCCCTGGGTGCTTTGCTGAAGATGGCGGCCAAGGCAGGGAGAGGAAGGCAAACCTGTAGGGTCACTTGTGCCCTTGTCACAGGTAGTCTCTGTTGTGATACTCCTGGTGTTATGCTCATCACTACATGCTAAAGACTAAAATCTGAAGCTTTGTGGCACTTGTTTCAATATGAATCTTATGCTTCCCGAGTGGTCTTGAGTGTTGTGGGTTTGCTGAAGACCTATATGGCTCAAAGGTGTACTCCAAAACAATAGTAGGCCTGGAAAGCTTCTGTGCTATTCACTTGACCTCCCTGGGAGTGTTAAGCTTTTATTCAACAAACTGAGTTTGCAAAAAAACCAAGTTTGTTATAGGGGGTATTATTTATAGGTAAAAACCTACAACATTTCATCCTTCTTTAAATGTTCTCTGGCAGCAAAATTTAATGATTTACTTATTCACTGTAGAACTTGGTAGCTGAACAAACTTAACCAGTGTAACTGTGATGTGATATTTGCGTTTGGAAGTACATTAGAACTAAGGCTACTTGTTCAATCTTTCATTAGACCTGGACAAACATTAACAATTCTATTTTTTTGTATGAATTGCAAATAGAAAGAACATCAAAAATGGTTCTGTTGTCCAGCCCCACCAAAAATCATTATTGCAGTATATTATAGCTGTAATTTCTTCGAAAAAAAAATGTGTGATGCCCTCCTTATGTAAGGGACAAAATCCTGCACCCTCGATGAATTTTCAAAACTCTTGAAAAATCAGTAAGCCTATGATTTTGTGCCTCCTATTGGATTTTAGTTTTTAACCTTGCAGATTTGGATTTCTCAGTATTACAAGCTCTGTTGTGCTCTTACACTTAAATTATAAAAGGGTATACAGTATTTCTTGTAAATAACAAGACAATTACTGTTTTAGCATGAGGGATTTAGAATTGTGTAATTTTTTTATAGTATGTGCTCACTTGCTTATTGCGAGGTTTGTTGTATGCACATGTGGTATTGAAGTAAATTCCATAGTGTGCTAGGCAATGCCTCCTGAAGAGGAGGAGTTGGAGTCTCTTCTCAGCAGATTTGGTTACTCTTTTTCAGCAAATTCTTGAGGACAATGAAGGATCAATTCAATCTAATGACTTAGCTTGACAACCTGCTGTGCTCATTAAACAGGCTGTCCCAGGATGGACTTGCTTGCTATTGGCAGTGTCCGGGAGAATTGAAAAAGTCTAAAAAGAGAGAGCAATGACACAAGATTTCTGTATAAACTGAAGTACCTGAGAGATTAGATCTTGTGGAGTCTCCATCGTAAAGAAATTTAAGTAGGATAGACCTCTCCTCCTTGACTTGTTTATGTTAGGAGTACTTTTGCTAACCATGAGTGCTTTGTTTTAATAAGGTTATTTTGGAGAATGGTAACTCCTCTAAGCTGAACAACAAATCAGATCACATCAGAAATTGAAAGAATGGTGATTCTCATCTATGATAATCTGTATGGAAACGAGTGACAGCAACAAAGGAAGATTTCACTTAAGAATTACTGTAAGGACCCTGAAGTAAGTCAGGTAATAAGAGAGGTAACTTTGTTCCTGTGCCTCACTGCCTCCCCTCCACCAACAAAATCCACAGTAAAGGATTAAAGAAATACTTAAATTAAGTAACCATCTCATAGTTTGCCGTAGTTTTAGATTAAATGAGATTTGTAAAAATTCATATAAATTATAATTACAGAAGCTGAAGATTGTTCTTCCCATAAAACTCCACTTAAGTCAAATTGGGGCTGTTGATTGTTGCCTTAATCTCTCATGCCTTTGTAGTATATCTGTTTTTCTTGATTACTTAATTATTTCTTTCCTGTGTAAATACCATTATTCCCCAAAATATTCCTATTTTTTGTTATGAGTGACGTCTATAATGCTGTTATTTTCTTCGAGTATCCTGTACCGCTTACTATGATTATAGGAGAAAACACACATCTACTTCACTTTCCTTCTAGATCTTTCTGTAGAATTGGTCTGTTTTGGTTACACTTGTTTCTCATATTTTTCTTCACAAATATCAAAAATAGATGCATTCTAAAGTATGAGAAAAGTATATGTCCCTGGAGATGTCACATATAAATGGTTCAGGTCAAAGTAATCCAACGATCAGCCTAGAGAGATAATGCCCAACACCAAAACAAAGTTGTCGGAAGTTTTTTGGCATTCTTTACTGGTCATAATTATTCTCTTTTTAATAAATTAGGTTGCTGCCATACAGGCAATTTACTTCTAAGCAGACAGAACGGAAGGATGTCTAATTTAGCTCTGACCTCCAGTGATGATTTTACTGCTTTCCCTAAGCTAAAAACTGCTGTAGTGTATAATCTTCCCTAATGCTTAATGTATATTTTCCTATTTTCCTTCCATTGCTTAAATTCATTTTTTTACCCTAGCCTGACTAGGGGTATGTTTTAATCCTTTCCTACTTAATGAGACAAATTTACAAATTTTCAGAGATTTCTTTATTTTTTTTCTGCTGATTGACTGTTAACCTTTCCTCTTTATTTTCCAAATTACTTACTGTTTTCACAGTTTTATTTTGAACTCTCTCTAAATAAATAGACCTTCTGAAATGTGATGTTCACAAATTCAGTTTGTTTTTATGTAGATGTAATGTGAACCAGATCCTTTTAAATATGGCTATTTCAAAAACAGTAACGCTGTAAAAATAGATCTCAGTAAAAGTATTTTAATCTTAAAAGAAAAATATTATTTCATTCAAATGTTAGACTTTGTTTCTTGTATGTAATACTGGTGTTCATTTACTCTACACAGTGGCCATGGAATTGTAATTCATTTAAAATGCCTTTTTAGTTTCCAGAATTCTCTCATAGTCCCCAAGAATTTCAAGTCTCCTGTTTCTAGTCTTGGCTTTGGTCCTACAGATGCTCAGTGCTTTTATTTCCTTCTCAAATCTAAAATACTTTGTGTTTGCAGGGCAATCTGCTAGCTGGAAGGTATTTCAGGTATACTGCATTTGGAATACCTATTTTCATTATCAGAATAATTCAAGAAAATCTATTAAAAATGAATAAAAATCTAAGGACTTTTATTCACTAATGCTTTCACTTGAGGGCTTTCTTAAATATTTGTAGAAAATGTAAGAAAAATCTTTCCTCCTTTAGGAAAGTTGAAGTGCAGAAAACTAAGGTGAATGACTCTTCTCAGAGCATATTACAGCCCTATAGTCAACAGTGATTGTCATTCACATCCTTGCTCATCAGTCCTGGTTTAGCTAATGCTGTTTTCCTAGGATTTATTACCTTAAGTGAACCATTCCTTTTTGTCCGTTTTTCTTTACCATGAAATGCTAGCTTTGCTTAAATACATTGAAGAGTTAAGCATTTAAAATCTAGTCATCATCACTGGCCTTTCAGAACAACACCAACAATCAAAGGCTTTTCAAGCATCAAGGGATTGCTCTAGATACGTGAAAAACCCTTTGTATAGATCAAGGGGTAAGAATGACAGGAATGACTGAGTATTTTTTCCAGCCAGTGCTATATATCTTAAGACTTGGTGAAGGATTCCAAATAAGTCTTAACTCATGAAACACTATTTTAAAAATGATCATCTGGTAACTAGCGAAGTCTCTTAATAGAGTTCTATACAATTCTTATTTACATCCTCATTTTGGGCTACAACGTAGTCCTCCTGAGGTTCACAGAGCTTTTAATTTAACTTTTCAAATTCTTTTTCTGCTTGTTTTCCTTGTGCATCGCTTCAAACAAGAGCCTGTCCTGGATGACTCTTTTCCCCCTACAAAATGTGGTACAGGTGATACTCAGACTTCACCTTCATTTCATTTCTGTATTACCATCTAAGACAGACAGTCGTAAGATATGTGTCATATTTCTGAAACTGTATTTGACACTAGGAAAAAATAATTTGCTTACACTTGAGATATATAGGATTGTGAGTTACTTCAGTTAGACCAAATGGTTCAGACTGTTGCCCACTCAGTTTATAGCTGTAGCTACAGGTTTCAAAGGTTGTTGGTTTAAAATACAGTCCCAGTAAAGTGCCCTCTCAGTAGTCTAATGCTACAGTAATGTTACAGTAACTAGGTCAGCAATTGGAAGAAGCAGTTACAATCAATAGAGATATAAAACCTTCTTAGACCTGGTTGCTTTATGATTAATCAGTAATAGTTGAAGGTTGAGTGTTACCAAAGTATTGCAGCTTTATTAGCCTACCCTTAACTAAACTAATACTCAGAAATGACATATCCAAATGATGATGTAGAACAGCAGGTATTCACAGAAGTTTTAAAGAGAAGCTGAACTAAAACAGAGAAGATTTGCACGTGTTACCGTACGTGTACAAGGAATCAGATTATGCTGAGTTCATTCAGTTCTTCACACAGAAAGTGAACTTTATCTGGAAAGTCCTGACAAAATCCTGTAAAAGGTAGTGTTCACATGGATAACTAATCAAAGCATAATCATTACAAAAAGACAAAAATAAATGTTGTGAAAATTAACAAATTGAATGAAAAATCCTTCCTTACACGTTTCTTTCTTTATCAGTCATTATTCTGCCTCTTCCTTATACAAATTTAATTAGTCATTCATGTAGTAAATTAGGAATAGATACAAATCCAAGGTTCATTTTGTCACAGATTCTGCTATAGATTAGATACATCTTTCCAGTAGTGGTTTTCAGTTTCTACAGTATCTTCTAGACCTGAATACATAAGGACAGCTGAGGGACTTAAGCCTACTTTGCACCTGCAACTCAAAAGATTCATAGTTGTGTTATTAATTTTAGGTGAATATTTGATTTGATAGAATAGTTTCAGTCTAAGAAGTAAATATTAAAATCTAAGCTTCAGAAGGGTATTCAATAATTTATAAAAATATAACCTTGTAAAAATACATATTTTGAAAATGCTACATATAAACTATCAAGTTCTAGCTCAGTTCTGTCATTCAAAAAACAACTGTCATGCAATTCAGTTTGTGTGTGAAGTGATTGTCTAGGTGGGTGATCTGATTTGCTCAGTATTATCTTTTCTGTTAGAATAATGGGTCTTATTTAAAACTTACAGTAATTTCTGTATTCTTACAGAACAATTTCTATATATCCCGTTGTTGGTTAACAACTGTCAGTAATATTTTCTTGTTCTTTTTTGTCTTAAATTAATGGTGAATATAGAGTTTTGTGGTGAAGTATAGAGTTTTTCTGTTTAATAATTTGATTTCATCTCCTATTCATGAGATTATATCCATTCGTCTTGTAATTCTACAAATTTATTTATTAGTATGTTAAGCCCACATATTATGTCTTCTGCAGAAGTGTATTGGGGCTATAAACAGTTCATCTTAATAGGTGACCCATTCATATCTAAAACTGCAAATGTAAAATCTTCAGCTTTTTTTATTTATATAGTATTTTTTATTAAGCATAACCAGAGTATTTGAAATAAAAGTGAAAAAATTCCTGCATTATGCAGATCTTGAAACTGAATGAATGCAGAAAAAATTACTAGTAAACGTGGAGTTTACCCCATGTAAAACTGATCGTAACATAATACAAGAGAAATATTGTACTCTTTTCATGGTGTGGGACAGCATTCATGACCATAAATGTATGGATGCTCCTCTACAACATGTGATGGATAGACATTTTTGGATGGTGTATGCTTATCTGTATGCTAGTCCTCATTTCAGTAAGGTTGAGCTGTAGTAAGAACATGCAGCGCTTACATAATAATTTGTATCTTTAGAAACATTACAAACTTTAATGAATCCCTGATTCCCATGATTTAGGCATTAATGTTGCCATTTAGAAAAGAGGGGATCAATGCATTAAAAGTTAACGCACCAAGGATGACTTTGGTTTGTAGAATTAAGAATTATATGTAGAAGTTCTGGAGTCAAAATGGCTGAGATTCATTTGACGATCCTGGGAGTGACATGAACAATTCAGATGAAGATGCCTATATCTAGACGTATACATTTAGTTAGACAGATTCCACGTTACAAGTCTTTCTGAAGTTTTTTGCTAGCTCCTGTACATTTGTTAAGCAGCAGTATTCATCAGCAACAGTGTCAAAGATGGAACTCATGAACTTATACAGCCAAAATTCTATTCAGTCTTGTACATAGTTATTTGTACAATAGATGGGAATTGCCCATGTATTCCACATTTAATTCTATAATACAGAATGCAGTACTTTTTTAGTACCCATTAACCCTAGATTAAAATTCATGTAAATGTTCTTACTCATTGACCCTGAACCATTCCAGGTAATTAAAGCAATTAAAGAGAAAGTTATTACAGTAACCAACTTCTGATCATGCCATTTACCTTTTCCTGTAAAACTGAAATGTTGGAGCACCTCATTTCTCAACAAACAACTTACAGTTCTTATTACAAGATACTAATTTTTCAGCTGTTTTCAAAGAAAAAAGGGGAAAATTTTACAGGAAAAAATTTTGACTTTTACAATGAACTTTCATACTTTCATTTTACAACGAAAGATATATTACAGCTCATTCTAATCACATCCTGCAGCATGATTTTATTTTGAAGAATGAATATATGGAAACGTCTTCATTACATTCATATCTCTTCTTGCAGGTTTTTAGAATCACTGCAATTGATTTCACTGCAGTTGAAAGTTAGTGGGGTTTGCTGATTTTACTTTTCATAAATTGCAGAATGTTTCTTTGTATAAGAATTGAAATAATTGGAATATTCTGATGGGTTTCATTTTGATTGTTTTGTGTTACTAATTTTAGGTGAATATTTTGTTTGATAGTTTATTTGTGAAGATAGATTAAATTCACTGGATATTAAACAGAAACACCATTTTCATCAGAGTGATTTTTTTTTTTTTGATTTTTCCAGCTAGGTGCCCAGAAAGATTTGGGGCTCCATTCACAGAATCAAGGAAAATGTTTGTGCCTATTTACTAATGTTCACAATCTTGATAGAGAATGCTGGAGACTGTTAAAGTCTGTTCTCTGCTTAATTTAAACAAGGAGTGAAAACAAGGTCTCCTGTTTCCTAAAGCAGTGTCTTTCTTACTGCTGTACTATAGAATATTTAGGCTTCCCATTTTTAACATATTTAAATATGCAGGAACTAGAAAATTATTGCTCTACTTTCAAAGTGAAAGTGCGACCATTAGGCTAGAAGAAAGGGACTTCTGTGCTTTTTAGCTCTTTGCTTGTACAAACATGTCTGGAAATAAAACTCTGTTTTAATTTCAACAATGTGAGAACAGAGGACAGATAGGGATATCCTGGATAATCAATTCTTGTTCCCCCCAAATAATCAAAAATAGCTCTGATATAATTAAATTAAGTCAAGAAGGGTACACAAAAGCAGTGCTTTCCTCATGATCAGTTGTAGATTATCAGTTGCAAAAATGTCCACAATCCTATTGTAAGTGAAAGACTACTACAAAAGCTTCAAAAAATATGATGTGCTATGTGAAGAGACCAAGAGAAACCCAAATACTTTGTTTCTCCCTTTTCCACCAAATAACTTTCTGCAAACTCAAATCAAGCAACAGAAAAAAAAACATTTTTCCAGAACTGTTGGGGGGGGGGGGGAAGGTGGAGCTTTACTGGAGTTACGTTTAGATCGCATAGGCTTGAAATTCATGATACAAATATTTCACTTCCATAAATGCACTTAGAATAGCAGATGTTTATAAATAAATAAAAGTATTGCTCTTGGAATAAAATGTCCTATGGTAAACTGATTGAGCAAAGGTACTGATTTTAGCAAGGCATTCATTCTGTTGTGCATAAAAGCAGGCTGCTTCAATACTGAAACTAGTACAGAGATCTATGAAGAGTCATTGTTGATGCTCTTGAACACACTGCAGTTTTGACAAAGATTAATCTGGATAAAGCACATGACTCTTCCTAATCCATAGTAGAACTCCCAGTGATGTCAATTTGCAATAGGTCTATATTTCAAAGGCTGTATATGGTAATATGTTTATATGACCTTAACATTATTTGTATTGACTATGGTGGTGAGTGCAATGGAAGTACTGTAGCAAATGTCATAATCCTGATACTGTAACATTTAGCTCCCCCTTACAAGCACATATAACCTGAAAGTTTTGTATTTTTCCACTAAATTGTTACATAAAACAATGTTCTAATCTTGTACTGTGGTAGGAGGTAAATAGTGTGTGAAAAAAGTGAAAAAGCCATCAAACTGTAATCATGGTCTTTTAGTCCTGTTTTCTGTTTTATTTTTAGCAATAGTTAACGTTTTATCTCAATAGCTAAATTTTATTCTTTGTTAGTTTCAAAACCAGTATCATTTATTTGCTTATATCTTTATACCTGGGATCTATGCCAAGTTTTCCTGAAATCCACAAGGATTTTAAGTGCAATAGTTAAATCTTACCACAAGAGGACCCCCAAAGACAATTTATCTTTTTGTGAACATACTATATTACAGTAGTAAAGTGAACTGTAATATGGAAAATGAGATATTACAAATTTACCTTGAGACTACTGATGTGTCCCATATATTTAATTATGTTTCAAGGTAGCTGATACATTTCA
The DNA here is from genome assembly GCF_028389875.1 of Rhea pennata. Classification (NCBI taxonomy): domain Eukaryota; kingdom Metazoa; phylum Chordata; class Aves; order Rheiformes; family Rheidae; genus Rhea; species Rhea pennata. The sequence goes on along the minus strand of NC_084673.1, from coordinate 14,173,837 downwards.
CTGTAATGTAGAAACAGAGATGATCCAAGTGGCAAAAGTAGCGTCTAGAGACTAGGTTAGGACTGACAATATTTCACGTAAATTCAGGAGCTGTAATGGAACCAAGTTAAGTTCTAAGAACATATAATGTTTTCTGTTAACAATCTTTTTATTGATAGTATATTTAAACATTTATAAAGTATTATTATTACTAAAAACATTTCAGTTTTGAAAACTGTCCTGTAAACCATTAGTTAGATTGCTCTTCATTACTTTCATCCACTCAAGAGAAGACTTTGAAACACATATGTAGTACACGCACCGAATCCTTAAGTTACCATATGAACTCTTGAACTAAACTATAGTTATTCCACTTTAATGGTCCTGTCCCTTCCAGCTCAGAGTTCTTTTTCATAGACTTTCAAAGAAAATCATATGTATTGAAAGTGGAGAGTGAGGTTGTGCCCTCTTAGAATATTATGAAAATTCAACCAAATGTTCTTACTCTACAGGAAGGACTTTGGTGCTGTACTCCTTACTCTAAAAAGCTCCACTTCAATAATGAGTTTCTAAACTGTATCAAATGGGATTTTTAACAAAACCAACTGACACATGATATTAAATGGGAGACTGCTAAAGGAACATCCCCTCTAATCTGATCTCAGGAAAAAAAAAAGGTATAAAGAAGTGGAAACTGATCAAAACATTTGAACTTACTCTTTATGGTAAGTAAAATAAAGCATTTTTACAAAACAAAAATTTTGGTTATAGCTTTAGACAGCTTTAGACGCAAATACTTTATGATATTCATCATAATGGTTTGACCAACTAGAATTCCACAGAAAGTAAGGCATATTTGATATTATAAAAGAAGGCAGTATTCTACTTACAATGATAATAAGGCTACATAGTAATTAATTATCCTAAATATTACATCTATATCAAGTTATACAATCACTGCAGCTCATTCAACAAAACGTTCAGCAAAGTTGTAGGTCTGTGTTCAACACAAGCAACACTTTGGTATTAAAATCAGTATAAACTAGTTTTACTGAAGTATGATAGAAAACATTTTCCTCAAGTCTCTTAATCTGAATATTAAAATATTAATGACATATCTTTGAGCTTAGACTGATATTATCCAGTATTAATCATGCTTATCCAACAACAAAGTACCTGAAAGACTAACAGAGATCTTGCTGTCATCCAGATGCATTGTAGTGTTAGCAGGAAGCCAAATTCTTGTATGTGTAAATATGAATGAAGTATTTGACTCCATTGACTCGTCTTCCTTCTGACACTATAGAAAATACTAACGAGAGGGCAAGAGGAAGCATTGCTGGACCGAAATCAATTCCATCAGGACAATTTCCTTCATGAATGATAGTATCGTACCTGAAGGGAATTCAAAAAAAATCACACACTATTTCCTTGTGTATTTGATGCCTCTTCTTTTTATTTGGTTCTTACATTAAAAAAATTAAAAAAAACTTGTTCTGACAATAACTGTTTATTAAAATAAATAAATTGTATCTAAAATAGTGTCAAACATTCAAATGTAAAGAACAAAGCTGTTCTTTAAACACAGAAGATGCTTCTATTTATGTAATGAGAAATTATATCTTCCCCTCCCCCAGAAAGGAGCATGAGATTAAACAGATGACTTTGTGGACTTTAAGGTTGGGATTGCTTTGTTATAGCAGAACTCATTTGTCTCTTCCTTTATACAACATCTTCTGCTTTTATTAAAATCATTGTCAAAACATCTAGTCTGATAGTAAGTTAGATTAGCAAGTCACACCTTTATAAAAGATTTGGCAGAACTCCAGTGTTTTGATGTCAGACATGATTACTAATTTGCATTTTAAAGACGTAAAATTCACTCAATGCATCATTTTTCCTTTTGTACTTGTAACATTTTTTCAGAAGAGATGGGAAAAAAAGTGTAAATTTATTTTATGAGTGCTCTCTAAATCTCCAGTAACAACAGACATTGCTGAATCTGGGAACTGGTGGGAGAAATATTTAAAGCATGGAAGGAAACTTACAGATTTAAGGGAATGAAAGATGTGCATATTTTTGCAGAGACTTTCTGGCTCTGCATCCGTTGCAGATTGCTCTTTATTTCCTGACAGCGTAAACTATTTGGTATTGCCTAGTCTGCCTGTGAAATGCCAGCTCTGGTTGCTGACATGAGGAACGCCATCACTAGGAATTACAAGCCATCTTTTCAGCCTCTATCACAAACCTAACAACAAAACAAAATTGAGACCCTGAGTAAGATTCATGTAAACAGAGTGCTGTGCTACACAGAAAGACTCCAAACTGTTTTCTACCACTTTGATCATCTGGATGTAAGCAAGCTCATAGCAGTATGAGCAGGGGGTTGTACCATATGATTTCAAGAGGTCTCTTCCAACCTTAATTATCCTATGATTCTGTAATGGTGCAGTAATTCTACATTTCAGTCATGTTCATATATTCATGCCATTTTGATGGAATAAGAAGTAATGCTGTTGTGGCCAGTTTTCATTAGGTATTAAAAGGCCACATCTGTGATTAAGAAAATTCAGAGGACAATATCTGTCCTCTATTTATTTTTAGTGCCTTGCCAAAGTTCACCTGCTGCAGATTCTTTGAAACACATCTCTGATTTGGAAACTATACCACAGAAAGTTTGTAAAGTAGGAACGTAAGTTGTATCACATAGGCTTTAAATAGATGTCAGGTATTGATGAAAGGTAGCTGATGAACATGGAGGAATGAAGTAACAGAAGATAAAAGTAATCAACAGCTGAAAACAAGCATCTCAGAATAGTAGGAAAATGTCTTTGAAAGTATTGCCTAACATTTACCAGGAAGAGACAATCAGAATCACAAGAGACCAATTGTTCTTACATGACATTATGATGATAGGCATCTTAAACCCAGAAGGAATTTGTCTTAATGTAACAGTCTGGCAATTCCATGTATGGCAGCTTCCAAATAGTATAAACACAAATTGTCTACCAATTCATATAAACTGAAATGTTTTTGTAGTTAGCTGTAAAGGCTGTTAATGGCTTTCATTATATCACTGATAGAGGAAAAAGGTCAGTCAATACTTTTAGGTCTATTTTGCGTAAACCCATTTTGTATTTTTCACAGCCAGAGGAAGAACAGCAGGACAATGGTTAACTAAGGAGAGGATATGAAACCAGATTGCTGGTAAGATGATTTCTCCCCTATTTCATTATTGACTGGACAAGTAAATTAAGCCTATGGGCTAAAGCGTTGGGGAGGATGACTGTGTTATTAAAATGATAAGGGAAGAACAATTAAAGAAGTCCTACTCTGGATTTGGTACAATTGAGAGGAGCATGAAATGCCAAGGAGTTACCATAGAAGCAGGCCAAAATATGATCTTGGCTATGAAGAAAATTGGTACTGGTGAACAAACAGTTTTAAAAGTATGTTAATGGTGAAGTTGTGTGAACTGAAACAGCCAAGATATAAACTGAAAGGAATAAAGGCCTAAAGGCTTATTTTCTCCCCTTTGCTCTGCCCTACAAGATAGTGGAGGAGGATAGATGGAAGACTCACTGAATGTGATCCTGAACATATAGCAGGAAAGGTGTTGGTAAACAGAGTGGCATAGCATTTTTCTCCTTTGTCTCTGGGGACTATGATGATAGGCCAGCAATCTTAATCAGGCACTCCAATAAGATGAATATCAAGTCACAGTTATACCTATTAAAGTCTATGGCAGTTTGTTACCTGAGCAGGAGCAGAGTAGGACCAATGATACTCTGTGCATGAAATAGCTTATTAAATTTCTGCAGTACTTGGATAATTGGCTATTGCTGATGTGTTGACCTGTTCAAATGAAAATTATTTAGGACATTAGGAAGACTAATAAGGAACTACAACTGAGGTATCTCCTTTTAAGTCTGTTTTCAGTCTAAACTAAGTGAACAGTGAAGGGAGTAGCATCCTTCCTGGTCTGTCCACCACTAAAAGATATTTCTCAGCCTTCATAGAGACTGAAGCATACGCTATGCCAAGCCCTTCATGGCTTTCAGTGATTAAAGACCTAAGAGACCAACCTGTTTTCCACAGAAATCAAATTTCATAACGATTTCAATGGAAATAAGAAAGACTCAGAGAAAGCAAGTAGGAAAATAAACACTACCTATCAGAGAATAGAATTTAGCCTACTTTTAAGGATCTGAATCTATGCATATAGAAGGAAGTCAGTATAGTGTTCTTCAATAGCTAGTGAGAAGTATGTTAATAAAAATCTGAGATCACTAAAAATGTTACTCCTAATTAGGCTAAGTCAAATTAATCTCCATTAGGATTTTATCCAGGCTGAGTAAATACAGCGATGTCTGTCAAAACATGGAGTTTTGGTTCCTAATCATTACTCCTGATCTCTTGTAAAATGATCATGTATCAGATGACAGTCTTAATGAAAAAATAATAGATACTCTTTAACTGTCCAGTTGTTACATAGAAGACTATCAGATAGTTTTCTGGGAGATTTGTATTCTTAGTTACAGTTGTGTACCATCTCCTGAAAATGGTGGTTTGACCAGCTATTCTTGTACAAAAAGAAAAGCTGTCTTTATGTCAGCTGAAAAACTGATGGTTAAATTTACTTTCCTTTTGGCCAGTACCATAAAACAGCTTACATGAGTTCCCTTTTATCCTTATTATACCATAGTTGCAGATTCACCATAATGCCAAAACACTGGTTTTCCTATTCATGGTGTGAAAATCTGTCATTAACAAGTAATTATTAACAAGTAACAAATCCCATTAGACTTTTAGGAGTAAGAAATATAAAATTAAATATTTATTTTCAATAGACAGAGTTTGGCTTCTGAACCAGAGGCTATAGTAATAATAACAAGAAAGACAATTTTATACGCATTATCTTTAGAAAGTGTAAAAAAATAGCTACAAGAGGAGATGTGTGTGGAATTATCTTACTGAACATATTATTCAAAATATGTTAGAGATTAGAAGCAATTTCTTGTTTCCTGTGGTAAAAAATATTTTAATAGGAATGTCTGTGGTATTAATAGTATTGTTGCAATTAGCATGTATTGCTGGAATTTAATATACTCTAAACAAAAGCATACACAACTTCTCTTTTTTTGTCTGCTTGTGTTTAGATTTTGTTACAAAAAGATCCCTTGATTTTTATCCAGGTTTGCATTGCAGATACTTCTGAGCATCATGAAGCTTAATCTAGCACTTGACTTACCAACAGAGTGCATTCACAACTGAGATTCATTTGTTTTCAAGGGTAGTATTGGTTGATCTGTTTGATCTTATTTGAATGCTTGAGTCTGCTATCATTGCTGTGGAGCAGATAAGAGAGCAGGTTGGAAAAAAAAATTACGCAGTGTGGGTAGTGATTCCTTTGCTATGCTGGTAACACCAAAATCTCTTCTATTGCACCAGGTAGTGAGCTAGTTTTCTGAGAACAGGGTTGAGATAGCAGTTTAGAAAAGAGAAAGGTGACTTTGCAATAAGACAGTAAGTTGTGCTTGGTAGAAAGTACCTAGGAAACAGAGCAATTGCCCTGAAGAATTGTTCTTTATCCATAATACTGAAGTCAGAATTAGGACTGCAGCTGAAACTTCTGAAGCTTCTGGATATATATGAAATAGAAATAAGCAGTATTTCACACCTTATCTTCCATCAGCTTTTGATTAAGCTATTTATCCATTTTCTTGGACACATATCTTGCTGCACTATCCCTGCTTTTAGAAGGGGACACTTTTTTACCCTAGAGGACTGCTTAGTAATTGCAGCAATTGTATTTTGCTGGCTGTAATTCCTAACTGGAGCACATGCAACTTAGCTCCACAGATTGCCAGAGTCTTACAGATCTTCCAGACACATTTCAAAATATATATCTCTGTGCCCCACTTCATCTTTCATCATTCAGTTGAGTGTGGCCTTTCAACTGCCATCCTAACAGAAGCAGCAGAGCTTTTTATGGAACTGATCATACAGCAATTCTTGAACCACTGCTATTCTGCCTTCCTGGTGGTGCCATTTCTCTTAAATGCTGAGTGGCTCCTACGTTGCATAGAAATGTAGGTAGTGCTCTTTGCGCACATATTTTTAGGCAAAGTTTGCCATCCTTTTATAAAAGTTGCCCTGAACTAACAGCCTAACTAACAAGAGGTCCTGCATGTTGTCCAACTAGCATCTTCTCTGTTGCCTGATGAACAGGCAAAGTGATCAGTCAGCACAGTGATGAGAAACAGAAGGGTCCTTCCTGGTCTTGTTCATTGGTCTACAGTGATACTGTGGAGGAAAAATTCGCTCCAAAGCTGTAATTCCCTCTTAAGTTCTAATTATTTATATTTTCCTTGTTGAGTTGCATCATCTCAGGAGAAAAAAAACGTGCATAGACTGACAGCAGGTTTTATATAAATCACTTTTTAAAAAAATCTGATCTGAAGAATGATGACCTTTCTGTTAAATGAGTAATTACAGATAAAATGTCTTTTCTGGCAATTTTTCCAGAAGAAAAGACAGATTTTAATTTGCACTGTAACTATACTAGGTAGAAACAATCAGTTCTCATTGAGTCTAGAACATTTGCAGGGAGCATGAAATCTTCAACAAATATGTCAAGTTTAGAACATTAGCTTAATTTCTTTGTCAGGTTCTTGAGTTCTGTTGCTGTCTTTGCTCTACTATTCCACTTTTCCCTCCTCTGTAAAAAATATTTCAGAATCCTTTTAACTTTACTTGCAAATACACTGTCTTTATTTTCCTTTTTGTTCTTTTAGTTGTCTAGCAACAAGATTTTCAGTGACTTGCACTGTAGTTTCGTCTGAGTTTATCGCATTGGGTCTAGCCTGGAGTGAAGGCTCATTATGTTTGGCTTGGTACAATTATGGAATAGTAGGTCTATCTTTGCTTCAAAGTTGAGAAGATGAGTAGGCAAAATGGTTTCAGAAAAAGGGTATAAGGCCCAGGCAATGTAAACCACATGATTTTGACATATATCAAATTTATGCTATAACTTGAAAAGAAGGAGTTCTTAATCTTAGTAAGACAGGTAAATTGAAGTGGGAAAAAAAAAGAGCTGCTGAAGGAGAGCAGGTAATACAAAATCTATTTTTCATCTTCCACAGATATAGAACATTAGAAGTCTTTCATATAGCAAGGCCTGCATGATGAGATTTGAGGCTGGGTATGGTACCTTTAGAAATTGAGTAGAGGCAGTGTATTTCATCAGAAAAGACCCCAGTGAAAAACAACAAAACCTACAAACGACCCTAATGCACGTATATGTCAACATTCACTAATGCATTGTTCAGTGTTTCGAGAAAAGAAGAATAAAGGGACACAGAGCCAGTGGTAGGCTAATGCCCATGTCTTAAAGTTTGTAACAGATGCTGAGGCTTATTTTGAGATACATAGGGTCAAAGTTCTAATGTGCTGTCAAACTCCAGCTTCAAATAATTATTAGCATTCAGTGCCTCAGGGATTACAGGACAGGAATGTTAAATCGAGCAGTCTAAAACTTAAGCAACCCTCATTGGAGAACAATGAAGAATTTGTCACAGGTCACTCAAGAAATGCATAGAGAAATGAGGACTAAAATTCTTCAGATATGACCAGTTCATCATGTAATTTTAAGAGCTTCCCTCCCCTGTAAGATATGTTGAAGTTTATGTTCATTTGGAATCCAATTAGAGCAGTACAAGAAGTTAGAGCTCTCCAGTTCATATGTGGTATGTAGCAATAGGCATGCACAAAATGCATCCACAGTCTCAAAATAAGCTGGATTTACTTAAACTGTAATTTAAACTGCATCTAGTTAAAAGTTAAAGGCTGTCATCAGGTACAGTCAATAGCAGATAGTATAGTACTACTAAACAGGTGATAATAGTGACTGCAAAATGTTTGGCCTCATAGTTAAATGGTACTCTGGATTTGAAGCCAATGAGTGTCATAACAGATTATGAAGTCTGTTAAATATTCAGGTCATGAACACCCAAATTCAAATATAACTAATTAGGTCAGCAGCTTGTTTCTTGGGCTGAGTGACATATTTTGAAATTTTCTCTGTACTCAGAAAAAGGGGGGAAAAGCTGACTAAAGCATTCGTCTTGACTTACAATGCAGAGAGGTTCCAGCCACTAAGCAGACTGCTGATCTGAAAATCCCAAATCTCTTCTAAATTAAACATTGGGGATGTCTGAGAAGGCCGAAAGTAGCAATGTATTCATAGAGTGAAGTGGGTCTTAGTGGTTGACTACTATGCCAGGTAAAACAAGTATCATGTATTTTCCAGGGCTATAGCAGCAATGTGGACTTCTGGGTGATCCAAGCTAAGGTTGTTTGTCCAGCGTTTATGTCTGCAATTTGTGCATCATCCTGAAAATATTGGTGGGTTTTAGTCTCCAAGTAAAGTAAGCTAAAGCTTTTATTTTATTTTTAAAGTGCTTTGCCTCTTCCTGATTATTCACTGAAGAGCTGGTTGACTGTTGATAATACCTTCTTCCTAGTTCCCTAAATCATCAGGCTCTGTTATTCAGGCATCCCTAGGATTCAGAAAGGCCTCTAGGCTAACACTATTAGTCTTTATATTCATTACAATGGTTATCATGAATTATAATCATCCCCTAACATGCTTATGATGACCAAACACACAGCTGTTAAGAGAGGACCCAAAAATCGTTAGTTTGATGTTTTATTCCCCTTGTTTACTCTGCTTCTAAAGCCACTAAGTAATGTTTTCTTATTACATAACTTTATGCCTCCCCCACAAGTTGACATATTTCTGTTAGTTCAGAATTGGGCCTCATGGGGGTGCTATGCCATCTAAAATAATTTGTATTGCATTACACTGTGGATGGCCTCTATAGATCAGAATAATATAGTGACACATATTTGGAGGAGAAAATTCCTTTCCCTTTCTGTTCCCTTTCCCTTTTCAACATGCTCTGTTCCTTTATTTCCCACTGGATCTTAAGAAGAACTTAAGAACTGAGTTTCTCTTCCACCAAAGAAGTCTTCAAATACAGAATAGATTTTTTCCAGACTAAAACAGCACCTCTCTTTGTGCAGGTGAAAAATTTTGTCAGGTGAAAGAAAGCAAGAAAAGAAAAATGCATACTTCAAGAACTGCAGTCGTTTCTAAATCATACCAGGATAAATACATTTCAAGGAGGTTACAAAAGATTTACATCTGCCTGTGATTAGCATCCAATTTCTAGCAACAGAAAGCTAAAAGCTGGTTTTGATGGTGCCTATCTGTGACATTATTTGGAATGTGTTCCCTCTTTTTCTAAGTCATCAGCAGCCTCTTACCTTCTTCTTTTGTGATCAACAGCTAGACATGTACTAAGGTACATTAACAATTCTAATGCCACTTTACATCTTCAAAGCACCAAAAAGAATCTAAGAATATCTGTATAACTTCTAGGTTTTCATCTTATTATTAAGGAAAGGATGCAAGTATACAGTGAACTTTAAACTGGTGAGCATATACACTGACAATATTAATCCTTTCTTATGTGACCGTCATGAGTCTATTCGTGAGCTTAAAGCTGAAGAGCTCTACTGAATTGGGAACTGCATTCTTTTTGCTTAGTGAAATCTGCAGCAAAGGCTTTGTGCATGCAGCCATTGGAACCTTCCAGGTTTTCTAAAAACTTGCCAAACGAGTCTGAACTTGGAATATCCAGGGTGTCTGTGAAGGCCAGTAACAATTAAGCTGGGAGAAACTGTGGGGAGACAGGTCTTGATCACGCAACCTGGAAAATAACTACAGTACTGAACAGAACTCCTATGGAAGAGTCTTGGTTAAGGCAAGGACTTGAAATGGTTAGGACAACGTATGGGACATGCAGCCCATGTCATGCAGCTAGCAGCTCTGTGTTGAAGAGTATTTTTTGTAATTTGGTTAGGGCTCTGGTTTATCCAGCATTATATCTCAAAACGCAACAGTCTCTGGAGTGCCACTGGCTAATTATAACTCTGGGCCTTCTACTAGTGCAGGCCTCTACACTAGGAGCCATTGAAGACAGATACAGCTTGGTATATCAAACAGCAAGTCTTTGTGTCTATGGCGCTTCACCTGTGAATTGGTAACAGCAGCAAAGCCAATCCAGCTCCACTGAGCCCACCAGTTTTTTCTGGTCTATGCTGATTTGATCTGTAAACAGAAGCCCAGGTAGCCAGCACAATGATACAGATTAGGTTTCTTCTTTGCCCTGCCAATAAGAGGCAATTTCAGTAGTCACAAAGTTTCAGCATTTAGGCTGAAAAGCAATTTTTGTTTAGAGAGATATTACCACTATTCTTAAACTCTTGTCTCTTCCTCATGTTTTAAGCCTGCTGGATTTTATGTGCCTATTGTAACCCTTCTGCAGCATATCTTAATGGGAGAGAATACCATCCTTGCTTTGTTAAATGCTCCAGGAGTTAAGTTTCCTGCAACATATGCCTCTCTTCAGGACAATCTGTGTGACCCTTACTATAAAACGGCTATTTCCTTAAAAACATGTATTAAAAGAAACACCACTGGAATGGCAAACAGCATGCATAAGCAGCAAAAATACTTTTTTCCTGAAAGATACTCATGGCTTCTAGGAAATCAATTTTCCTTTCTTGCATGATTTGTCTTTGCTAGGTCTTGGGTTTCCTCAGAGGCCTGACAATATATACCCCATTTTACCCTAGATCTTTTTCCTTGTTTTCTCCAAATAGTTCTTTTTTTTGAGGCTGCTTCTAATGTGACATTTCCTTTATGTTTTGGACTGCTTCTTTCTACATTAGGAAGTGTTACAGAGAACAAAAACTGGATTTCAAGCTAGAAACTTGCAATCTACCTTATCCATTCTGCTATGCTTGAACTTCACATTACCTGGTATCCTGGCTGCCTAGTTTGTTTAACTAAAGATGATAACAACACAAAAAGGCATACAGGCCCACCACATACAGGCATTTCACTTTTAGAAGCACTAATATTCACTTTCTTTCGTATAGAATAGCTAGAAATTGAAGTGTTCCCTCACATAAATTAGACCTCACATAAATGAATGGAATAGTCTAGATTCAGACTCTTAGCTAGCACTGAGACACAGTGCTGTACTGCTTTCCATTTAGGTTTGCCACATACAATAAATGCAAAATCTTTAAAATATGAAGTGGAAAGTGGAGAAAAATTGAAGCATTTGCCATATCCCCTTTCTGACTTCAAATATCCTACTTTGGACATATGCCATTCTAAGCACTACGCTGGTCTTTTGCTCTTTCAGCAATACACTAAGCATAAGCAAGTTCCGCACCTATACAGCAATCATCACTACCTGCACCTAGACTCTGGATGTATCCTTGTTATGCTACTGTAAGTGTTTAATAAAGAATGTTCTTCCAACGTGATAAAAAAACCAAGAGATACTAATTGGGAGTACCATTTTGTTTCAGCAGAATGGTTTAGCTTAGGGACCAAGAGCCTTTATACAAAGCAGGGAATAAAAACATTGTCCATTAGTATATGTGTATGGACAATATCCATAGTACATGCACCGATACATGCCTCCTATGTATAGGATATCTCAGCAGCAAGGATTTCAGTTCTCTACATAAGCCTGTTAGGAGTTAGGTTTAGCGCAGTTGGTTAGAGCGTTGTGCTAATAATGCCGATGTCATGGGTTCGATCCCTGTACAGGCCACTCATCTGAGGGTTGGACTAGATGATCTCCAGAGGACCCTTCCAACCTTACTGATTCTATTATATCCCAAATCAGCTGATATAAGATAGTGTAGTGACTGATACCGTGAAGCAGCAGGAATTCTGTCAGGAATCAGCTCTCTGTTGTGTTGAAAGACATTTCTATAACAAACTGACTAATTTGTTGGGTTTGGTTTGTACAGAACAGTACAGAAAATGGAAGAACCATAGGAAAGATTGTTAGAACAGGAATGAAAGACATGAATTCGTATTACCTGACAAATCTGATTTTCCATATGGCCCTAAACCATATGATCCTCACTCTGAGGTGAATAAAGAGGTTGTATAGCAGAGTTCTAACAGGATAGTTGTGAAAGTGTGAAAAATATCCAGAAAACAGAATACATGCAACTATTAAGTCTAAATTAGAGATTATCAGTCTCAAAGTGAGCAGAAAAATCATCATAATTACAAACATAGTCATAGAAATGACAGCAAAATCAACAAAGAATTCCCATGGAAGCACGAAGATTTTACCCTGAAAAAGTGTGACCTTTTCAGGAAACACTTGTGCAAATTAAATATTCTTTTCCTCATAATGAAAATCTCCTGCTTCATTCATTGCTTCTGCAAAAAAGCTGATAGTATAGGTAAAATGCATCTGTTTCTTGATACCTCACAAATAGCAATGTTTGCCATTTCTGATCATGATTCAACCTAAAACAATACCTTGTGGCTCTTTCAGGCATTGGTATAAGCCCACAAAAGGCTCTAAATGTAGTCTATTTTTCTTAAAGACCCACACAGCCTATAAAAAATCCTTATCACTAAAAGCTCTTAGATGCTTATCTTTGAAAGATTAACATTAGAATTATTTACGTCTTTCATTCCTCATCTTTTATTCTTCTCTTAATATACTATCTCTTCTTTCACTGAAAAATACTATCACAGGTTTTGTGGAGTACTTGCATAGAATGAGAAATATTTTGTTTTGTACTTTTGCTGAAGAGAAACAAGGGTTGGAACACTAAATGCCAGAGTTTTCATGAACAGATACAACTTCATTTTCAGCTGTAAGCAGTTTGCTCATTTCCCGCAGAAAAGTTTGGTTTAGAGGGGCTGGAGCAGGTAGGGTAAGCTGTTCACTATTTTATCCCTTTACATGCTTGTTAGGAACAGAATTAACCATACCAAGACACACCATGTGTCCAGCAAGTCTTTTACTCTGCCTTCAGCAGGGATAGATACAACCCTGTCTGTACCATAACCCATCTAGCCATCTGGGTAGTAACAGCAGAAGTGGAATGAAACTTCTTGCTTTCTGCTCCCTGCCAGCTTATTTTCAGGCTTATCAGCTTATGACCAGCTTATTTGCAGGAACACTTGGAAGAGACTTTGTAGAATGGAAATCTAATTTCATTACAAACATTTACTAGTCAGACTGAACATTGTTAGTACATGATTCTTCCATTTTCCAAAGGGCTGCATTGTTACTACAAATAAATTAGAACTACGAACTTAGTTTCCCATTTTGAAGTCCCCAAGGGATAAGACATTGTGCTCTGGGATCCTGGCTAGAGATCAAGCAACACACTTCAAAGTTAGATATCAGAACAGTGAAAGTGTACTGCTGGGGTGGGCTGTATAGTTACTACCAAACCCAAGCCAAATAATTGTACCACATGTTCTGCTTTTAAGGGTTTTGAAAACCAAGAGCTTGATGCAGTCTATTACAAAGGAAGTGAGCCTTTGAAAGTTTTCAAATGCAGGTAATCAAAGAACTGTTGGTCAGAAACAGACAGACTTTTACACACAAGCCTTTTTCAGGTCTTTCTAAAAGATGAGCTAATAAATTTCAAATTCCCCACAACCATTGTCTTGTATCTCTGATATAGTTGAATACATCAAAATTGGGATACTGGGAGATCAAGAGGTATGGTTGAAGTCTACCTCCATTACATGCTGCTACTTTAGCCAAGGGACAAAGTAGAAGAGAGGACCCTAGTGAGGAGGTAGATGACTGAATAAGGCAAGTCCCTCAACATATACTGCAAAGAAAGTGATATTCCTGCATCAGTTACACAGAAAAACTGAATTCAATATTTAACTTTATTACATACTTCACTATACACATATCACTAATGTAAAGCTTTATACCGAAGAAGTTGGGCTTCATTTCTTCTCTCCTGCCAATGGATCTTGTGTTGTTGGGCTTAAGGCCTGCAAACACCCTATAGTTTACAACCTTGAGAAATCCCAAAGCAATCAAAGTTAACTACAGTAAGCTTAGCTACTACAGAAATGCTGCTAGACTGAGGGCTAAAGTCTAATTTTCTAGTTGCTAACTATGGCTGAATAAATCTCATTGAGCAAACAGAAGATGCTGAAATCACAGGTAAAATGTGTAGCATGCAAGGTCACTTTTGACACATTTCTGTTTTGCTCAGCATATGGCAACTGCACTTGGTCAGCTTGTTGGCCTCTAAAAATATATATATATATTGTAAGGCTGTTCTCCAGCTGTCACTGAGGGTGAGGTATTGACCATCCTTCAAATGCTGTGTGCCTGTATTACCGAAACTTTTGTCTTGGATTAAGTCACATCTTCCCTGACTTGCTATATTCTGATCCACTTCAGGTACGTATTACAGGGCAGATCTTCAGCCATTATTGCTGAGGCAGGAGGCACTTTGAGCTCATAGCATTTTATCTTCCATTCCTGCAGCAACTCAGCTAACTTAATTTCCAGAATAACAACTTAGGTGCCAAAATAAATGCTATTTAAGGGAACAGGAGAAGAAAATTAAAATTAGAGTTCAGATCAACTTCTGAGAGTTCTGGCTGAATAAATACTTCATAGATTAGTAGTCTTTTCTATTTTTGTTTTTTAAAAAACCAAAATTGATTCATACATGAAAGTTTAAGGAGTGTTAAAACCCTCAAACCTAGACAAGATCTGTCAGGTTGAACAATGCATTGAATTTAGTCAGAAACTTTTCTTCCAGGATTCTACAACTGCATTATTTACATAGATCTGTTTTCTTTAAAACTTTATGTATATTTGTATTCTTATGATAGTTCCTTCAGGTTCTATATAAGCTAGACTGCTTTAGCATATATATCTTATATGTACAGATTTATGCATCTTGTCTGGCTTTATTTTACCAGTAATTTGGGGATTGTTCAGTATTAAGATACAAGCAAGCTCATATGAACTATTTGCATGAATAGGGACTAGTTTCTGAAGAAGTTTGCTGTCGTGCATCTGCAGTGCTGTATTTATGTTTACACTTCATAAAGAGAAAAATCTTTTACAATGAAACAGATGGTAGTAAGGATAGTGTTGCACCCTTTGAAGAGATGCGTCAACATTTTATCATTAAGATTTTTTGAAGAGAAAGTAGCTTTTATTATGATGGAAAGTTTTATGAAAAACAGCAACTGCAGTAGGAATCTGACAAACAAGCAGTTTCTTTGGTCTTTGGTAATAAAACACATTTTTCTTCATATTTTGTTTGCTGAGGATACAGGAGAGTGTTTTCCAGTAGTCTGATGGAAGCCTCCAAAAATACAAAGAAAAAAATATTAAATTAAAGGAAAAAATAGATTAAACTGATTTGAGAAAGTCAGTTTTTTTCCTCCTGCAAAAAACACAACCTTATAGTGTACACTTCCCTTGTATAAAAAAAATACCTGTCCCAGAACATGGAAAGGCTACATTTTTGCTAGGTTTAAGACTTAGTGCAGCTCTTGTATACAGGATGCTCATGTGTTGTCCTGGTATTTCTTAAACACTCTACACATTTAACCGGTTAAGAACCATCACAAAACCTTGTTGTAGAACCAATCTATAAGTAAAGAAATAGACCGAATTACAGAGTACTGACATAAGATGGCTTGTCCTACTTCATAATTGTCCACCATCTCTCATCCCTGTCAAAGCTGACATGATTGAGCTCCTTAGTCTGGCACAAATAAAGAACAATTAAGCAGGCATAAGTTGTCATAGGCCAGCATTGCCTAAGTCATTGCAGGAGAGTCCAGGGCAGCTTTACTAGTCACAGCTGCACAATTTCTTTTTCTTACATATAGTTAGTTTGCTACTGCAGAGAGAGATAAGAAGTTGATGAGTTTGGATGCCTTTTCTATCCCCAGACTAGCACTTGAGCTGTAGTCTCAACTCACCCTTTTGTCTTCTAGAAAGATGGTGGTGGTGGGGGGGGTGTACCAAAACTGGCATGGGAAAATATAGCTTTCACCTCTCCAAAACTGAAGTAGTAAATTTAATCCACCATATGTTAACATAGAAGCTTATGGTTACTTTTCATAAAGAGGAAAATCTTTTGCAATGAAGCAGAGGGTAGCAAGTGTGTTGCTTACAATAATTTATACAAGTGTTTTACTGACACTGAGCAGAAATACAAGCCCTGTAAACATATGAACAACTCTCCAAGAGGGTGTCAGGAAGCAGCAAGGGCCACCTGCTCTCTAAGGAACAGGGATATTCCCTAAGGGGGAGGGATACTACAGCCAGGGCCTCACCAGCCAGCCCAAACCACAGTACCTGAGCCAGGAAGTGGGGCCAGTCACTGGGTCCAGCCAAGAGCATAGATCTTCAGGTAAGTCTGTGGTGACAAGGCAGGTCTAAGGAAAAGCCTCAATACACAGGCCAGGTGAGGATAACCAGGTTCAGACCGCTCCCCACGGGATCCAGGGTCCCCACAATCACTGTGTAGGCTCATAGCAAAGAGGCAGAAACAAGATCAAGACAGGGAAACAGCAGGTTAGTGTCTGGATTAACAAGGTCTATAACCAGGCACAGCTGTGACTAAGCTAAGACCAACATTCCTGTGATATAGCTCAGGCAGAGAATGAAGGCCATGCGTTGAGCTTAAATATTGCTCCTGTGCCATAGGCAGGGCCTGGAGGAGGACCCAGGTGAAGCTGATCAGGGCTGTGAAGGTGATTTAGTGCCTGGTCACCACAGATGTGTCTGGTAGCTGCTAGGCTATATTCAATCAGGTCACTGTTATTGGGGTTTCTCATGTTTGGCTAGTGCTGGGCCTCTCATTGCTGAGGTGTTGTGCTGTTCTTTCCAGTCTGTGTTCCCAGCTGAGCAGCTTGCTCCTGCTGCTCCCTGGCAACTCCTGCTCAGCTCAATGACCAGCAAAGCAGGTTGTGGCTGGGAGAGGTCTGTTCACTTACTTGTACTGCTGAATATTCTAAGCTATGCTTCAAAATGCTGAGGACAAGTGATGAAATCAAGTGTGTGAAAGCAGTAAATATTCAGATGAATTTATCTAGATCCATAGAGACAGGAGGTTAGATAACTGTGTTCTATTTCTTTCTTTATTGGAACAAAGTGAGCAGTTAAGAATGGAATCAAAGGGCCCAGGCAGACATTTGATAGAATCTGCTTTATAGTTTTGTGCATTTGGTAATTTTAGAGCTGACAGCTGAGTGGGAAAGCATATAAAGTAAGTAGCAAGAGTTGCAAATAGAGGCCAAGTGAATGTGGCAATGGAGAGAGATCAAATAGCATCAAAGAAGAATCAATGGAAGAGACTTAGAGGGTGGATGCAGCAAACAGGGATAATGTCGCATATACAGAGGTATCTATCAAACATAATCATTACAAGAGAACATGTATATCTGTACTTGTAGGGTGAACTCAGGGATTGCAAACCTGTATTAAAACTGCAGATCCTGAAGTAATGGTATTATTCTGAACACGGCATTGATATACTGTAACCCTGGCTAATGCCTAGCAACCTTTAGCTGTTCTGAAAGTTTACAAATTTGCTAGCTTAGACTAAAAGCTGAACCTAGGCAGGCAGAGTTTGTATATGCTAAGATCTGGAGCTTAGACATTCAAGATGAACCAGCAAAGGTACAAATGGTTACTGCATTTGTGACATCTTGAGCTGTTTTACAATAGGAATTTTTATTGTTTTTATGTTGCACTTGCGTTACATCAGCATTAATAACTAGATCTGGATAGAAGAAAACCCCAGAAGACTGTGGCCATGGCATTCTTCAGTATGTGGGAAGTAACAAGATACCCATATCCCTAGTAATAAAATGGGATATAGAAAAAGGAGACGAGGCTGTAAATGCATCTTACTCAGCATTTCTGTAGTTCTCTGGTTGCTTCACAAATACTGTTTAATTAAGCCTTCCAGCACCTCAGTGAGGTATTTGTAAGAACTGTATGAATAATTCATTTTTGGTTTGGTGGCTTAACTGAAAAACTAGAAGTAAATTTCAGGACAGTCTGACTCAAAATGAATACTATTCTGGTTTCCTAATCAAAACAAGTTTTTTTTTTTTTTTGTCCACATGAATTAATTCTAGTGTTCAGTATTTGTAATAAAAAACAGAGCCAGAGGTATAAAAAGAGAGGAGGAAGATAAGGGTTCTGCTTTTCTACTGAGACTTGGTGATTACAATGTTCTAACTGGGCATGGAATATCAATTTTCTATCCTTTCTTTTGCTTAAAAAAATTGTATCACACCTCTGGCTTTCCAGGACCATGCTCTGACCTGCGAAATATGGTGAGTTTGGGGATGACTGTTTGCAGTCTCACCAATCAATGCCATTTCACTCTGTAGCTTTCTTTATCCATCCTAAGTGGACACAGATGAGGTGGCTACCTTGGTCCTTGCACTAGTAAGTAACTCTTCTGCTCTTTCACATCTAGCAGAGATGATCATGATTTGCTCCTCTAATTTGAACTTTACCCAAATTTTGACTGAAATGCCCCAGACAGAATGCAAATTAGTTCTATCCCATCCAGTTATTTATTCCCAATGCTCAACAACAGGTAACGTTAGACAGAACATCACTTTGCCAGAAATTTCCACACAGCTATGGACTACTTTTCCTGTGGACACTTCAACAGCTAAGTTACCTACCTGTGAGGGGCAGAGAATCCCAAAGGGCTTGTGCTTGGTGACAAAAGCTGGAAAAGCTAAGTACTTGTCTTAAAGCTGAAGCCTGTCCCAGAAGATGGGCTGATGGGTTATAACATTGTAAATGAATCAAGAATGAAAGGCCTCAAAAGGCTAGGACTGGCCTGTCCCTTGCAGAATTACTGTGCATGCAAGTATTTGCATTGCACACATATGCAGTGCAGGGTGGATCTGTGCATGCAGAGCAGATATTCAGCCAGAATCTCTTGTCATCAAGTAATCTACTAGATTATGTAAGTAGGTACTACTTATCGTGATAGCTCACACTGAGAGAGTTTACCCACATGCATGCCAAACCAGAAAGCATCCTCTGCTTTCTTGTGATTTTGACAGTGGTTGAAGATGGGTGAAAAGACAGATAGCAGCTCTCTGTAGTTTCACTAAAAGGCCTGAATTTTATGGGCCTTTTAAATGAATTAGTAATAGAAGTTTTGCTGATTTACTTCTTACAGTTGTTCCAGCAATGCTGTCTAATCATGCAGGAAGTCTTGTGCAGTTGGATTCCTAGGCAGGGCAGAGAAGGGAGAGGATGGCAAGCTCTTGTCTTTTGGAAATGTGAGGACCAGCCAATGCAAGACTGCTCAGCAGGATGGAGGCAGCTGGGAGCTGTGCTGATTCTGTTGATGCCACTCTGTCTGCAGGATCCAAGCAGGGTCTCCAAGTCTCCTCCTGTCTGGGACTGAATCCTTCCTCCTGTGCAGCTGCCCTTGACTATGCAGGGAAATGCAGATTTATCATGCTGCACCCCAGCTGGTAGATCTGGCCCAGAACACAAGCTTTGAAAAACACAGATTATGTTCCTTCACTGCTAGTTTTAGAAAGATTATTACCCAACATAAAGTCAGAAAACGTGCCAGAAAGTTGCAGTAGAACATATCACGTTGGTAGCAAAGCTTCCCAGCATTAACATAAAATGTTCCAACATGACAGAACTAGATTGATTCACCTCTTGCAGGTAGGCTGGCTGAACTGACTCATCTCGGACAGTGTTAAACTGTTCAGCTAAAGCACTATTTTCTAAAGAGATGACATGAGATATTAGGTTCAGCTTTATATTTGTCATTGTGCTTTAAAATTATTAAAGTACCAACTAAAAGCAATGCTTATAAAAAGCATTTATAGTATTCAAGCTTAATAATTCACAGTGACACCATTAAATTTACAAAGCTGCTTTAACAGCATTAAGGAATCATTGCTAGGATACAATACAGTAAGAATTGCATTAAAAAAGTTACTATTATCAGATTGCAGAAGATGATGAGGGTCTAAGAGTTTCATAATAATTTGAGCCCTGTTACAACTACAGTAAAACTTGCATGAAAATATCATATTGTTAGGCACAGTGAGAAAAGGATGTTGGGGAAGTGGAGAAAGAAAGTTTTAGTTGGTGCTGGTCTGAATATTTCATTTAGCTTTGTGACTTTTGATAGCTCTTTTAGTAATAAGCTTTTATTATTTGTTGAAATACTTGATGGAGAGGTGCATAGTCCCAATGTATGATGCAGAATTTCTTTGTTTAAAAGCATAAAGGTAAAATGCTTCATTGGTTATGCAAGAGCTTCATTCTAAACCAGACAGAACACAAGATTTTAAATTCTCATTTTATCCTTGTAACCTTGCTTCAAGTTTGAAATTCACCTTCAGAATCCCCCAGATGTACCTATAGAGCTTTATTCATATTGCTTAGCTCAGCCAAGAAATGAATCTAAAACCAGAATGAGGGAGCCAGTGGCGTTCTCTCAACACATATAAACAGGTATCATCAAGTTTAGGAGACAGGAAAAGAGGCCAAAGAGGGAAAGACCAGAGTAACACAGATGATTAGCATTTTCTGTAGTGAAAGCCATGTCCTCATATTCCAATTAAGCAGAAAAAGGAGCTTACTGGTCTAAGTTTAGTCCCTCAGTAGTTCATTTTGCACAGCTGCAGTGTTCCACAGTGTGTTTGCTCTGCATGCTAAGTCTCTTCTGATGAGCCCTGCAGACGTGCTGGTGGCAGAGGTGCGGTGGGTCAGGAGGGAGTTGGGCTGCCAGAGCTGCATCAGAATTCTCCATATGCAGGGCACACGCTTGTGTTATGCCTCCCTCCTGCCAGGGCACTTTGGTTTTCTTAAATAAAGCAGCACGTTCAGCTATCAAAGTGAAAGGAAAAAGACAAAAGAAAGGGCAGGGAATTCCGATGTTTAATGAACCTTTCATTACTAGTATATACAGCTTTTCATGTAAACTGAATATGTGGCAAAATCCAATGGAATTCAGACCAGATTGTGTGTGGGCTAAATGGCTGATCAGGAAAGTAGGTAAAGAGAATGGAAGAGACCCTATTAGATCATCAAATCAAGTCCCTTGTTATTGCTGGAAATGATGTCCTATAATTCTCTTTGTAAACTGATGCATGATCAGTTAACATGTTGCAAAAAACAGGATGGGAAGAAGAGTAGCCTCTCCTAACTTTCTGTGTGACCTTAGCGCTTGGCATGAAGGACAAAAGAGAGGATGATGCCCACTATTCCTTTCTCCACAGTAAGAAAGCATGAAGCAGGAGGCTGTTGTCCATCAGTGTGGACTCTAAGAATCTAAAGAAAACGGATTAAAAAAGGTCACTATGACATAGGATCAAAAGGTTTAGTTATCCTGGTTCTCCATTTTTCCATGAAACGGGTAGGAAAATGCAAGAGGTGTCTCTTCTGGGGCAAAAGATAAATCACAGAGGTTAGAGCTCCATAAGGATCTCAACTCCATGAGATTGAAATGCCAGTAATCTCCGTTTTTGCTTGCAGTCAAGCTGAACAAGCAGAACACTTGGTTGCTGGCCTTTCTCAGTATAACAACTAGTGAGATGTCAGAGTGGCTATATTATTTGTACACTCTGTCTTCTCTAAGAATACAGATGAAAGATGGTAATTAGGTTTTAAAAATTGTTTAATACTATGTGAACAATGTGGACCATTTGACAGAAGGTCCATTCATGGGTAGGTGATCTGACTCAAAAGTAAGGGGGATGTGGGCCAGTGCTTCAGTTTCTGCTTTCTTGTCGTGACAGTGGAAATGAGCTGGTTCTTATGCGTCTGGCTGGATACAGACAGCAAATATTGTGTGTCCTGGACAAAGGCACAGCAGATCACCAGAAGTTACACCCACAAACCAAAGAGACGATTGCAGCTCCTGCATATATACCTAACCTTAGTTAGTCTAGCTGGCTAAGTTGGAAAAAAAGCAGCCAAGACTCAGCAGCACAGTCTTTATTGTGTGATAGCTGCTAGAATATGTTGCCAATCTGTCTCAACCAACTGGCACAGAAGCCGCTGTCTCCCTGGCTTCACTCTTATGGGTATGCCACTGAGAGGCATGAGAAGGTGATGAGGTATGCCTGAACATGTGGCAGATGTCTGTGCAACCTGTCAGTGTTGCACAGACATATCCCTGCAGCTGCAATCACCCTTTGCAGAGGTTCAGTTTACCACCCACTCATCCTAAGTAATTCTAACTCTTCTAACTGGATTTCACATGGAATTTAAACAGCACACACAAGGTCAGGTTGGTCCTCCTCTTAGCAGAACATTCTACTTTTCCTGAACATGGATAGGGAAGTTATTAACCCTAATATTACTAATGTAACAAAATCTAGAATGCCAAGTCAGTCTCTGTAAATATTCAGCAGACCTCTATCAGGAATACCTCTGATTAGTAGTTTTACCTTTACATGCAAAAGATGTAGGTGTTTTTGATTTATATTTTATAATAATGTAAACTGAGTACCTCTCCAGGTATACAACCAATACAGAAACCTCTGCGCAAGAGCCAAATGCCATCCAGAGACTAGATATGACATACATTTGTCGTTAAAATGCAGGTAGGGACAGCAAATTTCAGCATGTCAGACAAACTGTAGTTGCTTAAAATGTGAGGTTTTCCATACCATGCTGTCATATCTCTTGGATAACTCACTGTAATAAATACTAGTAGTGAAGCATATTAATATTAAATTAACTCAGCTGAACAAGTGAAAATGTTACGAATGTTATGGTTCTCAAAGAGTGAATTCAAGTATATGTATTAACTGAAAGACTGACACACCTCCCCCATCTCCAAATGGACACCTGATCATCAGACCTGGGAATCAAGTTGATCAGGTTCCACTCCTTAGTGTTGCAATGGCTGGGCACGAGTGTGGCTTAAACATGCCCATCATAGAACCATGGAAAATGAGTTTTCCAGGCTCTTTGAGGACATCTGCTTTTTCCCACAGCCTAAAGGGTTAGATTAATAACCTCTAAGCTCTTCAAAGGCGTTGAATCTTCCTCATAGATGGCTGCAGAATTTCACTGTTTTTATCAGTTTGAGAAAAATCATCCTGCTCAGATCATGGATTAAATTGAATTTTTATTCAGAAGTGTGCTGATTCAACCTGTAACACTTAAACGGATAGTGGAACAGTAGGTTTTGTTTCTTACAAAAATATACTATACTGATCATCAGTGTCATCCTTCTCTGAAGAGTCCCAATTTTGTAACGAGATCCATGATGATGCCTAGTAACTGGTGAAAAAAATGTATGGCTACTGTTACTGGCACATGTCAATGGAATACAGTATCTATTTTGTAATCCCAAGGCACTAATCCTACTTGCTTTATTAATTAAATGGAATTATGCAAACGATTAAGTAAGCAAGGTTTGGCTGTTGCAGGAAATTCTTGTTCCCTACAAGAGAACTCCCTATGGGAGACATATTCTGCTTTTGCTTACACCTATGGCATTGGACTGGCATCTTTTAAAGCAGTGTGCCTGTGGCTGGAGTACTTCCCATATTACCTCTAGGTCCCCATCTCTGATTACTGACCCAGTGTCTTTGACCTCATATGTGAAGTCAAACTTAAATAATACTGACATAAAGGCTTTACATATTGACATTTGGCAACCTTTGTCCTTGCTGTTCTGAGTTCTTGAAGAATTCTTCATTGTGGCAGTGGATTGCAATCATCACAGGGATCAACGATGCCTTCATTGTAGCCTGACTGGGAAGAGAAGAGGATCCAAGCCTTGATCTGCACCTTTGCCAAAATTTATGCCTGAAGATGGAGGTCCAGATCAGTGGATACATCTCACAGATGGTCAGATGTGATAAGAATCACCTAAATTCAAAGGGAAACAAAGACTTCCCTTTTCCAGTATCTGACTTGCCAAGTAAAAGTGTTTGTTAAACACCAGCTTCAGCTTGCTCATACAAATTCTTACATACATGCTCAACCTTACTCATCTGAACAGTCCCCCTGAGGTGAGTGCTTTCAGAACCATGATCGCACTGGGAATAGGTAACCATCATGAACAAGTACAGTACAAGTGTTTATGGCTCCCAGATGTTCCTTCCCTGGGCTCAAGCATTAGGGAGCAGGCGAGCTATTCATAAGTTATAATAAGATTTCTGAATTTTGTATTTGGCAGATTTCACTGTTTATTTCTCTCTTACATTCACTTGTAACATTTAAACTAAGCAATGTTTTCAGGTAATTGAGACAATTGGGAAAACTAGTATTAACAAAATCTATTTTTCCATATAAAATCTTCGGCAGAAAGTGACAGGCTTTCAAGTGCTTTTTTTTTACATGCTTTTGGCTGTTATTAGTGAGGGTTAAAAAATCTCTAGTGTAAACAATTGGCCATTTACTCAGCCTAAAATGACTGTGGCTGTGTTAGCTCTTGCCCTTAGGGAGCGTTGTAAAGTCTGGGTAGCAATATCATAGCTGTTTTGGCAAATAAAAACAAAATGAGAATGCAAAATTTATAGACTTTACAAAAAGGAGGCTTCTGTCCAAAGAGAAGCTTGAAAGTATTATAACAACTATAAAAGGAGTTACGCTTCAGTGCTTCCCAGACTGCTGACAGGAAGGATACCAAATCATTGGGGACTTTATACTATCTCTCTGCTGTGAGTCTGGGGACATTCCAGTGATCCACAAAAAAGTTTCACTTCCAACTTTTTTTTTTTTTTTTTCCCCAGCAAAGTGCAATCTGGCAATTTTATACCCTATTTAGGAAATATTTGTGATTGCATGAAAAACAGAAAATCTGGATGATAAATCCATATGAAATAAGTACATCATGAAAGCAGGGCAGAGGTGGTTGCCTGGAGGACAGAAAGGATCTAGTAGAAAGTCTAATAGATTGTCCAAATTCCAGCCCTGATTCTGCCATATTTTACTAATGGGTCTTTGGTATTTGCCTTTATACTGGATTCACAAACTTTGGCCTTTAACGTTGCCTTCCTCATGTTAGGTATCCTGCTCCACAAGTGGGGTTCACAGTGCTACCTTAGCTGAACACAGCCACATTCTTAGAAAGGAGGTCATTTTACATTGGGATTCTCAACAGACAGTATACAGGTGCCTATCTCAAGCAATAGGAAGGGAGGGAGAGAAGTATGGAAAAACCTTTATTGAACTTTCTTGCCTATTTAGAGCTACAGAAGAACTCAAAGGCTGAACTTCCTGTGTCTGCAGGCAATGATTTTTTCCCTACTTCTTTCATTTTAACATCTGTTCAATCAGTGGAAGGCCTCTGCCTCTGTTTTTGGTATTCCCTGGCAGCTCCTGCATCCAGGAGTGTCCTAGTCACAGGGTGCTATTTTGGATAAGAACTGTCTCCATTCTTCTTTCTGAAGAGACCAAGAAAGAATTACAGTTAAAAAAGCAGGAGGGAGCCAGGCTCCCTACTGTTTGGGATACACTTCTCAGGAGCTGATTCTCAAAAGACAAAATACGCAAACATCCCAGGCATGAGGGAACAAAGCCCAGGTGTCCCTACTCAGGCTCTTGACACCACCTCTCCTCCCAAATCTATGACTCTCATTTCCTGAGCTACCTACAGTCCTGCTACTCAGCCTGCAAGCCACACTAATCTGAACAGAACAGCTTTGGGACTTGCCAGCCAGGTGCTTCTCCACTTCCACTGCCTAAAGGGTCGGAGTCATGTCCAATGTATGCTTACCAGAGCAGGTCTCATTAAAAAAGAAAACAAATCAAAGGAGGAACTCATGTCCTCACTTTTGTTTGACATCTAGAACATTCAATAGGCTTTGGGAACCCAGTATGACATGTGCCCTCATTTATGTAAAGTGTTTTTCATTAAATCTATCTCTGATCTCTTTCTTCAGAGCATGTTTTGCTTTCTTAATGCACTATACTGCACCCCTATCCCTAATGAGCAGTAGTTAGTGCTGGACAATCAAAAGGAGGCAGAGTAACCTTTTCACCCATCTGTCTTGAGGACATCACTTTTTGTGTATTTTATTAACTGGATGCATTTGTTGGTATTGTGAGGTTCTTTCATTAGTATGCACAAAATATAAACACAGACACCAGTAACTGAATGCTATTATGAGGTATGGTTTATGAATCTTGTGTAGATCTGACTGACCATGTCAGGAATTCGGGGAAAAGTCTAGCTTCCTACAGGGACTGCTTCACAGTGCGCCTTCTAACATATTCTAGCTCTTTCATTTATTTGTTCAATGTAATCAAACAATTGTTTCTAAGACAGCTGAAAATATGCTGTTGAGTCAATTCAGCAAGGAGAGAATAAACTCCTGCTGAGAAGTTTTTTTAAGCATTTGTTTGCTAATTCAGGAAGATGATTTCTTAACTTGCAGAATAATTTCTGTGCATGGATAATTTTTAATCTGTTGCTTATAGAATGTTTTAATAAGTATATGATAGATGTTCATAGCCAATTTTGACAGGAGGAAAAATCATTATGCATTACCTCAAGACTATTTTGTAGTTTAATATGTTCTATAAAGGATGACAAATGCAAATGGTGAGTGTATTTCACTGCAGCAATCAGTGACCCAGGCAGATCACCACAGGCTGATACTCCCTTTGCGCTCTCTCTGGTTGACAAGTGGTCCCTATTTTGTGCTTCTTACTGCATTTACCCTTCATTTCTCCTAGACTGTCTCTTTTAAAGATTACAGTTGAATTTCAAGGGATGCATGTTCTTAACATATTTCACAGATTTTAGAGGAATATATTGTCATGCTTCAAGCACATAGACCCATTCCCATGGTGAACTGATGAGCATTAGCCTGGTATACCACCAAGTTCTAAAACTTACCTTCTCAAAGAAAGGCAGCTTATGCAATTGGGTTATCTGTGTATCTGTCTCTCCTCTCTCCTCTACCTCCTAGTAATTTTTTTAACCTATCAGTTAATTTCAGCCAGATTTGGTAGAGAGATAGAGGTCCTCAAAATAACCATACTGGTACCGGTTTTATGAAAGTAGGGCACTGAGTAGAGAGAACTGGATCATAGAACTGCCAAACGAAAGGAAAGTCTGTGATATGGTTATTGTTAAACACAAGAGAATCAACATAATAGAAAAAGACCTATTAATGTGCCATTGTATGAAAATGTTTTAAAACAGATACTGATATCAATTTCCAAGAAGGTGCAGTTAAGTGGATGATAAAAATCCAGAGGAAACCAAACTGCATAATTTCAAATATTTCTTTATTTTTTAAATAAATAACAGACAGATAAAAAAGGAGAATTATCTGACTTAATGAGCTCAGTCTGAATACTCATAATCTATTTGTTTCTGAATGATATGGAGGCAGGAACATGATGAGTCCAAATTCTCTATCTGGCATGCAGCAAGTTTAAACTGGAGGGCTGTCTGAAGAGTCTGGCTTCTGATTCATCGGGTATTTCAATTTTTCAGGATTAGATTTGGTACCAGATTGAAATGTTAATGTTTACAGTTCGCCGTGAATCAGAAAATCTCAAAAAAGAAAATTTTTTAAACACTGACACATAGAGATTTGGAAATGATGCACAGTTTCCGCGAAGCGGAACCTTCTGACTGAAAATGACATTCTTTTCAGTTTCCATCCTTCTTTTCTTGTAAATGACCAGGAAAAACAACTGATTTGGAAATCATCCAGAGCAGATATCCTAGCAGCCAACACTAGAGTTAGCCCACATGACTGGGTTGTCTGTCCTGGAGTCCTACAGCTTCTCCTCTGACAGGGCTCACACATTAGGGATGTGCTCCAGAGGAAAAGCATTGCTAGTACAGCTGTAGGGCTCTGAGAACAGTTGTTGAAGGGAGACATGCAACAGCTGGGCCTGGTGCAAACTACAGGAGAGCAGAAGATGGAAACTCAGGAGTTAGTTCATCATCTGAACATGTTGGAAAGGCTATGGGATCTCTTCAGAGCCAGCTCTCAGATTTACTGCAGTCAAAACTCATCATCACTTTCTGATTCCTGAACTAGAGCTATGATTGCTGTCAGCTGGACGAGGGCTTGCAAACTTGAATACCAGAAATAAAACCTTGATTAACCTTGGAGCATGACTAATTCAACAAAAACATCCCCTAATTCTTGGTCCCCACTGGCTTTCTGCCTACATGTGTACTGCCAGTGTTGCCAGTAATAATTCCTGTCAGTGTTACAAATCTGCCTTGTTCTCCACTGTAAATGCTTTTGGAATATCTGATAATTCAAAGCACCAGGGAAAAATGTTAATAACTGAGTACAAGCTATAGGAGGTGTTACACTGCCATGAAACCTTTCCCAGATTTCTCTGTTTATTATAGGCCTCTTGTATCCATATATGAGGAGCAAAGAGGTGAGTGGGTGTTTTATAACATTCTCTTGCTCAAGATGTTCATCCTTACAAAGTGAAATTGCTCTGTTCCCTCCTAACCTGTAACTTGAAATGCTAGGAAGAAGTGCACCGTTTTAAAAGTCTTTTCTTCAGATAATCACAATTCTAGCAATGCCCTCAAATGGGCTCTTAGTTGCTTGAATTTCAGCATGTGATCAAGTATTTTGCTGGATGAGGGTCTATATCCCACATAGATGCAGATAGCTGTTCCAGGGTGGAGGTTCTGGAGCAAATGCTGGTTCTGCTAATGTGTCTGGTAATCTGAACAGAATGAAGAAATCTATCATGCAAGCAAGGTCAGTGGGATTAAATTTTTTTATGTATGTGACATGAGAACATTGCCTACAAATAAAAAAAAAAATTTTGTTTCTTTTTCAGGTCTTCACAGCTGAATCTCTTCCAAAACATCTAATGCTAAACCAGAAGCTGTCTGCATGAAGCAGTATATTTGGCTGCTACATTCTGGTGCACTGAGCTCCTTATCTTGCTCACTAGTTGTCAGCCTGTTTCACAGTGATGTCTACATCTTATCAGAGGATCTTACAGACTCATAGGTTAGAAGAGAAAGGATGAGCCCATCTATACCTATTCATGATTACACAGGCAATCTAGTCTCATTCACATCATTATAACTATGCCCATGGCAACTAGGGTGCTTGTTTACCTGGAGAAATTACATTGTGAAAGGATGTCAGGTAATACCTCCAGCTGTCTCTGTGCTCTTTGATTTTGTCATTACTGTTAAATGCCAGTTTCCTCTCAGATTTGGAGTCTTTAAGCTTGAAAAAGAAAGCCAGCACCATATATCCAGATCCTTGAGCAAAAAAACATTGTTCAAAAGCATCTGACTAGGGCAAGCTTCCAAAACTTGTTTGTCACATCTAGATACTTGGACAATTTGCTGCCTTTCGTAAGTTCTCATACAGTCTCTCATTATCTCTTTCATGCCCATCAATGTAGAACAATATTTTCAGTCCGGTCACTTAGAAACAGCACTGTTGGAGGTAAACTAATGATACATAGACAAGAATTTAACAGTTTCCCATTGGCAGCATCCCCTGTAAAATAAGATTATTGATGCTTGCAGAAAATATTTGTAAGAAATGTTAATCCAACATAGTGTAATTCAAAAATATATATTCTTACATGGGGATTACAATAATGTATTTCAATTCAGGAATCCTGCTTTCATGATGGTTATTGTGCCTCTCATTATACTTGGGGTGTGTATGTGTGTGTGTGTGTGTATATATATTTTACATGCACGCACACACGCATACACACACACACACACACACACACACACATATATATATATATATATAAGCAGACCACCCCAAAAGTCAGATGTGTGTCCTGTCAAATAGCATTTAATAGTTCAGATGAAAAGTTGGGTCAGAAGTGACCTGTTACTCGTTGAAATGAAGGACATGTCACACACAATTTCCTCTTCATGTCAGGTTGAGTCATTTTGCCCACTGTTTGGCATGTGAGATATGTCAATGATAGTGGTTCCTATTTCATGCACAACATCTGTTTGTAGCTCACTGGTTAGATGAGCAAGTCCCAATATCATCCCTGCCAGCTGTCTTGCATACTATTTCAGACTGCTGTGAAATATGAGGATAGCTATAATATGAGACATGTCATGAGCTAAGTTTATTTGCCTTTGCTCATATGAAGCTTTGACATTGTGCGGGGTTCCTCATCATGTTTTGCTCTGGTTCTGCTGAGGATTAGGCTGTGTCTCAGGTAGACTAGTTTTAGAATAAGGGAAGGATTTGTTAGTTGTACTGCTGACTTACACTGACAAACAGATGTGAAAATTGGCATGGTGCTGACATGGACCGTATCAGAAATGGATAGAGAGATTTGCATCAAACTTTGACTCAAGATTAGTTCTGGGAGTGTAATTTTATTCTAGTCTAATTAGGCTAATTTCTATGACTGCTGATTTTTCAGCATATGTCTCTAAAGAACCATATTTAGGAGAAGAGTAGCAAAATTTGCAGTTGTCTTGGCAGATGTGCTAGTCCAGCTAAAAGGGGAAACTGGTAGGTTCAAGATTTAACAGTACTTTTAGAGAATGATAATTACAGGATGTGGTGCCCTGTGACAGGGCAAGAAGTAATGGGCACAAACCAAAACACAGGAAATTCTGCTTGAACACAAGAAATCACTTCTTTACCGTGAGGGTGGTTAAATACTGGAACAGGTTGCCCAGAGAGGTTATGCAGTTTCCATCCTTGGAGATAGCTGAAACCCAACTGAACATGGTCCTGGGCAACCTGCTGTAGCTGACCCTGCTTGAGTAGAGATTGGACCAAGTGATCTTCAGAGAGTCCTTCCAACTCAAATTATTCTGGGATTCTGGGATAAACAGCAAATATACTGGCATAAACTTTTGCATTTTTGTTGTCCTTTATGAGATGGAGCCAAGGAATATTTTTAAATATAAGCAGGACATACATAAAATAGGTCTCTGACTGGGTCTTAGCCCTTTTTCAACGTCATTGTGGATGTAGATCAATTCTACATGTTTTTCTCAAGACTATTAGGCCCAAGATGTTATAAAGGTTCTAGCCAGAGGCAGAACTTTCCCTCCCTCCTGTTCTTCAGAGCTAGAATAGATCATTTGGGAAAAGTAATCCAAGATTGTATAGTTTTCTAAGTCCTGGAAGACAGCTCCATGGAAAGCTCTCATATCTACCTATGGAATTTGCTTTCCCTGCTCCCAGACAGTGTCTGAACATCCTGAGTGCAAAGGAATGCTACCGGGTGGGAGTCTTACTGGAATAGACTGAGAAAAAAAATTCAGTAGTGAGGCTTATCAGTTCAGCTGAAGTTCCTTGTGATGTCAGTTTTGTTGACTCACCCAGAAAGGATGATGGGCATATTTAATAAATCCTCAAATACATAAATAAATAAAAATGATCATTTGAACTGCCTAAATATTAAAGAGCATTGATAAATAAATTACAACATTTTCAACTTGGGTCCCTTTATGAAATATGTTATTAAAATGGCTGTAACTATATCCCGCTCAAGAACTGGTTTTGGGGCTTAATCTATAATTTAATTTGCCTGAGAAATACATAGCAGCAATGACAACGATTTGATCAATATCATATAATATTGTATGAATGCTAGCAATCAATCCAGGGCTCACTTTTAACATTCATTCTGTACTATCAAATATACCACTGTAAAACTACTGAATTCTTTAATTTCATTTAGATTATTCCTGATTTACACAATTAAAAGAAAAACAATATTAGACCTTCTAACTTTTCTTCCTGCCCTTGCTCAGAACACCTGCACATTTCATTCAAAGTTTAGAGCAAGAATTGAAAAAAAAAAAAAAAAAAAGCCCTTAGGGTCTGACCAAGAAAAGAAATAACTTTGTCATGTGGTAATTTAAGTGAGAAGACAGGATGAAATGTCGTTTGGGAATTATTATGCAAAACAGAAAGAATGCAGAAGGCAAAACAATGCTAAAATGTAATTTGTGTGTTTTAATATTATTGTCTTTTTATATTTTAAAGGCACAAGATAAAAAATATCACAAAGGCATAAATGCATCTAGCATAATTAGCATGAAAATTACACCTCATTTATTTTCTGAATATTGCTTTGTCTGGATTATAAATGGCATGTATATGCAGTAGAAAATAAAATATCTGAGAAAATTAAATTCTTTTAAGATGGTGTTGTGGGGCCCTTACTGTCATTTTTTATTCCTGATTCTAATTTATTTTCTTGGTGTTGTCAGCAATAACCCTTCCATAAAAATGCACCCTCTATCCCCGATATGAGCTCTGCCAATTTCTAGAGCACTGTCTACTCTGATAGTTAGCACAGGGTGACAGTTTTATACTGAATAAGAACGTGTTCCCTCACTATAATGTTCCTAGACAGAAGCAGAGATCGTTCCCATTCTTTTACTTTATGATGTGTCCAGCAGAGATTCACAGTAATACACTGGAAACTATAAAACCTCAAAAGATTTTAATGAGTTATACTGGAGTTCATGATGACCTGAGCTTCAATCTAGGCCTTAAAAGAGAGTATGAAGTTCTGAACACCACCTGGGTACTATCCAGTGACCCAGATCTGGGTAGCCTGGCATTACCTAGCGCAGCACGTCTTCGTCTGCTGTAGCGTGTAGGGGCATCTTTCAAGAAACATCCATTTAACACCAGACATGATTACTGACTACCAACTGGCAATGATCAAAATATAAACTGCAAAATTGCAGGGCCTGTTTTTTGTCTTAGAAATGCTTTGCCCAAACTTTGCAGTTACAGGAGCCTGCACATGGCACTTTGCTTTCTGACTTCGGGTTTTGGTTACACTGTTCCAGGAAAAAAATCTCTTTGACTATACAGGAGACCATATTACCTGTCTGACAGTTGAGAATTCTGTCTTCTCCCATTATGAAATAGCTTATTTTTAAGAACTGAGCTCCTCAAGGAGGTGTTTCAAGAGCTTTTTCTTTCTTTGTCCAAAGCTAGTGGGGAAAGAACTCTCTGAACAATTGTTCAGTCAAAACCAAAATTTTCATTGACGTTTCAGTGCAGTTCAGCTCAGCTTTGAGTTTGTCTCTGAAATGCAGAGATTTTCAGTGAAATAAACAAAGTCTATATTACCTGATGCATAGATACATTGTTTTGCTGTCTAAGTGACTGGCCCAGGTGCTCTTAGTCACCCAGCTGAGATTTTTTGTGATTCCTCAAACTGTAAGCACAGACATTGATGAGGTGCTGTTTTTCCTCCCTCAATACCAGCATGAGTGTGAGTACTTCTTGTAGGAAAAGATGAGTCATAAAATAGGTATTACTGAAAATGACAATTAAGAATGCATTCAGAACAAAAAAGATCAGTAAGAAATTGTTCTTTGCCAAAAATAAAAAAGATTTCTGAAGGAATTTAAAAGTGTTTGAAAACCCTGAAAATTTTAATGACACATTGTTTTTAAAAAAGCCAGCTAATGCTATTGATTTCCTGATGATTGCAAGAAGAAAAAGGGAGTAGAAAGGTGTGAAAAAACATTTTTTCTCCATCCAAAGGGAAAGAAAACAGTGTTTCAAATATTTACTAAAAAAAGGGCGATATTCTAAATTTTGATTTGGTAAATATTGTTTTAGGAAAATTTAAGAAAGTGGAAATTCCAAATAGCTCTGAAATAGAAGTGGACTATAAATTTTGAAATTAGAAGTATGGCGGGCTCTGAAAAACCACCAAGTTTGTTGATAGTACAGAAACTCAATATCTGAAATAGGAAGGATGAAACTATAAGCCCTGAAAGCTCCTAAACTCCATGATTAAGAGATTTTGATTTAGCCACACATTTCTGCAAGGTGTTTTAACTTTAGGAACTTTTATAACTGATTATACTGTATGAATTTTCTCTAGGAACTAAACAAAAGTTGCCAGGCAGCTAAGAGAAAAAGAAAACGTATTTCTTTTTGTCATAACAATTTAACAACCAAAAGGTTAAATTCACTACTCTTTAACTGAAATAACCTCATTTGCGGAATCAAATCTCACCTTTAAAGATGCAAGGCTGGAAACTAATGAGATATTTGCAAGAACATCTCATTGTCCGATATCTTGATCTCCATGTCATATATTCCATTAGGACCAGAGAATTTTCAGAGTATTTGCTCTCCTGACCAAAATCTCATGTGCTTTGTAATGGAATGGAGTTTTTGTAATGGAGTGCTCTCCATTCCCTTCCTCATATTTCACATTATTATTTATTCTCTCAATATAATAGAGGTAAAATTTCTGCAAGAGCTTTCTGGTTCTAGATGCTGTATCAGAATCATAGTCTGGACTTCCAGTCGGAGTTTACTTTACTTTTTGACACACAAGTTATTTCTCTTGCTTAAATATCACTTATATTAAATACAAAAAAATTCTGAGTGGTGGAGGGAATACTGATCTTAACTCAGGCTGAATATGTTGTAGGGGAACACATCAAATACAAAATATATGAGAAAAGTGTGCAGTAGTGGTAGATTAGCATTTCAGTAAGGACAGAGCACACAGATAACCATTGCAGAAGATCATATTCAAGAGACCAAACTCCTCCTTGGTACCAAAACTGAGTAAAGGTGGGACTTAACTGCCTATGAAGACTGGCACTAAGGTCCCCAGCAGGCAGAAGGCAACACCAGCCTCCAGGAAATGCCAGATCTCCGGGGGAATGGGCACCCCGGGAATACGACCGAGCGCCCACGCTGGGAGCAAGTAAGACACATCAGGGTGTGACGCTGCAGCACACTTGGGCACCAATCCCTCCTGCCGAGCTTCCTCACTCTGCTTTCAAGGTGTTCTTCCTGTGCCAGAAAAGGCACTGCTAATGCACGGGAGCCAGTGGAATGCAGTTTCCCTCCCTGACTTGCTGTGTGCTGATTTTTTCCCCAAACATAAGCTCTGAGTGTCACTTGAGAGACCTTTTTGCAGCATGGCCATCACAACGGCTGAAGGGCTAACAGGCACATTTTCTAAGGGGGTTTGCTGTATAAATAAATAGTTCCTCCTGCTTTTTGAGCACTTGCTTGCAAACCTAAAGCTAGCTTTCTTTCCGTTAGTCATGATTACTTGTATATTCCATTCCCGAGAAAGAAAAGTGTGCTAGGAAATACATATATAAAGCAGTTTTTACCTGTGTTTCAAGGTACATAGGTTTGTGGAGCTGACTGCTGTACATAAAGACAGAAGAGATTTTGACTTCAATCACTGTGACGGGTGTCAGATACAAATATCTGACTTTGGATATCATAGCCCAGAGTAAAGAATGAGATTTACCACGAATCCAACATCTATTTTATGAGAAAACATTTCAAAGAGACAATTATTGGGCTATTTGAAGGTCTATTTCACCTGATGATTCTATTTTGAGTAAATTAGCAGCAGAAGCTGACAGCTTTGACAATTGTTTGTTACCGAGGTGGCCATGCACTGGTTAATTAGCCATAATAAACTCTGTATTTCAAAATTTTAGCAACTATAAAGGAAATACTATTAAAGTGGACCCAGGGATATATTCCTGATAGGATCTTCAAAGAAAATACACCTTCCTCCAGGTCTCCTACACTTAGTTACTTTTTGTAATTTCTTACTTAATTGTAATTAATTACTTTTTAATTACTTTACCATCTTTTGAATTTTGCACAATTCTAGTGCTAGTCTATGGGCAGAGGGGGTGACATGGTTGGTGTCAACCTATTTGACACATACAACAATTAGGAGATAAAGTTAAAAGATATAAGAATCTGCCAAAACCAAAAAAACATTCAGACAAGAAACAGACTGTTTTTTGCTTGGAGAAAATGATGACTGACACAATACGCAGTAGTTAGAGGAAAGCACTAGTGTTGATTTGCTTTTAGCTAATTTGATTATCTACCACTTGCTTTCTCCAAAGAAGTTTTTGAGCCATATGCTCTCTCTTCTTGATGTTGTGTAAGCAAAGCTCCTCTACATTGCATGAAAGCCATGTAAAACCACAAGGGCAGGACCTCTGGGGGAAACGTTTTTCTTAACCAAGATGATTAATTTTGCTTATGCAAAATACTCTCTTGGACTGAAGCTCTTGCTCAGGAAAATACACCAGTGCACAAGTCAGACATGGCTGTTCCCCCTAAAGCCACACTTCCCAGCAAGATAATCACTCAAATAATAATGGTCAGGAAGCCACTAACTCCATCATTGCCGCAGAAGCCATTGTTAGAGATGAAGATAAGGAAAAAAAAACCCACACAAATACAGTGAAAAAAAAAATTCAGCTATTGCCAATAATACAGGACACTGAAAAACCTCTGGGAGAATAAAGGGCTGCAGAGAGTTTGCCAGCTGCCAGCTCTGCAGGCGGGTGCTGCCCCAGCTCCCCACCGTACAGCCCTGGGGCTCTGCTATGGGTTGCTGTGGAGAGTGTTTCCCTCTTCTCCTTGCGGTCTCTCTGCAGGAAAAACTACAGATAGAATTTCTTATTTCCCTTGCCTTCTATGAGAAATCACACGTCTTCATACCCTCTCTGCCCGCCCCTCATGCTTTTTCTGTAGGCATCCAAAAAAAAAAAAAAAAAAAGTTAGCTCCTCACATTAATGAAATCC
Organism: Rhea pennata; assembly: GCF_028389875.1. Lineage (NCBI taxonomy): Eukaryota > Metazoa > Chordata > Aves > Rheiformes > Rheidae > Rhea > Rhea pennata. The sequence continues at coordinate 14,137,401 of NC_084673.1, read as the reverse complement.
AGTCCTGCCAAACCAGCAGGAAAGGCATACAAGAAAAAATAAAGAAAAATGCAGATCAGCTATATAATCTTAAAAAAATAAGGTTCCCCTCCCCACCTCCAAAGCAATCTTAAGGGAGAGAGACAAACATCAAGAACATAAGCGGCGTGAAAGCATCTCATACCCACTCAAAATAATTTCATATTTATATGAGAGAAACCCTATATTTTTAGATTTCTGCAGGATGCCTTTTCATTTGATTTGACAAAATTAAACAGAATCTGCTATATAGAGGTGTCACACAAGTGTCATGAAGTCTGGAGAATAAAGAATTTCTCCAATAGCAGTAATGAAGAAAACACTGAAGAAAAAACTGTCTCTTTTTTCAGCTGAACTCCCCTTCTTTTCTTTCAGTTGTTGCAAGTTGTAAAAGGAGTTTTCTGAGGTGTGCTGCTATCAGCCCAGTAAGGAATATATTCAAAAATGTACTTAGTAAAAGCAGAAAAGATGAAGATGGCCCAATTACAATACAAATTGAATTTACTTTTCAGGTGAGTACAAAGCCTTCAGTTGCATTTTTTTTCTGTCTAATAGCACTTGGAAGAGACTTACTCACACTGAATACTATTTTCTTTAAAAGTGAATTGGACACTTTTATGGGACCAAAGCTGAAGTTATAGATGTAGCATTATTTCCTCTCCATAGGAATGATTTGTTGCATATTTTTTATACACTTCAGGTGACAGAGTAAAATTTCACTCTCCTCTGGGACTGATAGGGACAAAACGCTTAAAAATGACTGCAATGGTTGAAGTGCCTGCAGATGTTACTTTGCAGCTGAAAGCAGCACTGGAGATGGCAGCTGCTGCCGTGGGGTGAGACCCCGATCGTTGCACAGCAACTGGCGCAGGAGCCTGTAATTGCCGTTTCCTCCAGCGCTGCGAGGGGTCTCTCATACCAGGAGGAAGTTGGTCATTGCCATCCACAGGCCTCCAGGGAATGGTACTAATTACATACCCTTGCTGTGTTCTGCGTGTGGATTTTTCTTAATTTCTCCACATGAAAAAGGTTCAGCAATCGCTGTACGCAGCCAGACTGAGTCACAGTTAGAAATCTCCTTTTCAGCAGAAGGATGGTTTCCACTTAGCAACACTAAGACACCAGCTGGGGAAAGCATTAGCTTAACTCCAGTTATGAGCCCTCCAGACACCTGTGGGATTAGTTCAACAGAGCGAGGGTTCAATGATAGGAGAACGAATTATGTGCTCGTGCATGGGGAGGGTTTGGCAGAGCCAGCAAGCGGGAATGCAACGTGGTAGTAATCCACAGGTACCTGCTGGTGCATCCAGGGCTATCCTGGGAGGCTGAGAGGGAAGTTGTTCCTCCTACCCATCCCCTTCTCAAAGACATAGGAAGGGGCAAAGAAATAGGCATTTTTCTTCATCCTGAGAAAGAGCAGGAACAATTTTCTTTTAAAAAGCCCCTGCGAGATAGGCCCTGCTCATCTTGAGCGTGTTTGTGGATCTTGAAAGTTCAAAATGCTGCTGAGTTCCTCTGTACGCTAATCCGTTACCACCAAACAGCACGTCCACTAAACCAAAAGACTGTTTAGAGTAATGCCTTTTTCAAAACCGCACGCTCCTAGGAAGAGGCAACAGCTCTGTGAGCCCGGTCCGGTTCTGGCAGAAGCAGGGTACCTGTTATTTTCTATAGTGAAAATAACTAGAAAATAACAGCTCTGTATGATATGATTCCTCTTAGATTAGATTGTATTCCTGTTAGCTAACTTTAGTATTCTAAAACTTAAGGCATCTAGTTCGGATACTTAAACTAGAGCTAAGCATCGCCAGAGGATGACCTGGCACACAAAATAGGGCTTGAAATAGGAATTTGTTTGGTAAAAAGACTGAGAGGATGAGGCCCTCCAAAGGATCACTAGAGCTACTTTGACTTAACACCTTAGCACATGTCTAAAGGCAGAACCAGAGGTAACAACTTTGTCATCCAAACCCTCCAGTGCTTTCTCGCTCCTGTGACATGGAGACATTTCTGAGAGGATAAGACGACCTCTTGTGTTGAGATCTTTTGGCAATGAGAGAGCTATAGCACATTGAAATGTGGCTTTATGGCAGGTTCTCCTTCTTTGAACAGAAAATTTTTACGTTTGGTGGAAATGAGAACAGAGAGGAGTATTTGGAGTTTGACAAAAACAATATAAACATCACTTCTACCAGGATCCTATGATAGAAAGCATAGTCAAAATGTGTCAAGACACGCCTGAGTGTCCCTTTTTGTCTAACTTCTCTATGCTTAACTCACCATGAACAGAAATTTGGGAATGGTCTGTCAGCTCTGCAGCACTTTCCAAAACTTTAGAAGTAGAGATTAGATCTCCAAAAAGAGGAAAACAAAAGAAAATATTACATAAATTCAGTGTCTTGTAGCTCTTTTCCCCCAGGAAATTTTAGCCATATTTCCTTAAAAAATCAGCACAAATTTGACACAACTCATTGCATTTCCTCAAGAGGCAAAAGACTGAAAAAGCACGGAGCCTGAAGTACATGCTTTCTCCTCTGCAGTAGTTCACACTCCGGCAGAAAATCCTTCATTATGTCTGTTCATAGTACATTACTTCCCGGGCCTCCTATTCCTCACCTAAACTGGGCACTAAATTCACCCTGGTTTCATCAGCAAAGGAAGGAACAAACCAAGAAAAAATGTCAGAAATATTACAACATATTTAACTTAATTGGATTTTCTTTTCTGAGTCAGGAGAATAAAAGCAACATTAAACAGAACATACCCAAATGCTAAGGCAGCATGAGAGACGCCATCTGTCACAATATTTCTCTAGCTATTTTTAATCTCTTGTATGGCTAAAAATTGTGTTTGCTTAGTGAGAGGCATTATTGTAGAACATTTATCTATTATAAACAGGAGCTATAGCAGTCATTATCCTCAGGATCCATTAGTAAGAATAAATGATCAGAAGACAGGTAACTGTACAGATTTCCTGCTCTGTACCAAGCAATATTTGATAGAATGTCAGAATTGTCATATCAGATCATACTTAAAGGTCTAGTGAGTTTGGTATCCTGCCTTCAGACTTGGCCACTACAATGTATGTCAGGGAAAAGACTTGCCTTACAGAACAAACACTTCGGAGGAAAAGATCCTTCTTCAACCCCAAATGGTTGCCTATGACCTGGACTTGGAGTGTACAGAATATCCTTTATTTTACCACTCTTTTGTGTCTGTCTAAGTGCTTAACCCAGTTACAATCTTACTAAATTCTTACCTCTAATGCTGTAATAGTCTGAGCTTCATCGCACCAGTGAAGGAGTTAACAGGAGAGGACTTGACAGATGCACAGAGGGTTCAGGGCATGGCATTTGCTTATGCACTGGGAGGCCATCACTAGGTAATTGAAGGCATTTGTGGTCAAATAGTGAAAAAGCAGCCTCCTTACATGAGCAGTCTGGAGACGTATTAGAGCAGACATTCAGCTGGAGTGCATCAGTAGAGCTCTGCTGACGTCAGGGATTTGTACCAACTGAGCATCTGATCTGCTATATTTGCATGCACACACAGTTTCAAATCTTTCATTTCTCTTTTGTCAAAATTATCAGAAAACGAAAAAGCAAATAAAAAGGCTTCTTGGAGTAAGCACTTAAAGAAAAAAGACAATTTCCCTTATTAAAATTTTATTAATTTTGCTCTCTTTATATCTTAAAGTTTCCCTGAATCTTCCATCAAATACCCCATTTCTGCAGATTGTATTTTTGACTTTAGATCACCTAATGAAGATGCTTTTTGACAAATGCTGAAGCTCAGAGACCAAATGTTATAACAGCAACCTTATCTGAGCGGCAACCTAGGGAGTACATACCTACAAAGAGCCATTCTAGTAATCTTGGGCTGTTAATCCTTCTGAAATGCATGGTGTGAGGAACGCAGAGCAGCTGGCCTCATGGCTCAGTGACCAATATTGTCTCGACAGGACATATGCTGACTAGTCCATACAGTGGAACTGCTGGCACAGCCTCTGCCCAAGCTAGCTAATTTAGCCTACTTCCTTGGTGCTACCAGGATCCCGTAATCTGATCTATGCAGGCAGTGACCTTGCCTGGGCAGAGCCCCTTTGATTTCTCCAGATGCTGCTGGGCTTTAAGTGGTTGGAGCCTTGGGGCAGGATATTTAGCAATGCCAGATGCCTGATTATAAAATGCTACAATTTAATGAGCTGCCACAATTCCAGCATTGCCAAGTCTTCCATTTTTTCCATGATGCTCATAATATTTGTTCTTTGACTTCAAGCCTCAGCATCTGAAAACATAGGGTTATGTTAGGACTGTTAACATTTATTTACTTATTTTTAAAGGATGTTTTGTAGCTTCCCAGTTGCAAAGAAAAGCAAGTCTAGTGTTTGTGACTCTAAAGACTGTTATAATCTCCTGATTTGTGAATACTTGATATAGGCTATATATAATTCCTGTGTAAATAAATGCCTGATGCTATCAGGGATAAAACATCTCCTACTAGTAGTGGTTGCTTTTATCTCTAAGGACAGCAATGGTAGCTAAAGATGTGAGTTGTTTAGTGCTATGCCAAGTCATGCATACAGCTGGCAGAAAATTATTAAAGCACTCAAATCCCGTATGATTTTTTTTTCAGTAAAATCAGGCACAACCCTAAATTCCAGCTGTCATAAATAGACAATGCTAGAGAGGTGGAAATAAGAATATTGGGTGTTTGGCTGAACATATCTAGGAACACAGTATTATTTGTTGTAGAAGTCCAAGGCAGTGTACAGAAGTGCTTGAGCTGCTTGCTTGCTGCAAATCTCTTGTCCTTTCATACTTGTTCTCTGTTCCCCTGTTTAACGCTCGCAGGAGGAAGGAGTGCTGCCCGGGCAGTCTCATCTGCCGGTCCCAGCCTGCCGAGGAGGACACACTGCTCTACTAAGCTACCTTTTGACTATCCCCTGACTATCCCAGGAAAAAGCCAGAGTTTAGATAAGACAAAATTTATTTGGTCTTTTTCTGGTTTGGGCTGCAGTTTCTTCTTGCTGTAAACCTGTGGATGAATAAACACTATATTTATTTTTTATAAAATTATTTTACATCTCTTCAAACAGCTGCAGGGCACAGACATCTAGACACAAGTCTGTGGCAGTAATGAAGGCATGCCATAGCAGTCAGCTGTGAAACAGGACAAGTTGTAACACAAAGGTCCAATGATTGACCCAGGGAAAGGAAACAAAATATTTGAGGTGTTCACTTCCCACGTTACATCTTGTTTGTTCTGTTACCAGCGCTGAGAGATTTCAGCTGGGAAATATTTTTTATAATAAGAAATATTATAAGAAATACATAAGAAATATAAGAAATAATTTTCTTACAATAAAAGTGAAAAGTTTTATGACTTTAATACATAAAACAAACAATCCTTTTTGTCCCATAACTTTAAACATAAAATTCACGTTAAGTACTTTAACCCGCAGCTGTGTAGAAAGACACTTCTGATAGCATGCCATCACTTTCAGAAGTAGAAAAAGGAAGGAAAGAGACTGGAAGAAATGTCCTATCTGATGAAAGAAATGAAGAAGGAGAAATCAGTTGCAAAGCAGCTGCTTTAAGGGAATCTCTCCCTTTGTCACTATTGAACTCAAAGCACCAGTTACAAAAAGGTGAACAATGTCCTATGCAAAGGCCTGTATGGGTTGACAGAGCTTCCTAAATGTAAACAATCAGCAAAGAAAAATTTTCTGATGGGAGGTTGTTCTGAATTGTGTACTTGGCTACCTTTTCACATACAGATTGATTGTTTATGCCCCTCTTCTAAGAATTAATAGTGGTTTCAAATATAATCAATGTGGCTAATGCAGGATGCTTTTCCAATTACTGATCACCAAACAGTTTTGCTACAAATTATCCAGAGACCAAGCCTGGACCCCTGGCCCTGCTGGAGTCAGTGTGATTTATCCATGTGCTTCAGTGAGGTTAGGACTTTTTTTTAGAAGCACTTTGCAGGATAAAAAAATATTGAAGTCAGGAAATGAATAATAGAAGGGGAAGGCTAGTGTTTTCAGGTAAGGGAAGACTACAAAATATTCTTTATTGCCCAGTAATCATTCTCAAAATACAGAATAACATGATCACCTTTTAAAGTACACAACCAGCATTAAAAGACTTTGCTTATACTTCTATATTAATAACCCACTCAGGGATTTATTTGTGAAATATACAGCATGGGGAAAAATGTCAGTCAACAGAACAGATGTTGAAAGCTGTAAGAGGTTTATATGGAGATTATATTCACAATGTATTTCAGGAATACATATATATTCTGTCTTCAAATTCTATTAGCTGATGAGTTCCCATCAGCTTATACTGAGATGAGTCTTAGGGCTTGGGCCACAGAGCGTGGAGAGAAACAGAGCTGGAAAATGAGGAATCTCCTATGCATCCTATACTATTGGTGCCTGAGGACAAAAAGCTTAATTTAAAAACATTTAAAGAAGTAGAAAAACAGATAACCTCCCTGCCTGTTAACTGTCAAATCACAAGAACCTAGTAGCAGCCCTAGCTTAAGGCATATGCAAAACTTAAAGTAGCAAATGGCCCAATTTAGTACAAGCTCTTAATTATGGGAACATTAATCATGAGAGACCAGGATTCCCCCCCACAGCCCCGGAGCACTCTGTAATTTTGAAGGCCAGCAGTGACGTGGCCTGGCAGAGGATACTGCGGTCCCACTGCCAGCCTGGCTGCTCTGAATACTTACACACTTGGAAAGGACTCGAAACAGGAAAGGGGGAAAGAGCCAGTTGGGGATTTAGATGAAGCAGTTTGATAGGAGAGAAATGAGAGGAATAAAGAAGAAGGAACAGCTGTTCATTGCCAGACAATAAATGGACACTTGCTGCTTTGCCCCTCACTTGCACTGTGTTGTTTCTCTGCAAAAAACTGTTTATGTGTCCAAGCCCTCAGTCTGAAGGCAGACCAAAATAGTAATAGTCTGGCACATGTTAATTGGATGTGATTCACATTTTTAAGGAAAACCATTCTTTCCCCTCAGAAAGGAAGCAATTTGTCAAATCATCCCCACTCTCCCTTATCATTGTGTGGCTCTCATTTCTCAGTTTGTTCTGCTGGCAGGATTTCGCGTGGCCCCAGCGGGGTGATGAACACAGGAGAGACAGCTCAAAGCAGAGCGGTCAGCAGGGCTTTGCGAACTTTTAGGAAAGGCCCTGTCTGAACTTGTATGTTATGAATCATTTAGTGGCAGAGCTGGTTATATTGCTTATTCCCTGCCGCCTCTTCAATGGCACTGACTCACCCGGCTGTGCTCGAAGCCAGACCTGCAGAACGATTTTTTTACACTTCTCCCGAGTATCATCTTCGTTTGTTCATTTTCAGGCAGATCATTCCTCTTCCTCAGCTCAGAGCACAGCCACACGGCCGGGCAAATGGGTGCAAAGGAGAGGGCAGTCCCGTCTGCTGCCCAGGGGCTGCGGGGAAGAGGGAGGGAAAGGGGTTCACCTCACCTGGGGACACCGGGCACTGTAACACTGCAGAGCTCGTATGAAATTTGCTAAGGATTGGACCCTGAGGTGAAAAAAAAGGTATTTCCTCCGCTTAGAAGACTTTGAATGGTATACATAGCATTCATGCATGCTATCATGTGATGATACGGCTTTGAATTCCTCTGCTCCCATGTAGCCAAAATGGGCAATGTTTACAAAGGGACTTTATAGAGTATTACAATGGCTGTTAATTATAATAAAAATAATATTCATTATCTTCTGAGAGGTACTATTTAATAGAGATTCTTGACTTTTTTTTGAGATTGGTTAACTATCCATGTTGGTTTAAATTGGAGGCACCTACTAAAATAACAAACAGATCTGATTCATGTGACTGTATCACTTTTTAAATGTCTTTTTTTATTCCTATCTGCTACTTAGCTTCTTATTCAGCTTATTCTTATTTTGCACTCAAATGTCTACTAAAGTTAGAGTTTATTCTTAGATCCCATCAACATAATGGCCAGATGGAGACCTGAGTTCATTAGCAGCAAAAATATCCTGGGACAAGAGCTAATAAAAACTTTGCTGATGTATTGAATATATAGAGGAAGGAAAACCAAAGCAGTGAGGTGCTGAAATCTGGGGCTATGTCTGAATACTTGGAGAGTCTCACTGAAGTCAGTCAGGCTATTTACATCCTAAGTACTCAAAACAGGGCCATACTGCAGCAGAAACTGGAAAAACAGGAACAATACAGAATATTAGAGTAGACCAGATATATCTAACTGCATGTAATGAACAGAGAAAGGAAAGCAATTTAAGTGTAGAAATTTAGTTACAGACAGTTAATGATTAAGTTCAGGGTGGCTACATAAATTTGTTTATTTATGAAGTTATTTTAGGAGAAGTTGTATAGTGTTTTTCAAAGATTAATCAAAAAAATCTAGTGCTCATTCAGTAACAAAATGAGTATTTTTTATGAGTTACTAGTGTTTAGGGAGAAGTGATTATAAGCAACACCCAAACTTTTAAAAGCAACATAGGGATCTGTGAGAAAATTGACAGAATACATTGAGGAACACGCAAAGGAGGAGGACGCCATTAGCGAGTTAGATGCAATAGTGAGTAAGCTGACGCATTCAGTGTGTCCTAAGAATGTGATGCCCTTAAGATGGTTTGTGGCCAAATGCTGTTTGGAGAAGTTCTGGCACAAGCTCATAGATTACTTTGCAATAGGCCAGTTATTGCTGCAATAGGCATTCTGCACAATGATATTTAGAGAGTCCCTATTACAGGTACCTGATCATTTTCCAAGTGGAAGACTTTTTCTCTTCCTTAATGTAATTTAAAAATTCACTCGCTGAGGAAATGTCTGCAGACTAGGCGCTATTTTTTGTGTTTCCGGAAGACGGAAGAGTGTTGTTTGTTGGCACAGCGTGGTATGTGCTTCTGATGCACATGCAATTCTATTAACCCATGCAGTCCTGCCATGCAGTTTTCAAGGCTGGAGTACAATGATATGATCCTTTTAGGGATCATATGCACTTCCAATATTTCATGTTGATGCAATACCTCAGCTGAGCCTTTTTCAGGCTCCGCTAAATTCATGAGGCAGAATGACCATGCTTAAGTTGCTTTGATAATTGCTGAAGTCCATGGAAAAATACCCATTAACTTGAATGGCTGTTGGTCTCAGCCTTTAATGAAAATGGAAGGTCACATTAAGAACACAGAAGGTACTGCCATTTTTGGTGTTTTCAGGCTTTCTGTGTATTTAGTGCTGCATATTTTGCTGCTCTGTACAACAGAGGAGTCTGTTGCTACATTTAATGAGTAACTACTGACCTCATTACACTTTGTACCTAGAGCCTTTCTTCCCGTAAGATCCCACAGCACTTAGTAGGATAGTGATAGACTGAATTACGTCAGACAAAGCCTTACTAGGGGCCCAGGTACTATAACTCTGGCTCCAGAAATGTGTACTGCAGCAGTACAGACTCTGAGTCCCTTGGCAGGGGACAGCTGCAGCACCCTACAGCTGCCGTGCACAGCCTGGGTCCCCAGCCCAAGGTTACCTCTCCCATTCCACCAACCTTGTCTCTCCAGCTCTCACAGCAATTGCATAGCAATAAAATACTTCAGTGCAGCAAGTGGGTGGACATTAGCTCCCTGTGAAATGGCAGGGGAACATAATTACTGTAGACAGAATATAATTACTCAGAGTGGAATCTGGCTTGAGGTTTATGGTCTAAAGCTTTCCTCTAGAGGCAAGTGCTACAGAGATTAAAGAGCATAACCAGTCTGTGCTTTTATTTTAGATTTCAGATGAAAGATGGTTAGTTCATGAGCTCTGAGTACCATGATGGGGCCATGATCACTCATCTGTCACCTGCATGAGTGCTATTTCATGTTGCACCTTCTAGAATGTGTGCTGAGTCAGTCTCACCAGAGTCAAAACCATTATTCACCACATAGTTCTGAGTCTTATAAAGCTATTAAACCAACTCCTGAACCCTTTTCTGCTAAAGTTTGTTCCAGCCTTCTGCTCTCTATTGTGCATCTCTCAGGAAGGAGCAAAGTCTTCAGAGGGATTTTAATGTGAATATTCCATTGTGTTCTGTCAAATTCAAAATTTGCAAACTACTTTGTATTATCTTGCTGAACTGGTAGACAAGAGAGTTTTTGTGCATTATTTATGGTGCACATGGGTGGTTTAGCAAGATATATCCATCTCAAAATGGCAATGAAAAAAATATTTTCTTTTAGGTATATTTAAAGTCCTATAGCTCTAGTTCTAAGGTATGGTACATTGGATATGTGGCATATGTTGCACTGCCCTGAGAGCTGGTTGGTCAGAAATAGAAAACTGTTTTCCATTTGAAAATACTCTGAGAAACTATTGAATTAGTGCTCCTGTTTTTGTGCATAGTGTTGCAGTCTTCAATTACTCTTGTCATGTCTGTTATTTGGTACATCTACTATACACACTTCCAGGATGTGCAGTGAACATGGATTTCAGGAAGAGACCACATTTTTCTGCTTATTAAAGCGCAGACAGAGGATCCAGGAAAGCTGGACTTGATTCAAAATTGTGGGTAGGCAATGGGTGTGAGCAGCCTTTGTGTTGGCATTTTTAAATTGAGTGATTGATTTCACAACCTTGACATTTCTCTGATGTAGAATTTTGTATGAAACTATTTATAATTTCTGAAAATACAGTAAATGCTTTGAAGATTATAAAGTAATCTCCTTGCTTCAACATCTTACTGTCTAATTTTAGCCCTGATGAAATACAGGTAACTGATAAGGAGGAGGAGAAGTTTGGAAATTACAGTAATAGCTCTGGGAATTTAGTGATAGCTTGTGTGAGTTAATAATTCACCTTTTGTAGCTGGGGAAAATGATGCATAGAGAGGGAAGGACCAGTCAACAGTTGAGGTTATATATGAAACTGGATTAGTGCCTCCTCAATCCCTGTGCAGTGCTCTATTCCATAAGCAATGCTGCTTCCCTTTTCCTCTTTATTTGCTTAAAACAATTTATTTTCCATAGACTGTGTGGAGGAAAGGCTTTTTTGTGAGAGTGAAATAAGGTAAGATAATGCCCCAGCTTCTTTTATATACAAGGAGATAGTCTCTGCAATAAATATATTTATTTTCAGTACAGTTGTCCATTAAACAATAGTTTCCTTGTCATTGCAGTTTATCTTTTTCCACTGTAGAAGAATCAGTGGCTTTAGATTTGGAAAGCTGTTTTGGGTAGAAGGAAAGAGAGAAAGAGACTTGAATCATATTTGATATGGCAGTGTGCTTCCACATCATCATTATTTTACTGCTGTGACGTTCAGCCCATGGAAAAGATTGTGTGGGTTTTTACACCTGAAGGCATGAACAGAAATGATTATTTTTTATTTTAGAGCTAGAGAAAAGACCTGGAGTGACAGCACTTGGAAAGTACAATACTCTTCTTAACCACAGAATATATATAACAGAGGAAGCACCTGTAGAAACATCCTTAAATGTCCTAAGTAACCTTAAATAAAGGCCAAAAGCACAACGTAGGAGACTTCATCATGGGATTAAAGAGAATTTCACTCCTATGCCTTCCACGTTCCTGATCTCTCTATTCACACTGCGAACGGGAGTGCTGAATGACTAAGGCCTGTATATTTCTGCCCATCTGTCTGCTAAAATACATTAACTCGTGTAGCACAAGTCACCACACACTCAACAGATGGTAACAGCTCCCAATCACTTCTAATTTAACTCAGCGTTGGACTGGTAACACTGAGCTCCCATGAAACTCAAAGGGAATCTTCTGTTTGTTCAGCCAATAAAAACACAAAATCTTTTAATGTTACCAGTCTTCTGAATGTTAATTATGTGCTAGATTGTTTCTACCAAACTCTCAGCTTTTTGTTTGGGAAAAGGAACACACTGAAGCAAATTCCAGTGCATTGATGCGATTTTTTAAGTATCAGTGAATTTCACATTGAGTAATAGAAAACAGAAGTGGATGGATTTTGGTACCTGCAGCAGTATTCCTGTCTCACTGTGGTCAGAAACATACTAGGCACTTTTAACACCTGCTGTTTTCCACTTTTAACACCAGTGTCTCCTATCTACCTTCACTGACAAATGCAAGAAGGCTAATATATTCTTATAGCGTTTATGTGTAAAGCATGTATCAATCTCTTCAACGTGGATGAGAGTAGAGATACTCATGAAGTGAAATATAATAATCCAAACTTTAGCCCCTAAATGTCTTGCCAGATCCAATTCTGGAGTCCACACTAGCTTAAACAGAGTAGTCAAGACTGGCAATGGCTGGCCCAGGCATTAGCTCTGGTCTTTGGAAAAGGTCTATACAGACTTTTGATTTCCCACTAAAGGGAGAGGAAATTTGTGGCAGCCCAAACTGGCAAATTCATACAGAACAGCACAGTTCCCTGTGCAGCTCTGGTCCAAGTACCGTGTGAAGATGGTTATGCTTTCAGACCCAGTCTCGTATGTTGCAGCATATTGGGGACCTGTAAGAGTGGTAATTAGAAATGAATTTGATATCCTCAGAAGAAATACACATACTTAAGGGAAATCACCTATGATTCATTCTGTGGTAAGCAAGATAAGAACTAGCCTATAGGTGTGTTTTATGCCTAATGCCTATCACACCTATTAAAGCTGTAAGGAAGAGAAATTGGTGATTCCTCTTTAAAAAAAGGGAAAGCCTTTATTGCTTACATTTCAGCTTTCCAATCTCTTTCTAAAATAAGTACTCGACCTCAGTGAATAATATCAACTTTGTGTTGATTCAGTAATTCTTCAGTTAAATTTTATGGCATGTTTTATACGAGAAAAGATTCCTCCAGACTTCTCAGTCAGACTTAAACAGCACCCTGTTTTAAAATGTTTTTCTCCCTCCAAGAGCTTTTATATTAATAAAGCGCATCAAGTAACCCTAGATACTAAAACAGTTGTTTCATCTAGCTATTTTTCTAAAAAACATAATCTATATAAAGCTTCAAGGCTATGTTATACACTTGCCTTTTCCTTTAGTAGTGAGTTTCAAGGCATTTATTTGTGCTTTCGAGGATGCTGTGCTGCTTGCAAACTTAGTAGTTTGTTTACTGTTAATGTTCCTTTATGTAAAAGAAGTGACTGCGATTCTTTTACATTTATTCTAATGAGGCACAACACAATGGCTGCGCTGTCACATGAGTAGGTAGAAGATAATTATTTTCCATTGCTCAACAAGGGTAACAGATTCATTTTATTAACTTCCTCAATACCTTTGTAATTTAAACAAAGCAATTTGATGTACATTGACTTAAATCAGCTCTGATGCATGTATAGTCAAGAAGGTGTGGGATGCAAAAAGATTCCTCCACGATAGCTTTTTCCCCTGGGTTGGGGAGGCGGATACTGGCTAAGGCTCAGCCCATGACCAAGATCTAGGTTCAGGGTTAGTGTTAAGCTTCAGAGAGAGACAAATGGCCCCCCATGAGCCTTCCATGTGCCTTTTCGTGCCCCCCTTTGCCCTTGACTTCTCTTTTGGTGCCACCCGTAGCCCTTGGTTTGCCTTTCGGTGCCCTCCCAGAACCCTTTGTGTACTATTTGGTTCCCCAAGTCCTTCATGTAGCTTTTGAGGTCCCCAAGCCCCACCATACATGTTTTGAAGACCTCTGTCAACCTCCTTTGGGTTTTGGTGCTTCCCGGTGCCCTCCATGTGCCTTTCTCAGCACCTTGGAGGTCATAGTTTGCCATTCGGAGTGGCCCAGACCCCTTTGTTTTGCTTTTTAGAGCACCCCACTATCCTCAATGTTCATCTTCGTGGAGCCCAGAGCCCCAAACACTACTTTGGGATTATCTGCATATTCAAGCATAGGCATTTACCTTATCAGATTTTTTTTTCTGATACTAATCTTCATTTGGGAGCACTCTTTTCTTAACCCATTTTTAATATTTCTTTTATAATAGTATAACTATTTTTTTCTATCCCATTATTAATTTTCATTTCTACTTGACTTGGTGGCCTGTCTCCCAGCTGAGCTGTGTTTAGGACTTGCTGCTCACCCACTGTTGATTGCCTTCTCTTTCAATGAACTGCACATTTATAGCAGTTGGGAATGTAGTGCCTCCTGCTCTATACAGTGACCTCTAGCACTTAGATATTTGGAAAATTCTGCCTCATGGAATGCCAAATTCTGTATTTCCAAAATGTACTGAAGTTTTTGCTCTTTAACTTGCTATCTGCTATAACATCTGCATGCCAAAAGGAACCTGTGCAAAAGTATCTTACTAAAAAGAAAGTAAAGAAAGAACATTTGTTTGCTATTATATACGTGTACTATATATGTATAAAATATATAGTATTTGTAAGTACAATGAATTAAAATGCAAAAATCTAGCTAGAAGTTTTATTCTGTACTAACCAATGCTTAGTTAAGATACTGATGCTCCCTGTTCTCTAACTACCACTTCCAGATATTTACTATGGGGATAACAGAAGAAATCTTCTGGATACCTCAATCCACTAACTTTTGCATGCCTGCAAAGTGATGTAAAGCATATAAGCCTACTGAAGGTGAGTAGCTGTAGGATTAGGCCTTAGTATAGCCTGGACAATTTGGTTGAAGTTATTTTTTTAATCTTTTTTGCTTCTGTTTTTTCACTTGACTTTTTTATAATCACCTGATCCCTGCCTCATAAATCTTTGTTTCACCTCAAATGTACTCAAATGTGCTGAGATGAGTAAGTTTGAAAGAGAAGAGCAGAAAAAGTAAAAAATGAACTATATTTTTAAAGCCTCTTCTCTATTTTCTTTTTGGTAAAGTACAAGATTTAATATATGTGCTCAAGATCTGAGATGCTTGTGTTATCTATGTCTTGGAATATAACATTATAGCCTTCTTGGCTAGTTTTCTATCCCACCCTGATATGCTGAGGGTAATCAGTCACCTGAAAACAGTGCCTGGCAATATGATGTATATCCCATTACTTAAGGTCTGAAGTTATGGGTAGATGTGGCAATGAGTAGTAGATATTTTCTGCTCTGGAAGTCAGACTACATGATCACAGTGGTTTCAAATTACAAGAATCTGCAGAATGAGATATACTGCTATCTCTCTGATCTTGATCTCAGCTGGAGCTATATTTGGAACTTCTCTGACTGACTGTAAATGGATGGTTCTATGATTTTTTTTTCCAGCACTGATGGGAATTCCAAACTCAGTCCAGGACCTTTTTATGTACAGATGTACACATGCAGCAAAAGAAGTCCTGAACATATTTCCTAACAGAGAAGGACTGCTTGGCAGATCACTGCTCTTCATTTCCATTCATTTCCATGCATTTCTGTACCCCATAGGTAGTTATATATCACACACCAGTTTAGCATGATAATAGTTCTCTTTCCTCTGCCCTGTGTCTAGTTCATTAAACCATAAGTCAAAGCTGGTTTTGTGGGTGGACAACCATGGGCAAATGCCAGAACCATAGGTTATGGAGAAATACCTTCCTAGACTAAGTTAGGCAGTAAATTGAGTAAATTCAACGTGAATGTGAGAGGAGGGACATCCAGACATTGATTGTTGTCTGAATGTAATGTGAATCCTGCTATAAATTACTGACTAAATGCATGCTTATATTCTTCTTACTACACAGTTCTGTTCTATTTCCTATTTTCCATTCACTAACTTGATATGGGTAGAGACAGAGGGATAGGGACCTCTATCTCAAAGTGCTTTTGCAGGTTCTACAATCTGTTGTTTTTCTTTCTAGAGCAGACTTCACCACATTAGCCCAGGAAATTCTAGTGGATGTGAAAGGTAAATTCCCTTGCAAATTATTACGAAACAGTCAAGAAGAGAGCACTGGTATGGAGCCCTGCCGTAACACCCCATTTGTTCCACCATGTTGATCCTCTGAAAAGGACTACCAGTGACAAATGACTGCAAATTGTTTAGCTTTGACTCCATAAACAAAACCTACCCTGCACCTGAACTTTAGAAAAAAATAATATTTAAAACATTTTTTCATTTTAATTAGGCTAGAAAGACAACATGCAGTATAGAAATAACTGGGCTCGTTTTTCCTGTGGAATGAGGCATCATTTCTCAAGCAACTTGAAGGGAAATACATGAATTTATCTTCCTGAACTTCAGGCCTATTGGTTTTAGGAATCTGTTTGAGCAGTACGGTTCTACAGATTTTGTACAGCAAATGTACCTTGATTCTCAAGCACACTGCCCTATGAAAAGAACCTGGGAGATCAGTTTAATACATTTCATACCTTACTTTAAGTTTCACTACTTAGGGAGAAAAAAAGAACTTTCCTAATGGACTGCTTCTAAATAGAGCAGGAAAAAATGAATTAAAAAACATACTTTTTTTCATACTTATAACTGAGCTTGCCAAGAGGTGAATCATTTGCAGAGCTGAAGGTTAAATACGCAAAATACACAGCAGCACATGTAAAATATTAGAAATAGCAAGATTCAAATGCTGAATAATATTTCTGATTGTGGCTGGAGCTTGAACTCCTAAACTACTGCTGAAACTGACCCTATTGAGCTTGTAAACAGTATCTTTTATGATTAAAAATGTCACTACTTCACCTGTTAGCATTAAGAAAGGATGGCAAGATGTCTATAAATGAGAATGTACTGGGCTCAGCCTCTTCCTCCTTTGTAGTCAGTGGTACAACTACTTTAAACTAAGAATGGGCATTTTTTGACATAGCTTTTAAAGCTATCTTAACTTCTACCTTCCTTGAATACTGAATCTTAGCAAAGTCTCTTGGGTCCTGAGGCCTTAAATTATCTCACATATAAATACCAGGGTGTTGGAAAGAGGCTGGAGTGCTTCCTTGGATACAGATTGAGGCACAAACATAATCAGTCCAAAACATCTTTTATCAGATATACCATCCATTAGCTGTCTTTCAAGGGAGAAGCACCTTAACCATCTTGTAGGATGCAACCTTCATAGGAAGAAATAGTCATTGTTATTGACACACAATGGAGACAAATAACTTCTATTTTTGTTTTGTAGTGAAAAATACTAATGTGAGTGAGTTTTATGTCAGTAGAACAAAGACAGCTTCAAAATGCTGGGAGAGAAGGACTCAAATGATGAGTTAACACAAGGCAGAAGGATTGACCTTTCTTCTTGGTGGGAAAAAAATGCAAGCCCAGGAAATTCTGCAGGAGTTGGTTCACTGAACAGCATATTAAAGGGTCATGGCCTCATGTAAAAAGGAATTTTCCTGTGATTTTGTGAAAAGATCTTGGATATAACATACTAAATAACGCATATTAGGCACTGCATGAGTGGTTCACATCTGCTATGGCCTATGCAGTGTCTGTTCAATGG
The DNA here is from genome assembly GCF_028389875.1 of Rhea pennata. Classification (NCBI taxonomy): domain Eukaryota; kingdom Metazoa; phylum Chordata; class Aves; order Rheiformes; family Rheidae; genus Rhea; species Rhea pennata. The sequence goes on along the minus strand of NC_084673.1, from coordinate 14,120,019 downwards.
CTAGATGGAGGTATGTGGGCTGGAGAGTCATCAATTGGTATAAAGTGTAACTGCCTTGAGATCAATGGAGATCTGTCAATCTAAGCAGATGAGGTTGGTCTCTGAGACTGTTAATCCTATGCCATCCTTAACAAGTATACTTAATAAAGTAACAAAAATAGAAAATACTTTCATATCTGTCTCTGCTGCTTTCATAAATCTTTATTTAGCAAACTCATTTCTACATAATATAGTAGTAGTGGAATTATATACTTAACATGTAAAATTGCTAACATCAGATATGTGTATCATGCTCTGTAATTATGATTAAGGAATACTGAAATTGAAAGAGACATTGATTAAGTGAAATGACCCCAAGAATTATAAAACATTGCTTTTCTTTCAAGAGTAACAGCTGGTTTCAAAACAGTAATAGCTTTGCAGGTAGTACCCCAATGTACAAGATGTCTGCCAAAGGGGATTGCATCTAAATTAGGAAATCAGGGAGTAGAGACACAGGCGAAGACTTATGACCCTGGTCATATTCTTGATTGGAATTGAATCACCTGGGCTTCAACACAATGTCTGTGATTGCAAACTGCTTCCAATAAAACAGGGCAGGAGCCAGTTCTGTGGCGTCCGTGGGACTTAAATTTAGAAATCTCTCCTGTTGCTGTCCTCTGCCTGCCTGCTCATTCTGCTTCAGATTAACTATCAAAGGACAGTATTCTGCATATGACTGTCTCTTGTATATGCCTCCCTCTCACTCACGGTTTGTGTCAGGTCTATTTTGAAGACTACAGATTTTGTTGTAGTCTTTTGGCATCATTGGAATGGTGATCCAATGACAGATTCTCACTGTACAAAGCAAAATTAACATCTATCTCAAAAAAGAGAGAAAAACGAAGAGGAGTTGGTAGAGGGAAAGCAGACTTTGGGTGACTCTACAGATTTTGGAGTCCAGCCAAAACCAGAATTCATATTTTTCCTAACTGTCAGTGTTTTACAACATTTATGGCATTATCTGTTCAGGGAACTCTGGTGACATTCATTCTGAACAAAGAATTTGTACAAAATTTTCACCCCCCAACTCTACACATTGAAGTTCAGAGATTTATTTCCCTCCCTTCTCCACAGTGCAGCTATTCAGCAGCATAACACAGAAAAGCTATCTGACACTAACGACCTTATTTGTAGCATGCAAAACAAAAGCAAATCCGTTAAAAATGAAGGGGATGGGGGTGGTGGTGAGGAAGATGACTATCAGGGATTTGACATAAAGGTGACCTGTTTGCTCCTCTGAATATGGTAGAGCTAATTAAACACAGCATCTCTACAAATAAAGTGCTGGAGAGAGAGAAAGTAGTCAGTTGCTATCACTGCATATGTCACTTGGGATTATGATTATATCCATTGCTAAAAGGCAGTTGAATAAGCAAATGTTGTGTTGTAGGAAGTAGGGAAAAAAATCCATCTACCGTACTATACATCCTGATATGAAATGTATAATTCTGGTAATGAGCACTGCAAGTATGAGCTCCGTTTTGAGCCATTTGAGATGTATTTTAAGCATCCCTTCCTCAGCTCTGTTTAAAGAGAAGGGAAAACAATTTTATGTAACAAATGGGTTTTGTTAGGTTAAGAATAAATTTCAGAGTTCACGCTGAAAATTGTCTCAGTGCTTTTCACATCTCAGGTTTTCATAACGCAAGGTTGCTGCTTCGCAACGCTTTCCTCACAGGCCGCCTTGACTTTACCCCAAGATGCCGGCCTGCACGGAAGGAGAGAATACAGGGTCCTCTGTGGAGCAGGTCTGGCTCCTTAAGGGCTGCAGTCAGCTTCTGTGTTTACATTTGGGGTGTTCACTTAATTTTTACCAGCATTTGCTGGGAAAGGAAGTGTTGCAAAACCCGTATCTGCAAATAGCGAGTGACATCCCCTGAGAGAGATCACGAGCGTGTCTGGCGGCGCGCTGGCGCCGAAACGCAGCTGCCCCGCACGGCTCACCCGTCGCCACCGAGGCCGCAAACGCGGCAGCCCCCGCCTCTAGGCCCCGCTACAGCTTTTCCACTTCGAGAAAGTTCCTGCCCCAGCTGCTCTGCCCCGTTCCTGCCACACGAGGGGGTGGCGGCCGCCATAAAGCCGCCGGGCGCCGCAGCGCCCTTCCCGCCTCTGCCTGCCTGCGGCCAAAATGGCGCCCTGGCGCAGGCGGTTCCCGCCGACGGCGACGTCGCGTCCTGCCGGGCGCCGCGGGGGCAGGGGCAGGCTGCGCTTCTGGCTGCTTTTCTGGCTGCCCCCCGCCCGGCGGGGGCTGCCCAGCCCGCCCCGCCGCCCCGCACCGCGGGAGGCGCCGGTCCCACGCGGAGGTGGCACCAGGCGGGGGGGGGGGAGGCGCCGCGTGTCGCACACCGCGGTTTTCCCTGTCTTGCTTTTTTGCCTGTGAGTAACTGTGCAGAGCCAGCGTCTGTTCTACTCTGCCTGGTTTATGTGGTGTCTCATAGCCCTCGTGACTTTTTTTTTTTTTTTTTGGGGGGGGGGGGGTGTTTTACGCTGTCAAGACAAATCTTGGGACCCCTCTGGGGGAAGATCGCCCTCTGTTTTTTGGGAGTGAAGGAGGCTGCCCGGTGGCTGCGGGTGCCCGGGGTGAGCTCGGGCTCCCCGGAGGAAGCGGGAAGCCCTCTGGCAGCGCAGGAGGCGCCTGTGGGCCGCGGCGGGGCCCGCTCTGGCCTCGAGCGCGGCTGGTGAGGTGCCCGCACTGCTGCCCGGCTCCGCCGTTCCCGCCCCGGGAGGGCGGCCGAGGGGTGGCCGGGGCTCCCGTAGGACCACCGCGTTTTCAGCTGGGAAAGCTGGTGTTGCAGGGGATTGCTGCCCTTCTTCATCCAGGGTAGCGCTCAGAGGAGGGAGCAAGGTTTTTTCTCTTGAGCCCATAGCGAAGGGTAGGACCAAAGGGCTTTTGTTCCCAGAAACTCACCTGTTTTCTTCCCAGCTGTGTCAGTTAAACAAACAGAAACAAACCCAAGCAATGAAACCTACAACATGCTGAGCTGGTTTTTTGTTCAGAACAGCGCCAGAAGTGCTATTTCAGTTCTGGAGGTAGAGTAAGTAGTGAGTTGTCTTGCCACTCTATCAAAAGGCTAAATGCTATGGATTTTTTTGTAAAGCATTACAGGGCCTTTTGCTGTGTTTTCCAGATACTTTACATGTTGTGAGTTTGCTTCACTTCTCCTTACTGCCTATGAAGTTGAGTGAGTAAAGTGAACTGCCTTGACCTCACTGTATATAAACCTGTATTTATGATTCTGAGAGACTGTGGGCACCACGTCGGCAAAAGGTACTGTGACATCTGAAAAACTGACAACAAATTGATCAGCTGCTGTGGATGCCTCACTCGGAGAGCAGGCGTGCCTGGTTCTGTCAGGGATGTAGCGATCTTAATGTGCTTCCCCTGAGCTAGCTCATTGAGATGAAATTGAAGCCCTTTTTTTCCCCCCACCTCTGAGTGCTTTCTGATTCTGCAGCTATTTTCAGCACCCTCCTGGGTCCTCTTCAAATACATAGCTAAGTCAAACAATCTCTTCATTTCTCTGTTTCTTCCTCTGGTGGCGTTTTTGATTAATGGCTCTCCCCCACGCAGCCACCTTTATGCTACTGTTTCTTCCTTTGTGTTTGTTAACAGAGGCGGGAATATTTCAGAGATCTCAATGAGGCTGCGAAGAGTGGTTAGAAGAGGAGCAAGTGTGAGAGCTGCAGAGCATCTGGTTATGTGTATTTCATGTATGAAGCACGAAGACTTGAATTCTCTTTTTATATCCTTTCTTGCTCTTGATTCAGGAAATGGAATAGGGAGGAAAAGGCTACTCCTTCCCATAGCTTTGGGGCAGCTGATGGCTTTCTCACTGTCCATCTTGCTCTAGGATTAACTCTGCTGCTAGAAAGATTACTTCTGGATTAACCAGGATACTCTGTACTTGTGCCATAGGCACCTTCTGCAGTGGATGTTCAGTGAAGTCTATGCCAGACAATTTCCATATGCTAAGGAGTTTTTCCAAAGGCTATTTTAGCAGTATATGCTTTCCTTTAGCTGCTGTAGTGCTGTAAAAAGACATATACTGTGACATAAGCCAAAGATCTGCAGTGCTACCTCTTTCCTCTTTCTGTTTTTGTCAGTGGAGGGAGCTGATGTGTGTTTAAACTGGGAAGGGATATTTTTTTTTGGCACTCCTTATTAAGCAGGAGAATCTTAGTTTTTGCCACTAAACTTTAGTACCACATAAAGTATGGTGTTTAGTCTTGATTCTCCCCCCCCCCCCCAGCTTTCTACCTGTAGACATCCACGCTAAAAATTAAAGTGAGTAAGGAAATTGAGAAATTAGAGAATGATTATAACTAATACCCTTTTATTTTATTTTCAAGATGTAAGATAATTCTGAACTGGAATGGAAAAAATCAATATAAATTTCTATTTTTTAAAAAAGGCAATAAATTGTTACTATAGTGATTTTTTTCTTTCATACCCAGCTTACTTATTTTACAATAGTATAAGGACTAGAAATGTTATATATTGCTCATTTAAAACACTCTTTAGCTACTGTAAGAATTGAGGTGTTAAGATATACACGGTGTGTTTGTTTGTATATCTTTTCTGCTGTGACTACAGCAGATTTCTTTATTCTCAGTGCATGGTGTCTGATCACATGAGCAAACAAATTTTAATACTGACTTAACTGAAGGAAAGGTCAGGACCTATATGGAGAAACCACCAGCTGCATTGTTCAAAGAGATGAGAAATTATCTGCAGACCATGTTCTGAGTAGAAATAAATTTTTGAATAGGTATCCTGTGCCAAATTCTCTTGCAGCTGCTGGAATAGTTCATCCAGCTACCTGCTAGATGAGACTGAATGTTGTTAGTTCAGAGAAATACCTTAGTTGCAATAAATTCTGCTTGGGTAAGCTTTTGAAAGGCAACTGCTTTTTGATAATACTTCCATTTTTTTACACTCTGTTTTCTGAATGTAATTGATGTTGTGCTGCTCCTATTAAATATTCTCTGTATGTGAAATCACAAGTTAACCAAAGTTACCCCCCCCCAGTTCATCATCTTAATTCCTATAGAAGTGTAGAAGTGTTCCTGGGCTGCTTTTTCACAGGGTACTCTGTTAAGTTTTTTTCTTATTGTTACTGTTTTACATCAACAGTGGTGAGAATTCTTTAATACTACTGGATTATATGTAATATCTCAAAAGGTACCTAATAGCTATTGAAGAGATTTATTATGCAAGTATTGCATATATTTTGAATTGTTGAAGCTTAGGAGGTATGTCATCTTCTATTTTACCACATGACTACTTTCTTTTCTATCTAGATTTTCACTCTAAGAAAAAAGCAGTACTTTGTTTCCTACTATGTACTAACTGAAAACTGTAACTAACAAAATGCTGTGTTAGCAGTGGATTTTCAAAATGAGACACTTGTAGTTGAGGAATTAGTAGTTCTGTTAGAATTTTATTAGCAATTTCCTGTCCAGACAAAGAAGAATTGGTAAAAACTTGGCAGCTGCTGATACCTAATGTTTATTATTTGTGTGTGTGTGTGTGTATGTATGTGTTGATGAGGTAGGAGGTAAAAATTGCAGTGTTTATAACTACCTTTCTTTGGGTCATGCTTCCAGAGTCGTCCACCATGTGATACACACTGGCAAGTCCTTAGTCAGAGGAGCTACGACCTTACATCTTGCAGACTTTCCTGTGGTACATTGGCAGCACAACGTTTTGGCCTACTACCCTTCCTGCTGATGCAAATAGGGCTGATCAGTGTTGTCTTGACCTGTCAGACATGCTATATTATGTGAAGTGCTGTGAGTAAGAAGATGTTGCAGTGCCTTGCTCTGCCCACAGCTTGTGTCTTGTTGGTGTTACCCTGTGGTTAGAGGTGTCATCAGGCCTTTTGGCTGCGGTCTCTCTGAATTGTCTCTACCTTGTCAAATGACCAGATGTACTCCCTCCGTGTAACGTGTGTGCACTGCCAGCACGTGTCTGCATTACGTGACTTAAGGCCTTGCAGCACTGAAGTCTGATAAGGCTAGTCCAGTACTCTTAAAGGAAAGAAAAGACCTTGGTGTTTTTAAATAGCTCTCAGTAGAGACTGAGCTTGTATTTTGAAAAAAAAAAACCATACTTAATTGTGTAAGCTATGAGGGGAGCTTGGGGGTTCTTGAAATTCTCTCTGACACTTGGAGAATAAATATAACAGCATGCACTGACAGAAATGTGCTAGACCATTAACAGGTATGACTTTTGGGCTGTCACCAGGCTAAAGGGGTAATTTTAGTTCTGTTTTCTTCGCTGAACCAGTATTGCACTGTGATAGATTTGTGTTGCTGAATATGACTAGTGTGGGGCTGGCCTTTGAAGTATGCCCAGGCAGATGGCACAATCTATATGATTTAACCTCTGTTCTTTTGAGAAACTTAGTTCATAATCTTCAAGGATCCTCTGGTTTTCATCCAGGTGCTTATGTTTTATGACATATGTGAAATACTATTGTCAGTTATTTGATGCATGCACAGGATTACAGTTGCTTTTAAGCTATTTGATAAGGAATTTGTGAAAATCTGTTTTTCCCAAGGTTGTGGAGAGTTAATATTTCTGTAAGAAGAAATTCTGAAAGTGTCCTCATATCGTAAATGAATGGGTAGATACTCATTAATGTAGGCTGAAAGCCTCCATCTGATGCATGGCCAAACAAACAAACAAAACAAAACAAACAAAAAAACCCCAAAATACCCTTGATTTTACAAGCTCTTGAAAGTTGTGAGAATTGGTATAATTGAAAGTAAAGCTATCAATGTGAGTAGATATGTGACCCCTTGTAGGGCATGTGACAACAGGACATAGTATTGTCCAGGGAGGACTTTTTATAAAACCTTTCTGCAAACAGAATGAAACAAATAAGCTAATATGATTCTTTCAGCATTCACGGTGTTTGACTCAGCTAAAAGTACTGCTTTAAGACAGTATTGTGATACATTAGAGCGTAGATTATATGCTATCAGAAGTGGAAGTGAGTGGGGAAATGTCTTTCCTATCCTGTGAAATCTGAGATCTAAAAACCTTCCTGCTCAGCAGCAGAATGACACTAGAGCCTTTCAAACTCCTTCAAACTTTTATTTTTTTTTAAAATACACTGTGAGAGTAAGGGGAGTGCAGAAACAGCACGAAAGTAACCCTGATTAGGGCACGTGCAATTGAATTGGAGATTCAGGCTTTAAATTTCTAGTCAGAATCCTGCAGAGCATGGGGACTTAAGTATATCTCAGTACCTCAGGTATTCAGGATATGACAGAGGTGTGTTCTTCTGAGAAAGGCCTCTTAGTCTGTCTGGATGCTGTTTGTGAGACAAACAGAATATCTGTGTGGGTTATGTGCATCTTCAAGCATCATGTGTGTTCATCCATAATGAATGTGTGCAGTTGCCCACTGTGCAAAGGTCAGCTTATTTTCTTGCTGTCTTTCTCTAGTGGTTTGCCAGATATGCCCAGCATGACTTGGAAAGCTCTGCTACAACGATGTGAAAAAGGAGGGCTGAGAACAGCGACTGTATGAGTTTAACTCCTAAACGGCTCCTGAGAAGAGTGTGAGCTATGTCCCCTCTGCTTTCTGCTCTGGAAAGTTTCATCAAATATGAAAAAAGCATAAACTTCTGGGGATAGGGAAATTGTTTGCAATCTGAATAAAAACAAATCTGTACCCGACAGTGAAGAAAATTATTTGGAATGTATTGCAGTTTTTCCACATGAAAGTAATTCTTAATGTTATCTACACCAGAATCTGTGGTGAGAATGCACTTACCATGATGCCTTGTTTTTCTACAGCATAGCTGGTAAATACAGTCTATGCAGGTGTTTTGGAACTTATTTTACCCTGATGGCAATTGTTTTTGCACCTTAAACAAAGACTTTCCCTAGAATTTTTTTATATTTTGAAAATCTATTGCTTAAATGAAAAAAAGACCTTTCCACAGGTTGATGTTTTTCATGAACAGTCAAGTCTCTTCCATTTTTTCAGATGAATACGGTTATGATATTAGTATGATTATAAAGTATTGATGTTTTAACAGAAAATGGAAGCAAAGACGTGCTGGAGACTCCTCTAATACATTTGCATTTTCTATGATTGGAAGAAACTAAACAAAGTGGAGCTATGCTTTAGTTGGTGCAGTGACGTTGTACAGATGGTTATGAACATCGGTAGGATTCCTCTGCCTGTGGCTGTGTAATTTTCCAGATTAGAGGTGCCAAAGTTTTTTTATGCTCTGCTGTGCCTGTCTACTGTGGATAGCGGTGGGTTCTTCAGCTCCCTCATTTTCTCTTTCTGTTTTCATGTTGTCTTCCTTCTTATCTTTTGTCTTCCCATTTCTCATATCCAGTTATGTCACAGTCCTGAGTGCAGTGAAGACACAAGGATGCTTTTGTAGTTGCAAGGGACGTGTGCATAGGACATGCGTGAAGTAAATTAGAGTATTCTGGAATCCCTACCTTCTACTTCCTCCTTCTTCCTAACTTGCTACTTGGTAGAGGTGGATTTCAGAAACAGTTGCTTAGTTTCTTTTGGAAGAAGAGGTTTGTTATGAAACAGACTTCTGTGAGCCCTAAGCTTGCTTTCTGGTGCCAAAGTTTTTTTATGCTCTGCTGTGCCTGTCTACTGTGGATAGCGGTGGGTTCTTCAGCTCCCTCATTTTCTCTTTCTGTTTTCATGTTGTCTTCCTTCTTATCTTTTGTCTTCCCATTTCTCATATCCAGTTATGTCACAGTCCTGAGTGCAGTGAAGACACAAGGATGCTTTTGTAGTTGCAAGGGACGTGTGCATAGGACATGCGTGAAGTAAATTAGAGTATTCTGGAATCCCTACCTTCTACTTCCTCCTTCTTCCTAACTTGCTACTTGGTAGAGGTGGATTTCAGAAACAGTTGCTTAGTTTCTTTTGGAAGAAGAGGTTTGTTATGAAACAGACTTCTGTGAGCCCTAAGCTTGCTTTCTGGTGAACAGTCATAGGAAAAATCTCTGACTTTTTCAGTTAATTCTTGAACAGATGGAAATAAGAGGCTTGAATACAATTACTTTGAAACTTCGATCAGAATTTGCCAGATACTCTGCATTCCTCTGCTTTTTTGCTACTCAGATTATGTAATTGTTTTCCCTTTCCCAATATTCATGTAAGCTGGAGACAGGAAAAATGGCTTAAAGGGATTTTATGTGAATATATGCAGTGATTTCTAAACCGTTAAAATTTGGAATATCATTAGATGGTGAAGACAGTTGGATTCCAGGATCTAACCTTTTGTAATACCTGTGTATAGTAGGAAATCCACACAGTTTAGAAAGGATCAACTAACTGGGCTGGATATCTTGGACAGTAGTGTGTTTTGCTGCTGCAAATAATGCATTTTTGTTGCTGCTTCTGTATTGCGTCAAAATCCAATTGTTGCTGCCATTGCTTTTATTTATTTATTTGAGAGCAAAGGTTACTCCTAAAATGGTATTCAGTCTGAAAATGGGATGCAGGAGCAACAGGGCAGAGCAGCTAGTAAAGCAGTAATGTGGAAAAAAAAAAATCTAGCAAGCGGGAGCAGTGCTTCTGTTTATAGCAAAAGGATTATGACAAGTAAGGCATATGTGCTGCATGACTGAAGATCAATATGAATTCCATCTCTTTACAGGCATATTGATCTTAAATGCGTACATCACTCATTGTAATCTCTGTGCTGTAACTGGCAAACAAAGCTGTAAAAAACTGGAGTGGTAGGATTGTGAGTTAGAAGATTAAAGATGAAAAACATTAAAAGTGAACACTTCTGGTCCTTGGGGTGTGAAAAGGGCAAGGTCATCTGCTGTTGTGACCGGATTGACTGTAAAAGCTAAGTGACTCATTGATTTTTGTACACCTAGCCTGTAAAATATTTTGGTTTATATTATATAATCTTCCTTTCCATTAACCAGAACTGAATCATTTTATAAGCAGCTCGAGTTGAGTGTATCAGTCAAAGATTGATTGTACCTAGAAACAAAATAGTGTGGAATACTAAGCTGCAATAAGTGTCTAGGGATGTGAGGACTATATTTACAAGCTCTCAAGAATTGAGGAGATAGTAAGAAAAATACTGTAGGCATTTCTCTGAGCTGGTAAGTAGTTTTTTGGAAAATGAATTTCATTAAAGAAAGAAGGTGAAAAACTTTGTGCTACTAGTCTTTGATTTCAGAGAAATTAGTAATACCAGTATAAAAAATTACCTTCACTATATAAATGTCATTCCATGAATAAAACTGAATGACATCTCCTGTCTCTGAGTTGATCATGAGTGATTGTGCAGTTCACATGGATGAATATAAGCAAGCAAGTAGGTATGTTGAACAAACATAATGTTAATCATTTATAGAAAATAAGAATTTTTATTACAGAATTTTAAATCATTTCTTTCCTGAAGCAAGCAAACTTTGCCCCAGGAAATAACTTCCTGAGATGTTAAACTCCTGGGATGTTCACTAACCATCTTAGTGTATATAGGAGATTAGGAGCTGGCTAGGGGTGCTAGCACAGGATGCAGGTCATATGTTTTATTATCTGGGTGGCAGAGGTAGATAATCCCATCATTTTAGATTTCTTTCTGTGAGTTGGGGATAGTGTCACTGCTGTACTTAAAATGTGGTGAAGATGAATACAATGAAGACTGACATGTGGATGGTATTGAAAAGGGTCCACAAATTATGTAGAATAGGGAGTTTTGTGGTGTCTCATACTGACATGAAGGAGTCACATATGTATGATTCTCAGTGTAACAGCATGAGCAGATTCCAGTTGTTCCTCTTCTCTTCCCTCTTGACATGGTAGCACACCCCCCAATGATTTCTGTAACTGTCTCCGGAGAGGGTGTCCTGTGCTGTTGCTGATCCTTTGTCTTTTTTCGTGCAGAAGTGCCACAGCTATTTTAATTATTTAGTATGTGAACTTTAAGTTCTGGGAGTTAGTCAGACAAAGAGAAACCAGCTCACCTAAATATTTACCAAACTTAAATGTGATGGGAGCAAGCCAAACAGTTCTAGTAATTTTGAAGTGACTTAATGTAGAACAAACTAGCCTGAGCTGTGATGCTGGATAATGCTTCTGTAAACAGACAAAGATGAAAAGGAAGCATCATTTATGACAACTAAAATTTTAAAGGTTCAGATTCTCTTATATCAGATTTTTCCCTGAGATTCCCAACTTCTTATGTAAAACTGAATGTTGACACTTAAAAAATGAGGTCTGAGAAGTCATTGCTTCTGCTGGAGGAAATAGAAGGTAAGAGAAAAAGGAGTGGAGCTGGGCTTGTTGTTGCTGCCATGATTGTTGGGATATGCTGGCTCTGGAGGCAGCAGTATTCCCTGCTGCCTTGGCAGCCCGCCTGACTTTGCAGATATTTGGCGCAGGTTCCATAGGCACTGGGACCAAGGCAGTTTTGCTGCTCGTAGAAGTTTACTGCCCTAGGCATCTGCTGACTTGCCTACATCTTGAGCTGTCCCTCAGTTTCATGTTCTATATCATAAAAGAAAGGACCCTTATGATTAGAAAATATTTCCACTGTCTGATCTTGAACCTGCTGCCCATCTTAACCTATTTCAGTAGTCTGGCCAGCTCTTTAAGAGTCTACATGGACCATGGCCATGCTTAAGTCCCAGAACTGGTACAAGGTGTTACTTTTTTTACAGGCTTTACTAGAATCTCCATGTGAGTGATCCATTGTAAAATGTACTTAACTATTCTGCCATGAACCAAAGGAAACTTGAGAGAATGGAGAAAAATGAGGGATGTCAGCAAATATCATTTTGTCTCCACACTTCTGCACTGCTTTCTGGCTGAGTGGAGATGAAGATGTCTTTGTTTTGGTCTGGTTTTTTTTGTTTGTTTGTAGCTCAATTTATTCCCAAGTCAATGTGCAGGGAGATTGCTCAAGTAGCTCTCAAGTCAGTCAGTCAGTAGTACTTGTGTATGTGAATTTTCAAATCCCTGCAAGAAACCAGAGGCTACCTTAGAGGTCATAGTTACTAGTTTTAGACTTTTTATTTGCTAATGTTTTTAGAACTGCATTTTCAAATCACTCATTATTAACTAGATTAAGAAGCTTCTGACTTTCAGTGTTTTTGTATAGATCTTGTGTTGCTTCCATTCCATATTTTGCAGCGTATTTTACTGTTAATTGGATGTACAGCAATGAGATAGTTCTTGTTTTGTTTTACTTTGATTGGAGGATGAGACAGGACATTTGGTTTTACCAAGCAGTTATTTCACATGAAAATCTTCAAGACTAGCACAGATGGCTTTACTGCAATTTAACCTTTACAAGCCGTGCTGAAATCAGATTTTTAAGTTTAAACATGCAGTGTAATCTGCTATTCAGTGTTAGCCATGGACTAGTATCTCATCACCTGAAAATTTTAACTTGCCTGTGGTTAGAAATAAAACACTTGCCTTGTTTTGAGTTTTATCAGTATTAAGGCTGCAGCTAAAATACTTGTCAGTGCTTTCTGCATATGTGGCTGAACAAATACATAGAAGTTCAAATGGATGTGTGTAGAACTTCTAAGACTACTTTTGCATATCAAGTCCTCTGAACAATCTACTGCTTCATGAATAATGTACTTAGAGTGAGAAGAATGGATTCAAAACAAAGTTTTTGTTTTTCTTTTCTTTTTTTTTTTTTTTTGCAGGGGGTCTTTGAGCAATGAAATAATTACTTGAGAAATCAGAGCATTTTTGTGAAATGTTATTTCATATGCAATCATAATTTTATTAAGGCAGGTCAGTTTTGCTAAACATTCTCCTTATGTTTTATGCTGTTTTTACTGTGGTCATCATTCATGTTTTTTTTTTCTCCTCCACAGTAAATGAATAGTTTTGTTGGATTCCTGTTGTATTAGATACAGTGACACACTTCTTTCTAAAAGACTGTTAATAAGCTCTTTACCAGTGTCCTCCCCCGTCCAAGTCTAAGAAGAGCAATGAAGTATATTAGTAATACCTAGATATACCTCCTTGCTATGACTTGGGAAACAGATAAACAGCTCTGAAATAAAGTAGGATGTGAGTTTACAGCAGATCACCTTTTCTGTGATGTCTGCTGATTGTATGCCCTCACTCATGGCAAATGGGAGGTAGCTTACCTGTCTGCAAGAGCTGCCTCCAGAGTGTCCTGGCTATCACATTCCAGCTGCTCCTGGTCAGACCAGTACTTCCTAGTGTTCTTAAGATATTAGGCTGGCACACTGTCAGGGAACGGAAATGTGAAGCAAATACCCACCAGTGAATCAATGTGTCACCTCTCTTAGGGAGAGAGCAGTGCATGTTTTTGGATAGTTAGCAATGCTTCACATGGAGGCAATAACAGCCGGAGACTTAAATATACATATATTTGGAAGAAGCTTTCTCCTTGTTGGTAGCTCTGTAATCAAGATGATGTCATTTGTGTGGAAGCAAGAAGCAGCAGGCACTTCCTAATTGGCTTCTAGGTAACTAGAGTAGAAAACAATTAAGCATGGACAGGTATAATAACAGTCATCTGTCAAAACTAATGGCTCTGCAAGCATGAGAGCTCCAAGTGTCCTCATTAGTCCCCTGCTTGAATTTAAACAAGGTCTATTCAAGAACTCTTTCAAGGCAGAGACTAGATTTTAAATGTTTCTTAGTAAAGTGACAGTGAACCCTTTGTAATACAATGTATACTAAATCAGCTGTGATTTTTAACTTTCAGTGGTCAGAATCAAGTGGAGTATGTCACGGTTATGAGCCGCAGTGAGGACTGCTAGCCCATTGCAGCTAGCAGGTTGGGAAGCTACGTGGGTTGTGATACAGCTGAAGGAACTTTATGAATTATGGTGACCTGTGAAAGTGGCATCAGGTAACACTGGGCTGCAACATGCAGGCAAGGGGCAGCGGGCCCAGCCTGGGGTGGGACTGGGGCTTTGCAGCTCTGGAGCTAGTCTGGCTGCAGCTTCTTGTGTAGCCTGTAGGGAGAAGTGAGCTGTTGTATTTTTGTTAGCAGGTAAAACACTTTAAAAAAAAGTTCTTGGCATACCTGTTTGCCAGTGGCAAGCCACTTTATTAGAATGTAGCAAAATAAGAGCAATTGTTTGAAAGCTGAGCAAGGAGGCATACTTGCTGGTTTGCTTTCGTATTTGTCAGCAAGATTAAAACATCCTTCAGAAATAGGCAGAATCTAAGTATATTAACCTAATTGACATGTAATGTAGGTTAATAAAGCCTAATGCTTGGGGTTGCAACTATATTTAGAGTTTATTATGACTGTTAATCAGAATTTGAAAGTTACAAAGGAATTAAGAACCTCTAAGGAAATTCCAGTGTCATAAGGACTCCTATTACTCATACAGGCCTTTGGTTTGAACATACTGCCAATATATCAGCTTGTCATAAAAATGTAAATGAGGACTGTATTTGTACTGTAATATCCTTCTGGCATTATTTTCCTCCAGTGTATATTGTTGCTGGAGAGCTCTCATGTGGACAGTGACTATTCTAGCAGTGGAATATCTTTCTGTTTATCAGAGGTTGCTTCTGTGACACCAAACTTATCCCTGTCTAATTTATTTAGAACAGTTATCCAAAACCAAATGATAACAAAATTAGGAGAATATAGGACAGTGATCAGAAGACCTTTGGCATGTTGCCTTAGTTTTATTTTGTTTCTTAATTCACAGCATCTTTTATTAAGATCCAGATAGTCTGTGACTGCTTTGAATTTGACAGTGGCCCAAGTTACAGCCTGGTGATTAAGACTGGAGTTCAGTTACTGGCTTAGGAAAATAGTAACTCTCCCTGAAGGTATGGGGGAAGACACTGTTTCTTCTACCATATGCAATACGATTTCTCTTGCATGGGGAGATTCTGTTCATGCCTAAATTTGCAGGACAAAAGAAATATTTAACTTTCTTCTGAGTAGTCTGCTGGAGAGGAGAACCCTGTTAAGGGCACAACTCAAATATGGAACTTGTAGAACTATGCTTTTGATATATCGAAATACTCCTTAAAGTTCCTTCTGTGACCTGCTAATTTAAGAACTGCAAGATCTGCTTGATTGGTGATTAATTCCACTAACTTTGGGGGATATCTGCCCACGGAAAATTATCCTTAGATGTTTAATTATATAATTTCTAAGTAGACATGCTTTCAGCAAGTCAATAAAATTCTTTAAAAGCAGTGCAGAGGTAAATGATGCTTGATGTTGTGTGCTGAAAGTGCAAAAGTAATCTCTTGAGTTCTTCATCCCTTGCCACTTTTACTCCTACTGTGTGTACAGTAAATTTCATAAAATATTAACGTATGGTAAATATTTAATATATACTTTATTTGCATTATATAAGTTCACACTCCAATATATGAAGTGCTTGAATAGATAGTTATATAAATATTTTAAAATGACAAATATATAAATATTTAAGGGACTAATATAAATATTTTAAATGTAGGTACAAGGGCCATATTCTCTTTGCTTTTACCAACAGAGTTGAGTAGATATAATTGCTGACAGAATTTTACACTGCAGTTTTGAAATAAGGGCTTCAGCCAAAGCTGGTAAGGTATGCTTTCGCTCATTTTGGTGAAGTGTAGATGAGGTCAATAAATAAAGTATGTTTCAGTATCGGGGATGAAAAAAGCACTGTAGTTTTACATATTCAGTAGAACTTGTTGAATATTAGAAAGAGGCAGGGCACAATTAAATCTCAGATTGAATTTAAAAATGATTTAGATTTAGCTTGAATGCGTTCAATTGTGAGGGCAATACAACGAAGAGACTCAGATGAGGGAATTACTTCGTCCTCCAATGGGAAGGAGGAGGAAAGTTCATTCAAAAGGGGTAAGATATTTTGGGGGTTATTTTCTGTTCCGCAGTTGACTCAGTGTAGATAGGCACATGCACGGTGTTTGTGCGTGATGCTGCCATCTCCAGCCATTCCTGCTGCAGAAGAGGGGAGTCCGGCTCATTGTCCTGGGCTTTGAGCTAACCGCATATATTTTCAAAGAGCAATTCTTCAAGTAAGTCAATGGCTTAGGATACACTCTGTGCTCAGGCACACAAGAGCTTGATGAATTTTTTCATATTAAAAGTGTTATTCTTCATAGTACATCTGCAGTGTAAAGTAGTATTTTTTTACTTTCAGTTTGTAGGTGAAGGGGAGGAAAGGTGCTCAGTAATCCCTGTGCCTTGGTTGTGTTAAAGATTAAGTCTCTGCTTGCTTTTCTGTGTTTTATGAGTATACTACTTCAATGTATAATCTCTTTTTGTGGCTGAGTGCAGCTACATTTGAGTTATGTGCTTCCAGGAAGGTCTTGGGTCCTGTAGGCTCTTGGGGGAGCAATGGCTTTTGTGGCTAGGGAACTGCAGTGCAGCTCTGGAGGTCGATCTCTTCCTTATTTTCCTTGAGTATAATCTAGTGACCACATCTTAGAGCTTTCTCTTCTATTTCTACT
The DNA here is from genome assembly GCF_028389875.1 of Rhea pennata. Lineage (NCBI taxonomy): Eukaryota > Metazoa > Chordata > Aves > Rheiformes > Rheidae > Rhea > Rhea pennata. The sequence goes on along the minus strand of NC_084673.1, from coordinate 14,103,524 downwards.
GCATAGATTAAAAATTCTCCCATCTTCCAAGGGAATTAAATCTATTTCTAATGATTGAGATTTTTAGATAGTACCAATATATAAGGATGGACCTGCGTGTATGGGTCTGATTGGGAGTTTCAGAAGTTCCAGTGCTTAGACTGAATGTCTCAAAGGGTGATGTCTGTAATTTGTAATCCTTAGGCAGAGTAGCAGACTTTAAACCACTGATTTATTGGAGTTTATTTTTGCAAAGAAAAGAATTATTGGTGATGTTGCCAGTAACACAGACTCACAGCATTTTATTGTTTGTGTATTGTAGTGCTTTTCAACCCCAAGTTGAAAGTCACCTGTCCAAGAGTCTGGAACCTTTTTTCATTCCTAGTTTCCTAAAGAGGAGGAAAAAAAAAATCCAAACATCGGACAGGATTCATCAAGGATGGAGATAGGAAAATACTTAACTACAGAATTGTTATTTTATTATTTTAAGTTTTTAGAATCTCAAACTGCTTTTTAATTCGAAAGAGTGAGAGAAATGGGGGATCTGACTAATTTTATTGTATTTATTTATTTTTTTAAAGCTTAGTTTGTAGTACTGCTCTTCAACTTGAACAAACTGAGTGATGAAACCCACAGCAATGCACTTTAAAACCAACTCTTTCTTACTTACCTTACTTACCCAGCTGACACAGTGATGCTATAATACCAGCTATTTCTAATCGTACCAACCTCACAGATTCTTCTGTCCTACTACTTAAAGATTTTATTTGACTACAGGCAAATTTTTAAAAATCTTAGGGCTTTTTTTGTGGAACAAAAGAGATACTGTTGTTGGCAGTGGAAAATACGGCCAGATCAGTCTTCCAGGTCGTATTTCTGTTTACCAACAGCACGAAGGCTTAATTTTAAAGATGAGTACCATTATGAATTGCAAAAACTTCAAGGGAACAGAAAATGCTAAAATTAACAATGTAATTTAAAACATATTATGTGCAAGGGGATGCTAGATTAAAAACCAGTGGTGCAAGCTGCCTTCTTTTGGTAAATGGGATGTGTGTTAATATAGTAGCCTCTAACATGAAACAAATCAAAATAAGCAAAAGTCTCCAGTATAAACTGTCTTGGATATTCAGCAATTCGAACACTGTAACAGTTGCACCTAAAATAGCCCATTTTCCTGAATAAGAGGAAACAATAATTGTTTGTATATTTGAAATTTAACATAAGTCCATGGCGTATCACTTCCAAGCAGGACAGCACCTTTATTATTAAACTCCTTTATAACCCTCACAGTTTGATTGCATTTTTTTTTCTTTTCCTATTTTTATGAAAGTTCTTTTCTTGGACAGTGAACAGAAATTTAGACTCATTAATAGAGGGTATCTTTAGAAGTAGTCAAGCAGAAACGTCTCAATTCTCAACTGCTCAATAGTACATATAACCTTGGCTCAAACAAGTCCTAGACTAAAAACTAGCTGATTATTTCCACATCCTATATTTGAAAAACTATCAGCTCTGGACAACTTATATTGTAATTTCGTATTTTATATAAATTCAGTGTGTTCAGCACTTAAGCATTGTCAACATTTATGTCATTTTCATTATCAGCTGAGAGGGGATATTTATTTTTGGCAGCATGAAAGAACATTTTTAAATATATCAGGCTGAGTTTTGATTGCTTTTGTTTAAGCCATGACAAAACAAGACATGAAATCCAACTTTCCTAATCTAAACTAGCTTTTGTGAACATCTTAACATTCACTGATTTAAAGAAGAAAAACTTTATTGCATGGCAGTTGATTGCATGATAAGAAGTGCCTGTTTGGCAAAATAAGATTATCAGAGTTACAGCTGAATGTGGCAGATGCTTTCATCATAATTGTGTTGGTGCTTTGATTACCCTCATGGTACGAATATATTATACAATATGTTCTGAAAGGAATACTGCTATGTGGCTGTGATCAGTGTACTAAAAATTTGGATATAAATCTGCCAAGGGTAGGTACAGATTGCAGAGCCAGCCAGATCACCTTAATGATCTACCTAGAGGTCAATCTGGACCACATACAATATACAAGGAAGGTAGCTCCCTTTTGCTTTTCCTTGGAGGGTAAAAATCCAGTGCAAATAGTTAAGTCAGATTAGAAAACGTGGGCTTGCCTATTGTAACTGTTGTGTTAAGCTCTTTGGCATGTATCTACTACAGTGTGGTATGTGTTAATGAATACTCATACAGAGGAAACACCTAAATGCTAAAAGCACTGCAGGATACTTGGGGGTTGTTGTTTGTCAGGCTATGAGTAGCCCAATCCCAGACTACAGTGTCTGAATGATTCAATACCAAGACAGGGATATGTAGAAGCAGCAACAAATTGGTTTGTCTATAGGACGTATCCCCAGGTTGTGGGATATACACCAGTGTAAATCCAATAGCCATAGTTACTGTTGTCAGACTTTCTCATGGATGCTTTATGATGGATTGAAGAAGTTTGATTATTTTGCTTTATTTATACTCCAAACTAGGATTGGAAAGAGTGGTATAGCCAGTAAGTTAGCTCTGAAAGTGTAATGTATTCCAAGGAAAATTGGGTCAAGCTGAATGGAGTCATGAGCAGATTTGCACTTTTTTGTTTGTCCGCAAATGATATATGGTCCCCTTGAATGTATGTCAGCAGAAATGGCTTACAAATTGTCTTAACACCTAAGAGCTGTTTGCGCATAGTTCGTTGCTGGTGTTCGGTATGGAAGGTTGAAGGTGTCTTGGTTAACTTCAGTGGATGTCAGTCAAATGCTGGTGCTTTTGTTCACTATTTGAGTAAGCAAACGGCTAATACGTCATAGCTGATTCCTACTTTGAATTCTCAGCTGTATAAGACAACTTGACTCTTTTCCTGATGAATGCTTTCTTGTGCTTAGGATGTGTTATTTTCATAGCTTTGCTGCCCACAAAATTAATTGACTAGGAAATTCGTAGCTGATGAGAACTAAAGGAACAAGACAATAAATGTAGTTAAGTTGTTTTAATATTTAGGCATGAAGACTTGTTTTAAATGGTCCCTGAGCTGTAATAAGGTGATTTGGAGGTATGCAAGATTTAATTTCATACAGTATAGTTTGTATGACTTTCTTCCTGTGAATTATATGCCTGAACCTTTAAAGTGATTTGCTCTGTCGCTTGCTTGCTCTCTTCATTCAATGATTCCAATCAATTCAGCAGATCGGTTTCTCTCACATAGTAGATTGGGATGTGGAGGAGTTGGGTTTTAGTCTATGCAGTTACATTGAGTTATTTTGGCTTCAGTCAAGTATAGTTAGAGTTTAACATATTAGAGTTATATAATCTGTCTTCTGGTTTAGTTAAAAAGCTGCTGGTTAGAGTGCTCTTGGGAGTAAGGAGGAAAGCAAAGCTTTCTACTTGCAGGCATTTCTTTTTAGTAGTAGAGTGCCCCTTGTATTCTGTGTGTAAATCTCTGCTTATGTTTCAGTAAAGCAGCAAGAATCATTTTTAATGTAAGAGCCTTCCAAATTCTTTTAGTTTTTCCTGTATCACTTGTCTCAGGACCCTGCATAGTATGATGACAACAAATGCAGGACCTCATATTGAAGACGGGAATTTACAATGATTGGGGATTTGCGTTCAAGTTCATAAGTGGAGAGTGTATTATGCAATGCTGGCCTGTGTTTACTAGTTCTGTTATGCTTGAACTCTTTCCAGTGCAAAGCATGAGAAATATTTCTCTTCCTGTCCTAGCTCTTTTAGCTGAATGCTGTTTGACTGCAGATTGTAAAGACTACTAGACTGTCCCATGTTACTAGATTACTAGAATGAAAAATATCATTTGTTTTTTGGGGGAGAAGGAAGGGGAGCAAGATGAGAAAGTGAATAGAAGTCAAAAAGTATCTTTCCAGATCTGATCAATTATATTAATTAGAACTTGCCTGCTTGGAATTTGTCAAAGTCGATTGCTTTTCTCCTCATGAGTAGTATTGTTTTTATTTCCAAGTAAAATGAACCGTGCTGTATCATTTTGAACTAGCCTCAATGGTAGCAGATCCCACAAAATAAATGTGATGAGTCTCAATTTAGTGAGACAGTGCCAAGTGCAAGTTGCACCATGGTCTCCACAGGGATTAGTTAGATGCTTTAACTTCAACACATACCTAAATGCTTAGTTGAGCCCACTCAGAATTGTGGTGTATAAACAATTTCTCTCAGCCAGGGAAGTATTTCAAGTTCAAACAGATGCTGGGTCAACACTTCTTGCATTTGTCAACAAAAGTTGACAAGTATTTTTAGGATTGCTGTTAAACTACCAAATGTTGTCCTATCCTGTGCACTTTTTTCTTTTTAAATCTGGTTTCTCTACTGATACACTAAATAGTCCAGTTTACATACATTGTGCCCCCCTCTTTGGGAGGGATGCCATGATGTTGATAAAGCAGTAAACCTTGAGGAGATTAAAGCACAGAAAAACTCAGCTTTTGCAAACAATTAGATGACATGACTTCAGATTTTTGTTTTCCAATCTACTTCTGTACAAATTGTTTATTCTTCTTCTACTTCAGAGAGTTATCAATATCTTTGTGGCAAAATGAAAGGATGAAGGAAAAGTTGCTTGTGGCCAGATCTGCCAGTACAGATCTTCAGGAACGAAAGAACATCCTATCAGATAGCAGTTCTAGTGCTGCAAAGATGTCTGCAGACATTTCACAGAATTGGAAACATTGTTAGCATCTTCAGAGTGGAAGGAATTGGTAAACAAGGGGTAAAAGGGAGAGCCATGAGCTTTTTTTATATGTTCATATAATATGCTACATAACTGTGGTTAATTTAAAGGGAGAGAATAAAGTTACATTTCTAAATAAATTTCTCTAACAGAGAAACAAAAAAGAAGCTATTTAACCATGGATTCCCTAGTGAAGTTCTCTTGTTCTGGGGTGGTGAGTGTCATGGTGACTGTGTGGAGCACAGATCCCAGGAAGCTCTGGGAAGAGTTCAGGTCATCTTGCTTTCATACAAGAACTTGTCCTCTGCAATACAACTCCCCATGAGCCACAAAGTTGAAGGGTTTTGTGGGTCTGTTTGCTCTCTTCCTTCCCTTATTTTAAAAGAGGACTATACAACATAGAATAACTATATGGAAAGATTTGAGGTAATTTTCAAAGTGGATCACTCTTGGTTATTTGGGAGAAGGAAAGAAAATAGGACAAAATATATTGTTTCTTAACTACTTTCCTGATTGATCCACAACTATGCCTGCAGTGATGGAAGAAGACCTCATATTGTGTCGTAGCTGAGCAGTTTAGCCTGATATTTTTGTCTCGGGTTAGTCTCTGTTCTTTGTGTTCCATCATTCTTCTTTTCTGGTAGTTACATTCTGCTTTTCAACAGTGCTTGTTTTCTCTAGGACTTTAGATACCGTTTCCTCTGGATTTTGCTCTTTCATCAGTATGGAAGCAGTATATGATGCTGTTCCATCTCTTGTAAACAAACCCTTGTTTGCAAGCAGTGATTAAACAGGATTGATGTGGACAAGGTAGGTTTGAATCTTGCTACTTGCTGTGTTTGTATTCTGCTACATGCACACTAGCTGAGAAAAATATACAAAAATAAGTGTGCTTTTGTGTTGTGCCTGAAGTACTTGTGGTCCTAGATCAGTGTTGAATTTGGTCAAATAAATAAGTCTGTCCTATGCTATACAGTACTGTGGTATATGGATATTGTGGTATACTGCTAGACTGAATTCTGAACAGGTTGAGTAGGTTTTTATTTATTTATTTATTTGTATGCCATTTGTATTTAACAGTTTTTGTTCCTTTGGCCACTGTCTGCATGTTTTTGCACATCTTTCCAGTGTGACTTCTAGTTCGTGCAGTTTCTTCTCGCAGATGAACTGAAAGATGCTGTTACTCAATGGAAATGAGAAATGTGTACTTTTTTGGTAGCTGTGTAAGATTCACTGGACCTGATTGCAGTACAAAAAGAAAAGGAGGGAGACAATTGCTAGATGTAGAGCATTTATTAGCTTGCCAGAGCATCATTAGAGTGAGCGTGGTGTGTATTTGTGTCAGCTGGAAGAGCCAGTTCTATTCTGTTTACATTTTGTCGAGGGATTTTCTCCCCCTACCCACCTTGTGCTATATAAGGACTAAGAATCCAGGATGCAATATTGTCTAGCATAGTGTAAAAGGAACGGAACTGTGCTTTTTCAGACTCATGCATCTGTAGTAATAGGACCATAATGTTAATTATCAGTCCCTTTAGAGTCATATTAGGCCTGAAATTGCAACCACTTATATCAGCATTGAATTTAGTCCCCCTTTCTAGAGAGGAAATATTGCCATGTCAGCAGCAAAAGATAAAATGGGTTTTATTGATCACAGGACAGTGCCAGATCATCTTTGCTGGATTTGTGAAACTTTCTTTAAGTGGAAGAGGAGTTCTGAATACCAATCACACACCTGGGAGTTTTTCATACCTAAAACAGGAGGGTTAGATTTATGAGGAGATGACTGATACGTGACGGTGCAGTCCTGATAGAATGAAATACAACAAACATAACCATGTATAAAGACTAGATAAGGCAACCTGTATCCTTAGTGACAGTCAGTGTGCAGGTCAAGAAGTTTCTGATTTGAGCTCAGTGTATTACTGCAAGTACAAGTTTAAGTTGTAGAGGCAGGTCTATAGGAGAGTTGGTGCCAGTACAGGCCAATGTAATCCTGTTTTGTAGTGTAGATCCACTGGATGTTGGTAGAAAGTTTTTCTGCTGTATAAGCTGCATCACCTTTTCAGAAACAGAAATAAAGTCATGCTGATATTGAGGGCTTTCCTGACCCTCAGCAGAGAGGTGTAATTGCTTGCTTGCATGCCTCGTTTCCCCTTCCTCCTGAAGCTCATACTCAACAAAAAGTACATTGATAGAGATGCATAGTATAGGTCAAGCTTAAAACTAGTCTTTACCTTCCTACTGTGTTCATTTCTATCATGGGCAAAATTTTCTAAGGAGAAATGGCACAGGAATAACTTTAGAGATAGCTGACTTCTATCTTCTGTCTTTGATATGCAGTGGTTCTAAGTAATAGGTTACTTCTTATTGAGAAGGAATTATTGGATGTATAAATTAAGAGCTCTGCAAAAACAATTTGTATGACAGAGGGGCTGGAGTGCTAGCTGTAAGTTGCTTGTTATGTATTTGTGCCATTTTGGTTGGAGGGAGTTTCTTCAACAGGACTCTAAAAATCATCTTTGTTTGAAGTGCAAGCATGTAACCTGGTTAAGATTAATTCGTACTCTATTTCTGATTGAGTAGCTGCTTTTTTACTGAACGGGCTAGTTCTGTCTACAAAATCTGTTCTTTCACTGTTGCACATTCCACAGATCTTCAGTTGTGAAGATTTGTGTGTTGAAGCACGTGCAGTGAGGAGTTCAGGAAGATTATTCATATACATACATACATATATATATATAAATATATATAAACACTGGTAATATATAGATAACTCTGGTTATAGATATGCACAGGGAGATGCTGAAGGGTCAAGGTTAGTTACAGGAGAGAAGCCACGCAGACGGAGGTGCTCGGTGAAGGCAGGCTCCCAGGAGCTTGCAGAGAGACTCCAAAGTGCAACAACAGCGTCGTTGTCCGTCCACCAGCTGCACCGCGAGCGTGGAGACCAGCTCTCTTAGAGAGCTTCGTTCTGGCTGAGTGGAGCAGAACTGTGACACCTTTTGTGATCCTTGTGTTATCTTTCACTGCTCTCTTGCTGCTTTTGTCCTGGGTTGCTGTTGGTCCTGTGCTGGGTTAAAGCTGTGACAGCTGTCGCTTCTGTGCTTTAGATGCCCCAGTGAATGGTCAGATAGATGGAAATGGAAAGAAACTATTTGAGGGAGAGGTAGTCTTGTTTGCATGTTTATCCAGTTCCAATACAATATGAATTTAAAAACCATTGGGGCTAACTGCTTTGAGAAATGGGAATGGGTTTTAAAGTCAAAGACGAAAATGTCAGTTTCTTTAAGTCAGTTTAAGTTAAATTCTCAAAGATTATGACACTCTAAACACTGTTTAGATGCACTGTTCTTTATTTTTACCTTACGATTTGAAGTTTCTAGAATGTTTCACCGTGAGTTACAGAATTCACTAGGAATTAGGCCTCTAAGGAAACTTTTATACATTTTGAAACAGTGATACATAGTGAAAGCTGGCAACATCAAGTTCTTCCAGTCAGGGTTTTGGGATCTATGGCATGTTTATCTTGGTCTAAAGCTGCCAGTGAACTGTTAAAACAAGAATGAAATGAATGTGGTTGACACTTGCCACAGCTGCTTTAGCTCACAGTGTAATAACAAATTTAATTGCCCTCTCCTTAGAGAGAGACAGAGATCTGTGAACTGCCTAACTCATGGGTTTTTCAGGCAAAAGTGTGGAAAGAATAGATATGTTATTGGCAGAGGACAGAAAGAGTTGGTAACTCCGAGTATGTTGCCTTTTCCTTTTTGGATTATATCTTTAGATAACTGTGTAGAAAAATGAAAGAAAAAAAATGCACAGAGGATTTTAATTATAATCATAGCTAATCAGAAACCATCCTTCTTTCTGAAACCATCCTTCTTTCTTGCAAGAAACAAGCTTTTATTTCCACTGAAAATTTTAAAATTGAAAGCTTTACATTGAAACATTTTGATTTGGAAATAACTGTCATCTTGACTTTTTTTTTATGTCCCTATTTTATTTTGTTATGGCCTGCCTGGGCTTTATCTCTTATTTTCCATCGTTCCTTCTGCTGAGCTTATGGTGAAATACAGGAGTCTCTGCTTGTTATCATGGATGATGTGGTTCAGAGTCCAGGCTCTTGAGAATTGTAGCTTGAGGCAGCTGCGGCGCTAGTGCTTCCAAATATAAGTGTTTTGATCTTCCTGTTCTGATTTTAATCAAATACTAACTTTTCCCATGCATACAGATGGATTTTTATTATCTTTTTGATGGAAAGTGAATCTTAGGTGAAATCACCTTGGAAAAAGTATTTTCGAAGGGAAATGTAATTTAGCTTGAATTTTAATATTATATTCTCTGCAGTGCTTTTCACATTCTCCATGCTTCTAGGCATCAAGTCGTGATTTGACTTCCTGTTTGCCTTCCCCTTCTCCCTTCCTTGAGCTTCATATTTCTGCCTAACTGTTCTGGCTCTGTGAGCAGGAGTGGGAAATAAGACAGTGTTTTAAGTTCTGATGTTTAAAATGTGAGCTGTTACAAGCTATACACTGAAACCTATAGGTCAAATTTCAGTATTATATACATAAATTGGATTTATTTTGTAAATACTTTTGATGGTGTAAAAGATCTGTTTTGTATGAATTCTCTGTAGTTGCAGGCTTCACCAAAGCTTCTGGTATTCAAACAGGATGTTTTATGGGGTGGAGAAGAGGAGGAGGAGAGCTACAGTGACGATTGACAAGTCCCTGTAGGCTGCAATGGTAACACTTCCAGTTTTATGATGTATCGGGGGAAAAGGGGGATTCTTGGAAAATGACTTTCCAAGAGGAGTAGGAAGAGCAAAACTCTTTAAAAGGGGGATCTTGTTTCTTTAAGGAATGAACTGTGCAGGATGGCTGAGATTGACCCCTTATGAAGGAGTCCCTTCCTAAGTCTGGGCTAGTGTGCCTACACCACACGGTGTGTTGGTTGAGCCAGTGTGTGTGTTGGAGTGTTTTGATTTCTGTGAGGTCAGAAAAATAACTGTAGATTGGACAAAAGTTAGCTGGGGGTTTTGGGGGCTCTGCAGCATGTGTTCCTTTGAGCTTTGCAGGCAGGGCTTGGATTTACCTACAGCAGCACGTGAAATCAAATAAAAAAAACATCTTGAAAGGACTCTTTTATTTGATGGAAGCTGAATAAATTGAAAAGTGTAAACTACAGGGATGATAGCTTACTGTGCCTGTGTTGTATTTGACAAGATCCTTTTTCTTTCAGCACCTGACATGATACCCTCTGAGAAATCAGCGATCTTCGTAGTCAAGTTTCCCACCAGTTCCCATGCCAAATCCTTCATAAAACTACAGGTGGTATTCAGTGACTATCATTGACTTGCTGTCATTTTGATTGTACCACATCATTTTGATGTTTTACTACAGTGACCTTTAACAGAGAAGGTAGAATATAAAATATGTGAGAACTGGGCATTGCTTTTCATTTGTTGGGTCTTGTGCTATTAGGCAGTGCTGGTAGTCATAGCTCCCTTTAACAGGCATGTTTTTATTTCTTAACTTACCACACTCTGTCCTAGAAGTCTGACTCAAGCTGAATTGTTATAGGAAGCTTCTGTCAAAATAGCTCAAGTTTTTGTGAAAATGATATTGGGAAATATTTATTAGCTTGTTACACAGTGACAAACTATTTTTAACATACTGTAGCATATATGTATATCCAGTTCTTCATCAACTATTTTCTTTGCAGAGTACATTTCCCTTTAAAACTTCTCTGAAATGTGGATTTACAAGCCAAAAGTAACTAACTGAAGGGAGGATTCCTCTAAGGAAACACATTGTGCTGAAATTAAGCTGTATATCACAGTGCATGCTCTTCCACGTGGGGTTGTAACAGTAATGTTCATATATCAAAGGGGGTTGTTTTATGTGTAAGAAAGATGGAAGCAAACCTGTAGAGGTTTCATGTAGATTACATAGTTCAGACCAGCTTTTCAATTGTAGCAAAGTGCTTGAAGCTATTACTTTCTCTGCTTAGCAAAGTTGAAAATTAAAGGAAGAGACTTTCAAAAGCAAAGGTTGTGCTGGGCATTAGGTAGTTGCTGTGATAACTCTCAATTTCCGAGGCTACCTATGGTGTTTTAAATGCAGCAGTGTTTTGCACTGATACAGAAGATCTGTGTAGTGGAAAAACTAGGTGATAGGAAGTGAGTAGTTTTCTGTTTTTATTTTTCTCTCATTTTTCTAAATATTGAAGACTTATTTTTTTCAAATATAGTCTTTTTTGCAATATGAGAAGCTTAGAGTAAAAGATGCCTTTTGCAAGAACTTTCCTATAAAAATGACAATACTAGTTAGAAATAAGCATCACTAGCTTGCTTAAAAAAAAAAAAAAAAAACAAAACCCCAAAACCCACCACATACTTTCAGTAGCTATCTCTTTAATTATCTGTGATGATTTAAATAGCCTAGTCGGCATGCCCCATGAGCCTGCATATGTAAAGAATGATCCAGATTAAGCTATTGGAAGATTCTTTTAGGTTGTCTTGAAATTATATTTCAAATCTGACTGACCTCAGATCGCCTAATTTTTTGAAAATATATGGACAAATTTTCTTGACCCATTTGTCTATTTAGTTGTGAACCAGCCCTTTGGGAGACTGTTTTATTTCATCATGCTCCTTTACTGTGGTGCTAGAAAAGAGGATATGTAGCTTTATTTTTTTTTAACAGCACGTAAACAAGTTTCCTTTGAGAATGGAGCTTGTGCAGACTTCAGTGATGCGGGGCCAAGGCCTTCTGCTTTATATTCATTGCTTATTGAATGGCACTTAAGTGCATTTCGTGAGGCAGCCTGTTAATGAATTACATAAACATAATTTCTGTTCTAAATAAATACTGAAGCACCCCTACTGAAACTGGCCTCTGTTATCCATGATATATCAATCAGGACTCGTCAAATAGTTCACCCTTCTTAGTGTTTGTGGAGAATCAAGTTCATTAAAATAGAGAAAAGTGGAAGCTTACAAGATGCAAAACGATGCAGAGGTATTTTTGGTTCACAGAATGAGCATGTTTACTTTGACGTTTTATTTGTTACTGTGAATTCAGGTAGTGCTTTTTTGATACTGATTACTTTTAAGGTACATAATTTTTGAATTTAACTAGTTGAATACAGTTTAAAATTATGAGTTAATCTTTAGCAAAGATTAACAAATATGCCACAGGAATCGTTGCTTTTATACACTTCATCCTGTGGAAACTGCCTGGAACTGTTCTATCTGCTGTACTTCCCAGTACAATTTGAGTAGTGATGAACAGTAATATGCTTCTGCAAATTCCTCACTGCTTTTTTGAGTTCTTCCTGAGCACTTTGTTTTTTTTGTTGTTTTTAATTAATGCACATGTGTACAATAGTTGTGTATACTTTGATGTTTGTGTGGACTTTGAGGTGTGAGCAAATGTAATTGTGTTGCAAGCTTTTTATCTCCTCCTTATAAGGGTTGTTACCAAATGAAAGAGCATAAAAGGTGCCGTTAACTGGGTAGCCTCTCTCAAGCCAGGAAGGAAAGAGTTTAAGCAGGTAATTTGATTATATGATAGGTACTGAAATATGTTTGTATTAAGTGTCTGAACAATTTAAAATAACAGACTGCTAATGTCTGGTGAATGATCTGTGAACAAAAGACAGTCATGGCCAAAATTATTCTATACTTTAATAGACTTTGCTCAACAACAGCATGCTAGAGAAGGAAGGCGATACTTCTTTTTTATGAAGACAGTGTCAGTAGGATCTTGGAATTGCTCTGTATTGGCTTTCAGTCATTGATATCAAAGGGGATGTGAAGGTACATAAATGTAGGAAGTCGAATTCTTTTGTCAGAAGCCCAGTCTGAGTAATTGGGGTTAATGTTAGCGCTGCCACTTTTATGGATTTCTTGTGTTTGCGTATGGATTTTACTTAGGCATTGACAGTGACATGCTGTGAAGTAACTGCAGAAAGCAACGCAAAATATTAGGTTATTTGTATAACCTTCAGGGATGCTGTTAAAGATTTAATGAGTCCATACCTTGTATAGACTTTACCAGTAAATTGCCTTCCTGAAGTCTGCTGAATTCTTAAACGACTGTAATCTCAGGAACTCGTGGTCACAGAATTCACAACTGTCCATTGAAACAGTGTTTGGAATAAATTAAATTATTTGATATAGTTCTGTGCATTATCATCAAATGATATGTGATGGAATTTAGCTGAAGACATAAATTCTAAGAAAGGTGAGTATTTTCTATTTGAAGATAGACAAAATCTTAAAAGTGAAACAGGCTCCTTCCTGTATGTGCTGCCTATCTCAGAGTCTCTGCAGACCGCTGAAGGTCTCTTACCACTCTTTTGTTAGGTATTATTTATTAGATATGATATGAGAGGATTTTTAATAGACAACTGCTTTTATTAGAAAGCTTGCTTTTTATATGCTGATGCTGTGAACATATTCAGAAAAAGTGAAACCATGGAGCCAGGTTGCACTGTTGTTGCAGTAGAGGTGTTTATACTTAAACTAGTTTGAATTTCATAGGAAAAATGAATATGGCAGCTGTAAGAAGCTGCTAATTGTCTCCAGCCTCCAGTAGATGGAAACACTGGTAAAACTTTACTGATTTCAGTTCAACAAACTTTACAGTACCTGTTTTGGAGTAACTCTGTAGGCAAACACCTGAGTAGCTTAGAATGGAGAATTTTTTTTTAATCTTGTATTTCTCTGAAGTTCATAGTTTCAAACTCTGAATTCATTGGTTTATTAAGCGCTTCTTGCCTCAATGGAAATAGGAATACTTTTATGCTACTTATGATCAGCCACGCTCAGTGTTCCAATGAATATTTGCAGTAAGCGGTTTGTAGGCCATGGGCAGGGGGAGAGAAAAAAATTAACTTATAGAAGAGATAAAAAGACTAAATATTCCAAGAACAGAATAAAGGGTAAATTTGAGTAATTTATTTGCTGCATTAAGTTGGTTTTCAGTTGTACTAAACTTGTACACTAAACTAGTCTATTCTGGTAGCATGTATTCATTTAGAAACAGCTATGGTATTTAGAAAGCTGATGTGAAAGTTAGTATAAGACTGTTTTGAAAAATCCAGCATGAAATTTTCATATAGAATCCCAGGTTATTAAGGGAAGAGAGAGAAAACATGCTTTTCAAATGTTCTATGATCATGCTTCTCATGACTAAGTAGCAAATTGAAGAGGGAGGGAAGGAAAAATCTGCCTTTGACGATGTACCATATGTTTGGATGGAAGTTAAATTGGTAATAATTTTAAGAAATTTTAGGTGGCTATCATGGAAAAGTATACTAATAGATATTTTGAAACATGTAAAAAATATATATTTTTCCTCTTGACTTTAAAACTGGAATATAGTTGGTGAAGTATTGCCTATCTGTACATTAAAATTTTATTTTTCAAATTACACAATAATTTGAACAGATGCTTTAAAGTCAAACATCAAAGCCTTCTGTTCATTAATCATTTCTTTAATAACTACCAATAGTTTCTTTCCCTTGCCTAGGATGTTAATGTTTGTGGATTCCAAGGAAAATAAACTTAAAGATCTGCTTCTGAAGACATCATTATAGAAAATTTTATTTTCTGGTGATTTCAGGTTGAGAATTGCTCAAGAGTAAAGAAATAGTGAATTGTTTCAGTTAGGAAAAAAAAAAATATTTGCTTCACCTGAGGACCGTATTGCTCTCAGACTTGTGCTCGAAGATCCCAGGCATTATCTTTGATATTCAGTTCTACATATGCACTTAGGTTTCTACATTTTCTGTAGCTGCCTAGGCAGAGAATGCATGCCTTACCGTCTCAGGACCGGGAGGGAGGGCTTGGCCAGCGCAGTGCCGTGGCTGCTGAATTTTCACGGTGCTCTGACTGTGTGCTGGCGGACTATGTCCCTTTTGAGGAAGGGAGAGACTGTGAGTCCATAATTTCTTAGGATGATGTTCAGGTCTTGGATTATTGCAGTAAATAAAAAAAATCTGGTTACTTAACTCATGGCCTAATATTATTTTCAGTGTAACATATAGGATTTTACAATTTTTGCTAGTGTTCATTTGAGAGTATTTATGGTACTGAGCCCTCCTTAAAAAAAAAATCCTGCAAGTACCTGAATTATTGAACATAAGACAGAATATCTCTGTGTAATACTGGAAACAGTAGACGTTTTATCGAGGACTTTGTTTTACTAGTATGTTGTCTTCTGTCAAAACCTGAGCTTCCCCTGAGAGAAGGGAAGAAAAGCTGACTATTCTCTGGGCCACAGTTATCAGAGGGGAGTATAACAACAAGCGATTGGACAAAATAGTGGTGCAACCTCAGGAGAAAAATGTGCATGTTAAATTATACATGTTTTCTCTATTGGCTTCCACTGTTATCAAGAGACATCTTAAACAAGGTGAAATTTGTCATTTCTCTTGGACTACAACCAAGGAGAACTAATTATCAGGAAAAATTTTCCCCTGTGGACTGCAAAATTAGTCTTTAGGTCAGGAAAAAAATGATAATGAGGAAGTATAGTTATTAAGTCTAATGCATGGTTTGTAGAGAATAAATATAAAAGGTCATTCAGTAGGGTATTATTCAGAAGCTTTCAAGCTTGCAGATTTTGATTTAGTTAATAAAAGATGCTGAATATTTAATAAATTTGCATCATATATACTTCCCTTATCGCTGTTGAATCGTTAAATGCGAAAACTCAACTCCCAAGAAACTTTGGCGTGAGGGTAGAAGTGAAGCTGTTTCTCTACTTCTGTGGAAAAACAACGTAAGTGAGAAAAAACTGTAAAAACCCTCAGCCTAATAAAAGTATTTCACCAACGGAGAGCTCCGTGTGTGCAGGAAACGGGAGCCAAAGGGAGCGGAGATAACCGTGTCTGAAGAGCAGAACGGGGCTGCTCTGCTGCAGGCTCGGCAGTGGCGGTGCTTCGGGTGGCTCCATCCTGGCCGGGTCTGCGGGCTTCCCTTGCAGCGCCGCCTCCCGACCCTGCGCACCCGTGTGTCAGCAGGGGCTCGCAGCGTCCGCCTGTTTCAGAAATACTCCTTCAGATCCGTTAGCAAATGTCGATGAACTGAATACAGAGAAAGAGTAGCTGTTAGGTAAGGGGGCAGGGAGGAAGGAAAGTAGTGATAGATCAAAAGTCATCTTACCCGCTCCCTGCATTTCAGCAAGCTCTACGAGCCAATGCATTGGGCTCCTCTGGCGTTGTTAGATGTCTGATTTTAAACCTTCTTGTTGTGGCTTGAACATATTACATCTGACCAGGAAGATATGCTTGTTACCCTTATTACAAAATTTTTTTGTGTGTGTGTGTATTTGGAATGGAATATTCTCAGCTATTGTAGTCTTTTCTCACATGCTTTGTATTTCCTATCTAATGATTCTTGTTGCTTTCCTGTGTGCGTATGCATATGCTTTAGGAAGGGCCCTGCCCTTTTGTTGAAGGGCGTATCTTGAAGTTAAGTTATATTTCAAAGAGATTAAGGGGTTTCATTAGACTTCAGACATGTAATGCTCTTAAACTCTTTTGAAAACTTGAGCCTTTTGGTGCTCTTCCTCCCCCATGCTATCAAGTAAAATTCATATTAGCAGGCCTGAAGATTTAGGTAGATTTAAAAAAAAAAAAAAAAAAAAAAAAAAATTACTTGCTGTGATTCATAGATGTAATGTTCCTTATCTTTATTGTTTACAAATAAATACTTTTTAAAGCATTTTTGTTTTCACTCTATTCTGTTCATATTCCTCCTCCCTTTTCCCTGCAGCCAGCTATGACTGTATTACAAATCCCTGTGACTTTTGGGGGCAGGGGGCAGAACCCAGCTGTCCTTCATTACTGCAGGGGCAAATTATTTTTTCTTGGCCTTGGAACTCTGATATAGTATCAGAAGTTACTCTTCAACTGTTGTATCCATCTCCTGTCTTCATATATTTTTCACTTATTTTTGATGTAGACCCTTTTCAACATGGATTAATTTATAGTTATGGATGAGTTTAAATTAGGACTGAAACCGTGAATACTTTATTAAACTTTTTAAAAAGCGTGCAATGCCAGACTATCATTTAAAAAATGAAACATGAATCTATAATAGTTAGACTAAGATACATATGCAGTGCTGTCTTTCTACTGTTTTTTTATGATCTAAGTAGAAAAGCTTGTAAGTGTGTGTGTGAGGAGAGGGCTTGGTTTTTTGATTTGTATTTAATCCACTTGGATTTCACTATTAGCTTCTCTTTCTGCAAAGCATCAAATAAGGCACCAGCTGGAAAAGACTTAAAATTAAGATACTCAATTTTGATTAAGGTAATCAGAGCTTTAAGTCTTGGTTTCTGAGGAACATTGGTATCATCTGAGGGGATCAGTTTTCATGACTGTTTTCCCTACTGTGAAATGGTGATAGTCCCATTATCTGGTTCCTTGGAAGTAAATTGCAGCTTCTTTTACAATAGAATTTTTAGTTGGTATGTGTTCTCCTCTCACCTCTTGTAGTGAGCCTTTTTCTCTGGCAGCTTGTTACTGTGTTGGGAGTAAAATGTAACTAAAAAAATAGCATTGGCTGGGATCACCTGCATTATGGAATGCAGTTAGATAAAAATAAAAGATTGGCTTTTTTTTTTTTTTTATCTCAGTGCAGTAGAAGAATGATTTTGGAAATATGTATAAGGAAAGTGAGTGCTGATTGCAATGTGATTGACCTGGAGATTTCCATCTGGGTTTTGAGCGGATACTTTTACCTCTGACTGTTTCACTTTCAAAAGCACTTTGAGCTGTGTGACTTCCTTCCCTGATATCCCTGGCTGGACCAGTAGTATGTGTAGGCAATCATTGCATTTATGTGGAGAAAGTTAAAGGAGTTGGAAAGAACAGTCTCATCACTGCAGCACTTCCAGTCGTCTTCTACTTCCTTCACAGCCCTTGCAAAATATAAGGAGTACTGGAATTTACACAATTTATGTCCTTACATCTTTGTTCTGCTTTATATAAGCAAGTGTATACGTATAGGTGAATGTTGTATATAAGCTGTGAAGATAGGCCTGTGACTTGGCCAGAAATTCTGAAGCTGAAGGATCTCTGTAAATGATGTGGGCAAAGCAAGCAAAACTGTACTACACCAGCAGCTGAAATACTATAATGTCTTGCATCTGCTACAATCTGTATTTTTACAATGAAAATAATGATAAAGTATTATGCATGGCGTGCTGATTTTTTTTTGCTTTAGGTCACGCCAGATGTGAGAGTTCGTTCATGGTTTAGTTTTTGATCTAGTTATCTTTCGCTGTCAAGGTTGAGTATTGTCAAAGGAATGTGAGAATATGCCACTGCCAAATCCAGTCATGCTGTTGGTATTTCACTTGATCTCTAACATCTTGTAAATCCTTGGCAGACAACATGACTGGCATTGAGTGAGCATAATAATTCCTGTCTGCTTTTTTGGATGCTGTGATGATGAATAGGTCCCTTATGAGAAAATGAAGAAGTGGATGTCTAGCTTTGGCTGAAGATTTAAATTGTTTTCACAGGAAATGGTGCTGGATCCCTGTGGAATTTAAGGGTTAATTTTTCCTGTCAATGTAATGTAAAGTGGGTGAAAACTTCCGTTAATTCCCATGCTCTACATTTTGCTTAAGCATAACAGAACATGATGTTCAGTACATCTCTTCTAGATGGGGAACCAGACTGATAGAGGTTTTACTGGTAGTTTAATTTCTTGTTAAGGTTTCCTCCCTCCCCTCTTCCCCTCAGCTGCCCATCAGCATTTCAAAATTTGAGCCATTTGGAGTGCAGTTTTGTTTGCTGCAGGCAGTACTTTAAGACCACAGAAGTTCCAGTCTCTGTTTAAAGCATAGCTGAAATAGATGACATATAGTGACTGGGCAAGAAACCCAGAAAAATAAGTGATGATTGCAAAGGTGAGAGCTAGATTAGAGGAGAGGAGGGGAGAAAAAAAAGGGGGAGGGGGATTGAGGCAGAAGAGAGCTCTGTTTGCAGGTGTCCTTTACATGGTCACACACACTTCTTTCCTGTAGGAACTCTGCCTTGTTCCATGTGCTTGAATAATTTACTTTGTAATGGACTAAGGTAATGAACTTTATTGCTACTCAGCCCTTCATTTTTTTTTTTGTTTGTTTTTGTAGAAGTGGGACAGTGATTGGAAAAAGTGAAGTGATCACAGGATAAGGAATCATAGTCACACTGCTGAGCTAGTTGCATAGACAGCTGTTATTTTTTTTTAGCTTTACTTCAGAAGAGTTGGCAATCTTACTGTACTTCTAATGTTTTTGGTTTTAATATTTTAAAATAGGAGGTAATGAGCAAAGCTGCTGTGAATATCTACAGTATCCATATTTCTGAGAAGTAATGACTGATGATACCACTAAAAATGATGGTAACTTGTTAGTTTAGATGCATAGTTTTATGATAGAATAACATTAAATTTTGAATGGAAATCCTGTTTGCCCTGGACCAATTCTCATAAAATTAGTTGGGATGAGCATTTCATAGTACTTGTGTGTAGGTATCATCTAATAGAGAAATGTGTGAAACTACTTGGAACAAATTAGTAAGTATGAGTTCATTTCAGTTTAACAAAGAATAGTCAGCATCTATTAAAGGTCATTTGATTTTGCATTTATAAAGATGCATAATATTCAATGGTTTTGATTACCTGTTTTTTTAGCCAGTTTAATCAGATCTCTTCTCTAGCTTAGCTCTAGAGGTCACCTTTTAACTTCAGCCTTCTTCGAGCAGCTTCATTTAGTTAGGCACGTCAGCAGACCTAGAAATAGCCATGCATCTGCTGTTGAGGATTTGACCTTTGCTGGAAGTATCTTAAAGTGTAGGTAGCTACCAAATAGTAAGTTCTGCAAGATCAAGGACTTCAGTAATGTAATCACTTCAAAAATATGAAGTGCATTATGAGTTTAGTGCATGGCAAAAATGTTGGGGGAAAATAGAAAGCCAGTACTAAATTGAGATACTGTCTTCTGCCCCCGAAACAACCTAGCAAGATGTAAGAGATGTGACTTGAAGGAGAAAGTTAGGAAGAAGGAATAAGGATGATAATGTTCCTTACATGTTGGGGTATATGTCAGACTTGTTTCTAATTCCTGGTATTACCCTACTCTGGATTCTGGGCAGGTCACTTTATATTTTAAAGGCCTAAATCCTCTTATCCTCTTCCATTTTTCCCTGTCTCCCACTGTTTAGCTTGTATGGGATGCCTCACAGCAGGGATATCTCACAAATAAATTGGCAAATTGCCTAATATGAGGGAATCCAGATCTCTACCAAGGCTTCCAGATAGCTCTGCCATGCCTGTCAGAAATAATACAAATGGATTATTGGAATAGGCTCACTCAAATTCACAGTTACTAAAACCCAAATCTAATTTTTGGAAGAGCAGATGATAAAGTACTTCATGTCACGGGTGATGTGTTGCATCTTTCTGACAGGTATAATATGAGGTCCACCCTAGTGGGAAGCATGGCCACTTACAGCAAGTTTGTAGCTTAAATTTGTAGACTTCCCTCCCCTGCCCAACTTGTACTTAAATTCTGCAGCACTCATGATATGACTGCTTTTCCTTGTTTTTGTAATACTTGCTATACAAGAAAGCCCTGCTCTGGGTGCCTGTGGTAGGCAATCTTGTGAGATGCTGGAATTTCTGGTGTTTTTGGGGCCATCACAATATTGCTTGTTGATCCTTCTGACACATTCTTCTTCCTTGGGTATGCAAAGGTGTCCTAGTCTGTCATGGATTTTCTTTGCAGGTTCGAAGACAGGGTGCTACATGCAACAGAGGTCTTGGTAGCTTACTCTAGAAGCTGTTAAAAATCCTGAGGATATGGATCAGACCTTACTGAGTCCTTGGCTATATCAATCTGTATGTCCTTAGATATTTTGAGTGTTCTTCTAGATATTCTGCCTTTCTTGTGCTTTATTTACCTCCAAACCCTAAGGTTCTGGTGGATAACCTGATGCTTTGTATAAGATAAGAAATATAAAAATATACTTAAAAAAAGAAAGGCTAAAATTCAGGTCTAACTAATGTTTCTAGACTCATTTAGCAACACTGCAATGGATAAAGTGGCAGAGCTCCATGAATTACATTGACCTTTATTGAAGTTCTGCATAAAGGTCTGGATCGTAAATACGGTAGAAGCGATTCTGTTATCATGGGCTGCTAAGCAGATGCTTCAGTGTTTTAACATCTGAGAAACACCTAGCCATGGGATTATTTATCTTCTGAAATGCTTCAGAAATCGGTATGATGCATCTTAGTAAAACCAAGAAAAACACGGTTTTTCTACAATGGGAAAATTTTGACAATACTTTTTGATTGTCAGCATAACTGATTTTCCATTTTTACATGCATCCTTTTGTTAATGTGCAAATACAAGGAAAGTCTTTTTGATGACGTTATCTTAAGTGATGGCCAAATACAAGCTAAAGTTGTGAACTGCTCACTTGACATTTGGGGCCATCTGCGTAGTTGGTAAAGCCTGACAGAGACCCTTTGGGACCATGGAACCATCTTTCTGCACCAACTCTTCCTACCTCTGCTATTTAAATTTAAATTTGTGTGTGGGATAGGCTTTCCTCCACCTGCATCCCTTTTTTTTTTTCTTTTTTTTTTTTTTTTTATAAAAGTACAGGGGCCGGGAGGGAGAGCAAAAGTCAGATTATGTTCTTTCCTGTCCCTGCTCTGGAAAAAGGAAAGGTGGTGGTGGTGGGGAAATCTTTCTTTCGCTTTAAAATTCACTTCCCCATTGGTCTCAGTGCTTTTCTTTAAACTATCTCTTAAAACTGAACTAGTGCCTTCCTTCACTTCTCTTTAGTTCTCCCCCCCCCCCAAAAAAAAAAAAAAAAAGTTGAGTAAGATGTGTAGGATATGTTATTTTACTTGATTGAACAAGACATCAACTCCTTTTAGTATATTCCTACAAGGAGAATGTTGTTAATAGCTAGTAAGATTCCTTAAGTGAATTTTCTGCAAACACAGATATTAAAATCAAGGAAATTACCAGTCAAGCAGCAGTAAAAGCAAAGCCAAAATCAATTTGCATCACTTACTACCCAGATGTCAAAGCCTCAGTACATTTACAAATAGAGGCTCTCTGCATCAAACTGCTTTTCAGTTTCAGCCTGCAGCTATCCTGAACAAGTGCAACCTTTCCTCAGAATCTAACACAACACAAACTTACGTCTGTCTTCATAAAAATTAAGATTCATTAAGAAATACAACTTTCTGATAAGTCAAGACTGTGCAAAACTGGTTTAAAAATAAAACTCCTGATAGAGTTTTAATGACATTAAAACTGTGGTAGGTAGATTTCAAAAACAATGGCATTTATTTGCCAGATGCTTTAATTGTTCTAAGAATTGGGCAGTTAATAAGAGAAAATTGTAAGTTTTTGCTGGGGAAGACAAATTTCCTACCAAGCTGGAGTGCACCAGAGCACTGAGGGGTACTTCTCTTGCAGTTTAGTACTTGCATGTTTTTTGAAGCATTATTTATTAGTTGCTTGAGATAGGAATGGAAACCATTAGAGCAAATAAGCTCTGAATTAAAGAAGGAAAATTGTTTTGGATAGATATGGGAAGGAGAGGAGAAAAAGCTTAGCATAAATCTAGGCTTTTATGTCCAGCTGCATTGGAAGTATTATAAGGAAGCTGGTAGCAGCCAATAAAACCCTCAGACTACAAGGTTTTAATTGCTTAAAAGAAACAAATTGGTGTTGTTTTTTGGTCTCTTAAATACCATGAGAGGCTGACCTCTAAAGCTCTAGAAAATTAATTCTTGGAAGGAGTTGGTTTAAAAATAGTGCTTAATTTGTGCTTATTTTTTTTTCTTTTTTGAGAAAGCACAACATCTACATCTTCTATACCAAATTGCTGAATTTAGTAGACCTTGATTCTATGAAATCGTGAGTGTAAGACTGGAAGGAACTGTATTTGTCATTGAATCCAAAATATTATACCTACAAGTAATCATACTTAGTTTAGAAGAATTAATAGAAAATGCAGTTCCTGTGCTTGAACCTAATAACCACTCTTGCACCTTCATATTGAATTTAAATCCTTTAGTGAAAAGGACCAGAAGTGTGTGTGTGTGTGTGTGTGCGCGCACAGGGATTTCTTTTAAAAGCTAAAAGAAGAGATAATGAGCCTTACTGTTCCAGGTTCTGGTGATACCTGGGGTATAAGTGAAACTCTTCTGAGAAGGAGCTGCATTTTTTCGCACACTTAAATAGTTTTTGAGTTCTCTTTTGACTTGCTTTAAAGTAATTAAATAGAAACATTTGAACTAAGCATTTGCTTTATTGAAATATATTGACTATCTCCATGTCAGGAAAGTTTTGGTTTTGCACTGAATGAGAACAGAAAAATCACTTCATGACTTCTATGGATGCCCTGGGCTTTTGCCTTCTTCACTCCCATTCTGTTTTTGGCTCCTGTACTGGTGAAAACTCATGTGCAATATGGATTAATAGTGGCTGCTTTAAATGGACTCGTGTTCTGTCATCTGCAAAGCAGCTGTTCACTGCCAAAAGAGTTATAACGAAACAGTGTTAATTTAAACCTTAGGTTATTGTGGCAGTGACTCTTTCATGTGGGCAAGTGACAGATGAGTTGTAAATTTGTGTGTGATGCTGCTGATGAAAGTGATCAAATTTAAAGGCATTACAAGTACTTTAAGGTAGCTTAAAAGCATATTTTTGTGCTCAAAGACAGGATTAAAAAAGACCTCCCTATGTTCACAGTTGGACTTACCCATTTCAATGGTAATGAGTATTTCTTCAAAATCTTTGTGCTTGCTCTAATGGGCTCTAACTTGGCAAGTTTGGTTGCAACAAGGTCCAGATAGCCTTCTTAGGTGATGTGGTGCTCTCTGTGCAAGTTCAGTGAAGGAGCTTTGAATGGATCTTTCTTGCACCCAGCAAGTGTATGGAGATCTATGCACGCTTCAGTAAAATAGATTGTCAACGTACTACTGTGATATACTTAAATAAGGACTGAACCCTCATTGATAACTGGCATATTGGGAAAGCAGACCTCTTGTTTAAACATTTACTGCAGAAGAAATGAGTGTTTCTACTCTTACTTTTTTCTGTTTAGAGATTGTTTTATAATCTTATTAACAAAGTTAATTTTATTTTTCTTTTGTTTTCGTAGTTATTTTTCTTGAATTTCAGTTTTCAGTTTCTGATAATACTTCCCCAAACTGAAAGAATTACAGTAAAAACAGTCACCCTCAATAGAAAAGGGCATGTTGTTATTTGCTGTTTTCAGACTTAAGCTGTCTCATCTTTGCATCTTCCATCCAGGCAAACTACTGATGACTTGGGATGAGGGGACTAAAAGCTTATTACAAAAAACCAAAAAAACCCATACACATACCACAAAAATTACAAGTGTTACACTTCCATCAAACATACTAGTTTCACAGATAGCTTAGGGGTTTAAATCCTACTGTTAGTTGAGTGCTGGGGTATGTGTACTGTAGTGGTCGTCAGCATTCAGTGTTCAGGTACACTGGATACCGTGTGGGATTGCGTCTGTGACTGGTAAAAGCAGTATCGCAGTTCTGCATCCATAGAAAGTGACTGATGGTGAGGGTTTTAATGCCTCCCACCATAAAACAGTATGTGATTACATTTCTAAATATACTCCAACATGCATTTATCTTTTCTTGCACTACTGATTGACTCCTGTTCTCCTGAGATGTATTTAAATGTCACTTTATCTTTCATTTACAGAAATACTGATACTTTATACTACAACAAAAACAGCAACAGACAATATTTTGAGCAGAAAAGCAAGAGCAATTTCAAACTACTTTGTTTTGCAAGCGGTTAATTGTAGTATTATCTTTATTCATCAGTTTAATTTTTTTATATTCATATGGGGGAATATTTAGAGACTATTGGAAGATTGTTTTATAAACTCATGTTCTAAATTGTCAAAGTAATGCATTATTGCACTTCAGTTATACCATTTTTTTTTCCACAATAGCTGCAAAAATATTAAATATATTCAGGAAGGAAGAAACTGAGCATATTATTATGCTTTAATAGATGTATTCAATGACAGATGGCTATGCATGATGAGTGTTGTTTTGAGTTATAATTAGCCTCTTACATAAGGATGCTTAGCTGAACGTGTAGTTAAGCTATCTTGGTATATGAAATAATGGTGCAGTCTAGGGCTCAAAGATGTCAAAAGTAATTGTTATACTGGTCATATGGTTGTAATAGGGTTGTATGCTCATCTCTACAAAGCTCAAGTAGGAGCATCTGCTGTCTCCTGGTATTCCTGTTTACTGAAAGCTTATAAAATTGGATGAAAAGATAAATGAAACAAAATGCCATGGGTTTTTATCTGTTTTATTTTAAAACTTCAAGCAATGATATGCTTATGAGTGAGAAATAATTAAAAGAAGTGGTGGCATTTATTCTTAGCATAGTTAGTAGCTTCCTTACTGTAACGAGAGGTAAGTGTTAGTGCAGGGATTTCTGGTTGAGGCAAGTAAGCTGACTCATATACCAAGTAGAGCACTGAGAATTGGTATGGTCATCTGATTTCTCTCCTCATTGAGGAGTAGTCTGGATTCAGTGTGATACTACAGGGGAAAAAAGCTGCCAGTGAGCTTGATATTTCCCCCCCCCCCCCCCTTTTTTATTTATTAATTTTTTTGTCAATTGTGAGGGAACCAAGCTGCAGAAATAGATGTTTGATGTGCTTATGTGATACTGTTGTGACCTGGAAGGAATACAGTGCGATGAGAAACCTTTTCCAGTCTCTGGAGAGCTGGCTTGGAGAGCTCTGGCTTTCTGTGTCTTGTTTTCATTGGGTCAGCTGCAGTGTGGCCTGGGAGAAGTAGCTTTCTGGTGCAAAAGGTTTGTTACCTTCACTGCTCTGTGCGCTTTACTGCAGCTCCTGCCCTTGTAGAGGCTGGCAAGCCTTTGTTTTCCACTGGTTCTGTAGCAAAAGAGAAGACCAGCGGTATATTAGAAGAAATACATGAAATAAATCTTAGATTCTGAGTTTAAATCAAAGAAAGCCTTTTCTTGAATATTTGCATTTTGTGTGCGAATCACACCAACTCTGAACAGGAGCCATCTGCTGGCGTAATGTTTTTAATGATATGTGTATTAGCTATTCTTCTCACATGCTTTCTTTTAGTAAAAACAGATCAGAAAGTGTTTGGTTCAGTTATTGGGTGTCTGTGATCTGCTGTGGCTATTGACTTAATGAAAATTCATGTCACTTAGATACCTCCCTCCAGGGAGTATTCTTAAGTAATGCTATTCTTAATTTCTTCTCATCTCTTACAAGTCTTGCACAATGTACAGTTTTAGGCATAGCATATATATGTGGATTATAGATATATAGTTGGGCAAACTTTTCTTCTGTTTTCTTTAGTACTGTTTTTTTCCTCTCTCAAATAAAAGTAAAAGCAGACCTGTGTTTCCTACCCTGCCTTTAATTTGCTCAATAGTAATGTAAGGAAGCATGAAAATATCTACATGAAATAAGTTAATGTTTTAAGAATGGCATAGAGATATCCAGGCTGCATGTAACTTTGAATACAGCAGTGCAATAACAGGTTTGCCCATACAAGAATTGCTAGGGGCAGTCATAAGAAAAGTCTAACAAATTTATTTTTTCTAAGTTTTCTGAAGATGAAGAGTATTACCTCTTAAAAATTTGGGATAGGAATACCATCTTTAACTGGCTATGAAATGAAAAACAACCATTATTTTTCCAGTAATGTAACAAGCAACAAAGTTATTCTAACAAATGATGAGGGATTGTTTTTGTTTTTTTTTTTTGTTTTGTTTTTTTTTTCAAGCATTTAAGTATGGTAAGAATTAGTCTTCTGGTAGATGTACAGGCAGTAATTCTGAACAGTATTCTCTAACACTTTTCAGTTTGGAGGGCTGAAGAAATTATGCATATGCTGTCCTTTGGAGACAAGAGTACAATATTTACTGATCTTTTCTTGAAAAGCCTGGGAGCTAGATTTCACTCAGAATTATTTAACCTAGGGCTGTTTCAGGATCTAATCAGAATGATGTCATCTGAATGTTTAGAATCAAGTGATACATGGTAAATACTATTGGAGAGAATGAAATACTATTTTTCTGAGGTTCCTGAAATACGCTACAGCATTAAGATGGCTACTGCATTAACTTTTTAACTGTGTTTTTTTTTCTCATATATTTCAGTGGCATATATAAAAGCTAATTGAATGGCTGTTACATAGAGATAGTGCTGTTGCATATAATCATTCTTCCTTCTTCCTTGCAATCAGAGGTTGTGGACTACAGTGAAAATAGTTTAGCATTGTCTCATAACTTTGTGACAAAGTAGGAATAACATCAGACAATTTGATTTTTTTTTTATGTGTGCAGTCTCAGGAAGCCTAATTAACCTTTAATTCTGCATGTGATATCATATATACCAGCACACAAATGCAAGAGATGACGGTTCTTGGCTGGATTAGGTGAAGCAATAGGGCAGAAAGGCTTAATTATATGAATCATCATCAAGCTGGCTGTGCCCTGGCCACTGTGTTAGACTAAATCATACAACAAAATGGAAAAACTAGAGCAGAACTTGTCCATTGGGACAGATTTCTCATTTGCTGTGTAATAGCACGAGTACAAACTTCTTTCTGGAAAAGACAGTTGGCAGTGCTCTGAGAAACTTGGAATAAAACAGGGATTTAACTGGTTTGGGAGATGTTATTGACAGTCCTCTCAAATCAGTGGTGCTCTGTGGGGTTGCGCTGAAGAGAGCAGTTTTTCAGTGGATTAAACAAGCAATTAGTCTTGTTGGTTGCAGTCTCGGTGGAAAAGCCAAGGGCTGATGAGAGTGGAAATTACCCTGTTTAAGAACTAATGTGGACAGTTTTACAAAACCAGCTGTTGAAAAACCTTAAGCTCTGGATTTTTAAGACTTGCAATCATTTAGGTAATCTTTCATGAAGAAGGCAAGCAAATTTTATATTCAGATAATGCAAATATTTTCAAACAAATTAGATATCTGATACCTCTTTACTCTAAAATAATTCCTTTGTTTGTTCTCAGATTTTATTTTTCCTACCATAGGTATCTATTTTTGCTCTTCTAAGTCATGTTTTTTCTATGTATTCAGTCAGTGGTATTCTGTTCATAAAAAGTAGCTGTAACTGAGCTGTCTGCTCTAAAATGACAGCATTATCTGTCACGCTTACATCTCTGCAAATAACGCACTCTGCAGTGACCGGTCTTCTCTGTCCTTTCGTTCCTCCCTCCCTCCTCTTGCGGTATAGAGACGCCCTGTGAGAGCCTGCTGCTGCTTCCCCTTTGCCTGCTGCACGAGGCTGTTGAGGGGAGTAACAACCCTGTTGTGGGACCAGTCAGCTTGAAACGAGCAGCTTCTTTCTACCTCTGATAAATAAATGTTCACGTGAGGCTTCATCCTTCTCAGCAGGGAGGCTGAGAAGCGAATGGTCAGCAGCAGCTTTTTTGTGCTGTGAGAAAATCTGCTTTGTTTAAATATCTGATTGCTGCGTAATATTGTACTTACCACTACGCCTTTCGGGTTTTGGGCATCTTTGTGTGAATGGATCAACTTTGTGATGTTGTAGATGTCCTTGGTTGTAGATTAGGGGCCGCAAAGCTGTGAGGAGTTCACACATAGTTAATGAGCTGTTTTCTCACTTCCAGCTATGCAGTTATTTGTCTGTCTCACTTCAGCAACGGAAGAGCGAAAACTCTGGCCTCACGTTGGGATAGGTGTCTTGGCTGGACCTCGTTGCTAACGCTTACACTTGGTGGTGAGAGACTTGGTCCCCAGCTTGATTTCTGGAATTGCAGAATTGATGTTTTTCTGTCTACAGCAATTTCCCTGGAGTTGAAGTCAAACAGACCTCTAACATGTGAATGCAAGATAACATATAAACTCTTCCTATGCATATGGAGTGTGGAAACAGTAACTCTGCCATCTTAATTTAGTGAGAGTTGCAAGCAGAAGCAGATTGGATCTTTCCTAGGTGGTGGATTTATTTGCTAAACACAGAAGAAATCAAGTGAGCACTTTTAAGTATAGTGTTCATCTGTTGGAGCTGTTACTTTCAGGAAATAAAGAAGCTGACTTCTTTATAGGTTTGGGTATTTTCCCCTGAAGGCTGGAAACTACGTTTGTCAAAAGTAGGCAGTAGTGACTGTAGTCTTAACATGAATTACTTGTGTTCCAGTAAATTTTTTTTTTAAATAAAAATTTTGCAGTTGATCTGCTTTTCCTGACCTATCTGGTTATAAAAGAAAGCCAAAGGCTTCCTTACAGCTCTGTGGTAATTTGGATGATTGGCCTTCGCTGAGCACGGTGCTCGGCGTTGACTGCGCGAGGCAGAAACGGAGACAGTTCTGCTCGGAACGCCTTAGGCAGATTAGGGTCTGCCTAATTCGACCGAGAAACTCAATTTCTTTCCATTTGCCCAAAAGTAGCTATTGGAAACTTTTTTTATTGTACCTAGACAGTGACAGATGAGATCTGAAGCAAAAACTTAGCTTTAACTTACAAGGTACTGGCAGGTGATGGCATTAGTCCAGTAGCTTGGCAGAGCACTTCCTGTCTCTGCTCTCCCCACTGGGTCGGACAATATTATGTTTTGTTGAAGAAAACAGATATGCTTGCTTTCTTTTCACGGTATGAGTTTTATCAATTACATATGTTCTTGGATATGAGCTTTTCATCCTTGGGAATAGGCTCTTAAAAGAAAACAAATGCTATTCCTCTCCTGCTTCTACTTTCCTTGTAGAACATGCGTGAAATACTTTGGAAATACATTCCTTAGGTTTTCAGTCTTTTGTTCTGCTGTTGTCTATAGCTTTCAAAGAGTTGGAAATACCTGTAATAGTTTTGAAATGGTCAAAGATCCTTCTATTTTTTCCCCTTTCAATAAATAACAACTTTGTGTTGTTAATGGTGTGATTGTTATGAATTTGAGGGAGAAAATGTGCTATTTGTGTTTCTAATCAGTTTCTGTTGCTTAAAAAAATAAAACCTGTTTTAACATCTTTGAAACACCGTGCTTCCTACTTCCTTTGAAAAATACAGAACAGAATGTGTTCTGAATAACAGAAACAGTTTTTCAGGCTCTAAGCTTTGTTAGATGGGGCAGGGAGGAGTCATTAAAAGCCTGAATCTATCTAGATGGGAGTTGACAGTGCTTGGAATATTGTAAAATGACACTCAAAATGTTATTGCTTATTTTAGTATTTAAACATTTACTTGGTTTTAGATAAATGTGAGCCTAAACTTTATTTAGATGAATAAAGAAACACCCTAGCTGTTACAGTCCTCACTTTCAATCTTTCGGGATGCGTGCAGTCAGACAGCTTGCAGGGCTGTCGTTTGTGGCAGGAATGTTACCTGTGCAGGTTGGGGAGAACTTTGTTATACAAAAGCATAGGCTTTTGCAGAATCTGGATTTGTTCTTTTCACAGATTTCCTACTCTGTTCCTTATCTTGTGTGTGGTTATTGAAACCCTAGCAAACTGCTTGGTACATTTATTGTCATTGCTTTTGTTCTTAATATATACTTTTGAAAAAAGAACTCTTACGTTTCTTCTCAAGTTATTGTAAGGATGCAATCATTTTTTATGTAAAAGCCTCATTGTAGAAATGTTTGGAAATGTATGAAGGGATCCTTTAATCTTTCTTTTTCTGAATACCTGTTAGTTTGAAAGCAAAATTATGTCTGGGTGAATATTGCTGCTACTGATTCTATAAAATGAAATCAGTTTTCTCTAAACACTAATTTATGTTTCATAAACTG
Source organism: Rhea pennata (assembly GCF_028389875.1). Lineage (NCBI taxonomy): Eukaryota > Metazoa > Chordata > Aves > Rheiformes > Rheidae > Rhea > Rhea pennata. The sequence continues at coordinate 14,072,960 of NC_084673.1, read as the reverse complement.
TTACTGTAGTATATTTAGGCCAGATAGTCTAGTAGGATTTATACTTAACTGACTTAAACAGATGTGAATTTTATAAGTACAAATTATGAATATCTATCTATCTACTGTTTGTTTAAAAAATAAAATTATATGTCTTATGCTCTCAAGTCAGATGAGGCTGGAAAATGTTAAAGAATTTTTGCTGCTTTGGAAGAAAATGATGGCTTCGGCGGGGGGGGGGGGGGGGGAAAGAGATGTGTATTTTTTTAAATTGCCATTAAGTAAAAGCATGTTATAGATTAATTTGTGTGAAGTTTAACATTGTGGTGGAGATAACGCTATTTCTTTGAGTAAAGAGATTTACTAAACTTACTACTAATTATTTGTATGGCATTGTGATTTGCTATGTAATGCATATATTTATGGACCACTTTTATGACTGAGGATCTGCATTTTGGTGAACCTGCAAAATATAAGCACGTTAGCGAGAACATCTGTCATAACTTGAAATACCATCACAGCTGCAGGTTTGAGTTGGACATTGCAGAGTTAGTTCAGCTTGCACTTCCTTTGTCATTAATTGATTTTATTAGAGTAGAGTCTTAATTATTCATGAAATGTAAAACTTTTATACTTTCAATGCGGGACTAGCATTCTTGCATGCTTTGGATTTTAGGTAGCTGAGGAATCGGTTTGAATACTCCTGGAGGATGCCGAGGTATAGGATGGCTGAGACAGGTGTTATTATGGCTCCTGCATATTGGTGTATGGCTCGAGTATAGCCTGGGCACAAGAAGGTCTCTAAATGAAGAAAAGACAGATTGACTGGTTTGTACTCTTAAGTGGTAGAGTTGAGGGGAATTCTGCTGCTGTTCTGGGATTTTTTTTTTTTTTTTTTTTTTTATTTAAATGATGGTAGATGACTTGGTCCTGCTGCATCGCAACCTCTACAGGAGCTGAATATGGCTGCCTCTTTTGGACACAAGGTAATTTCTGGGCTGAAATTCCCCAGGATTCAGGACACGTTCTAGCAGTCTCAGGACATGTTCTAGCACCTGTGCAGAAAGGATAGTCTTGCATGTTGTCCTTGAAAGTGCCAGTGTCTGGACTGGAATACTAAAGTATCACAGGAATATTTCTTTCAGAGGTGGAATCTTGTCTTTTCTCCCCCCCATTCCTGAAGGGAATCAGTCAGCTGTTGCATGCGTGACCTGCTTTCATGCAAGTGTTGCCTTTTGTCCAAGGGCGAAAGTGAGGATACCTTCATCCGTGTGTGACATGCGGACATCTGTCTGCTTTCTGATTCAAGATCAGTGTGCTTGTGCTTCGAGTCCAGCTTTGTGCTGGAGGGTGGCTGTATCTGGTCCTTTCAATGTGCTGAAATAAGCAGAAGCCCTAATAATCTGCAACTGTTTTATTCCCCTCCTCTGGTAGTTAATAGAGGATTTGTTTTAGGTAACATTCTGATGGAATTTTTTCCTTCAAAACATTCAGGAAAGCCCTGAAGTTATCTTTTAAAGTTCATTAAAAGCTAGACCATTTGGTGTGGTTTTAGCCAGTCCCTTTTGTGCCATATACCTAGCTGAGAGCCATGATTTAGTGTTCCCTATGGTTCTTTATAGCCCTTCTGATGGTTTATGGAAGCTGTTGTTGCCTATTCAGCTTCTGTATAGAAGATATCTGTTTCAATATTTATATAGGATGTGCATGAATAAAAGTGTAAGTCTTTTCACAAAAAGGACATTTTATCAAAACGTGTGAAATGTAGTTGCAGGAGGAAAAATCACTTGCACACTAAACCCTTTCTGTGCAAGAGTCCTTATATAGATAAGGGACTTGAATCAAGTAGTCCAGAAAGTATTGTCAACTCTGCCTACATTATGAAGTGTGTGTTTCTACACAATTTTAGAAAACTGGCATATCTTAAGTATGCTTTGACTACTGCCACAAGTTGTGTATCTATGTCAAATCTCTATGGTGGTGGCTTTCATGAAGAAATGAGTTTGCGGTTCTGTAGACTTTGAAATGACAAATTGTGTGCTGTAGCATAGTGTAAAAATCTCTTAATCTGTTAATTATAGCTTAAACAAAAGCATTGCAGAGTATGTTTTATGTGGGTACTCTCCACTGCTTCCATGTTACAGGATGTTTTATGGAAGAGTAGAAGGATGCTGGTCAGAGGTCTTTATAGTAATGGTTTCATGATGTGTCATCTTTGTAATTGCACAGTTGTGCAACATGTGTTGTACAAAGACCTAGACTGAGCACAGTATTTAAATATATACATACATATATAAATATACATATATGTAGCTTGTAAATTTGCTTTGCTTTATGGTTGATGCGAAATGTGTTCAGCTCCTCTTTGAATTGAATTGTTATCTTACTGGGGTTGTTTAACTGAGGTGCATCTGTTTTTGGAAATAAATATAGGGATTGTTGCTTTTTGTGTATAACAGTGTGCATTTTAGTTGATATCAACCAGTGCAACTTTCGGGTCTTTCCCTGCAATAATGTGGTGTTATTAGTTTCCCAACTAATGTTGGGAAAGAGCTCAGCTGAGGTCAGCAGTGTTTCAGACTCTGGATTTGGGCCTTTCAGGCAATTTAAAATCTGCTTTGAAGCCAACGAAAAATGAATCTGAGTTAGGGAACTGACCTACCAGTTTTTAAATTTTTAAGTTTAAACATGTGTAATCTGAATAAAACTTACATCCTGACTATGAGAAGTTACTTACATACATACATACAAGTTCCTTTAAGGTACAGAAGATCTTCATTTTTCTGTGCCCGAAAGGTACAACTTCAGGTTTGCCAGATCATGTTCATTTAAGCTGAAATATACAGACTAAAAGTGTCGGACGCATCATTTTTTTTTGTGTAGGGTTCTGCTCAAGTATGGTGTGTGTTTTGTATTAAAATATTTGCACAGGAAATGTCATTTTGTTAGGTTATCATCCTTTCAAGGTTGTATGCAACTTGGGTAGTAAATTGTTCAGATTTGCAAGATGCCTTGGGGTTGTGGCTAGTGTACCGATAGACCCCATCAATTTATAAATTTGTTCTTTAATTATCATCTACTGATTAAATGTAGATATCAAATCTCTAATGCTACATCAAATTATTACTGCTTCTAAGTTTTTAAAAATATCTTGAAGTCAGAATCATTCAAAATACTTTAAGCCAGAGGACTATTCAAGTTTCTCAGAAATGGAGACTGTTTTCTCTTTTTGTCAGCAAGCCTGTTTTGCTCAAGGGAGTGGCTTCTCTAAAGTGAAGGGCAGGGCTGTGATGCTTTTCTTTTCTTTTCTTCTTTTGAAGAATCCCCTTGTGTTCTGTACATAAAGTGGAGATTTTTATCAAACTTTGTAATGCATTAACCTCTGAAAAATCAGAATTTCCCATGTGTTGATTTCCTAGTGAACGTTAAGCTTTCTGAATGCTGAAAGCGTTGATTGAGGTATATTTTGAATTGGTGTCTGCCTAGCTAATTTCTGTTGAGGTGGTCTAATTGCTCAGACAGCTTAGCTGGGCAGATGATTCACTTACTGCTTCCTTTTAGCTTTCTTCTCATAGATCTGATCTGCAGGCCTTGTAATGACTTTCACTTTAGCTCATGGCAACATGTGACTTTCCCTCAAATTACTGGCAAAACCCATAAAGATTTGACGTCTGTATGACTAGTGCTTTCTGCTTGATAGTTCTTCCTTGCTGCTTGGAGAGCAAGGTTGAGTCTAGCTTCGTTCGTTGTTTTTAAATTCAAGTGAAAAACACCAACTGTGTGAAAGGAGGGAAAATAAAAGTATAATGTCGTAAGGTGCTTTCCAAGTCTTACATAGCTCAGTCCATGAAGGAGTAGTGCTGCTTGTGCATCACTTAGCCTTTCTCATCTCCTGCATCACCAAGTCACCTGCCCTGTTTGGCAGAGTTGGTGGTTTCCCTTCTGCTACTGCTAAAACTTCAATTGCCCTAATTGGTTGTTACAAGAAAAAAACAGAATCAGACCTTTAATGGCATGTAGGGATGAGAGGCAGCAGTCACAAGAGGCAACAAGGGGACATACCAACCAGACATAAGAAGCTCTTATGATGAGGATAGTTAAGCATGGAAACAGCTGCTGAAAGAGGCTGTGGAATTGCCATCCTTGGAAGCATTAAAAGGTTGATGGGTTCAGGCCCTGAGCAGCATGGTGTGGCTCTGGAGTTAGCTCTGTTTGAGCAGCTATTGGGACTGGACTGCATGACCTCCAGAGGTCCCTGCCAACCTGACTCTAGTATGTGATTCTGTTAACTTTTTCTTACTTTAACTTTATTTTATTTTTGTATTACCAGTATTTTGGTGGGTTTTTTTTTCCTTCTGTGTTATGTGGTAGAGTTCATTAAATTCTTGCAACTAATTGTTAGTAGATTTTTCTTTTTGTTACGGCCATGCTGTCCTACGCTTCACCTACTGGCACCTTATTCTAGACCTTATTTAAAGTTGTTGGAAAGATCACAGTCACCTTCAGAGAACTGTGGAATAGGTTTGTGTTTTGAAAAGCTATTGAATTAACGTTGCTACCTTGCCCTTTTGCACTTGTAGCAATTATATCTGTGTAAAAATTCCAATTGAAAATAGAGTTAAGTGATTGGAAAGTTTATACTTGCTTCATATAGGTATAAATGAAGGCAGTGTGTGCAGGGCAGGGGAGAATAGAGATCTTAACCTTTTACAGTTTGGGGAATAGTAAGTGTTGAAGTCAAATTAACAAGTGTGATGGAAAGCCATTAAAGTGGTTCAGAATTCAAATTGTGTATGGTTAGGGTGTAATGAGTGGTTCAAACTGGAAAGCTGTGGTAACTGATGCCTGGTATTAGGTCAAAGAAGCAAGATTTCATGTAATTATCATGTGAGCGTGCAGTTCTTCAGTAGTGGTAGCAAATGGCATAATATTCAGCTGAATATCATCATACTGTAAGGTTCTGCTAAAACATATTCAGTCTGTATCCATTAGAGACGAACTGGTTACTAAGCATTTAATTTGTTCTAGAAGATAATGTTTTACAATTGAAAAATTGCATGATGCTTATCTTGAACTGCTGTTTTCTGTGCTGTTGAAATATCAGTCAATGTAAAAGCAGAAAGATCACTTTTTATTAATCACTTTCTATCCAGCTTGACTCTAGTGACACCTCTGTTTGCCTGTGTCTTGGTATAAGGGTGTGTTTTACTTTTCTTTAGATACAGCACTTCAAATGTCCAGCAATGAGTGCCTTAGATGTACATGATTGGTGGTTGCTTGGTGAATTCAGCCATTAGGTTTATCACAATAATGTGTGCAAAGTTTATTGAAATGTTGATTTACTTTAAGATAACATCTATCAGGCAAAATACTTAACAGAAATTGTTCCTATTCTTAGTTCTGTCTAGTTGATATGTCTACTTCTAGATACAAATAGATGATTTGAAATGTACAGAGCCATTATGAACACTTTCCTATAAACCAATCCAAGATGTCAACTACTGAAAACAACATAGCAAGCTCAAGTTTATTGCCTTCTAATTTGAGAAGTGACCGTAGTGAAAGGAGTATGGAAGAGCCCTTGCGAGGTTGGCTGTAGGTGAGGCATGGACTTCTGCTTCTGTTGGTTGCTGATTTTTTCTCTCTTTGACTGAATTTCCTGTTCTAGGGGAACTAAATGGAAACAAACCCGTATGTTTGCTACTTGCTTTGTTTTTCTAGGAAAAACATAGTTTGTGTTACTAAGAGGTGAATTCTCAGCTGTGGCAGTAATATAATTCTAAGGTGTCAGTGTCAATTTGGATTGATAAGAAATCATACTGGTACATAAGCTTTAAAAAAAAAGTTTGCATCCCTATGTTGCAGAATATGGATGTATCCACACTTAAGTTACTAAATGACAGACCACTGGATCCTGTTGGCACTGAAATATTTATTTTTAATGTGTGCATTATTCCTTTTTGAGGATTAATTGTAACTCAGACTTACTGCTTTAGAATGTTTTCAATTTTGCTACTAGAAATTGTGCATTTTGCTTCTACACAGTAGAGCAGGTAGGGTTGAGTTTCTTAGTCTGCCTGCAAACTTCAGATTTTGTAGGATTTCTATTTCATTGATGGGTTTTGCTTTTTACTTGCAATTCTTAAGGACAAGGCAAATGATTGCTAGTTCTTGTAGTTGTGTGGAAATGTAATGGACCTGTATGATAAAGGTGTGGTTTACACTTTTAAAAGCCACCTGTGAAGCTTTATCTTGAGTCATGCTTCAGTAGCAGTAGTGAATGCGCCTTCATAGGGTGTGTGACTGGCCACTGCGGCAGCTTTGAACCTTGCCTGATTTGGCTGCAGAAGGCTCTCTGAACGGGAAGCACTGAGCAAGAGCAGGAAAGAGGAAGATATGTATTGATGAGAACTTTGAAGTCATAGTGTGCTAAATGGACTGTGTATCTACTTACCTTTGTGTCCACTGACACAGAAGACCTGATTTTTTTTCTGAATGGAAGCTTCCATTCTACTCTGCACACTATGTTAAAAATACTTGCTCCATCTGTACCTTGTTGTCTCTGTTTTCTGAGGATTTTGTATTTTTTAACTGAGGCTTTGTTTAATTCTCAGTTTCACCAAATGCTGTAGTTCTAGCAGCATTTGTTGTCTGGAGACTGGTAGGTGGTTGGTAAAGTATTCAGGGATGCTTTTATCCATTCAGCTCTGCCCTAATCTGATAAATTAGGCTAACATAAGAATAACACAAGTTAGACAACTTTAGCTGATGCAAAAAACCATACTGCTTTCCTAGAACAGCAGCATATGTTGTCATCCCTTGTTTAAGACATCGAGGGAAACAGGATGCCAGTAAGGAGCAGGAAGCCAGTGGACAACTGCTTTAGTTTGTGTGAAAATTTTGCTTACCAGAAAAGGAACTTACAGGGAAGTCTACGCACTTTTGTTGCAGCAGCTATCAGACTTGGCAGATGCCAAAATAATTATTTAGGGTGCTGACTGCAGGTGTTAGCTAGATGAATACAGGTTGAGGCTGTGCTCGTTACTGTGGTGGCCCTTAGTGCTCCTATGCTGCAGATGATCGCCTTCAAGCAGAGCAGACAAGAGTGAGGTTACCTGTTCTTGGCCACTCTGGTTCACTGTTTTGTCTTAAGTTTCTGGTAAGTATGAGGTTGGTGCTCAGCTGATGACTCAAGGCTGTGAACTGAGAAAGTGAGGCACTTGATGACCTCTGTAGAAAGACTTTTGCTGGAAGGGAGTGTGAGCAGCAGAGGTTGGCATTTTGCATTATTTTACCATAATTTACTAGAGCCTTTCTGTAAGAACTTCTAGATACCCACTGTTGAGACTAGTAAATTTTAAGCTAATAAATGCATTAAATGCTAAATAAAATTGCAATGAGCATGTTATATTGCAGTTTGAGTTTTTAAATTCTGTTTTAATGTTCTTAGCATCTTGTAAATCCTGTCAACAGCAGGATTTCTGCAGGATTTTTTCTTCCTTTCACTTTGGGAGTTACTGTCCTGTTCCCTGCCCACTCCTCCCATCCCCGTTTTTTATTCCTCTGAACGTAAGGCAGGTGTCTTTTTCTCCTCCTCAGTTGTTTTGCCCATATAGGCTTATTGCATCAGCCCGTTTCCTGATAAAAGCACAGTTATGTTGTCAGCCATGGTACTTAAAAATTTACTGGACTAATGTGGTCTGCATTTTCATCTGTCAGATACACCTTTTTATACTTCAGTGTATTTTATTAAAATGAATAGCATGCTAGACTTAGTGCACATGCATTTGTACATTTTCTTTAATCTATAATTTTTACCAGTTCACCTTTCTTCTGCAAAATAAACTTTTGAAGATCTGGGAGGATATCATATACCCTAAAACCTATCTGGTTTCTCCCTAAGTTTTTAGAAAGATGACTTTATATGTTTCTTGATAACTTATGTTTGAGTTTTTGGAGAAACACGCCAACTGCTCGTAAGTATTACTTTAATGAATGGTGGAAATGTGCTTTTTAAGTTAAAATTTAAACATACTTTTTTGCATATAATGTTCCCTGAATATATGTGTTTAAACATTTAGTGGGAATTTAAAAACTATTGGAAATAAATCTTGCCACTTATTTGTACAAAGCATGATGTTTCTAAAGGAGAAGACTTGATTTTGCTGTGGTTTTATTTATTTATTTTATTTTTTTTTTTTTACGAAGATAGAAAAGGAGAACGTGTAATAGGTCTAACTAAGCCTTTTTGAACCAGTATTCAGCAATTCAGCGCAAGCTAATTTCATGCGGTCTGGTCCAGTTAGTCTCAGGAAAAATAACTGATGTGTGTGTGAAGCTTTTACTGGACATTTTGCATCCAATTAGAAAGTTGCACCTAACAGACTTACAGAATGCATGAAAACATTTGGATGACTTTAATCAGAAATGTTTTTTTTTTTTTGCCTTACTTGCATGTTGTTAAGTTTCAGGTGGTTTCTATCAAGATTAAAATAGCATTTGAGGCACGTATATATCTAGTTGTCTCTTGACTGTGTCTTCCTTGCAATCTTTCTTATCTTTCGATCAGTGTTTCTTCAAAACTTTGATAGATTCGTTGAAGCTTAAAAAGCTCTACAATTAACCTAGAGTGATTAATAAGAGCTAAATTATTCCATTACTTTTATGTGAAGCTAAAATTTTGTCAGAATAAAGTAAAGGATAGTATCTTACTTTTAACTGCAATGCCAGAAGAATGACCAATTTTTTTTTACTGAATTTAAGTGAAAGAATAAAAGAAATAATGATCCGTAGGAAGTGATTTAGTTAGCTTTCAGCTGTTTGGCAGATTTTGTGGAAGTAGTTATGTAGGTTAGAACTAAGCAGACAACTGCCATTAAAAACGTAAAACTCCCCAAGAATATTTCATAAATATGTATGATATTGATATTAAAAATTAACTGAAAAGGCTTCTGGCAGTTTTTTTAGGTCCTGAAAGCACTGGAATGAATAATAAGGGTAGAATATCTAACATATAAGGCAAGAAATGCATTTGAACTTCTATGCTCATTCCCATCTAAAAATAAAAAATTCAAAATGTTATGTACATTTGCTAGTATATTATATATGTAATTGACTGAGCTTGTTAGACACATATTACTATATAGCTTAAATTGTTTACTTTTTGTTTCAGTAATATCTGTTCTTCATCCGTGAGTGTTGGATGATTTGATTTATAAAGGAATTATGTATTGTTGTGGCAGTTTTACAAATTGGGATTTAGGTCTACAGAGAAGTCAAGTGCTAAAGCTAAAGATTACTCAGTGGACCAAGAAAAAACAGGAGTGGGTTTTACTGTCTTTGAGTCACTCCAGTCCTATAATCGCTGGGCCATAGAAATGTGAAGGGCAAGAGGAATTTTATCAGATAATACTGCTTTTCCCTTCCTGTGTCCTTATGTGGGCGTATGTTGTTTGATAGCTGACTGATAGATATACACATTTGTATTTAGGGAGCGTATTGTACACCAACACTAAATTTTGTGCATCTTTTGCTGATAATTTAAGTTCCTTATACCAGGCAGGAATGCAGCTGACATACTTTATTTATTTATTTTTTGTTCCACCCCTTTAGAAACCTTAGTGAAGATCATTAACTAAAAGTATTTATTTCCCCAACTTTCCATAGTTTTGAAATCCATAAAATTGAGCACTAAGCTCCAAATGAACCCCCAGAATTTAGGTTTTCCTACAATGAATCAAACCAAAGTTTGGATGTCCACTCCTGAGGTTGGGACACATTATAAAGGTGGATTCATATATTCCTGATAAAATTTGTTTTTAAATACAGCTATTGCACTTATCTTCTGAATTGTTCAAGAGAAATAATTTTTTGTATCTAGAATCTCACAGGAATACTACTTTCACTATTTAGATTGGATTTCATGACTCCAGCAGTTGAACAGTAATACCACTTGAGTGTGTATGCTAATGATTGTAATATACACTCATTTGCATCATAACACCAAATCTTTTTCTGAAATGTTACGGAATTTTGGCTTCTGTTTAGATTAGGCTGTCCTTGAAAAATTGTTAACTACACAAGCTTCTCAAAGCACACAAGTCTGTTCTTGTAGTGTGCTAGGAATAGCAGATCGGGTAATTATATCTTCCTTCAAATTGCAGATCCAGGAGCTAATCTCTGAGTTTATATAGGTGCCTGTAAACATTTCAGTGGCAAAAGAAAGGTTTATAGTTGAACTATAAACCTCATTTTCTTTTTTCTTAAAGACTGCATCTGGGAGTGCATCAACTGGCTGAGTTATTGAGCTTAATTATGGAGGTAAGCTTCAAAATTGAGCTAGAAGAGTTCAAGAGGAACGAGTCAGCTGGGATGAATAAAACAACTTTGTGCTATGTAGAGAAGAGGAGGGAGGCTTCAGCGAGGCAGGCTGGCATTATGGCAGAGGAGGGATCCAGAGTCCAGAAGGGCCTGAGAATTTAAGAATTTAGAGTGGATTTCTTTGGGGATTTTGCTTGAAGGCTGCTAGCAGACTAACTCTCAGTATTCTGAAAAGAGTGGGACTGAAGAGTGTTTTTTCTTGGGGGGGGGGGAATTAATGGGAATTTCATGTCTCAAGAGGCTTAAAGGATCTTGTGGGAAGCAGAGGTCGGAGCTGTAGGGAGGGTGAAGGGTAGCTGGAGCGGTGGCCTGGCTGATGCCAAGCGTGTGGTGCTGAGGCTGAGTGTGGAGCTGCTGTTCTGCAGCATCTTTATGCAGCAGCTGGAGTCAGGGTTGTGCGCAGGTGTTGCTCAGAAGATAGGCAGCATAATACTGCTGCTGAGCACTGGTGTCAGAGTTTCAGCGTGGATATTACAGCCCAGCAAAATACACTTTCAGAGAAAAACGAAAACATAACTTCCACTGAAATGTCTAAATATTGAGATTGCCCTGTTATTACCGGATAAAATAGATGGCTCTAACAGTTGAAGCCAACAAATTCCTGCTGGTGTCATGAATGCTAATTATTATTTCTGTTTTGCTATTACATACGCATTCAGAACTCACCATATATATACTCCTCAGGTTCCTCTTTTAAAAGGTTTATTTTTAACCTTGCGACTTTCTTTCCAAACGAGCCTTATCTCTGGAAGGGGTAATATATCTTCTTCTATGCTTTATTTCTTTTAAATAATAAATGGTAAAAAATTTTTTAAAAAACATATCTACATGGAAAAGGTTATAACGCAGGAAACAGTGACACAGCTATCGCAGCTTGAGTTTACAGCTTATTTTTTAAACTATCCTATGAATTTTGACAAGTAAAATTTTCTTAGCTGTTTAGACTGAAAATAGACAAGAAAAAGGGAAAAGTGTCTTCAAGAATAAGCCTCTGAAACTTTGTCTTAATTTTTTGAGCAATCTGATCATCTCACCAAGAGGAATGAACTATTTTGTAGTGTGGCAAATTAAATATCCTGGCCTTGTACTGCTTTTTGATTGTTGCTATCTGAAACTGGAAACTTGCATGAGAATCCTAGAATTTCTTAAGCTGTGAAGAAAAGGAAAGACTACCTGTGTTTAATGTTCATGTCCTTTTTGGTGTACAGCATTATTCTGAAGCATAGGCAGAGAAACTGAGCTAAAATAAGGGTTTCTTTCTGAGAATGACCTAGGATGTCAGAGAAAGGAGCAGCAGTTCCAGCACTGAACATACCTTAACAGCAAGGTTATACAAAGATAGACTGTCAGTGTCATTGCTAAAAAAAAGTTAAAGACCAGTCAAGGTTTAATACCTGGGGAAAAAAAAAAAAAAAAAAGAATAATGACCATGTGCCAGCCATAACTCTGATCCCTTCTGCTCCAAGCCAAGTGTTTCTGACTTTTGCACTGAGCTTATGTTACATCAGTATACATTTTAATCCTCCTCTGCCAGGAAGCTCACAGAAGTAGAGGGCTACAAAATACTGTGCTAGGAAGTTGGAATAAATATTCCTGAACTGCTTTTGGTGGAAAGCCCAAACTTGTCCAGATCTTCTGCTGGTTGCCAGTGCATATCTCTTTCTGCTTGTGCAAAACACTGAAAACGTCATTGGCAGAGAAAGGTCAGCTGCATGAAGTTCTTCTGACTGGAAGAGGGAAAATGTCCTGGCAGAACAGGGGGCAGGAGTATAACTACCTACTCTATCCATTCTTGAAGCCAAGTATACTAGATTTTTTTTTTTTGTATATTATTTCTGATTACTGTACAAAGAAACCTCAATCACACCTGCTTTTATAGACTTAGTGCAATCTAAACATTCATGTAAAAACTTCCTTAATTTACTCTATGATATAATACCAAAGATGAGCACTGCTTTTTTTTTTTTTTTTTTTTTTTTGAGGGTCTTTATCCACTACTTGTTGATACTTGTTCAGATCCATCTTCAGGTCTCCTGTAGGAGAAATGAATGGAAGTGACAGTGAATGTTGAATACTAAAGCAGTGCATCTCGCTTAATTAGCTGACAAATAAAGCACATTTGATTGGCATAACTCTCTTGTCACTGTATATCAGTAATGAAACTGCTGTTAAATGAATTAATAATGAATTTTATGAATTTTCAAGGTACCTGAAAATAGTTTAGAAAAAGTACTTCTGTCACTGTGTTGGAAACCAGTCATGTAAGTAGCAAAAGCCAAGTTCTGCAAGTTTGAATGCAGTAAAAGCTTTGGTTTCATTAAATTCCTCGTTAATGAATAACTCACACCTTAAAAATCATTAAGGGGCATGCTGATGTATGGTCTTTGAAGTTATTCAGGACAGCACAGCACATGCTGTTATGTATGTAATTCACTGAGTTCTGCAAAAGTTGAAGAAAGTACAACAAGAGGCATCTCTGGCATTGGTAATGCTCGCTTGATATATGCGAAGTACTGGTATATTTCTTAAGAGGTTTTTCCATAACTAATTTGTTTTCCATAACACTATTTGATGTGGTTTTGGTTTGTTTTGTTAGGTTTGTTTATTTTGTGGTTTTGATTTCCTTTCCTATATCCAAAATGCTTAGATGTAGAGTCCAACAGAAGTAGATGCCTGCTTTTGATATTTACTGTACTGAGTTTATTTACCAAAATAACTGGGAATCAGAGGGGAGGGAGATTGGGAAGGTGAGAACATTTGTGGCTATACTACGCAGTATCAGCTGACTGCTTTTGTTACAGAAAACTTGAAAACAGCTTTCTCCTTACTAATACTTACAGAAATATTTCTGTTTCATTCTCTGTGCAGCCTCCTTGCATTTTATGTCTTATTGGTAATCAAGTAGTAAATTTAAAGCATTGTGACTGAAATCATGCTGAAGCTTTTTGGCTGAATAGGGCTTACTGAAATGAATAGTTGATGCAATGCTGCCAGCAGATGCTGCAGGAAGTGTAATGATCTGATCTGCTGTCAGCATGCCTCTTCAGGCTTTGTAAGAAGCTCTAGACCTGCTTGTGGCTCACTCTTGCTTAAATTGTGAATTTCAAGATATGTTTAGGGATAGTGTGTAACAATTGCTTATGCCATGGATATTCTAAACGGTCACCCATATGGAAACATCAAATGTTCAGTCGCGTGCAAGTGAAGAGAGATTTTATTAAGTTACTCAACTTCTTTTTACCCAGCTATTGGGAAAATGCCTTTATGTCTTTATACTTTGTTTCATCATATTGACCATTCGGCAGTGAAGAAAAACTCAATTTTCTCATCTTCTAGGCAGCAAATACAGTCTTACAAATGTAATGACTTTGCTTTTGGTAGCAACAAGGTTAGGAAAATTTCATCTCTCCAGCCTACACCAACAGGAATTACAGATATGTTTAGGAAACTAAACAGAAAGATAGTGTTGATGAAGTTGTTACATCAAGCTGTTAATTCAGTGTATTCTCGTTAAAAACAAACAAAAAACCCTATAATTTTTATTACCAAGAAATATTCAGCACAATGGTAGGTTTACCATTTCACATGGTAAATGTCATTGGATGCAGTTGCTTCTGATTGCCTGTCACATCTGTTAGAGGTAATCAATAAGAAAAAACTACTGTAGCTTAAATGCATTATGAATAAAGCTGTTTTGGAAGACTAACGTGGATGAATCAGTTTGTTTCTGGAATTATTTATGGCTGTTGTATACTTCTGTTTTGCTGTTTAATTTGACCAAATAAATTGCAGTTTTAATTTCCTTTATTATTCAGTTAAATTAGAAAGTCACCAGTGTGTTAAATGATTGTGCACTTAATATTTGATAGCTGGAGTTAGAGGGGGATGTGATTTAGTGACAAATAGAGAAGCTAAAAACAGTGTTACCTCAGAATAGCTGCTAGAACTTTGATGAGCAGATGCTCTGACCCTCTAAGGGTAATTATATCATGATCTAAATTAATCATGGTAAGACCAACTTGTGACCAACTTGAAATTTAATTTTGGTTAGAGATTCATCTTCAGTCAAGCTTTGATTTTAGACACTTAAGGCAGATCTGACCTGACTGAATATCCTCTGCCGTTGTAGGAGGGCAGTTTGAGCTGGAATGTCACCAGCTGTTGGCCAAGTTGACACTGACTATTGCTTTACATAAGAACATAGGGCTTGTAGGTGGTCTCCTTATGTGATGAATGTAAGCCTTTCCCTTCTTGGCAAGCATTTATTACAACTTCATTTCTATGTTGTTTTTCCATGTAATTTATCAATAATGACAGTTTTTTTTCCCAATAGTATATTTACTGGTTCAGTAACTCAGCTTTTTAGTATTATGTATGTTTCCATTTGTCACCAAGATGTCTTTATAACATTATCTTAGTACAAAGGCTAGGTAAAATTTATTTGCCCAAATTTCTTTAAGCCTTTCTGTTAAAGGTTTGCATATTTGACTTCTTGGGAGGCCTTTCGTTTATCTTTCAGAAAATTGGATGTTTCCTTGCTAGTGTGACTTTATTTCTACAAATATTAATTCAGAAATGCTGCCTGATTATTCTCTTTTTTTAAAATCTACTTCTAATTATGCTTGTTGGGAGCTTAGTATCTAATAAATGTATAATGTAAAAATACCATAGAAATTAATATATTCTATAGGACAATGACACCTCCCTTCCTCATCACCCTCAGAAAAGCCTAAGCTATGATGGTCAAAATGCCAGCAGAGAAAATACAAATGAAGCAAATAGTTAACTCCATAGTGTGTGTGTGTGTGTGTGTGTGTGTGTATATGTATATATTTTTTAATTATGCTGTGGCTGTGAATTTTTAGCTTTACTCTTCCTTTTCTTTAATAAAATATTAGGAAAGAGATAACACAAACTTACCATAATAGTAGCTCTGGCATTACATTTATTATATACTATGTCTTAGTATATAATATCTTAGTATATACTATACTATTATATACTATGTCTTAGTCTGAAACTCTGCAAAACCACTAAATGACATAGCGTAACATCTGATCAGATGAAATGCTCCATTTTACCTCCTTCTATGAATGAAAGGAACTAGAAATAAAATGCTGTAAAATAGTCAACCCCCTTGCAGAGTTAAGGCTTGTTTGAAGATAAAAGAGCGTTCGGTTATTATTTAATTCTGTTTAATGATCCCACAGTTATTCTTAAGTATGCTAAATATAATAACTAAATAAACTAAATACAAAGTGTTAGAGTCAAATCATTAAAAAAAAAAAAACTTGTACATTCAGCTAAGTACATAGCTACATCCCTAAATTAATAATAGTGATAAAATATTTTGAGAACTTATATTATCTCCAAACAATATGAGAGATTTTCTGTGGCCATCTGTCATAAATGCACATACTGAAAATAATTTTGGTTTTGTGATCTTCATTTAATTCAAGTTTTAATGCATATTCTCCTTTAACAGGTCTGTAGATTGCTCCTGTTACTGTTTCTTTTCTCTTGTCTTGTTGTTGGCTAACAAGTTGGCTGTTAAGCAAACTTTTGATCTTAGAAGCTTAAAAAAGAGGCAGTGTTAGCTGCTATTACAGAATCAGAATGGTTGAGGTTGGAAGGGACCTCTGGAGATCATCTAGTCCAATTCCCCTTCTCAGTCAGGGTCCCCTAGAGCATGTTGCACAGGATTGTGTCCAGGTGCGTTTTGAATATCTCCAGAGAAGGAGACTTGGCAACTTGTTCCAGTGCTCTGTCACCCTCACAGAAAAGAAGCTTTTCCTCATGGTCAGGTGGAACTTGCTGTGTTTCCGTTTGTGCCTGTTGCCTCTTGTCCTGTTGCTGAGCACCACTGGAGAGAGTCTGGCTCTATCCTGTTGGCACCCTCCCTTCAGGTATTTACAGACATTGATAAGATCCCCCGTCAGTCTTCTCTTCTGCAGGCTGAAAAGGCCCCAGTTCTTGCAGCCATTCCTCATGTGGAAGGTGCTCCAGCTCCCTAATCATCTTCGTAACCCTACGCTGGACTCTCTCCAGTAGCTCCATGTCTCTGTTGTATTGGGTAGCCCAGCACTGGACACAGTACTTGGGATGAGGCCTCCCCAGGGCTGAGTAGAGGAGGAGGACCACCACCTCCCTCGACCTGCTGGTGACACTCTTCGTAATGCAGCCCAGGATACTGTTGGCCTTCTCGGCTCCAAGAGCACATCGCTGGCTCATGGACAACTTGCTGTCCACCGGGGCTCCCAGGTGCTTCTCCACAGAGCTGCTTTCTGGGAGGTTTAGCCCTCAGGCTGTCCTGGTGCCTGGGGTTATTCTTCCCCAGGTGCAGGACCCTGCATGTGCCTTTGCTGAACTCCCTGAGGTTCCTCTCCGCCCAGCTCTCCAGCCAGTCCAGGTCTCTCTGAATGGCAGCAGAGCCCTCACGTGTATCAGCCAGCCACCCCTCCCAGCTTGGTATCGGGAGCAAACTTGCGGAGGAGGCGCTCTGTGCCTTCATCCAGGTCATTGATGAGTAGGTTGGACAATACTGGAGCCAGTACTGACCCCTGGGGGACACTGCTAGCTACAGGCCTCCAGCTAGACTCAGTGCCACTGATGACAACCCTCTGGTAACTCTGTCTTTTAGGAGAATATTGTTCACATTTCTTCCACTGAATTCAGAAATTCTCTCCTAATTTCGGTTCCTTATTTTTTCTAGTGTTGTATAAAATCTGATTCTTATTAGGTGGATGAAAATAGAAGAAAATTACTTGCCTTTTGTTTCCTTTCCCAATCTCTTTTCCTTTTATTTGCTTATGATTTAATGCTTTCTGCTTCTCTTCTTGTTTTCTTTTGGAGAATCAGAGCTTTGTAGAATGCTGATTCTTTGGAAAAAAAAATTGGTCTGTAACAATCAAATATTAAAAAAAAAAAAAAAAAAAAAAAAAAAAAAAAAAGAAAAAAGAAAAAGAAAAGAAAAAGTATGTCTTCCAAAGATTCTGGAACTGGCTGACGCAGGAGACCTTCAATAGCTAAATGGCAATTTGAATGAAAGACTGTTTTCAAATGCAAGAAACAATTTTTGAGGAGCAAGGACAAGTAGATAGAGCTCGGAAACCTAAACTGTGTCTTTATTCATGAAAATGTCCTGTCTCAACTTAAGAAGATGGTTAAATCTTAAGTAAGACTTGTAAACATCTATGTATAGTCTGTTAAAGCCAAAAAATTCTGGTATGATGCACATTCAAAATGAAGTCCTGTCTCATCTCTGTTAGCGTTTTAAAATACCCTATATTCTACTCAAACTTCGCTAAAAGTTTGGAGTTGATTTGCAAGTCTCATCTCTCTCTCTCTTTTTTTTTTTCCCCCTTTACTTTAGTTCCATGGAAATACACAAAGTTTTGATTTGAGATGTCTGAAGTATTTAAGGTCACAAACCGTGAATCGATGAAATGTGAGTGCACCTGAAGGGTATAGAAGGTAATGGGTTTAAAATGTGCCATTTCAGAATCACGTTGTGTTACCACCTGAATATTACTGCTTCCTTATTTGTTGACACAGCGGAAATTTGTTGCATCAGTGATAATGTCATACCATGTTCTGCATTGTATAGACTCTGTCAGGGCAATAACTTTACTTTGTCTATTTGAATAATATTCTTTGTCACATGGAAAAGATACTTTTTGACAATTATCAGTTTTATTTAACAAAAAACCACTTTCAAGAAATAGCAGTTTTGAGACTTCATTTTACAAGAAAGTCAGTGGTAAGAAAATGGTTCAAACTTGCAACTTTTATAAGTTTTAGGTTGACTAAATGATGATAAGGCGTTTGGCATGTGATAAGTGGTGAATTCTAGTTGTTCAATAAGTAGTATCAAATTTTCTTTCAATTTCTGATTGCTGAATACTGCCTTTTAGCTTGCGGAGTGTTTCCGGCTCTTGCACACATCTTTATTATGATGATGATAGTTTTTCTACATGCCTGTTATTTTGACTTTCTGCTCTGATGTCCCTAATCAAAACTGAAGAAATAAATTTTCCAAGAATTGGACTGCAGTCATTCCTGAAATTGTGTATTCTTATTGGAAAAATGATCAAAATATTTGATCAATGTTTATCTATTTCAAGTTGAAATAAAGAGGAAAATCTGACAAATCATTTTTGATTTTTTGAAGTTCAGCATGCATCCACAGTCCTAGGGACTGGGAAATCCTTGCTGGGGAGAATACTGGACTGGTTTCCTATCCAGAAAGCTGAGGAAAAAAGGTGATCCTGCACTGTGTTCCCACAGTGAAAACGCAGTCCAGCTGTAGTCCAGCTATAATGAATGATATTGCTACGAGAGAATTTTTCAGATGGATACAGATGTAAAGAGCAGGTAACATGATTAGACTGCATAGGAAAATTAGTAATGATTTTTTCAAGCTAGTGTTATTGATAAAGTACAGGTCTTAGTTCTTTTTGTTAATACAGCAATTGACCGGAATATTGTACAGGTAAAACTGGGTAATCCTAAGGACTCAAAAGGAAAAAATAATGAAATCCAGTGGATTTACATTTGAAGACATAGTTAAAATTAAGATGCATTAAGGTGAAGTCATCAGACAGTCATGAGAGAGGAAGAAAGATCTTTGTAAAATATACAAGGTCAGCAGGATGCACACTCATGAAAAAGGCAAATGCAGCCCCAGGAAGCATCGTCTCTCTCTTTTTTTTTTTTTTTTTTTTTTTTGACATTAGTGTTAATGACATTATAAGCCCTGATTAGTCATTGTCTCGGCATCCCTTTTAATGGAAAATGAGCATAAACTAGAACTGAAATAAAGATGGGAAAGGATCAAGACCAGTTTGCTTTTATGCAGAGACTAAGCTATATCTATTTATTATATAGAAAAAGTATGAAAGTGGTTTTGATTGGTTTATACAAATAGAAGTGCACAGTAAGTAGTTATCACAAAAATCTGCTTATTTAAACTAGAAAGCAATATTGGCACAATCAAAAATTCACTTTTTTATGTATTAAAAAGTATATGTTAGAGGCAAAGCTAAGCAAAATAAAATTTTGAAACTCTATTCTAAGAAAGCAACTTCAGACTGTGGTTAAAAAACCACAATGTTTTGTCTTCAGTTAATTCTGTTTTCCTGTGGGCTAAGTAATAGAATGAATATTAGATTTGTTTAAAGGAGAGTAAAGATCAGATGTCTTCAGTTTGCATGGTTTGCATGCTTCTCTTAAGTTTCCATTTTTAAGTTCAAAGTGACAATTGAAATGATTGGCTTTCTGAATTTCAAAGATAAATTACAGTTCTTTAAAGCTATTAATTATTCAAAATGAATATCTAATGTTTTGGGGTAAATGAGTTAAGTACCTTTCGATAAGTAACTGAAATTCAAACAGTTTTGGGGCATTCCCACATGTTTTGTAGTTTGTTTTGCTTTTTTTCTTTGCATCCAAACTTGGCTTAGAAGCAGTCTCTTGGAAACAAGAGTATTCATTAGAGTGATTCTAGATGCTGTTCCTTCCTCATTTGCTGTTTTGAGTCTAAATTAAGTAGGATTATTATTTTTGAAGAACTCTTGTGCTCTCTGGTAGAAAATACTCATTTTCTTTGAAGTCTGTGATAAGACTTCTGTAAATGATCAGTTTTCCTGTGTAGCACAGAGAGGGGAGGTCAGGGAGTGTGGTTCTGGGTATGTGATGCTGGCTTTTTCTCTCACATATGTATTTATAATATATAAATAAATATCTGCAGACTAAGTACTGTCTTGCAGAAGCTCCTTAAGTCTCACACACAATAAAAAAAAGTTGAATTAAAGGAGCTGAAGATATGATATGCTTCACAGCTGTTCCTGTATGCACAATTTATTCCAAACTGATGGAGACTTGTATGGGTCAGAACTGGTGATGAATTGTCTGATAGATCTTTAATTTATTCTCATGCATCGTAGCCAAGGAATATCTGTGTGTGCTTTTAGGCAAGTTCTGTGTGATCGTGTGCCTTTCTTGAACTTCGAGAGAGGACTTCGTTGATAATGTTGCTTTGGATGTGCAAAGAACTTACCCTATAAAATATCTCTTTCAAATAAAAGAAGGAAAAACACCCTATATACGTAAGTCTCTGAAAACAAGGTTTATAAATAGGAAGTCCGTACTGCAACTTGCTGGCAGTCACCAAATATGTTCATTTCAAAGTGACATTGTGGCCAAACAGCCAAATGTAAGCACATTATCAGAAACTATTACTGTGATGTCAATCTAGTAACTAATTACCAAGGGAGATCAAGCAGGAAACAACTATATAGCCTCAAGCTCCATACTTTTAAAAGTATTTGTGATTGGTTTTGAGAAGATGAAGGGTTTAATGAATAGACCAAGAGACCATCTATATTCTCCATATTATTATTATTATTTTTTTGATCTAGTGCTGGAAGCCCCTGAGGAGAATTAGTCACTGTTGAATAAACCTGCCTGCAGAGTTGAACTGAAATGTTTTGATCAAGTCTGTAACTTCAGCCTTGTCTTTTCAATAGACAATACCTTAGAAGTTGTCTTAACACTTCTACCATCTTGTTTCTGCCAAGCTTTTGCAAGTATCAGCTACTTCAAACTGTATCAGAAAACCTATCTATCAGTATTCTCAGATTTGGTGTCAAAATGTGCTTAAAACCATTTACTTAAGGTAAGTTTGTTCACAAAATGCCGCATATAGCGGCAGTCAGTATTTTGCTTGTAACAGGAGTTATGTTAAATTTGATTCTCTAATTTACCTTTAAGTCAGAGTTTATTTTTCAGAACATAGTGTTTTTAAGGGTTATAAATTAAGAAATCCCTGTATTCTTGAATTATCATATGCTTACTGTTGTGGAGGTGGTCTTACAGATTGGAAGAAAAACCAGCATGTCTCAATCTACTGCTTTATTAAGAGAACTCTCTTGAAACGTAGCCAGTGGGTTGCCAGGCCATGTTGAAGTGATCTGAAGTTAGTTTTCTTCCTGGTTGCTATGCTGTGATCGTTCACTCACTGTATAACTTGCGGCTCTGAGATGTGGGTTCCCAGCCTTGTGGTGATGATCGTGAGGTGTGCTAGGCCCACCTCTGAACATAATAAACCCTAGCAGTCTACAGATACAGTTTATCAGACAAATATTGGAACACGGAGGAAAAAAGACTTGAGTGTCTGTTTTAGGACAGAATATAACTGACTGTCCTGTTAGTAGTGTTGCCCAAGTGTTGCAGGGGGATGTAAACTGGTGACTTTGAAACAAGTTCTGCTCTTTTTCTCACCCTAACGTTTTACCCATCTGTTGAACCAAATGGATCTTACATTTTTGCCTCTACTGGGCCATAAGCTTAGAGAGGTCTCAGCAGCCATGGGAAGCCTATGCTTCTGAGTCTACAGCAGTATTTTCTCTTGTGTTGCCTTCCTGCACTTACTGCCTGTATTAAAAATATTGTGGACTTCAAGCGAACACTAGAAACAGTATTTTGTTGAGTCATCATCAGCTTTATGATGATCCTTCTCACTCATCTGAGCCATTTGGAAGGTTAGGAGCAAATGACAAAAACAGGGTGAGTTTTCAATATATATATAGCTGCAATCTGGTACAAATTTACCAACTGTGACACAATCAACTTTCTACATAAATAATTACCTTAGCCCTGGTTAATAGATTTTCTTACTTCTCCTACAAGATATTACTGCACATGAGATAACAGAAAACTTACATAGGCCAGCTGACTTCAGAGAAGGGGAAATAGGTTTTATGTTTTTATGCTGTATGTACGAAGGGTTTTTTTTTGGCTTTTGAATCTTTATTTCACCATTATTGGTTTTGTTTCTCTTTTCATTTTTCTTCTCCTTAAGGCAGAGTAGATGGTACAGATGGGCTGTAGGACCTGGGAATGGCAGACATCAGCTCTGAGTTTGTTTCTGGGGAACTGCCAAATATTTATGAATGGTAAAAACCATTAGCCTGCTGACTGTCACTTATTAGCTAAAACTTTATTCCCTACTGACCCAAGGACAATCAGTGTTAAGAGGCAGGATACCTTAAGTTCAAATCCTTCTGAGAACCCAAATGAGAAGGAGTTGCGTAAGGAGGAAGGGCGAGGCTCTGAGAAGAATATGGCCTGTGTCTGTGTAACAGCTGCCTCTAATTCACCTTGATGTCCTGGAGTTTATGTATTTCTCCAGGTTGTTACCTGGAATTAGGGAGGTTAGTGTTACGCTTTAACATATGCTTGTTACTTGTCCAACTTGCAATTTAATGAGTGTTTTCCTATGTTGTGTGGTCTGCAACATCAGAATGCCTGGTTATAACCTGTACTTAGCTGGGGCTACTGTGCCATTGGTGATGGATGCTGTTTGTCTTTCCAGTAATGAACTGAAATTGGTCTTTAATGGTCTTCTATTTTTATATTGTTAAGAATGATCAACCCTTAGTAAAGGCATTTTCAAATAGAAGAACGGAAGTGTGATGGAGGTTCATACTTAAATATATGGTATGCATTTAATCAAAAATGTTCTAGTGTTGCTGTTTATATGGATACAAAGACTATCTTTTACAATAGTAAAAAATTTAGTTTTGTAGTCTATTTGGTAACTGTACATCTGAGTATTCATAAATCTTTTTATTTTAGGTGCAAATGCAGTCAATAAAGGGAGAAGAAAAGCAATTGCCTGAATTCTTTGTTTCTTTTTTTTTTAATGACATCTTTTTCTTATCATGAAGCTAATATTTTAAAGTGAAAACAATGCAATGGAACCATGTGGCTAGTAGTCTCTTTTGTTCAAGTAACATTTTTGTGCTGAGTTGAATGTGTTTTGCTTGTAATGACATAGGAGAAAAAACATAAGAAACATTTACAAAGTTTTTTTTTTTTTAATCAGCTACAGATAGCTTTTTGTCTTAATGCATGCGTTTGGGGAGTTACAGGACTACAATTCAATTTTTTTTTTTATAGTGTCCTTAATACTTGCTGAATTAGTTAGAGATAGTTATAAGCTAAAGAGAAAAGGGATGACAGACAAGGTTTTAAGTGAGGAAGCGTCTCAAAGGATGGTAGGAAAGGGTTTCTGTCAATGCTAATGATGAAGTGAAAAAGTGCATCAGGTACAAGAAGGTGAGTGATGACACAAGCATAAATGACACAGAGGAGTCAGATGGAGGATCTGTGTTGAGCATTAGTGTAGTTTGTTTTTAGTTTGGAATCAGGAGGAAAATTAAAATGAGGAAACTTAGCAGAGAATAGGTAGTTATTGCAGAATATAAATGCAGAGCTCTAATTTCAGCCTTCTGGGATGTGACTGAGATGAAACTTTTTTGAGTAAGCCAAAATTGTTCAGATGCTTAGAATTTTGAAAGTTTAAGAAAATGTAGTAGAGTTTTTCGTGTGGTTTTTATGTGCACTTTTCTCCCCCTTTTCTGCCCCTTTTTCTAAAGATAGGAGGAGGATTCTGCTGAATCTTGGTTAAAGGAAACAACATTTTGAAGTGTAGGAATTGAAGATGAGGGGAGAACAAGATCTGGGATAAATAAAGCCAAACTTGGAACTGAGAAGAATGAGATTGGAATTGAAGGTACACAGTAAAGAATGTTTTACCCAGGGGAAGGACTTTGTTGGTGGAAGCATCCGATAATGTTCTAAAGTATTAGTGAAAGTTACAGTGTAGCCAGCAGCTGACAAGACAAATAAATGAGAGTGAGCAAAGTAAGCTGAGAGATAGATTTGTGCAATATCCAAATGACAGAGTTATATTTAAAGTTAGCAACAGAAAGCCCCTGAGGGAAAAGATAGATGGAGAAAAGATGTGTGGTCAGTGATGGAGCCTAGAGATGCTTTGTTTCTGAAAAAATGTGGGAAAGTTGTAAATAAGTAGTCTTAAAACTGAAGAAAAGTCTAACTAGACTGCTTTCAAGAAAGAAGGGCTAATAGCAGATCTATAGAAGGGCTAAGAATGTTGTTATGGAAGGAATCTAAATTCAGAACCTGCATAAGGAGAAGGAGAATTCAAATGCTGTATTAAGAACAAACAAACAAACAAACCCCAATAACTTATATGCAGCTTACACATTTCCCTAAAATTTCCATCTAGTATGTAGAGTGAAGAAAAATACTTTAAGACCTGGTTTAGTGCCCTCCAGGCTGAGGAGGAACTGGGCATAACTTCAAAGAAAGCAGCTGGGCCAGCAGACCCTGTGCCTTATGGAAACACTTGCAAGAAGCGGTGAGTGATTGTTGTGAGTGACTCCCTGCTGCAGGGGACACCAATCTGCTGACCTGACCTCTTGTCTAGAATATTTTGCTGCATACTAGGAGCTTGAATATGAGATGCCATGGAAAGACTGCCAAGGCTTGTTCATGTGTTGGACTATTACCCTCTGCTGATCTTCCATGTGGGCAGTAATGATATCAAGGGCAAATTGGAAACCATCAAACAACATTTCAGAGCTGTGGGGATGGTGATGAATTCATTCTAAGTCATTTTCTCCTTAATTCTGCCAGTGGGGGGTGTGGGGGGGGGGGGGGGGGAGAAGGATGGGAGAAAGAATAGATGGATTTTCCAAGTTAACAACTGGCTGTGCTGTTGATGTTGGCAGCAGAGTTTTGGTTTCTACAACCATGGGACCCTGTTTGAAGATCAACAACTGATGGAGAGAGATGGGATCCACCTCACTAAGCTGAGGCACATGTGTCTTTGCAAACAGGTTGACCAGCCTAGTAAGGAGGGCTTTAAACTAGGAAAGATGGGAGAAGGGGAGAGATACAAAACAGGGTAGTCAGCAAAATGCGGCTGAAATCGGGATGCCTCCAGTGGGTGCCGGGCAAACAGGGAAGTGCATATTGGATATGACTATGGAGGATCTTCTTGCAGCCCTCCTGGGAAGCCTGTATGCCCAGTTACCTGCCTGAAGTGCCTGTACACCAATGCATGCAGCATGGTGAATAAACAAGAATGAGATCTGTGTGTAGTCACAGGGCCATAATTTCATGGCAGTTGGAGACATGATGGGATAGCTCACATGGCTTGAATGCTGTCATGGATGGCTGTGTGCTTTATAGGAAAGACAAGCCAGGAAGGTGAGGTGGTGGGGTTGCTGTTTGTGTGAGAGAGCAACTGGAATGTATCGAGCTCTGCCTGTGGGTGGATGAAGAGCAAGTTGAGAGTTTATGAGTAAGGATTAAAAGACAGGCTAATGTGGGTGATACTGTTGTGCGTGTCTGCTGCAGGCCACCTAACCAGGAAGTCGATGAGGCCTTCTACAAACAGCTGGAAGTAGCTTTACGATCACAGGCTCATGGTTCTAACGGGGGACTTCAAGCACCCTTATATGTGCTGGAAAGATGAGGCAGCTAAGCACAGATAGTCCAGGAGGCTCCTGCAGAGCATTGCTGATAACTGTTTGACACAGGTGATGGAATTTTTGACCAGGGCTGCAAGAGCTGAACCCATTTAGTCTGGAGAAGAGAAACTTGAGAGGGGATTTTATCAATGTCTACAAATACCTGAAGGGAGGGTGTCAAGAAGATGGGGCCAGACTCTTTTCAGTGGTGCCCAACAATAGGACAAGAAGCAGCAGGTGCAAACTGAAGCATGGGAAGTTCCACCTGACCATGAGGAAAAACTTCTTTTCTGTCAGGGTGGCACTGGAACAGTTTGCTCAGAGGTTGTAGTCTCCTTATCTGGAGATATTCAAAATGCACCTAGATGTGATCCTGCACAACATGCTGTAGGTGACCCTGCTTGAGCTGGGAGGTTGGACTGGATGATCTCCAGAGGTCCCTTCCAACCTCACCCATTCTGTGAAGTTCAGAAATCAGGTGTGCTTAAAGGGATTAGGCTCATCTGATGAGATCATAAGATACAGTTTTGGCAAAACTGTCATGGAATTGCTTGTGCTTCCTTCAAAATATTACAGAAAATTCCTTAACAGCTTCTTTTTTTTCTTCTTTTCCTTTTTCTAATGTGGTGAGTTGACCTTTTAGAAAATAAAGCATTTTTGCCTTTTTCTTTTGTCATTATGGCTGTCTTTTCTGTAGGAGTTTGAATTCTTTGCTTTGAAGAGCTTTGGTTTTTATAGAAACCGCTCATGAAGGCTTTTAAAAAAAGCTCTGAGCTATCCCTGCATATATTATACTGTGCATCGTTTTTGTCTGTTGCAGACTTACTCATGCATTACAGAGGACTAAGGCATTATCTGTCTTTACTCTAAAATTACCTTTTATTATTTCTTAACTCTTTCTGTAGTAGATGTCAACATCTGTCAAACTGAGCTGTAAATCTTAGCTGATATTCTATCTCTGATAGTGTCTGTATTGAGGAGAATTTGCATTGACAGTTCATATACATTTATATATACAGTCAATTTTAGGATGTTTGAGGGAAATTAAGCTGCATGTATTAACAAAAATCAATTGCTTATGTCAGAAAACTTGGGTAAAGATGTACTTAATCCAGAACTCTTTGATACACCTAGATCTGTAATGGAATTTTTTATCAAACCAGAGATAATTATAGAATAGAATTTAACTAATACTGTTAGGATCTCATTTCATATTAAATCATTATGAAGTTCCTTCTGAATTTTTAAAACTCTGAGCCTTTATTAAGGATTATCAATTGCCTAAATACATTTTTATATTTGTGGTTGTTATGATTATATCTGGAGTAAGGCAAAGTTACTGAAATGCAAACTTGCAGGAATTACCCTACTGACAAGGAACCTAGGTTGTGATACAGTTATGTTACTTTTGAAGCAGTTTTATCTGTTTGACTTGGAAAAGGTTCAGAAGAAACTGGATGTAGCAGTGAAATTCTTACATGTTTTATCTAGTGCGGAAGAAATGGTTATCTGAAGTTTGGGCAGTGGATATTGACTCAGTAGTCTGATTAAGTTTGTGGATCAATTATCATTTAAGTGACTTGCTACAGCAACACAGGAATTGTATGCTTTCCTTCAGTTTCTCATATATATAATGTTTCTCGGAGGCATGGCAAAGATGAAATACATTGCTAATTTGTGAGGTGCATTGATTCTGCAGTGAGGGCAGTATTATCTCATAAATGAGTTGTCAGAAATTTGATTTGTATTTTTCTGAGAACAAACTTTTATTTTCAGAATTTAAACATGCTAGCTAATGGATTGATGAGATAATTTGACATTTGGTATGAAGTTGGGTTGGAATAAATTAAAATCAGTTTTGTGTATTCCTTAGAAATTTGTTTGTTTTCATTCAAGATATGTAAATCATGTTATGTGTGAATACAGTGTGTGTGATATGTGAACTTCCAAAATATTGAGAATATATTAGAATATGTATTCTAATGAAGAATGCATTGGGATATTTCATGGCTTTTATTTTTGCACTTTAAGCAGTAGTATTGATGTACTCTGACCGCTAGAAGTAGCATAAGAGTGACAAGTTAATATGCGAAAGTATGAAGGGAGAAATGTATTCAAATCAAACTGGATTGCAAGATTTATGATCTTGTAAGACCAGCAGAATATTCTACTTATTCCATGTGCATACTGTACATCTGATCTGACTGCACCATTTGGCAACACAAGGCTCAAATTTGTCTGGTCTTGGTGTTGTTAAAATTCATTATTTCTAGTGTCCTTTTGTATTTAGCATCTTTTGAATGTTCGTCATCACTAAAATAAATCCCTCTAAGATTGCATCACATTTATTGGACAGCTAGAACAACTGGAGAGAGCATTGATGTTTCTGAGGATAGGGATGATTTTTTTTAATGTCTCCAGCATTAACTTGTGACTTCCAAGGATGTAACTATGTGAACTTGATGATCCAAATGATTGCAGAGGAATATAAGCAACTTATACCATTTTTTTGTTACCATTTGTGTATGAAAAATATTCTTTGTTCTGCCACTTTTTTCTTCATTTTCTGTAAGAATAAATGGTCATATTTTGAAGACTTTTCATTTTGAAAGGTCTGTACATAAATGTTTAGACAAAATTTTCTAAATTAGTTTGTGATGTGTTTCTCAGAGTCATTGGTAGCTTTACATCTCAAATAAAACTTGCTTGCAGTTTTGTAGGGCATATTTATGATGAAATTATATCTTAAATACTTACTAAGATGGTACAGAGCAATATCATCACTACTTATGAATATTCTGAAATACTTTCAACTCCGGTAAATATTTTCTTTCAGTGACTTGAATTCATTCATTCAGCTTTAAGATATGTAATGTAAATGTTTAAATACTATTATTCTATGGATTCATATTTCATGTAAAGGTGTTAGCTCATTTTAATAATGCTTAGGAGTTTTGGACTTAAATTTAGGCATTAAGTGCTAGATGGAATTTAAGTAAGCATGTACAAAATACTCAGTTGCCTCAACATTATACGTAACTAGTTTAATCAAAACCCTTGTTTAAGTATGACTCTTGTTTCCTTGCAAGTGATTAAAAGCACTGGACTCAGGTCTGTAAGCCTAAGAAGAATCTAGTGATTCTGAGACCCAAAGCAATAGGCGCAGGTATGGCATATGCACTGCATGGACACATTTCTGTAAAGGGAAGACTTTCTTGCATTGGAAATATTACAGAGACCAAGTTTGAGGTCCACTGTTTTATTCTTCCGACACAAGGCAGGTTAGGTCACACCTTATCAGCTGTTTCTGACACGTTTGCCTAATGTGTTCTGTTCTTTCTCTCTTTAATAGTTAGCAGTGTTGTAGTTATCTAAATACGCTTAAGCTCTGATAAATCACAAGTGCAGACTGCAGCTAGGCGTCAGATGGATAGAGAATTAAAAACAAAACAAACAAAAAAGCCTCCCTAAGGCATTCCTAGCTCAGTGTGAAAAATAGTAGGAAAAATAGCAGAAGAGAAAGCATTATTTGACTGTAGACCATGTAAAAGTACTGATCACTATGCATGCTTCAGATTTCTGGTCACTTTATGGTAGTCAGCCACACACTTTTCTTGGCAAATAAATGGCTTTAGGGGAAATACCAGCTTTAATGGCAAAGCAGGATGAAGATGATGGGCAGTGGCTTAAGGGACCCTCATTCCCTGCTTGTCAGTGTGGAAATGTTGAGTTATAACCTGTAAAAGTATGTCCTTTCTGGCCAGTTGGATTTGATTTTCAGTGTAGGACCATACGAATACCAGGATGGGCTGGAGGTGAATGACAAAATTTTAAAGCTAATTGAGCATGTTTTAGCTTGAAAACTTTATTGGAAAACATGGAGATAGCTCAGTACTTGATACCTTTGTGGTGCTGACTTCAGTGTGATAGGTACCATGCAGTCTTTCTGAGACAGATCTGTCAAAATATTTCAGCCTTAATTTAAACATCTCAGCTTTCATCTTGAGCTGAGACTGATGTCTGTCAGATGGTATGGTATGAGGGAATGTAGTTTAAAGGAGACAAGAAAGGATGAGATTCCAGGATTTCACAGGGGAAAGTAAATGGGAAGCTCCTTAAACCAGTAAAGCCATCAGCTTGTTGCTTCATAGTTGAACTTGATCAATAATGCTTGCTGAGATTAACATTTCTCAGTGAAAACAAATGAATAGAAAAATATAAATATATTAAATACACTAGTCATGTGTTGATGGAATTGGTGAATGCTGATGTGCTGATGTCAGGGATTCTTCTGTCTTATGGATACCATGTGCTTATTTAGTGCTTGGAAATGTTGTTATAATTTGATATCATTGATACTAAGCCTTGATTTATCAAGGAGTAATTCTACCAGTATCTAGTAATAGCAAATTAGAATTGGTATTAGAGTTGTGATCTTTCATTCTCAATGCAGTAATTGAAAGTTACTTAAATTGTATCAGCAGGTATTAATTTTAAAGAATTTCATTAATTAAAAGATTTGCATGTGGGGTTGATAGGACCTAGAACTAAACTCTTGATATCATATACATTACTGACTTTCATGGCACACAGTGACAAAGTACTAAAACAGCAGAAAGATAGAAAATGTATTTGGTTATGAGCCTGGGCTAAGACTGAATCAGCATTGTAGAGGTGAAAATCTTTGCTATATATATTAAAAGTACTTTTAGAAAAACATACTGAAAGCTTAAAACTTAGAGTTACACTAGGGACAGAGTGTCTCCTTTAAGAATACTTCTCACTGAATTATACAGACCTGATAAACACTTGGATCCAGTGCATGGCAAGGCTATGGATATTGCAATATTCAGGAATAATCTGAAAAAAAGGAGAAAAGTTGTAATGAAAGACCTTTTATTTGATGCCAGGTCAGATAGTTGCAAGGAGGAAGCTTTTAATATTCTTTCTAAAGTACTGAATCATAGTATTCTGACAGGAATATGAGCAGAAGAATAGAAAATGTGTTAGGGTGGATTAACTGTGCTTGTTTCTTCTCAGGCCATGAGCTCAGACTGCAGAAGATAGCTAGACGTTTGATTTAAAAACAGCTCAACTGCTAGTCTTCAATCAAGAGAAATCAGTTAGGCAGGCTAAACTGTTGGATTTTCTCTTGAGTCTTACAGTTTGCCAAAACTAATCCTTTTGTTCCAGAAAAACCTGTGGAATCCATTTTACTGAGCATAAAGCGTAATGACTTACTGTTTTTTCAAGGCATTTCATAAAATGTCAGAGACTGGACAGAAGTATCACTGCTTTCTGTCACTGTGTTGTGCTCCACATTTCTTGGAGCTGCATTCTAACCTTGGAGATGGCTTATTATATTTCTCACTTTTGTTTTTCTAGATATGCCTTTGTATTCTGGTTGTTTCTTGATGTAAAGACTGACCAAAGAAGCACCAAATCCTGTGGAATTTCTAATGGGGAAAAAAGAGCTCTTTAACTGAAGAACATAAGACCTAGTTTGAATCTGTAGAAATTGAAGTATTTCTAAGTAGCATACAAGGAAACTTGTAACCTTTGTGGTGTTGTGTTGCACACATGAAAACCAGTGTTTAATTTGGAAAGCAGATATAAAGACCAAGCGGTAGTAGATAAATCATTCTGTTTTAATACAGGTTTTAACGAATACAAGCAGATTTAGCAAGATTTACTTAAAAACATAAACTGCCATGTAAGCTGTTAGTTTTCCTTCTATAGAGATACTTTTGCTGGATTCTCATTTCTAGCAAGTCTTACACTGTTTGCACTGATCTTCTGTCCATACACCAGCTGTCTGGAAAACATCAAGCCCACAAATTACTGACGAGATACAGGACAAAGGGCAAAAGCTTCTGCTGTTTGGAAAGCTCAGTACTCTTTGCAAAGAATTTGCAGCATTTAAACAGTACCAACTTTACTTTCACTAATGATATGTTGTATAGCTTGTTTAGCAGTGCAGAGTTTATCATAAATATCTTTGTTTGGCTCTGAAGTCAGGTTAACAAATGTAATTATAGTTCCTTGTCATCAAAGGTCATGTTTCTTGATACAGGAAGAGATGCTGTGCTTTTAAATAGTTCCTTGATGAAAATTCGTGTCAGTTGCCCATAGGAAGTAACAGCATGATCATGCTGTCTCAAAAAAAGCTTTTCATCAGAGGTTAGAAATAATCTTTGGCATACAAGAGGCAGCAGTTTTTGCAAAGAAGCCAAGCAGACCATATTATCTTACAATCTGTGTGCCAGTTTTCTTACTTTTTTATTTTTGTTTTTTCTTCATCTTCTGTCTCCCCATTACTAGCTTCAGCTTTCAGGCAGCAGCATCTGTTTCCTGGAGAGGAGGAAAAAAAGAGCTCTGTGTCAGGAAATCCTTTATAAATATTGTGATAGATGATGCTTTTTTTTTTTTTTATGCTATGCAAACACAGTTTAGTCCCTCTCAGCCAGTGCTTCAAAATGGGGAGCCTGTAGCTCATTTCCCAAACCTATCATTTGGCACCTGTATAAAAATGGTCTTTTTCTTTTTTTTTTTTTTTTTTTTTTTTTTTTTTTTTTTTTTGAGGCTTTGAATACTCCACATTTCCCAGTGTGGGTGTGTGATTGGGAAACTTTTTGAAAAGCATTATCTTTTCTGAAAAACATCATGTGTTGCAATGATTCTGAATTGTGCTCTCATTTGATTGCTCTTAATGTGCTGTTTAGGTCTGGTGCCTGGATTTTATTCCAGGGGGGTGAGTATGCGTCCATCTGTTGGCTTCAGCAGGTCGGAAGCATATATATGTCAGCAAGAAAGACTTGTTGTGCCCTATGGTGTACAACCGTATAAATAGGGCCAAATCTTGAAAAGGTTAAGAGCTGTGTATATTCTGAGTAGCCCCATTTATGGCTGGTATGTGACTAATCATTCAAATGGAGCTCCGTGTTTAAGGCTTTCTTGCATCTGAATTGTTCACAGGTAGTTCAGATGTTTTTACAGTGTGATACATTACATTCTTCCGTGCAGATGTAACCTAACCGCAGTGGCACTGTTACATGAGCAGAGTTGAGAAACTGTCCAAGTCGATACAGATCACACACGAAGCCTTCAGTTTATGGCTTTATGAAGTTTTTGTTTCAATATCCAAGACAATGTTTGTTCAATGGTAACACTTTATTTCTAAATAGACCATAAGCTTCAATATTCTCAGTAAATTCTCCAGCAGATGTTTTAACTAAAAATATATTTAGAAACAAAAAGCCAGGAAAAATCTAAAATGGGGTCATCTGCATATATTATTTTTCCTTTTTAATACTGTATAATATACCACAGTATGCAAGTTGATAAGCAGAGGCTTGTTTGTCAGCATAATTGCCACTGAACAAATGGTATCTCTTAATGGTATTTTTTTTTGCTTAAAAGCAAAATACAGCAACAAAATCAAAGCATTTGGACATGTATTTGAAAGGATAATGCAGAGATCCTCCAGATGAATAAATCCACTGTATACCGATCAAAGGGAAATTGAATGAAATCTAGTTTTCAGCAGAAGAATGGATAAATATTTTAAGTGCTTACATGATGAATTTGGAAGGTGGCTCTTATCCTTGAAATTGCTGAAGAAAGTTTTTACTTGCCTCTTGACCAAATAAATGGACAGTTTTATTCTGTAAAAGAAAGCTCTAGTCAGACTTTCCATGTCAGTAAGTTTTCATAGTGCTCCTCAAATCAATGGAAACTTACTGATTTCATGCCACTTGAGAATCTGATCTTGTGAGGATGCTGCTTGGAACCTGTAACTTCATGATAGGAAGCAATTTGTCTGTTAATCTGTTAATCCGGGCTCTCTTTCTCTCTCTATATATAATTTTTTCCCATGAAATTGTTGTGGCAAGTGACTTTAGTTTTATAGGAGATTATCAAAGTTGTTTTTTTAGCTTCAATAACTGGCACAATTGAAGGGTGAAAGTGAAGTGGTGTTTATCTTCATTTCTTCAAAGCAGGGAATGGTTTATGTTCAGGTGGAGTTCAGACTTCATTGGCGACGGAGCTTGCTCCCCGAGTGCTGGACAGCCTTTTTAAGTTGTCACAATCAGATAGGTAACATCTAAAAGATATGACAGCACAGTTAAAAACTCAACAAAATTTTAGCCCAAAATACAAATGATCTAGAGGTTGTGTAAACCAGTGCTAGTTCTGGAAACACTGTACAAGATATGTGATCTTCTAATTATCAAAATACTGTCTACATTACTTGGAGAGTGAAGCCTAAGGTGTAACACTGAAGTGACTTAATTTGATTTTTTTTCCCAATGCCTCTCTGTAATAGCAAATTTAATGCAGCTTCATCCGTGTGTAATTTTTACACCTCATTCATAGCATGACTGCTTCTATCCTATTCCAGTTACCTGTCTGTTATCTGCATCTACACAAAGCATTTGATTTGTAGTCTTGGAGGAATTACAGATGAAACCTCCCTAGCTTCTGTTTGAGGATTGATACTCTAAGTCAAAGAAGAGAAAAGTACTTATTTTCTGTTGACTAATTCATGCTGCCATCCTCATTGCTGTAGTTACACTGACACCAACATAACTGAAAATTGGCTGAGCATCAGGGTGTTTTTGCAGAAATCAGAGTTGACTGACTCCTATGAAGTGTGCTCATGCTATTAGTTTCATCTCTAGTTGGGTCTGTGTGTAATTCTTTACTGGATCCGACAGAGTTTACCATAGTAAAATAGATCAGGGTTTGATACAAAAATAGTGTCATAAATAACTGCTTTGAAATATAGTTGATGATAAGCCAGAAATAAATGAGAAGAACTGGATGGTAAGTATAATGGATTATGAAATATGAAGGCTATAAAAAAGATCATTATAGGTTGAGATTAAAAGTCTGTTCAGAATACCTGTAAATAAGTTAGAGGTATTGATTATGCACAAAGCCAAGGTTTTAATTACGGAATATGTTACTGAATGTGCATAATTCTTGGAATATTTTGACAATTTTCATGGTTACTTAAGAGAAAATGATGAATGCAGTGTTTAAAAACCTTTTTTTTGTGGGTAGCATGAGAGCTATACTTTAGAGTAATTTTTCCTAGATGAGAAATCATATGTCATAAATCAGCTGGAGATAAAGGTTTCTTTGCAAGGAGTCTGCTGCCATAGCTACTGTGGTATGAAAAGTCTAGAATTCAGCACTCTTCATTAAATGTAAAAGTTAACCCTAATCGGTAGATGAAGAGAAGGTGAAATCACTTTTTGCTACAGGATAATTGTTAGATGTGACTGTAACTAGCACACAAACTGACATTCATTGGTTACAAATTAGAGAAATACTAATAGTGCTTAACGCTGTCATCAAAGATACCACCAAGGCAGAAACAGTGTAATGTTTTACCAAACTGATGAAACTTGTTTCCGTTTACTTTCCAAGAGCTATAGCTAAAACTTTCTTACTACCTGTAAATTTAATCTGGTTAAATAGGTTTTTGTACACAATCACTAAACAGAATTTTTGTCTGTATAATCCAAGATGGTTCATAATTGCTTACCGAAGATTATTGCTTAGATGTTTATGATACCTTATTCATGTTCATAACGTGCCTTTCTGTACCTGGAGGAGAAGCTGTGTGATGAGGGCTGGGGCTGCAAACATTATACCCCCGCAAGAAAACATGGGCGAGTTCTGATTTGTACTGCTGTGAGTTCTTTGCTGAGCCACTGAATTTTGATGTTGTGTTGTTGTGTGACACGTCTTTCTGCCTCTCTCTCCTTTCCATACTGGATCACCACAATAATGTTTTAAACCTGTGTTTTACTGACAATTTTACATAGGCTGGTAAAACATGAGTTCCTTAGACTAGACTTTTTGTTCTCTGAATTGTTAGATGTCTCTACTTTGGTTCTTGAAAAATTGAAATAATTTGGAATGATGTGCTCTGTGCTCAGTGCAACTCATTTTTCTCTAAAGTGCTGATAAATTCTGAATTTAGGTTATTTTATTTTTATAGGCTAAAATCTACAAAACTGAGATTATATCTCAAAAAAAATCACCCTATGTAGAAGATGCCATTAGAGAAAGGGCTGTGAAAATGAAAGAGAAACTTCTCAGTATGTCCTGAATGCAAGTTTTAAGTGGGCCAGGCTTTCAGACTGGAGGAGTGTCTTCTAAACAGTATCACTGAAGGTAGAGAAAAGTGGAAGTGCTGAAAAGGAGAATGAGACTGGACAAAAAAGCTCTGTTCACACTAGATCTATTTCTTGATAAGGTAGGCAACCATCATCTTTGACATTCTCAGTCTTTTCCCTCTGTCCCACATTGCTTTCAGCATATAATTTCCATTCTTCTGATAATGGAATATATTGATGGAAAGTTCTTTATGGAAAACTTGATTACTGAAACCAGGGATAGAGCAGAAAAGCAGTGCTGGTGACAGCTGTGGGTTCAAGCTTAGTGGGACCAAAAAAGCAGGTTGATTTCTTCCAAAATTTATTTTGTGATTTCTTTAAATATGTTCCAGTTCTAATGGCCTTTGTTCAAGTTCTGTTTAGAAAATTTTCACTCAAGTAAAATCCATGTAGTGTAGGGATTTGAACCTGCATATTGTGTATCTCCAGTCATTCCCTAACTGCCAAGCTGTAAAATGAAGCTACATTTTCCCTTCTTTTTCAACTTGAAAGTCATAAAAGGATGTCCAAAACTTAAAAATTAATTTGAATCAAAACCTGATGGTCTTCCACCTGTTCTTTAGGAGTAGGAAGGTTTGAAAGTTTTTGTCCAGGCTAATGTTTTATGGATCCGATCATGGCAAGTTAGGAGCTGTGTGAATGGCCACTTTTAAAAGAAAATTTAAATTGCTTTGCAAATGAACTGAAACCTAGAGAAACAAGGAAGAATGTTTTTGTGAAATCAATCTGTCATTCCATTTCATCCCAAACAAAATGTCTGTTTATTTGGAAGCAACTTTTGAATTGAGTATAAACCTGTTTTTATAAGGTTCTTCTAAAGCAAGATATAGGTTATTAAACAAAACAAAACCCAAACCCATTATTTTAAAGTGTGGGAGGGGAATATAAAATTGTTTCAACAAATATATTTTATTACACGATTGGCGATAATACTGCTTTGCATCTCAGGTCTGCTGAACTGTGGAGGCCCCAGCCCCGAAGAGCTGGTGTTGATGAGCTGAAGTAGAGGCACAGAAAAAGCACAGGGCAAAGTGTGCCTAGGTGTGCACTAGCAGCAATGGGGAAAATAACCTCATTACCCTGATTTCTGTCCCTGCTCGGAGGTGATGTTGAATGCTTATAAGGTGCACTTTTTTTTTTTTTTTTTTTTTTTAAGAAGAGAGCGAGAAAGATGTTCAGAAAGGAGCAAATTGTTACTTTCTGGGTTTTTATGTCTAAAATCTAAAAATCTGTTTTAGTCTTAAAATTGTGTATTATAATTCATAAAACACTAAGTACTGCCATTTAATTTAAGTCTTCCGTGAGGTACATTTGTCTTAATGTTTCTTTCACATGAAGCAGTAAACAGAGCTGTTCAAGAAAAATTATATAGTTACATAGGGACAGCAATTGAAAGGGAAAAATAAATGTTCTATAATAACTTCTACTAGAACTATTTTACCTCTGTCAAAATTAACAATATACATCACTTCTGTAGTACTACTGCCACATACCATTGAATGCTAAAGTTTTGACTTTTTTCAAAAAAATTCAAAGTTTTGAATTTTTTGGATTTTGAGATAGGAGTGTGTGTGTGTGTATGTATTATATATGGAGTGCTCTGCCTGTCCTGATTGGGGGAATTCAGTCTGGATTTTGGTCATACCCTTGCCAGCACTACCTAAGTACTTTTTATCAAGAATGTTACATTAAAAAAAGAAAAAAAAAAGAAAAAAAAAAAAGGCCACAATAACTTTGCGATTACCCCAGTGTTACTGCTTTAATATGAACAAAATAGTACATGGTAGTTGACATAGCAAATATGGAAATCCAACATACTTCAGAGCACTTTCTTGAAAGCCAAAAATCAATAAGGAAACAAAAGTTTCTAGTAACTTCTGGTACTCCATTAGCGATTGTGTAAAAAGAGCTCACCAAATAAATCTTATCAGCAGAACAAGGTAGATTTAAAACCATCAGATTTCACAAATCACTAGAGTTAAGCCTGCAGTTTCCCCAGGGTTTCTCTGTATGTCATGTATCAACAGTTTAACTACAGCTGAATAAAGTAGTCAATATATTAAGCTTCAATGCAAGTGACTGGACAGATTACTTTTGATTTCAGTGGAGTTTAGGTCAGGCTTAAGTAGCTAAAGAGATCAGAATTGGTCAGCTAAAAATAGACTTGGGTGTAGGCCAAATATTCTCTGTAATATGAAAGTAAATGAAAGAAACAGTAAAGATTAAAAAAAGAGGGGCCAGCTACATTTGGAATTCTTAGCATGTTGCTTTAATTTGATGTTAACATACTTTTTTTTTTTTTTATTATTCAGATAAGGATCATACCTCATTTATGTAGAACAGAGCAGGAGGATTTTTTTTTATTTCCTTCAGTTAATAGCATCCATATTTATTAGAGGAAAATAACACAGTAATAAGAGTATAAGTGAAGGAGTTCTTTTAGTAGAAAGCTTTATTGTAGGGATGGAGTTCAGCAAATAGTTACCACCTCAATTCGTACTCCTTTTCCTTGCATATGGAATTGTTTACTGGCCAACTGGATGGTTAAATGTTTCCCAGGAAGAATTTTTTTTTCTTCCTCTCTGCTTCCTGGTGATGTAGGCAAATCTATAAGTGTTCCTGTCCTCTTGGCTGAGATTTGTTTCTAATGTGTGTGTTGAAAGCATTACAACTTGCCTAAAATTACTCTGATTTTCACATTACTTTTCCACTTGCAGTAAAGATTATATAGTGGGCTGAATCCACTCTTGCTTATACCAGTCTCAGTGGAGGTTATTCTGTGAATGTCTGGAATTGCTTTTGAACTCAGAAACAATCTTCCTGCATCCACAAATTTATTTATTAGATAATCTGAATCACATTACCAAGGAGAATGACAGCTGGCATGTTATGTCATTTGGAGAATTATGGACATTAAATAGATACTGTTTTCTAGTGAAGGCTACTCGTGCTGTTTCTCCATATTATTTGTTTTGTAGGTAAAGGAATTGCTGATTGTATTTCAAGTAATCTTCTAGTCATAAAATTTTAATTGAAAGGGCTTCCCTCCTGGCATGCACTAGTGTGGTAGTATCTACAAAGCTAATAAAATATCTAGTCTAATGATGGACTTCAATCTGACATAAAACTGCTGGAATAAGTAGTTAGATCAGTCAAAGAGTAGCACTCAAATTTATGGTATCTAGGAGTTGACAGTGGTATCTATATAGTATCTAGGAGATGACAGTGTCTTGAGATTGTTCAGTGTGAAATACAGTGTTGTGATATGTTCTTAAGATAAAGAAGAGACCTGGGAATGGAAACAATAACTCAAGACTCCTTCCTCCCAAGTTAACATCCTTAGAAACCAGGCTGACAGAATCGTTCCTGCCTGCATGGGGCTGATGTGTATGCTCAGCCTTGGCCAGGCAGGTAGCACGAGGTACCCCGGCGTCACCGCGCCCCCTGAGAAAGGAGCTTGGCAAGGGTCAAGGAGAGCTGAGGTCTGTAGCCCTGGAGCACTGCACTCCTGAATTGAAGTGTCCAAGCACGTGGCAGTTTTAAACCCAGCCCGAGCACGTGGCAGTTTGCAACGCGGCCCCCTGTTTTTGGTTATCTGGATCTGCACGCTCGCGGACGGCTGACTGCAGGGGCCTCTGTGGCCGGTGTCCCGGCTGGACCGGGTTTGTGCTTGGTGGGTGCTCCCTGGCATGCTGTGCACCTGCGTTCCCTTTTGGGTGCGTTGGGACTAAAATACAAGCATTAGGCTACTTATGCTTTAATACTGTAGCTCCTTTGTTGAATTTAGCTTTTATAATTCAAGTATAGGAAGAAAAACAGAGACACAGCAGGGAGAGGAGAAGTGGTGAGGAGAGGCTTCGTGCGCGAAGCGGCAGTGGGATGTTCCTGCCCCCAGTGGGTTTCGCTGCCTTTTGGGTGCCTTGCCTGAGGCTGGCAGAGCTGTGTTGACAGATTCCCTTTTTGTAATTTGATACATAATCAAAAGCTGACATTTTCTTTGAAGACAAGATGCAGAGGGAAGTTGGATCTGTAAGTTTACTTTGACTTTTTCTTGGTTTTGTCAGGTCATGACTTGACATTCAGCTGAATGTTTAGTAAGTCCTTCTCTTACAGGCTTCATTTAGCGACTGTTTCTAGATGACTGTCTAATGAAAAAGTCTGTTACACTTGGATTAGGTTTGAAAATGATGGGTTTTTTTTTGGTAATGAGCATAGTTTACTAATTGCCTTTAATCTTGTTAAAAAGATGATGCAAAATGACTCCTGTCTCCCCAGTAAACATATATAGTGTTATTAGCTACTGCTATTCCAGCACTATGGTAAAATATCTGTCTTTCAGCCTTCATTTGGTGTGGTGGTTGTTACGGGAATTTTTTGTCCTTGAGGTTGAAGTCTGTCTTTCTGCATCCCCTCTGAATGTCACATTTCCTTTAATCTTCAGAAATGTGAGTGTAAGGAGACTGCATGAACAGTAACACATTGATTTTGAATTTCAGAATTAGTATAGTTTGGCTTTGAATTAATTATATAGAAACTAGTGGATGCAAAGTGTGTCAATTTTAAACATAATATGAACCTGTAATTATATATCATAATTAACAGCTTGCAACCTCCGATTCATTAAAACCATTGCCATGTGTCAGGAGCCAGGATCTTAAAGGGTGGGGGGGAACAGCTGGACTAAACTGGTTTGAAGCGTACAGGATACATGATTACTCTTACTGCTCTAAACAGAAATATTTTTACCCATGTAAAAGTAGCTATACCCGTTCAAAGTCAATCTGATTTCTTGGACCCCTGACAAAATAGTGCACCTCAGTTCTTTTCTGAGGCTGCTGGAGACTTCATTCAAGTTCTCAAAGCTTCATGCATTTGTACAGAACTAAGGTTGCAGAAGGGGTTTTCCTCTGTTGTCTGTGACTATTTTAAATTCCTAGTAGAATTTGTAGTGTGTTTCAGTGAGTTCTGAGTTGATATCTGCTTAAAGATTTGATAAAAATTCATGGAACAAATAACCTGATCTACTAAGAAAAATTATCAACACTCTTCCTATCTCTTTGAACCTAACATTGCATGAAATATACTCTACCTTCATGCCTTCGTTATGAGGATTTCTTTTCTTTGGGGAATACAGTTTACGGAGAAATGAAAGAATAAAGTTTTAATTTGTTTCTTTTTGTAAGCAAAGCTGTACTTTGCTGTGCTAATTAGAGCAGCTGGCTTTCACAGCCTGCCTTAAATCCCAGAAGAAATCAGGAAAAGAGGCTGGCTTTAAGTATTTCGTACTGTCTCCAAGGTTTTAAATTAAAACCTCTTTTGGTTAATGAGAAAGCTTACCAGCTCTGTTTCATCTGGAAGGACGGATGACAGGGAATTCTTTGCTATTTGTATTTCACTCAGAGCATGGCCTTTTGTTTTAAAAACTTAAAGTCTAATAAACTGTGGCCTGGAATACTTCTAAATTTATTGGAGAAGTCAGAGGTCCCTGATAGAACCTGAATGCTGGGGAGGAGAGAATGCAGAGAAGCTGCTGTGTGTTGGGTCTCTCTCAGGTCTGAGTGGAGAGGTGAATTTCACCCAAGGCAGCTAATACTCAAAAACCAATGCTTTGTTTGGAGATGGAGTTGAGTGTCCTGTTTGAAGCCAGCTATGCTAGGCCTACTCTTTACTTGAACTATTTTGCAGCCTAGATTCAAAACACAACTACTTCCCTCCTCCTCCTATCTTTTTGATTTCCTTTAGCTATTTGGCAGAGGTCTGCCGAGTCTGAATCAGTGGGACATTTGGTTCATCCTAATTGCATAGTGAAATGCTAATCTGTAGGGCTTTGTGAAGAATGAGATGAATTGCTTTTATGTGAACACTTTTAAGTGACTACTCAATCTGTAAAGAGAATTTATCTTAGTATACTTGGGCATTATTTAATTTTTAGAATATTTATTATTCTCTGGACTTGTTTAATAATGAAATTTTGCCCCTTTCAATATATGAAATTTTAAAAACCTATGAAACTAATTACTTGCATGATTTTTCATTATTGTATTCCATTTTTGCAGGTGCTTCAATATACAAATACACAAATTCAGAATGGTGGCTATATTAATTGCTAAAGTTTAGCAGTTGTAATTGCAGTCCTGCTTAATGAGTCACACTCAGTGGGAGTTTGTGAGCATGCATGAGGTATTTGGCATGAGTTTGGGTCAGTGGGCAATTCGTTGCCCAGAGTTAAGCCTTTAATTCATTGTACAAAACCAAGCAGGATTCCTAATTCTGATTGAACAACTAGGGAGAAGAGAGGTGTTACGGATCTGTGGAATTAGTGCAACTGTCCTACGCAATGGGTACAATCTAAAATTAAGCAATGGTGCTTTTATTTATTTTTTGTCTTTAGCCTTGGTGGGGAAGGATGGCTTCATTAGATAAATACTAGTTATCTCAGTGGTATTATTACTGAGACACCGGTTGTCATCTTGGGTTTGCTTCAGGAACACAACCTATGGACCTAATATTTCTGTGACTCCTGAAACCTGTACAGAAGCTATACCAGGTACCTCCAAAGTGTTTGATCTGTTAAGAAATTTCCAGACTTAACAAGCTTTCAGTCATATTAGCCACAGGTTAATATTTCAAATTCTTAAGGGTAATAATTAAATAGTTTTCTCTGATGTTTTTACAGTTAGGTCAATTCTGATTTTATACAACTGTTTGGGAGAAGTAATACATATTTATACGAAGAAAATAAGGGGATCGTAGAAAGAGCAGGATAATTCTAAATGAATTGCGAGATAAAACCTTAAATGTATTGCAGTCTAAATACCTCAGTCTGTTACCATGGTGATGTTGCTTAACTTGAGGGCTCACCATCTGAAAATGGGTATATTTTCATGTTGCTTCTGCTGAGACCTGATTCTTGCAAAATGAGGAGCTTAGTAAGGCTGGAAACCCATATGAAGAACAAATGTTAGTAGATCTTGGATCAGGAAATTAATAGTACCTTCAAGTTGACCTACAGATAACCATAAAAAATACTTTATCTTGCATGTCTTCATTTTTACTTTATATAGTTCTTCCTTCAGATTTTCCTACTGATTCCATGTTGTTAGAATATGAAAAGGTCAAACTGTTAGTTGAATGTTCCTTCTATTTGAACATTTTTCATGGCTGGTATTTTTGCATTTGAATTTGATAAAGAATTCCACTCATTATTAAAAAAAAAAAAAAAAAGTCCCCTAGGCCTTGAATTCCAATTGCCTAAGTTCAATCTGGAGATAAAAGTTATACTGTTAGTAATTCTGAGTTTTTATTTCAAACTTTGTATTATGAATAGCTTGATTGCAACGTAAACTTCTGAGTATTCATACTTGTCAACCTCAAACACTAGAAAACCTTTAATGTGCTCACAAAAAAATGGGCTAAAAGCAGCCTTTGAAATACTGTGAAAAGAATTTAGTTAACTAGTGAAGAGAAAAAATGTCAGTCTTGAATTGTGAAAATGAAAATTAATGAGCGTTGCTACATATGTAAATGTATTGCTTTGGTGAATTGCAGCAGAGATCTACTCTCTTCATCTGCAGTAAAGACAAAAACGGTATCAGGAATTTGTTTTCTTGGATCTTTGGAGAAACGTATCTAATGGTTAGTAGTGGGTAGATTTGAAAGTATTTTAATGATAGGGCCAAATTTACCCTCTTTGACCCAGGTGTTTGATCTGAAGTCTACAATGAGCAAAAGAATCTCAACTCACAGCAATATTGTTTGGAGGGGAAAAAAAAAAGAATTATACAGAGGGCAGATGGAGACTTGACTGTACAAACTAAGACCCAGTAT
Organism: Rhea pennata; assembly: GCF_028389875.1. Lineage (NCBI taxonomy): Eukaryota > Metazoa > Chordata > Aves > Rheiformes > Rheidae > Rhea > Rhea pennata. Next base: position 14,029,243 of record NC_084673.1, on the reverse strand, counting down.
TCCACCTGTAGGCATTTGCTTATCAATTTCTCTTCCTAGTAAAGACCATAGTATACTTGTAAAATCTTGTGTTAATCAGCTGCTTGTAGTTGTATCCTACCTGCTTTCTGATTGCTTGTAATTTTGTGGCTATGATAATTGAGGTTGAAATTGCTGTTGCATTTCAACTTCAACCAAATACTGAGTTCTGTGATAGCAATACAATCTTAACAGCTGCTACTCAGTTTGGAAAAATCAAAATGTATGCTAATGATCACTTTAATCATCTACACATTTTCATAGAAGTAATCAGGGCTAAAGTCAGAAGTTATTCCAAGGTAGTGTGAGGAAATCAAAGACCAGAAAATATCACGTGTGAACTGGACCAAGATGAACCCTTGATATTGTCACTTCAGGGTGGACTGTGAAAAGCCACTGTAGATGTAGCTTGGGTAGGGAGCTCAAAAGTTGCCTGCTAGAAACAGGGCATACAAAGACGCTATAAAACTGAGTTACGTTCTTTTGAAAGCTAATCTAAGGGCAATCAGTATCTGCACTTTCCCTATTACCAGAATTTTTTTCAAAAATTGTAAGTTTTCCTTAAAGAGTCTACTTATCTGTGTTTTTATACTATATTCATACTAGTGCTCAGACAAAAGGCAAGTTTAACATTTGTTCTGATCTGTCACAATGGCATATTAATTTTTAGAACTGATTGTGCCAATCTGGATTGCAGAGATCGCTATTTTACTGCTAATACAAAGAACTGAACTCAGATGTTGTCTTTGGGATACTGCTACAGCTCTGAAAATATTACATCCAAAGACAGAGGCTAAGGTTGCATTTAAGTTCACAATATCTGTAAAAGTCAAGTGGACTTCAGAGTCAATATACACTTGGAACATTCTGTCATAACCCTGCAACCCGTTAGTCACCTTTATCTTTTTGTCTCTTAGGTTACTGTTTTTTAATGGGTTCTGTATTGTCTTTTCAAGATGTATTGTCATGAGGCTGGTGTTTAAATGGCACTTATTGGCAGCCTACACCGGTTTCCTTTATTGAAACCTAGAACAGCTGCACGAAATATTTGGCCAGTAAGGGCTTCTCAAATGCCTGGGTATGAGCTGGGTATGTCTAGTTCTAATTGTGTGGTAATAAGCGGGAAGTTATCTACTTTCTATGCCTTTGATAACCTACCTTGCTGTCTTCCTTGGTTTCTTGTCCTTTTCATGTTATGTATGAGAGTAATTTGTGATTTCCTTTATTCTTCTCTGTAGAAAGTATTCTGAGAGTCTCACTGTGAATGATACAGCAAATACATTATGGTGGCAAATCAGTCACAGCTTGATGATAAAGTAAATGTGGATCACTGCAGTAACCTAATGCTGGATTGTGAAAGCCTTAGGTTAGTCCTCTAGAACAGCTTGCAGGGGAAAATCTGAGCATGTTGGTCTGGTACATACACATTTTACAATATAGACTTTTTTTGTGTGTCTATGACTGATTCAATTTTTAAAGGAATTAATTGCAGTAGTGCATCTGTTACTATTTTTGTTACAACAGTTGCTTTTGGCTGACGGTCAACTCATATTTTTAGGTTTATTTTTAGCACTTATTAAATGAGACTAACCTTGAACTTAGGTTTTTCATTGCCATTTCTCATTTTTAGTATTGTGGATCATGTAGTTCAGATATGAAAAATCACCTCCAAGTGTTTTACTACTTGTTAGATATCTATGCAGCTTGTGCTGGTATCTGAGAATCACAGAATGTTTGGAAGGGACCTTTGGAGATAATCTAGTTACACCCTCCTCCTCCTCCCCCCCCCCCCCCCCCCCCCCCCCGCTCAAACAGAGTCGCCTAGAGCACGCTGCACAGGATTGTGCCCAGGTGCGTTTTGAATATCTCCAGAGAAGGAGACTTGGCAACCTCTTCTGGGCAGCCTGTTCCAATGCTCTGTCACCCTCACAGAAAAGAAGCTTTTCCTCATGGTCAGGTGGAACTTGCTGTGTTTCCGTTTGTGCCTGTTGCCTCTTGTCCTGTTGCTGAGCACCACTGGAGAGAGTCTGGCTCTATCCTGTTGGCACCCTCCCTTCAGGTATTTACAGACATTGATAAGATCCCCCGTCAGTCTTCTCTTCTGCAGGCTGAAAAGGCCCCAGCTCTTGCAGCCATTCCTCATGTGGAAGGTGCTCCAGCTCCCTAATCATCTTCGTAACCCTACGCTGGACTCTCTCCAGTAGCTCCATGTCTCTGTTGTATTGGGTAGCCCAGCACTGGACACAGTACTTGGGATGAGGCCTCCCCAGGGCTGAGTAGAGGAGGAGGACCACCACCTCCCTCGACCTGCTGGTGACACTCTTCGTAATGCAGCCCAGGATACTGTTGGCCTTCTCGGCTCCAAGAGCACATCGCTGGCTCATGGACAACTTGCTGTCCACTGGGGCTCCCAGGTGCTTCTCCACAGAGCTGCTTTCTGGGAGGTTTAGCCCTCAGGCTGTCCTGGTGCCTGGGGTTATTCTTCCCCAGGTGCAGGACCCTGCATGTGCCTTGGCTGAACTCCCTGAGGTTCCTCTCCGCCCAGCTCTCCAGCCAGTCCAGGTCTCTGAATGGCAGCAGAGCCCTCACGTGTATCAGCCAGCCACCCCTCCCAGCTTGGTATCGGGAGCAAACTTGCGGAGGAGGCGCTCTGTGCCTTCATCCAGGTCATTGATGAGTAGGTTGGACAATACTGGAGCCAGTACTGACCCCTGGGGGACACTGCTAGCTACAGGCCTCCAACTAGACTTAGTGCCACTGATGACAACCCTCTGAGCTCTGCCTTTCAGCAGTTCTCAGTCCACCTCACTGTCCACTCATGTAAGCTGCGCTTCCTGAGCTTGCCTGTGAGGATGTTAAGGGAGATGGTGTCAAAAGCCTTGCTGAAGTCAAGGTAGACGACATCCACAGCTCTCCCCTCATCTACCCCAGAGTATGAGAGTGTATTGCAGAAAAGTTCTTTATAAATATCTATTGTCCTTTCATAGACTTCTAGAATTGCTTTATATTTTTAAGTATTATAAATTGTCTAAAGACTGCAAGAGATCTTTTAAACTTTTTTTAACCAGATACATGTTGTCATTTTTGTCTTGATGTTTTAACTCTAACTTTTTTGTGTTGACACCTAATTGTAACATTCCCCTTTTTTCACTTTTGTGAATTTGGTGACACCTAGTTAAAATAAAATTTTTCAGCAGTTGTGGTAACTGATTTGTTTAAAAACTTTCAATTAAACTCTCACAGCATGTCAAAACAATAGTAAGTGGAGTGAGTTATTAGTTGATTTAATGCTGGTATCTCTCTTCTGTTAGAAGTTCCAGTGTCTCAATTCTGCACTCTCTTTTCATAGAGTTTGGGAGACCTTTAGTAAGAAAATATCCCTTTAAGTGGGACCTAACCTTTTGGGGACAGGATCTGTTATCAAACTATTTGGGGGCGAGGGGAGAGAGGGAAGATTTTTTTTTTGTTTGTTTGTTTTAAAGCAGAAATATATTCGCTTAGAGTTCTTGTTCCTTTCTGGCAGCTTTCTTGCACAGGTCCATAGTTGGACTTTTGCTTCATAGAAGTTGAGCAGCAGAATGCAGTGGTGTTTCTTTACAGACAGTGCTTTCCAGTCTGTGCTTCCATATTGTGCTAATATTTATCAATTTTTGCTTTGTCTGTTTGTGTGTGGTGTTTAGTTAACCACAACCTGATTTGACCACATTGTAAACATTTTGCTTAAAATTTCTTGCAATACTGTCATTTACCCCTATAGAAAGTCACTGAAAGTAGTAAGCACACTACTATTACTGAGGGTATTTAGTAGAGTAGGATTGGTCTTAGGAGCTACAGTCTTTGTGTTAATGTATTTGGGAGTTTGGGTGAGATAAGCTTTATCAGTATTCAATTGTTGTAGCATTTCACTGTTCCCAGAAAGGTTTTCTTATTTGCACAGTTATCTCTGGTAATAAGAAAAATTGTGTTTGAGGGTGGATAAGATTTTTGGTGCATAGTGAGCTATAATATTTTCCACTAAAGAAAAGCAGAGCCAATTTGTTGGTAATGGATTAACATTTACTGAAATAATGCAGTGTATGCAAATCTTGTTCTGCTTAGCATGAGTTGTCGGCCAGACTAATAAATTATACTGTGATGGGACTACAGTTCTACTTTGAGAGCTCATCAGCTAGGGAAGGGGTTGAAGTCAACAAAATTATGCTGATTTACACCTGTAAAGGTGTTTCCAGTATATATAATCAGTCTTTAAGACTTTATTAAAATGTTCCAGCACTGCTACTGTGTATGTCAATGAAAAGTAAGTAGGGAATGTATTATCCAAAAGGAGAAAGAAAATATTTATTTATATCAACATAAAAGATGATATTTTATCTAGAGATCAGCCTTACCAGCCTTTCTGTCTATATAGTTGAACTATAATTGGTTTGAGTATCACATAGTCAAGAAAAAATACATGTTCCATCCATCACATCACATTTCTTCATTATTATTTCATGGCTATACAGCGAGACACTAACCAGCTGAAGTGCCCTAACTGTACTTACAGCTGTGTGTTAGGTTGGAACATATTTGCTTATAAACTACTTGTAATTCATAATGTGAAGCTTGTTCTTTTGAAGCACATTCCTTTCCAAAATACGAGGTAGCAGAAAAGAAAAATACTAAACTTCCCAAACAGAACATTGCACTAGAAAAGTGACTATTTAAATGCCCACAAATTTAATAGGTTTCAGGAGATTTGTTTGCTGACAGGTTTTTTTGTTTTGTGAGTGCCTAATATGCACTGAAGGATGCTAGTTCAATGTTTATCAGATTTTTGCATTGTTATTCAGACAAGAAATTCAGATGTGTGAAGGCAAGTCTTTATCTGGAAAAAAAAATTGACTTGAGAAATAACTGCAAGCTGTTGGAGAGTCTGCTAGAAATAGAAACTCTACACTGACCTTAGGTATGGAGCAAAGCACCTGAAGTAATTAATGATTAGCAGAATAAATTGTCATTTTGATTTAAGAATTGATCTGATTTTGTCCATTTTTAAAGATACTATTTTTTTTAGCTGGTGTTGAAGTTGTATGATGTTTAGTGGCTCATGTTAAAGGTATGGAAACATCAAAGAAGAGCTGTAAGCAGTAGCATTGATAAAATGTGTGAGTATGCAAAGGGGAAGAGAATGCAAAGCATTCATGAATTCTCCTCACTGTGTTCTCTACCACTTTGGCTTGTGTGTCCTTTTCTCATAGGTGAGTCTTTATTAAAAGTATGGAACTGTTTACATTTGTAACAGGGCAAAATATTGAGGTGCTTTGCCCTAGTTGGAGTTTCAAGCCTTTTTGCCAGTAGGCAGGAAAAGCAAAGTGAAAGAGTAGCGACATCATGAAATCCTGTAAAGCAAAAAACAATGATATGATAACATCTTTTTAAAACAGTTGGCACTGATTAATATACAATTCTTTATTTGCCCAATCCAGACTTGGGTTCTTAGTTAGTGTGACATATAAGAGATGAGTTCACTGTACTTATTCTTTCCCTGGAAAGCACTGTAAGTCTATTCCGCGTGTTTTTGGAAGAAGGATCCCCATAAAAGAGAGAATTCAGTGGAAAACTAAGGAGATATTCTTGTTATCGACATGTTCAAATAGGTATTAAAAGAGACGAAAACCTGTTACAGTAAATGAGTTCTGCTTAGTGAGTTGAGCTGAATTGGAACTGATTGTGTTCAATTCTGCTGCATTGTCTCTGTGATTGTTTGAATTTTGTCTAGACTAACATAATAAAAGCAGTTAGAAACTAATAAGAACTAAATATAAATATAGTAGAAGCTCAAGATATTATTACTCCAGCTGAGAATAATATAAATTTATTATAAAGCCATCTGTACACAAGGCTGCTAAGAAATACAGCTCCTGAAATCTGTTTTGTGGAAGTGAACTTGGAATACACATAAATAGACCATTTTAGCCAGGTGTTAAGAGGCTTTCACTGAACATTAGCTGCCCAACTTGCTTAGGCTCTTTTAAAAGTCCCAGTAGACAGCTACAGGCATTATTAGGTGCCTAAATACCTTTATAAATCTGGTCATTTGGCAACAGCCAGGCACATACTGTGCAGCTTGGATCTAACTTGGATTATAACTGAACTGTATTTTTTTTTATCAGAACTAATGTAGTTCTGATTAAACTACAAATGAAAGGAGGCAGGAATAACTTTTTGGAGTCCTATGCTCTTTTACAGAATTTTGTTCTTTTTTTGTTTGTCAGGTTAATTTTTGGAAACTTTGCTGGTAGAAGTAGGGAATGGTAACTCTGCAACATTGTATTAGCATAGTTCTTAATGCAGTACTTTACATTTGTGTGTAAATGATGAAATGTAAAGCAGCTGTAGGAAATTGTAGAAGATTTTCAAAGGTATTGTGTGTGTGTGTGTGTGTGTGTATATATATATATATGTTTCAGATAATGATTCAGAACCTATTAGGCATAAGAAAGGAAAATATCTAGTCTGAAAAAACAGTAGCAGCAGTATATGATACCTCTGTCTTATAACTGTTGCCATTTTTTACCTACAGTAGTATTCTAGAATATTTTATTTATCAAGAAGTATATTCAACTCCCATTTTATGTATGGAATTTCAATTTATTTGAAGTTGTTAAAGATATTTTTTGATATGCAACAAATACATTGCACTGTGTATGCAGCCTCCTATACAATGTGATGATCTGTCTAGCTTGTTTTAACAAATTTTTGTTTTTTTTTTTCAGAGGAAAAGAGTTTCAGTGGAGGAATATATCACTAATGTTTCCAATCTAAAGGGATATTTCTCGTGGAGAAACTCTGCTAATGTAAGGAACTGAAGGAGGGGCACGCTGTGTAGTTAGGCCTTGGTTGTGTCTCACTGTTTTCCCTCTGCCTCATCCAGCTCATATCTCATGTCGTGGGTAATGTTCTTAACACAGAAAAAAGACAAAAGCAAGCATATTAGACACCTTGTTTCATTTATGGTGGTTTAGGTAGCTTCTGATCTGCAAATCTTATTATTACTATTATTATTTTTAAATTGGACCATAACAGCTTCTTGGAACAGTTCCCTTTCCCTGGCTGAAAAATGTCCGGTCCTATAGAAAGCACATCTTTTGACAGTCTGAAGTATTCCAAGCTATCATTCAAAATACATGTTTTGACATACAGCGCTAATAAACATGTTAGTCCATAGGCACTGTGCTGTTGGTAGAGGGCTGGACTTGCCCTGATATAGGAACAATTTTTCAGCCAGAAAAGTTTCTTAAAAATAGATTTGTTAGAAACTCTTTCCATTCAGACTTACTGTTACCAGCAACGTAAAATACTTTGTTTTGACATCTAATTGAGCTCTTAATCCATTCAAGAAACTCACTCCATGCAACATACAGACCTTGCAGATACATGTTAAAGGCTTTCTGATATCTAAGTAAATTAAACTCGTCAGACTTTGTAGCCATAATCTCTTGTTTATGATTCTCCTCTGATTATTGACAACTATTCTTTGAAACATTTTTTTGGTTAGGCTGCTTTTGTTTTCACAGATACATTTTAGAGTCTCACTCTTGAAAGTATTCTTTTCCATGTTTCGCACTATCATGTTTCTAAATGAGCATCCCGTTTCTGGGCCATGTGTTACTGGAGTTATTGGTTTTCCTTGTCTTACAGTATCAGTTTATTCTAAGATAATCAAATGCTTTTGAATATTGGTGCAAATTGGCAGTGACATCGTGGAAATCCGTTCACTGTACCAAGGTAAAATTACTGAACCCAGGTGGAAAATCTGAGTTTGAGAGACTAGCACATTGAAGAGAGTATGCTCCTCGCTAGAAGGCTTACATTTTATTCCCCAGTAAGTGTAGCAATGTATTATTTTGGCTATTTCTCTTTGAAACTTTCTTGCTGCATTCAAAGTAATAAGCCACAAAGTGATTTAACATTTTTTTAAAAAATCTTTTTTTTTTTTTTTTTTTTTTTTTTTTTTTATAGTTCTGACTATTATTATTCATGGGAAAAGCAACTTTGATTAAATCCCTTTAGTACCATGTGACAGTAGAATTAGCCTCTGGACTTGATTGCTCTGAGTTCCATCAATTAAGAAGCATGAGTGTTTCAGTAGTGAAAATAATCAAGATCAGCTAAAAGCATACATGAAATAGCTCTGTTGCACTAAAAAAAGAAATAATGAAACACTCACCGGGCTCAAGTGCTGCAATAAGTGATAACACATTCAGGATGTATTAGTGCTGCTATGTTCATTATTAAGCTGGCATGTTCTACAGTTTAGGGGTATTTGTTTAGTCCAAAGCAACTGATACAGCAAAAAACTCTTTTCCTGGCTGACAATTCTTCAAGAAGCTGCTTGAAGAATTTTGTTACAGGACTTGGTATAATATGCCAATTTAGTAGCGGGATGGGAAGGTTTCAGAGAATACAGGGAGGAAAAAGAGTAATATCCTGGCTACTTTGTTGGCTTTATGATAATTTTTCATGGTAAAAAGAAAAAGAAACCTTAGAAAGAATATACTACCATAATCCATCTAACATGGCTTTAATTATGGCACAGTTTTCTCTTAACCTTTTTAAACTTTGTCAGTTGTGGTTTACGTCTGTTAAGCAGCTTGGTTCTTTTAGTGTCAGTATAATCAACAGTGCAAAAATCAGAAATGAAGGCCAGTTATGGACCACAATGGAAGTACCTTTAAACTTTGTTACAGAAGTTTTCTTAGATGCTTTCCTATATTTGGCAGATACTCAAGCATCCTGTTACAGTGCTGTGCTTAGTCTCTCTCCCTGCAGAATTGGATCTTTTCTTCAGTTCCCTCAGTGCTCTGTCAGTAAGAAGATCTTATTTGCTATAAAAAAACAAAACAAAACCACAGAGAACTATAGTGTTTTTCTTCTAGCTACAGAATGGGAAAAAAATCTGCCCTACCCTCAGAAAAAAAGCTATATAAAACCCGTACTAACTTAAAGATGTGTATGTATGTTTTCTGAGAAATTCTGTAAGATTGAAGCTCTGGGGCAGAAATACAATAGAAAAAACCTGTACTCGTATTACTACAACACTGATTGAATATCAATAAAGATATAATAGAAAAACTTGTGACTTTTAGAGAAATTGGAGAAAAGTATAAATTACAATAGTACTCCAAGAAGACAGCTAAATTTGAACAATAATTTTATTCAATTTGAATATGCTAAACTTTAATTTCCCTTACATTTTGATGTTAACTGCTAAGCATCACTGAAGGCAAATCTGCTTGTGTGACTTTTTCTTATGGAGCTGTAAATAAAGTTGGCTGTCATGGATCTGTTGTGTGTATTGAGTAGTTCGTTACCATACAAGAAGTTTTATTGAAGTAGGTGTGAATTAGAATATTAAAATCCATCATGAAGGTCGTCCTAAAAGGCTAGCAAAGCTAATGATCCCAATTGACTCAACTTTTTCAGATTCCTAATTACTTAAATTTTAGAAATGATTCTTGTCTAAGAGAATTCATGTCATTTTTAGAGTTTAATGTTAGATACCTTTTTGTGTGCATGCAGACTTTGAGTGACGTTGTGAGTATATTAGGAGAAGACAGTCCATTGGCAAAGTATCTGTGATATTTAGAACTGTGCAGGGAGCACGAGAGGAGATCAGATGTGACTTGAAAAGACTTTTCTATCTGACCATGCTAGAAAATTTCTTATTTTCTTAAAATCTGTATCTTGAAATGTACGGTTCATTTTATTACCTTTGGTAAAAGAGGAGGGGGACATATAAAGGTTTTGAAAAATCCTAAAGTAGTTTATTTGTATCACCATTTTGAGGTTTCCAGAGGATTCAGAAGGGAAAAGGATTTTATGCAAGCTAGGATGAGAAATGAATAAGTTGGAGATGCCTTCATCCCATGCCTGAAACACTCCGTTTCCCTCAAAAGAAAGAGACAAAAACTTCTGGAATTCATTATTCTATTTGTCAATTCAAATGTCCCTGTACAAAACCTTAATAATCATGATATTGGATTATATAACCTTACCTGTATAATTATTGATTCTGTAGCATCTGCTTTGCAGTTCATAGTGTGTTTTGTTGTAACTTTTTTCTCTACCATTTTGAAAGTGTGAAATACTGCTTTTTTTCTCTTATATCTAATTGCATTTGCCCACATGATGGGGCTTTGAGGAAACCAATGCTAATACCTTCTTATAAATTCTGATTAAATCTGGAGAAGTACCAACAATTGTTGGTAATCCTTGCTGTTGGGATCAGTTTAAACATGTATCCTTTTTGTGGAGGGAGAAGAATCTGCTGCCCTCCCTTAAAAGCTGAGAACATGGGTGAGAATTTGAAACGTCTTTGAAGAGACTTTTGCATCTGCCTTGTCATTTCAGGACAAAATTACCTCAGGTAATCCTTCTAATTTCAGTATCAAAATGAATGTCAGAGTAGTATAATCTTTCCACTTACCTTTCATTCAATGTGTAGAGCAGAGAAGTTAATATTAGTCATGCTGACATCCCTGTTTTTCAAAGAAAAGATAATGACAATGTGCTTAACTGGCCTTGGTCTTAACATGGTCTTGCAATAAATAGCCTGGTATTATTTTTCAACTAAGCCTGATGTGCAGCCCACTGAAGTGGAGCAGAACACTTCATGATTTGAGGGCTTTGGATCAGTTGTCTTTATACTGCCCTGTTGCGAAGGGTCAGTAAATCTGTTGCTCTGGCATATTTTCAAACATTACCCTTGAAATATTGCTTATTTGCTGAGCAGCCTGTTTACGACAGATCAGAATGTCACCAAATTGTATAACCTCACTAGGTTATTTTGCACCAATAGATCCCAGTTTCACAAGTAAAATAGATCTTCAAGGCTAAACATATTTTCCTCAAGCTTTTCTCCTTGATTTCTTCATAATAGCTAACCTGAGTCTCTGAAGAGACTGCTCTGCCTTATGTTCCAGTAAAAATAAATTACAAATGAAATGATGGTTTAATCTGAAGGAAATAGCCACGCATGCTTACTACAGTAAAGGCCAGGGAAAAGAGTATTTATTTTTTAAAATAATTCCTCTAGGAAAGAGTTCATGCAATGTGTAGGTAAAATCAATCTAAATAAGGAAAGAACACCAATAAGTTTCTAGGAGATCTGTCTGTGAAAAGTGTGGAAAGTCAACATAAATATTATTTTTTTTTTTTTTTACTATGCCATCTTGTGCTATTTATCTTAAAATAGTTCTTTGTGGTCTAACTTTATTTCTGAGATTTTGTAATACCAATGTAAGCTTCTTGAAATATCTTTTTAATAATTCTTGTGCACCAGAAAAAAACTTATGGTTGTGAAAGTGATAAAAGCCATTAGCTGCTTCTTCCTACTTCAGTTCTCAAAGAGTTATTAGTGAAGAAATGATGGTACTTTTGAGTTATCCATGAGCTTTGCAAATTATTTTCTTCTGAATTTTTAATGCATTATGTGCAATTATGTGCATTAAACACATCAAAAGCTAAAATAGCTATTTTCCACTAGACAGCTTGCTAATTGACATTCTGACTTTTGAAGTAAACTAGACAAAAGAACAATTTTAATATGCTATGAGGATATTTCTTCTCGATCAGAAGTAGTGTCTTGCTAGCTTTATATTTAAATTGAATATTTAATGATGGTTTCCTTTTCCCTTAACTCTGAACTAGCGTGTCAGATAAACTAAAAATAAAACGGTTACCACCATGAGCAGGTAACAAGAAGCTCAGTGCTTATGACTAGATATCGCAGCAACATGTTTTTCCATGTTTCTAGATCCACATTTGTGATAAAGGAAGCTTACTGTCTCCCGACAGTGTTTAACAGGAACATTGATGATGACCACTTATGTTTGGAAAGAGCACAGTTTGGCAGGCTCTGACCACTTCAGCTTTCAGCACAGATTCTCTTCGTACTTGCTTGGCCTGCGTTGTGCACGTGCTGCTCTCGTACTCAGGACAGCTCGATGCCTTCAGGACTCTATTTCTTTCCAGAAATGGATTTGGGGTTTGGGGAAAACTTTCTTTTAAGAAATTGAAGGCCTTTTCTAAACTTTGAAGAAAGCAGTGAATTCATCTAACTAGTGAAACTCTGCAGAAATGTGCTTTAACTGAGAAGGAAAAAAAAATAGAATGAATGGACCTAAAGAAACCAAAAAACCAGGAATATTTGGTATACAAATTCTATTGTACCAAATCTTGCGATGGTGCAACAGTTAAACCTAGGGCTCAGTTCTCAGGCCAATCTTACTCAGACTGCCTAAAGTGAATAGAAATTGCTAGCATCTCTTCTGTTGGCGTTTCCCTTGGAGAGATGTCCAGTGGGAAGGACCTCATCTCTGCAATGCGCTTCTGCAGCCTGTGGGGCTGGTTGGGAGGAGCACTCTTGGAGCGTGGCTTTTGGATCATCCTCTGGTGGTGATTAGCTTCCCTCTTAAGGGCCTTTGCTGGTTGGCTTAAGTTAGAGCATTGGTTTGATAAATGTGACCTGTGCTGCATCTGTGAAACTGGGCTAAGGATGGAGAACATGTAACTGAAACAAAGTTTCTGAAGGTGCTCTAAGGAGGTCTTGGCAGTAGCAGGTAACCTAACCGTGTGCCTAAGCCAATACATTTGTAACAGCAGTTTCATTAACCTTATGATTGCAGATTTTGCATTCCTTGCCTGACCCAGCTCTCCTTGAGCGTTACCATGGTATTGAATTTCCTGTGGGACTGATTCTTACAGTATTAAAATCTTAAGTTTTCACTACCAGAAGAGGATTGTATTCTGTGAGGTAAGTTTCCTAACGGCCTTAAGTACCTTAGGGAAGATCTTGCTTTTTCCTATGACTGAAGAAGGCCAGCAGACACCCTAAACCCTGAAGCAGAAGATATAGTAGAGTAGAAGATACACTCTAGAGCAGTATTTTCCTGTTAAGAAATTCTGTGCTTTGACTGTTTTCAGTCTTTTATCTACAATATGCTGAGAGACAAAATTTCAATAAACAAGTATACCTCAGTGCATTTCTAATTAAAAAAAAAAAAAAAAGGATCTAAAGGAGAAGCTGCTTTGACTAGAGAGAAACAAAGAATAATGTTATTTGCTTTGAAATATTTTGCTGTATGGAAACTACCACACCTTTGGGGAATAAGAAGTATTTTTTTTTCCTCTAGGTAAATGTTAAATTGATGTGCTTGGAACAGGTGTGGCATCTATCTAGTGTTTTTAATGTAAGCAAAATAATTTTTTCTCTCTGTTTATAAAGCCCAGATATACAAATAGCATTTTACAGCGATTTAACACAGTAAAGAATTAGGTCTATTAAAGCAAAATGGAAGAACCCACCAATCTATTGATTTGGAAATCTTTACATGACAAACTAATACAAAGCAAGTTTCCTTTAAACAAAATTTTGTTAAAGTAATAAGTCTTTGTCAATAAAATTTAAATATTTTGTTAGTGATTATTCTGAATTATAGTAGTTTCTTTGGATTTTTTTAAAACGTTGCAATTCATTGTGGTTTAGATGATCCTTTTTTCCCTCTTGTGTTTCTAATTTCATCCACTGTATCATGCTATGTGCAGTAAGATGGTGTTCTTATAAGAAACTAGCTCAACATTGCTATGCATAGAGCTGTCGTCTTTCCAAGATTTGGTGATTGCCCTTCAATGAAAAACACAACTTAGAGGAGGGCAAACTGGAGGTGACTGTGATGAGCTGCAGAACTGCTTGCTACTGGAACCGCTACTGCTTGCTGCTAATTTACCTTTTTAGATACTGTCCATGACTTCATATGAAAAACTTTTGCTCACTGAACTCCATTCATGTAGCAATCATTTTTTCTCCCTTCTACTCCAGACAGATTTGCAGTGTAGAAAAGCATATAGTCCTCATTCTTATTCTATGTATGAAGCTGAGCTTGTTCTACCAATTCTGTGGATGTGAACTTCAAAGCTCAGGAATATGAGCAATTGGAGTGTTGTGCTGCAGGTGGGAGTGTCATGTGAATTGTGCCTGCCTCAGTGAAATTAATACATCTGTGACTTTACAAAAATGAATTTGAATATCCTGCCCAGTGCCCCAAACAAAATGCTAGAAATGCAAAATTTAAAGTAAATGTCAATTTCTGGCTGTATTAATGTAGACTTTGATTTTTTGTGACTTTGTGTAAAATGGCATGTTTTATTTTGAAAATGTGATGTCAGATATTACATGAATGTCCAGTTGTTGGTTTGACAACAGAGGTGACTTTGTTGTTTGGCCTATTTACTGAAGAGCAGAGCATGGAGTTCTTAGTATTTCTGAAAACTGATGGACAGTATTATGAGCAGATTTTGCAGGATTACCTCAAAGTGTGTGTTGGAGTCTGTAGTCATCATAGTATATTTTTCTCTGGTAATTTCTTTGAAGATGAGAGGGAATACTTGTGTTTAGAAACCATAGTCTTTACCTTACTTTTGCTCTTATTATTCAAAAAAGGGGGAGAAGAAATAAATTGCATAGTTTGTAAATGTTGGAATGTTTGCTTTTTATAGGAAGATGGATTCTTAACTGATGAGTGTAACACAATGCCAGGAGCACTAGACTTGGAGTAAACTTGACCCTATGATTTGAAGTTCATTGATATTAAACCTGAGCATTACATAAGCAATACCATAGAATGAAGTGTGGCCATTAACATGAACAGAGAAACTCTCTGATACTGCAGCTTGTTAAAGCTAATCCAACCTGACACCACCTTGTGTCATATTTAATTACTCTCAAGTTTAGCAGTGATTGTAAGTAAAGCCCCTGGGTTAAAATTCAAAATAATTTAATTTCATATATTGTAAATAAATGCTGAAAGATTCTGTGGCATTTCAGAACGTACTAGTAGTAGAGCAAAACATCAAAGTTTTATGTATACTAATGTTCTCAGATCTTAGATATGCCCTAAAGGTGAATTTGGTTTGGACTGGAAGAAGGGGTGTGTGTGTGTGCACACGTGCAGAGCAGGAGTAGGTGACAGCCTGCAGAATATCACACACCTGGGAATCCCAGTTTCACTAATGTTAAAAATTCTTGATGTTTGATTCCAGTGCCTGAGAGGGTGTAGGAAAGAAACTGTTCCCAGGCTCTAGAAGTGGGGGGGTTATGAATGGGCAGAACAGGCAGTGCTTTAAAAAAAAAAAAAAAAAAAAGTTACATAGGCATTGTTTGCTTAGTAACAGTAACAGAGCATAAAGGAGCCATGCACAGCTCCATTACAAGACACATCTCTTGTGAAAATTCCCTGGAAGCAGTGAACAGAGCATCATTTCTGATTTCAGTGCAAGTCCTAGCCAGGCCATCTCACCTTGCTTCCCCAGGAAATGGCAAATGCTTTCCATGCTAGTTTTGAGCAATAAGGGATTTGTCTTTCATTATGTCAAAGCATTTAGTTAAGATATTCATTTTTTGAAATTATGAAAGATAAGCAGTACGTGCACTGCCCTGCCCCTTCTGGGACTGCTGCTTCAATAGTATGTGCAGAGGCAAGGAACTGCTCTTGCTTACCTGGAAAATTTGCTTTGGCATCCTTCAGGTAAGGTGATGGAGAAGAAATATAGACAGCTTTTAGAGAGGAAATGAAGATAAGCCAAAGCTAACTGTAGGGGGTAAAACCTCAAAGCTTGATTATTATGGAAGTTTTCTGCTTTTCAAGTAGAAACAAAAGCTAGAAATTTCTTTAGAAACTGAAGTTCAGTGGAAAATTTTTAGATTTCTCCAGAAAGATGCCCAGAAATTTCCTGCTAGCATCTGTGATTCCAACTTTACTTTTCACGAGTATGTTGCTCTATTTACATTAATTATTGTCAGGCTCTTTACAGAGATCACTGGCATAAATGACGTGATGTGAAGTTGTCCAGCTGTTTGCCCAGCTGGACTCTGGAAGACAGCCTGGTTGCACAGCCCTTTTCTGTGGGTCAGGAATCCTCTTGAGCTTTACTCCTCCTGGTGGGAGAGAAGACAAGTTTCCTGCAGGTGGCTGCAGGCACCTTGGCAGCTTCTAGTGAGCTAACCCAGAGGTGGTGACTAGCCATCTCTCACAATATAAAATGTGTGACTTAGGCGTCTCTTAGATCTGTTTAATTGAAAATACTAGTGACTATCTGATTACTAGTGATTATTTGTAGTTATAGAAGGATGTGTCCAGGATTTATGCACTATTGTGTGGTCCAGGTGTCCAGGGCATCTACTGCACTTCAACATAACATATTTAGCATCTGCTTTGTTGTCAGTACACCAAATAACTAGTTGTGTGAACTAACGAGCAGAATGTTTTACTTTACATAAAGTAAAACATCTGTTTGTTTTTTTAGTATTTTGTGGTTTGTAGCTTGCTGCAAAAATAACTTTTAATTGGAGAGATCTGCTATAGTAAATGCATGAGAGGAAGTCATCAGTGAAGAAGTGTACAACAAAAATGTTTAGGAGGATGCTGGAAGTCAGGTCTGGGCATGAATAGGAAAGAACAAGAGGTACTTGCAAATCTAAGACACAGTGAACAATTCTTAAGTCTTGCTTAGATTGGGAGGTGATATGAGATGAATATATTCAAGTTATTATTGAGCAAATACTCATCTCTTGCCTAATACCTTTCAGAAATTGAGATGCAAAGTATCGTTTGGAAAGGTAAGCGAGTAAGAAGGCAAGGGAGAGAGAGTTTTAGAAGAGCTGTGGAGCTGCTATGGAGTCTGCAAGGATCGTGTGAAGTCAGTGCAAGACTTGGACACTCCTTATCTTTTTGCATGCATGGTCCAGTGGCTAGTTATGCAAGCTAGCCCTAAAAACATTCAAATTTTTTCTGATGAAGTGTTGATTTTATTTTGTATCTGCTTGATATAAAACAGCAGCCGAACCATTTTGAGATAAGATTTTGTTATCTTCGAGATAAGTTATTCAGAAAATAATTAACACTCCCCCCCCCCCCCCCCGGAAGGAAATAGTATTGCTAAGTGTTTCTGAAGCACACTAAAATACACACAGCAAAATCACTTCTGCGATAGGCCAAACCAGCTTTGCTTTGATGTAAGATTTTTCCCTTAAGGGAAAATAATAATAATGAAAAGAAAGACTAATACATACATATTCATTGAAACTATCTGAATATACAGCTCCTCTGTGAATTGTCTGTGCTTTAGGATTATCAAATGCCCACAGCTAGGCACAGAAAAGCAACAGATTTTTCTCTGCGTTAGCTCACACGTTTTCTTACATTGCAGGTGAATATATCCTGAGAGATACTTTGCTGCTTTAATGTTTCTATGATAAGCTATATTTAAAAAACGAAATCTCAAGGCTGATTGCTAATGTTGAACGAGGCTGGTGCTGACAAACTCTTAGAGCAAGCTAAGGCTGCAGGGCAGATTCAATTTTATTTTACTTTCACATCTTTGATTTGTGCGCTGAAAGCGAAAGGTTAAAGCATGAAGAAAAATCAGCTCATTTTTTAAGTCTGTGTATACTAGGAAATACAGGGATTGCATGTAAAGTAAAGTGGGAGAGGCTGACTTGAAGTGCAATTTTGGCAAACTCTGGAGGCCTTGATGTGTATGATTCGGAGATACCGTAATCACCGTGTTTCAGCTAGACGTAAATGGATGTTTGGAATGGATTTCTGGTTTTTAAAGTTAGACACCAACCCAAACAGGTAAAGCAGACAGGTAGAAGTAGTTGTCCTATCTTTCACAGCTCTTAAGCTCCAGGTTCAGTTCTTTTATGTCAGTTTTTTGGGTTTTTTATTTATCTTTTTGTTTTCTTCCCTTCTCCTCTGTGGCACAGTACAAGACGTGTAGGCCCAGATTTTTTACAGTAATTAGGCACCTAGTGTTTATGGGAACTGCATTCTGAATGCTTTATCTGTCACAAAAGTGGCACCTTAACCTGTGCCTCAGTTTCTCGCCTCCCGGGGAGCGCTGCGCTGCCGTGGCCCGCCGGCTGCCTCGCCGCTCTCCCTCCCGCCGGAGCGGGAGCAGGAGCAGGAGCAGCGCGTGCTTGTTCCCTCCGGCGCTGCTCCGTTAACTCCCCGTCCCCGTTCCCTCTGCCCCTTAGGCCTCCAAAAAGAGGACCCGGTTGGCGTGCTGCCTGCCGCCGCTGCGGGGCCGGGCCTTTCCCGGGGCTGGCAGCGTGGGCCGGCTGCCGCTGGCGTGGGCAGCTCTGCCGAAACCTGCTCCTCGCGGCCGCCGCCGAGCGGGCCCGGCCCCGCTCCCGGCGCTTCCCGGGCGGCCTGAGGCCCCGCTCCCGGCGCTTCCCGGGCGGCCTGAGGCCCCGCTCCCGGCGCTTCCCGGGCGGCCTGAGGCTTTCGCCGTGAGGAGGGCGGTCCCTGTAGAGCCCTGCTTTAGAGGACGTGTTTCCGAAATACTATCTGCCTGAGTGAAATTCTTAGTCCTTGGATGGGAAAAGTTAGCAAGAATTGGAAAGAAATCCCCTTTTGTGGGACGCAAAATTTCAGCGTGAAACTGAGTCTTGAAATAGACTTCGGTAAATTCTATATGTGATATTTCCAGAAATCCAGTACTGAGAATATCTAACAAAGTGTGGATTTCCAATGAACTTTATTTTGTAGTCGAGTGTCCACAATCATTGCTGTGGCGCACAGAGCTGCAGGAAATAAGGAACATTGGGGCCATATCCCATTTATGCACAACTAAGAACACAAACGCTCTAAATGGCTTCAGATGATTTTAACTGTAGACAGAAAATGCACTTGGTAGTTTCATTACCAGTATTCCAGTAAGTGCTAGAAATAATTTTTATTTCCAAATTAAATCTCTGAAAATGAAAAAAGGCTCATAAAATGAAGAAATAGAGTTCAGTACATTTGAAGTGAATTTTCTTAACTCTTGTAAGGGTAGGTAAGATAAAATGTCCGAGCAAACTTAATCTCTGATTTATCAAGGCCAATAATATTAAGATTCTTTATATTACAAAGTTAATACAGCCAAAATTTAAATAGTTATCTTAAACATTTATTATGACTATTTTATCTATTAGATAAAATCCATTAATTTTAAATGACAATAATGTAAGATAAAGTATGGACACTTATCTAAAGTGATGATTCTAAGGCTTAATCGTAAACTTGAAATGCGTAGAAGAGAGTGCAAATTAAATTTTGATCTGAAGCAACAGTAATTATAAAAATCTCTATTTTCATTCAATGAGAGCAGCTATACAGTACTCTTTCCTCTTGAAACTTGTGGAAATAATGAATTATCTTTAATTAAAGCAAACTTGCTCTTATTGTAACAGGTTTATAACAATTTACATTTATCCTGCTTATTGAGTTCCTTTTGAAATTACATTTTTAGTATGCTTAGCTTGTTTCATTGTGACGTTCAGCAATACCGTTTACAGGTCCTCTATTTCTAAAAGTATTTTTGGGACTCGTCTATTTTATGTTCTATGGCAAACCTTGCCTTACTGAAAGGACTGAAATAAAACTGAATGCCTGAAGTATGGTAGTCCAGAATTGCAGTAACATCATTCCTTATTTTTAATAAAAGCCATCTAGGAAGTCCTCTGGATAAGAGAGCTCTCCTGCCCTTATGTTTTAAATGAGCACTTGAACATATTTTGGGCACAGATCCAGAACCTGGAAAAAGAACATGCCTGAACTACCCAAGTTTTGGCAGACATCTCAAAGTGAATCTATACTGCAATATGGAGACTTGTGATCCTGTCTAATGAGCAGCCAACAATCAGGAAGGAGGTGGCACATCTGTTGTCTCTTTTTTGGGTGTCTTAAGATGTGGACTTGATGCAAGTGGAAAGGATAAAATACAGTAAGACTTTTTTTTTTTCTGTAGCCTCGTCTTTTTTCTTCAGTCTGTGTTTTTGGTCCCAGGTTAAATCAGTGAAAGACTTGTCTTCTAAGCTTTCTGCTTGGATTATTCTTTGAGTTTACAAGCACCTTTCTCTTCTGTTACTTAGCACATTGTCATTTTTAATGACTACAGCTCCTAACCAGTATGGCAATGTAAATAATTTATTTACATTATTCTGCCATTGCCAGTAAGTGTAGCTTGAAAGGCAAGCAGTGCTGCAACTTGCTTGCTATCCATTTGGACTATGTATGATAGTAAAAACTATGCTGATTTACAACCCATCTTTTAATTCACTGTATGAAGCAGAAGAGCATTAAGAGTAAGCTCTGTAATTGTTCCAGAGTGTATTTAATTTCTTAGAAGCAAAAATTAATCTCTCATTTCATTAAATGAAAAGTACTTTTTTTTTTCCCCCAGAATGGATTTAATTGTCCACACTTCTTAAATGGGAATAATAGCTTTTAATTGTGGCTAGTGGGTGGAATGCATTTCCAATCTGATGGCTTCATTAAATGCACTGTTTTATCTTCAGCGGTTTTTTACATAATATGTTTTGATGGAAATAGTGTGTTTTTTCATAAAATGTAATGGATGAGATAATAGCTAAACATAAATTCTGCTTTATCAAATTGTACCCTTGGGCTTTTTTTGGATACTTTTGTACTTTTGAGTAGCACTTTTCTCAGTTGATTTCTATAGAGTTTCTTTTCTGCTCAATAAAGAGTAAAACTTATAACCTGACCCTTTCTAACCAGTATTCTATGACAATATATTATCATTTCTGTACATGGGGTTGTTTCAGGTGTTGTATAAATATCATAGTAGGCTGATAATAGGTCAAATGTTTCTGATTAAGGAGACTCTTAAATTTGTATTATATACTTAGCTGTTTTCCTTTTTAATGACTAACAGTTGTCTGAATGTTGAGAATTGGAGTGGTAAAGTTCCTAAACTTTTCTTTGGGGATCAGCATTTTGCCCAAATTACATTATTTTTATGTTTTGCTGAAGAAAGTGACTGAGCTGTGAATAAGTGCTAACATAAGTTCTCTAGCTGAATTAATCCTATATTCATAAAATGTTGGATCCTTATGGGATCTGGATCTTAAATTATTAGACCTTCAGGACAGAGTGTTCTTTCTTTTGCAGGTTTGTAAAATAGTTATTGGTTAGGACTGCCTAGCGGTACTGCAGTGCAAATATATTTAACATTTTAAGTAGCAGATTAAACAACCATACAGGTGTTTGATTTCTAATCCCTAATTTACTTTTTATTGTTAGAAAGATTCTTATTCTATTGGTTATACAGTTATTTTCCCTAGCAAATATCTTTCATTTAGAAAGGAACTGATAGCTTGATCTCTGTTATTTAAATTTTCCTTTGCTATTTCATACCATTAATTTTTTAGCCCATTTCAGATGACTTAATATCCATGTTATGTAACTATTGTTTTGTAGTCGTGTTATGTGCTATTAAGTATGCTGAAACGTTTTGTGTATTTGGCATTTATTTGTTGGATGACCCAAATCTGAAAGATTTAAAAACATGTGCTAAATCAGAAGATGGAGAAAATAGTGAGGTTAAATATAATCCATAGGCAGTGAATCTAGACAGATTCTACAGTCTAAGAAATGAATTAGATACAGAAGTTTTACAGAGTGCACCAATTCTGATAGATTCATCCATAAAAAGAATTTGCATTCTGATGTTTTGAAAAACTGTTATTTTCTTCCTTCAGATATTACAGAGTGCTCCTTTGTATTTTGTTTATATAAATTCTAAAACTTCCCTTCCTCAGTTCCCCCCCCCCTTCTTTCATAGTCTTAACTTTGTTGATGCACTCAGGGATTCCAGATAGAGCGCAGTATGTTTTCTTTAAAATGCTTTTCCAGTAATAAAGAACTTGACGAGGTGACAGGGTTTGATAAAGGTAACTTGGGAACATGTGGGTGTTGATTGTCAGTCAGTACAATAGTTTCTGTATGTAGCGTGATGAAACCTGCGGTGCTGGTGTCATTACCATCCACTTACATGTAGGTTGATTGTTACTGTCATGGCCCTGGGTTTATGATACTGCTGAAAGAATTTGGCAGGAGGAGAAGGCCAAGTAGAAGCAGCTTTTTATTTATGCAGAGCTTAGTAACGTTTAACAAAGAGGCCTAGTCATGAATAGAAGGAAAATGTTAATTTTGTAATGTTTTATGGTTTCTTTCACAGTATATCTTACAATACATTTTTAGTGGAGTTTAGCAAAAGATGAGAAGAAAGTTTCTAGCCATCTGCGGACTGAGACTTTCGAACAAACTGCTAGTAGAGTAGTTAGTGCAAAAACCCACTTTCTTGTTGTAGGATAGATCCTAATTTGTTTGCAAAGGCTGTTCTTTGAGTTGGGTGACTGCTGTAACAGGTGACTGAACAGAGTAATCTAGGGTGTCCTTCCAGGCCAATGTCTTATGCTACCTGTGTCATGAGGGTTTGGTGTCTGTGTTCCTTATTTCAGAGGAAAGCATTTGTATGGGAAGGAGGAACAAAAGCCGGAGTTCTCCTGTCAGGCATCCCTCAGTACCTGCAGCCTTGTTTCCTTGCTTTCAACTTCATCTGTGCAGCAGCTGATGCTGGTAAACTTCCCAAGAAGTTTTAGGGAAAAGTTGATCCTCTTTAGCTAAGAGACGAATGCAGCGTATGGTTGAGTGTGCAGAATGAAGAACTTGCAGTCACTTCCAGTAACAGTAATTTTGCAGGTGCTTTCATCAGTACTAGGTAAAACATTCAAATCAAAAGTCATTTTCAATTTGGTAGTGTGTTATCCTTTTAAATTGAGGTCAACTTTCTATTTATGAATTTCTAACATTGCTGTAAATTTGAACAAAACAGGAAGTTTCACTGGGAATTTGAAGTGGGATAGCTGTTCTCAAGCAGTCATATGCTGAACTTTCTCGTGTTGTTTGGTGCATGGCCTCATTTCCCTGAGTCTTTTGTTTTGAGTTTAAGGAGAATATTGAGCATACACTGCTTGACGTATTTTTATTGCTGTTTTTCAATAGCCATTTGGAAGGAAGAAGACTTTCACCTTGGAGGAAGTAACTGTCTGCAGATATTCTAGGGGAAACATTTGTAAGGATGCAGCCAGTTCTGATGGGTTCAGATTACTGAGTTTACTACTAAATGCCGGGCCTTTGATGCCGTATCCTTCCTCGGTTGTAGCCAATGTCTGACGTGTCAGAGGGAAGCTGTAAAATGTTTTTTATGGCATTGAGAAAGAACAGAGAAGAAAGTCTTTAAAATATATGTAATAGAGCGTAGAGATTTACAGTGGGCTATTACATATGGTCATTTCCAAGGCAGGAAATTAACTGGTTCTTTTCAGGTATAAATAAAATTCTTGCCTTCCATAAACGTCGGATAGCCTCAAATCACCTACTCATGTATAATACTACTCCAGCTTTCAGTACAGATGGCTTACCTTCATTTTAGGCTGTTAATTCTTTACAAATTTGTCTTTTATCCAACTACTGTCTCTTAATTGTCTCTCCATTTTTATATTATGTGCACGGTGCATGAAGTACATCGTGTATACACAGCCTGCCATTTATGTGCATATCTTCTCATAATTTTTCTTCTGAATTTTATATGCTGAATACAAGAAAAAAAATAGTCTTCGTGGAATTGTTAACCACTGATTGCTAGTGGAGCTGTGTTAGTATCAGACAGAAATGGAGGGAAGAGATGACGGAAGTATTACAGTAATTAATGCTTTAAAGGCATGATCATGTTTTCTGGAAATGCTGGCATTTTTCTGTTGAAATGAAAAAAAAGCCCTTTATTTTTTTTAAAGACAAATCCAAGTGCATCAATTTACAAATGATTTATTTGGGGTAGCTGACTGCAGGGATTATTGCTGGCAGTGTGGTCCTGAGAGGTGGATGCTGAGTCCGAGCTCCCTAAGCCACTGTGGAATTGAATACTGTGGGCTCGAGAGTGAAGGGCTATGTTCAGCAAATCGCTTAATTCTCTGAACCTGAAATATGTGCTTCATCAGGGCCTAAGTGAAAAGCCAGATCTTTCGTCTGTTGGTGTTCCTCTAAGATGTTCTCTAATCGAAGCAGTGTTTTGGTGTTTAAGTAGAGTTTTAGATAGTGCTTAAATAGGACTTAAACTTTTTATATTAACAACAGTTTTCCAAAAATAAACAATTTTCTTTGGCAGATCTGTTTCATTTGCAGATGTAATGGACTTAGGGCTATAATGATGTGTATTAAAATTTTTGGTGAGAGTAATGCCAATATAGGCCAGGAATTAGTTCTGAATCCAAGGGGAGAAGAATAAGCTATTAATTCACCATGTCTAACCAGAAGCATTTCAGTTTCTTAGTTACTACTGTATTTGGTCTTAAATAATGAAGGAGGCTGACCCTTCCCTCTCATACTGCTGCCTGATTAAAATTACTGGAATCCTGCCCCCTCTGCCAGAGCCAGTGGTGTGTGTTGTGTAGTCCTCTCTCCTTCCCGCTGTGCTGTCGCCCTCCCTGCAGAAACTTCTGGGGTCACCAGCACTGAGAGTGAGCGCTGAGATCCTCGTTTGGTTTGGTCCCTAAGTATATTTGCCTAGCAGAGTGTATGAGTGGCTGCTTCAAAATTAGATGTTTAGACTGAGATGTGGGGCTAGAACAAGAGGAGCTGGATGACATGCTGAGAATGGAGAGAAGAAAGAGATGCTGGAAACTTAAAAGCACTGACCGAGTATTTCTGTGGGTGCCGTGAATTACAATAAGCAGCTTCTACAGTTGTATAGCACTGGTTTCCAAGGACTGGATGCCTGCAGCATGGTGGTTTTTCTGGATTAAAGTTGGTGCTCCCTCAGCTGTAGGTGCTGGCCCTGGGGCCCGCTAGCCCTGGGGTCGGGCTCCTGCCCTGTGCAGGATGAGGGTGGTGGCGGTGCAGGCTGTTCCCTTCAGCTGTGATGTGCCCAAGGCATCGCCACCGCCACCTCCCAGTGACGCTCCGAAAATGGGCTCGTGTGTCCTTGTTGCGGGGTTTGGCTAAGTGCAGCTCGGGATCTGAGCCCCTTGGCCCGGGTTGTGGTTTGCTTGGTGCAGCGGCTCGTTGTGCGTAGGAGCGGAAGAGGTGCAGGTTGCTGGGGTAGGGGTGCAGGTAAGTGCAGATATTTTAAGATTACATGTCTGGGTGGCTATGTGGATGTGACTTGGAATAGTTCAGAGCCTGAAACTGACTGCAACCAAAAATATCATTAAAATTTAAGTTTTGTTTTGTTCTCTTTAATTTCTATTTTAGTATACCTTTTATTTCCCATTGGAAAATTACCTTTGAAGTTCATTGATTCCTCTGATGATAATTTTTTTATACAGTATTGAAAATATTTCCTAGCCACATCAGAATGAGGTTGAGAATTTCTGTTGTCTTTTCACAAAGATTGTACAACCTGTGTCTGTCCCAGTTTCCTAATACGAAAGTGTTTTCACACTGAAGTAAATAACTTTACAAATGTATTAGCATATTGCCATCAGAAATCATGTGCTAGCACCAAATCATTTCCTGGAAATTTTCTGGAGTGGATGTTAATGGCTGAAAGAATTATAAACCAGAATTTACTTGTATGAAGCACAACTGAAATAAAAATTTCAGATTAGTTTTTATATCTAACCTGACACGTGGAAGTTTTCTGCTCCTGAATTTTTTACAAGCTGTCTCTTTGTATGAATGTCCCAAGGAAGGGGTGCCAGGCATGGTCCAGATTTGGACTTCTGTGGAGAAGTCCTCTGCTGCTGTGTAGCCCTTTGTTGCAAGGGCATCGAGGCTTGGCTGAATCTGGCAGGAATGGGGAAAGGGCCGAGCGAATTACTGTCCTGTGCGAGCAGAGCCCTTTCCTTAGTGACCCAGGGGTGACTTCCAGGTCAAAATTGAGGCGAGAGGATGTGGAACGGTCATCTTGCTGTGTCCTTCCAAACCGCGGGGGTGTTGGTGTGGCAGAACTGTATTTTGGATTGACCAAATCGTGCCCTGTTCTAGGTCCCATCAAAGCTGATTTCCACAGTAATTTTTTTAGTACCCTTGATTCTTTGCAAAAAAGGAGAAACAACAGCTTGTAAAACTTTAACCAGTTCTTTACAAAAATAAATGCTAAAATTTGTCTTTTTTTTTTTTTTTTTTTTTTGTATAGTTGGTCTGGAGAGAAAAGAATTCTGAGAAAGTCCTTTCTTTAGTTTCCTTCACATTGTGACAATGAATATAGTACTTTGAATAAGTAAATTTTGTGAATGTTTTGCGTGAAACTGATACGGATATCATAAAACTTAGGTAGAAACAAAGAGAGCATATACACCGTGACTGTGTGTTGCTTCTGTGAGATAGCCCCAGGCTTTTGCAACCACCTGGGGAATGTTATCTTCAAAGGAGCAAGATTTTTTTTTTTTCCGCCCTCCCTTTATTTATTTATTTTTTACACATTTCAATTAAAACTTCAGATCTTCATTACAGTTATCTTCGAATCTAGTTGACTTTGGTATGAAAGGAGTTACGTTTTAAGGCTTGGTCCTTCTTTCAGTTATGTCTCTTTTCCCTAAAGTTTAGCTTACTTTTATTTAAAGAATTCTGGTTTTGGATTTTATTGCCTGAGCACCTTGTTGATGTTGAGAGTAGCTGCAGAAGCAAATTCTGGCTTGTTCCTGTGTGCTGGAGGAAGTACATGGCTGCTTGGCTAGTAATGCTTTAGGTCGATTGTATACAGAGTTTCAGAAACTTTACCTTATCTGTCGTGAAATGCTTTTGTGTAATATTTGACCTACAGAGGAGAGAAAAGGAATATATAACTAACTATACAAAAAATGCTAGTTTAGGCAAAATGCATACTGCTGATAACTGACTAAGCCTTTCTACATGTATAAATCCTGATTTATGTTAAACAATAATTAAGACAGTTTTGTTTAGTGCTTACAGCCATGAGCACCTGGAAGATTGACTAATCCCATCCCATGTGCTGGGACCGATCCAGCTGCTATTGTTGACTCGTAACGCAGAAATTTGTACCAGGGTGTTTTCCCTGGTATTTTTCAGGCGTTTACATATGCCCGTTTCTTCCATCATATCAGGAACTGGAACAAAAGCAGCATCCTAGATAAAATAAATGAAGAGATTTTGGAGCAGGAGGCCCAAATCAGAGCAGGCTTGCTGCATCTCCATCCCAGTTATAAAATGCAGACAAACAGCATCTCTGATTTAGCCTTGCAAAAACAGATCGGCAACTTCTGTTGTAGCTGTGCTTCTGTACTGTATGGCACCTATAGCGAGGCATGGCAGGTAGGCTTTTGGATTCTGAAGGCCTTCGATGCGTCCCCTAGCAGAGGTGATAAATGGGGCAACGTAAATTGAGTCTCAGGATGATAAACAGGTAAGAATGGGAAATCTGTAAGCCCACCTTTTGTAAAATCTGAAGACAGCAATTGTGTGGTTGGTCTTGTTAGAGGTTATGTCTAGCTTCTAAGATAAGTGTTGTTCCAGGTGTAAGTGTTCTGGACCTGTGCCGAGTGTATAGATTCGGGTGGCTAGGTGTGTCATGGGTCTTGTGGTCTGTGACGGGATGTGTTCTGCTTCTTGCACAGCATGTCTAGAAAGATAGTTTTCCTTACAGCATACCACTCAGGTCAGTAAAAAGTTCACATTCTGAAAGACTTTTCAAGTGAATGATGTCGTTAGAGGAATATTCATTTTAGTAACTTCAAATGATCCTTTTAAAAAATCTTGTAAAAATGATGATCTAATATTTTAGACTTTTTGTTAAATATTAGAACACTCCAGGGAGAGTATCTGTTTAAAAGTTTCCTGATAGTACAACCAAGTCTGCTGTTATCTAAGAAATATATCTGCTCATACTTTATTGTCTGTCTTGTCATTACATAAAATATGCAAACTACTGTAATGGTGACTATTTTTCTTAACTTTTCTACTTTTTTTGAAGTCAGCCCATATAGGGCTCATTGCAGGATCTAGGTTTGGAAATTATCTAGACCTAATCCTGCGTTCTTTACATATTGCAAACTATTGTTGAGTTCACTAGGAATCTGTGGTAAGAAAGGAACAGAGAATTAGGTGCTAAAAATGAAACCACACAGGGGAAGTATATAATAGTCCACACACAACTCAATGCAAGTGCAACTACTTAGTATAAATATTGTGACTCCTCATGTTTGTTATGTTATTTCCAACTGCACAGGTTTTCTCACCAGATAAAATTAGAATTGATTCTTTGAAAAAGGAAAAAATTGAAATGAAAAAATTCAGAGCAAACCCATCTCTCTTTCTGTCCCTAAAATGAATGCCAGTTCTATAATAATTTAATGTGAAGTCTTCTTGCAGACAGCAGAGAGCAGCATTGTGGTGGCCTGAATCAGAAAGAATGATTTAAAGGCATTCTGAAAGTAGCTAAAAAGTTAGCTTCCAAAAATCGATTATTGTTTTTATAATGCTACAAAGAAAAAAAAAAAAAAAAAAGGTCAGGAAACTTTTGACCAAAAAATAAAATAAGTCAAATGTGAGGAAAAAAGTGACATTAACAATAAACTAATGAGCATGGAAATCATTTTCATAAAGGAGGGAGATTTACATGCCAAAGGAAAAAAAAAAAAAAAAAAAGTGGTAATTGAAAAGTGCCTAAGGAAAATGAAGGACAGATTAATATTCTGAGATGTATACACAACTGTCAAAAATGATGGCATAGTATAACTAAAAGAGGAGAAATACTAGCTCACAAAACCAGTTTAAAAAAATTAGAAGTGAATGAATGCTGAACAGACTGAGGTTTGACATACTCGTTAATTTTTAAGAAATTGTTAGCTGTACCTGGTAGTAATTTGCAAGTCATAAGAATTTTTGTTTATTTTAGGAGTTCATAAGTACAGATCAAGCCATGTTAAAACATTCAGGATATAAGAAGCCATGAAAATATAAAGTCTTGTTTCTGAGGATTTAAAAATAATTCTTTCCCTTTCACTTCCATATTTGATTTCTTTTTTTAAAATGCAAGACCAAAATCTGCAATTTCATTGTTTGTCAGTGACTATCTTTTCCCTGCTGTTATTTTCCATAGTGAAAGCAAGATAAAGACTTTTGTGGATAATGAGCAGATATAAATACCTATGAATCAGATAAATTATGCTGTATTTCTTTATTCCGGAGAAACTGCTGCAATGAAGGATGTAAGCAGATGCTGTTGCCCTGGTGATTGCTCATTCGAGTCTTGATTGCACCAGGTCTGCATTTCTGCTAAGATGTGTGCATTAATATACAGAACTAATATGGACAGAAGCTACAAATAAAAAGCAACCAAAAAAACAGTATGCAGTTGTAATGTGTGGAAAACTGTGTGTGATTTACAGGGAGTACAATTAAGAGATTACATTGAAATAGGACCTAATAGAGGTGAAAGGAAATTTTAAGAAAAATAACCATGATTTACAAGACACCAATATGATCATTTTTCTCTAGTGTTAACCAACTTACTATAGAAATACACTTTTGAAAAGAATTTCAAGGCTGCCAAGCTATTTTGAGTGCTTCTAAATACCCTGTTTGAGGTACAATATAGCTTGTACAGGTCCAGTATTCAGGAAGGTCAACAATTGGCACTTTCTGAAAGTCAAATTACTGTGGCATCAGAAATTGAAGTGCTCCAAATGTCTACGTTCTTAAGTTCTCTCTCTTTCTTTTCCCTCCCTCCTTTGTTAGTATAGTTTAAGCAGAGTCCTGAGTTAAAGTGCAGTGAATTAAAAATAAACCTGTCATGTTCCACAAATTATCTCCAAGGCTCTTAAAAAAATATTGTTACTCTCACTCTTTACATTCTGTGATTTTTTTTTTCAATATTTAATATATCCAGAATTATACATCCTTCGTTTTGGAAGCAGATAGTCCAACAGCTATTAGAGGATATTTGTGTAACGGGGTTGGTGTTGATATAACTAAAGATTACTTTTAATGTGTTTCTGTAGAATTCCTTTGGGGGTTTCATATACCTCTTAAGGTACTGTATATTAGATTAGATACTGTATATAAGATTCTTTCTCTAAAGCCTTTTTTTTTTTTTTTTTTTTTTTGAATCTGAGCAAGTGTGACTTAATCTAGGATGAGTTGCTATGCAGCGAGTTGCTTTTTGAAAAGGATTGATTCAAAAACCTGTGTTACGTAAATTGCAAGATTTTTTGAGTACTAAATGCCTGTATTTTTAAGAATATTTTTGACTTTGTTAGTAGTGTTGATCAGAATGTACAATTCTGGTTCTGCAGGAAATGCTGAAATTGTCCACAAAGGACAAAAATAATTTTACATTGGAAAGAAAGAATATTAAGATATTTACCATGGAATGATAATTTTTTGAGAGTCATGGAGCATATGGGAATGAATGACAAGTGCAGGCAAATCAAAATCTGGTTCCTTAAGCTGAAAAATAACCAGAATCTGCTTGGTTGTGTTCTCTGAAATACTCATAGTACCATATGGAGGATCTGGCAAAAGTAGCATCCTGTAGTATCTCAATGTAGGTATAAAATTCCCTCCTTCCCCTCCCCCCAACTCTGTAGCTAACTTTTTATTTGGGCCTTACTTGGGAAGTCATTTTTATTAGTCATCTCTCATATAAAAAGAATGTGAGCCTGACATTGCACTTCAGGTTTTCCCAAAATATCATCTTTCTTTATAATTGTCAATTTTCTAAGCCTCTCAGCACCATTTAAATCCAGTATTTGATATAAGTTCTTCATGTTCTTCTTTGATTTTTATATACCGGTGGTGGTAATATTCCAAATGGTAATTAAGGCCAAAATATCTGAATGTGCTATTGCTTGTGCCATCTTATTTACAATGTAAAACAGTGTGTGATCTGTGGAGTCAGCACAGAATGGGATGACCACCTGGAGCAGTTAGCACTTGGAGGCTGAAAGACAGGAATGGAAAGTTGTGCAAAGCATCAATAAATGTAGTTTGGGAAGTATTTCTTTAAAGTAACACCGGAGATGGATAAAATTTTCTGTCTCAGACGGGTTGCATTCCCAAAGTAGAAGATGGTCAGTTGTCTAGACAAGGAGAGACATGAATGTTAGCCTCATGTTGGGATGAAAATCAGAAAATAAGATACGGTCTTTAAGCAAGGAAGCTTGAATTGTTTCATATGGACACTGCTGCCAAGGAACAGAGGTGCTTTAAACAGAGGAGGAAGGCTATTCTGGGGTAGAAGGATGTGCACTGAAAATCTCTACCCAATATTTTGATTATAATTGGCTATAATTTTAAAGTGACCAGGCCAGGAATATAATAAATAAGAAGGATCACAGCATGGGGAAAGCGGAATGAAACTTGTCAAAAACATATCACAACAAATCAATGCTCTTAGACAAGCATTTGGAAAGATATTTAGAAGATGCTTATTCCTCACGGTAATGAGGAATATTTCAGTAAGGTAGTATTGAAAAATTACATAGATTATTTTTTTCTTTTTTAATGAAGATAAAGCTAGCTGTAACATGTATCTTCAAAGTGTTCAGTGTTTCCAAATGCATTACTATAAATTTAGTCAATACAGGATGAAAAACCTTCCAGCAATTCTCTTCCTTCCTTTTCATAATATGCTTTCCAGTAAGCAATTTGTAAGAGCTGTACTGCAAAGTAAACTTTCCAACCTTATGCTGGACAAAACCACCTAGGTGAAACTTCATTGTAAAAAACAAAAAAAAAAACCCTAAAGGTATGGGAAGGAGGCATGGTTACTCCTCTTGCAGGATGGCAAATGCTACTTTATATTTAGAGAAAGGCTGCTGTCGTTATTTAAGTGTGTATGTATATTGACGTGTGTAGGCATAGGAAATATCTCTTCTGTCTTTCCAGGTGGATGGTACTTTAATTTGTTAGGGGCATGAAAATAGGAAGCTTCATTCTTAAAATGTACTTCTGGGCTCAGTTTCTGTTTCACCCTCCTTTGGCCTTTGTGAATCTGGAAGGGAACGTGTAGTTAATACCTTTATTTACTGTTACTTCACTCCATACATCAGCTGATAATAAGAACTCTTGAGGTACCTATAGAAAATCCTTACTAGATATCTTTTGGCTCTGTCATCTACCCTATAAAAGCCTACAGTCACTGCAACAGTGCAGTATGTTGAACGTTATCATTTCAATGCATTTGCTGCCCATGTATGCTAGCACCTGCACCCACCAACTGGCTGAAGCCACTATGATTTTTATGATGTAGCTTTTCATAAAATAAGAATTATTTGCTACTTGTCTCCCTTCTAGACCTGATTGGACTGATATGCTTGAATGCTTTGGGAGGTCGATAACACTGCACTTCTGAGCAGCTTACTGCATAACGTCCTTTCTGTTCAAATGCTCGTTGACTGTATTAAGGGAAAACAACTTCCTGATTGGTGCACAGCTAATGATATAAGTGATCCAATTTTTCTAAAACCACAATAGCTTTTTATTGCAAGAAGTTTTTGGGTTTTTTTTTGGTTTTTTTTTGGTTTTTTTTGTTTTTTTTTTGGTTTTTTTTGTTTTTTTTGTTTTTTTTTTTTGTTTTTTTTTTGTTTTTTTTTTTTGTTTTTTTTTTGTTTTTTTTTTTGTTTTTTTTT
Organism: Rhea pennata; assembly: GCF_028389875.1. Classification (NCBI taxonomy): domain Eukaryota; kingdom Metazoa; phylum Chordata; class Aves; order Rheiformes; family Rheidae; genus Rhea; species Rhea pennata. The sequence continues at coordinate 13,996,740 of NC_084673.1, read as the reverse complement.
TGGGGGGGGGGTGGGGGGGGGGGATGCTGAGCCTTAAGGTAACATTCAAACCATGCCCATAGAAACTATGCAAAGGGCTTTCTTACACCTCCTTTTATCTCTTTCTTTCTGAAACTTCTGCTTTTACTTGCGTGCAGTTCATTTCATCAGTGAATTGTATCTATGTGAAATTAATGTCTATGGCTCAACGTTGCTTCTGGAAAGTTGGTATCACAATCATATATAATCGTCAGTGTTAACTAGATGGTCTTGGTGCGTTTCTCCTCAGCTGTGTTCCCTTCGTAGAAGACTCTTGATAGTGGTGCTGCTCATAGCTTTGTTTGCGGTTGCCAGGACTATTAGTTTGACGTATTTGAACATTAGTTATACTTTTAAAACGTAACCTTCCGGTGATATGCGAAGATTAATTTACAGCTTTAGTCTGGTAACTCCTGGAAGGAAGTGAGAAAAGAGAAAAAGATTGAGTCATCCTGGAATCTTTTTGTCAAGGCTACATCTAAGTAGTAGCTCACACAGAGAACTTTGGACTGAACAAACACACACTTTTTGCAAAATAGGCTTTTTCTTTGAAAAACTGACAAACAGGCCTCTATAGTAAATTTTTTTGGTGCTAGATTTTTGACCTAGCACTGCGAGTACCCCAAAATAATTTTCACACTGTTTAGAAGTCAAACAGTCTAGCTTGTAGGCTAATAATCCTGTCATTTTTATGAATGTCTCAACCACTGCATAAAAATGCTGTAAACGTTCCATTGATTAAATATTGAATTACCAGAAAAAGTCTATTTGCACTGTGAAATACATGACATAAAATACATACATGAAATGCAATGGTGCCTGTTTTCTGTTGAGATCTCCCAGTGAAACTGTACTGTGCTGAGTAATGTGGAGAAGAGAGTGAATGAGCCTTTTAGGGTAGGAATTGTGAAAAGAATGTTGACAATAGAGAGCAAGTCAAACTAATGAGGTTTATATTAAGAAGTAAAGCTTACTGAACTCATTTTCTAGAAGTTAGCTTTTTAGATAATAAAATAAATTATCATGTTTTGAGCATTAAGCAATGTTTCCTCCTATGGGCCCTGAAGGAGTTTGGGTGCATCAGAACCAATAGTTTCCATTAAGAATTCTGTTTTTACCTGCTTTTCCCCTTAAACAAGACAACAGTCACTTTGCAAATGGCATGCTCATTAATGACATTGGGAGCTTTGGCAGTGGCGTGCTTGTTTGAACAGTTTGTTTGTGTAGTACACTATGGTGAGTAGGGCACATAGGACAGGGTCCTAAATTAGCTCTATGAATTCTGCCTTTTGTAATTGTGTGTAGACTCCTGTTGAAATCATTGGAAGATTTAATACAAATTGAGAGCAATGTGAAGCTTTAAATTCTTGTTTGCACTAAGGCACTCAGGTCTTATGATCAGTTTATGATGTTTGTCTCCTTTACTGCTAATGACGCTGCTGAGCTGTAGACAATGATAAACAGGGCTAACAGGCAGAATACATTAAGAGAAACTTTTTTCAAAATGAGGATGCTCTTTCCACTTCTCCAACTGAACTTAACGTTTAAATGAAACTTTAACTGTTGCAAGCAAAACTGATGTGAAACTGCTATGCTTGCTTGTTCTTCCAAGGTTGTTAAATTTCACGTTTTTACCACAAGGGCATGGTATGGTTTTATTATTCAAAAATGCTTTGAAATGGATAACTTTGTTATCGTGATACTTGATGATACTATAATGACAAATGAATAGAAGACCTACTGAGTACTTCTGTGCTGTTGTTGAATTGTTTTCAGATTCAGCTCAGTACGTTTGTATCATTTTGGTTACTTTGAGAGCTCAGGAGGCAGAGGAAGCCAGAGGCTTTCCTACAGTTGCAAGCAGTCTGTAAGATGGTGGCTGAATTCTTGGTTATCAAACTCAATATTTCTTCCTTCTATAACACAGTGAATGACTGTTTCCAATTCGGACAAGACTTACAGTAGTGTAACAAACGCTTCTTTTCCTGATACTTACTTCAGAAAAGTATGAAAACACATTGAAGATTCTGAAGCTCTCTGAACAGTCCAACTTAGCACCCAGTTAATGAGTAGAGTAAGGTTAACATTGCAAAGTGTAAACCACAAAAATATTTGAGTTTTCTAAATGATGGCCAGTGTAAAACTGTCATTTTTCCTTATTGTAAGTCAAGAGTTTGGCACAACAGAAGTTATCCAGCTTTGGATTTGCTCATATTAAGTAATTAAGTTGTCTAATACATATGTAATGATTCATGTTAAAAGCAAAGTTAAAAACTATGAATTCACTATGAATTCACCTGTAAAGGAGCTGTTTATATACTTTCTTTTGGTTCCTAAGTAATTGTCACTGAAGTTGAAATTCCTGGGGCAATATGGAATAACAGTAAATTTGACGAGCATAGTAGTAATGGATACAGAATTTCTTGATCAAGTCTCCTCTTGCCTTTATGAGGCAATTAGTTATAATGCTGTTGGAAAATTTTGTGCAAGAAATTATTAGTATTTACAATGAACACATTTGAAAGCTATAAAAACTTGGAGGTTTGATTCAGGCTGGGCTTTCTACCACTAGAAAAGTAAATAAATGCAAAGTTACCATCAAGCCATAGTGTTCGCATATAAACTCCTGCAATCTCACTACAGTTTTGTTATGTTTTTCTAGTAACATTATACGACTATCGGACTTTGTGATATATTTTGATATGTTTGTTCCATATTCCTCATCAAAATTCTTTGTGCTAAATTAAAAACTTAGAAGGTAAGTAAGAAGCGTTCATTCAATCAATGTCAATTCAGAAAACTAGAGGATCTAGTTTAAATAAGTGGATTACTTTCTTCAGGGTAGAAGGGGAAAAAGTGTCTTGAGATTTTGGTGAAATAATACAAGGATCTGAATTCCATTCTGGTCCATGGCAAACTGCCTTAAGATGCCTATAGCTTTTTCCATTAGAAACTGGAGTAAAGAATCTACACTTTGAGCTGTTTGGCGTACTAAATAGGAATTCTATCCTTTCAGTAAGGAAAGGAGTGAATCTATCATTGACATCAATGGAGGTTCAGGTTGGCCAAATTATAGATGAAATGGATTTTTTTTTTTTTTTTTGGTTTGTTTGATACAGAGTTGGAAGAAAACAATGTCGCAGAGTTCTATTTAGGTTTCATTAGGCTAGTCCACAGCAAGGTACATTCAACTGGTATGACTTAAAGGACCACAAGACACTTGACTATTGCTGTGATACAATATTCCAGGCCAGAAGATGGTACAAGTTGGCCAGTGATTTGCAATTTTGAATAGATGTATTTGTATTCTCAAGGCTCCCAGAAAGGTGAAAGAAATTCTGGACATCTTTCTTTGTGTTATCCTTACTAGGATAGATGTGGATGCAACTAATCAACACACAGGTTTAAGTGTTTTGTGACTCAAAATGGACATGAGGGACCAGCAGAACAGTTTGCCACCAAGGCAGAGATGAAAAACAGCCCTTCCATTCCCCCTAGATGGCTTGTGTAGTTATAGATGAGGAAAAAAAGGAGTTTTTGCAGGTTAAAAATGGACTTTGATTTATACCTTGGTATTGCAAAGAAGCTTCTGCCTTAAAGATGAGAGAGCCCTAAATGCATGTATATGATTGTTTAGGAGCAATATATTCAACATTTTGTGCATCTGTGGTGTTTATCCTCTGCCAGAGAATGCCTCGATCTCTATCTTTTTTGCTTTAATTTTTTTTCTATTTATTTTTCTGTGGTAATGGAAATGCATTCCACAGTACTGCTTATATTAGTGCTTTCTTTTCCCCAACTGGATGTTCGGGTATGTATCTTGTCTCAAGTTAACAAAGATTTCTCCTTACAATAAGTTAGGAGAGTCCATTAGAAACAAAACCTCTTCCCCTGTTCCAGTAACAGCTCTTTGATAGAAGTAGACTGTTGAGCTCTCTGGCTTGTTGTGTTGACCTAATCTGTATAGGTTGCTCTTAATTTTTAACATTATATTACAACTTTGAAATGTGGAGTTCTTGGAGTATTTTGGCCTAATATGTTAAAGCTTTAACCTATCAAGAGTAATTTCATAGGCAGCAATTTGTCAGTTTGGCTTTTATTCTAGCAGTTCTGTCAAATTAGCTACTGATATAAGACATGACTCTTGACATTCATACTCAACAAATATGCATATTTTTTTTTTCAGAGAGGAGCTCTGCCATTGCAACCCATTAAATAGAAAACATGGCTATGCTTCAGAAAAACCTCTGTTCTATGTAGCAGTGTTTTAGAGTTCAGGAAAGCGCTTACCTGGAAGAAAAGGGACCTTTTCAGTTGGATCATCTTCTACAGTAGGAGGTACGTGAGGATGTCTTTGCCTTTTTCCCAGGTTTGCTTCTCAGTATTTTATACTTTATGCACTTAGGACATGAGTAAAGGCACAAGCTTTAAAAATTACTACAGAATTTTGAAGATTCTAAGTGTGAAAGTCTGGCTTACAAAGATTGTTCAGATGGTGAACACTGATGCAGTGCAAAGTTTACAGAATAATGCATAGCATAGCATTCTAGTTGTGGGCTAGATGTTTCTGCTTCTCCCTCTCCATCTAATACCATGTAGTAATTGACCTGTTTTAGGTAAGTTCTGAAGGTGAACGATCCTAAAATTTCTACGTCAAGTTCAGAATTGTGTGGTAAGAACTTCTCCATGAGTATCCACAAAGGCGCTTTATTGTCCTTCTAGTTCTTGCCTCTGTTGTGATGGATTGACAGAAGGTTATAGAAGCAGAAAATGTGGTTCAACCAGCTCTTCATTTGTGAAGAGTGTTGATAGACCTAATGAACTGTTAGCCCATGATATGAGTGATTACATGGAGAGGTGCTTTCTGGTGGTCAAGGTGCACAGAGGAAGAGATGATAACACAAGACAGGGCATCATAAACGACTGGGTACCAGTAACTTTGGGTGAGCTCTGACTATGCAGATGAGGTATAGATTAAAAAAAAAGTAGGGTCAGAATTAACTTAAACCATAGGAGGCAAATCAGCTTCATTTGCAGGCCCTAAAGTCGGCAAGGGTCAGATATTGTTTCTAGAAACTACGGATAAGCTTGGTATGGTGGTGTTTGATTTTTCTTTTCAGCTGCATTTTCATTTGTGGAGTAGATTGTTCTATAAATACCTATTAGAATGAGCTGAAATATTTAAAATGTTTTCTCGACTGGATTTTTTTGTCAGAAATTATACTTATTAATATTAAAATACAAGGGCAAGATCACAGGCACATCTGTCTGATTACTGAAATTATCTATTTCTTTTCTCTCAGTGGTATTAAAAGAAAAAACATGTATGTATTGAACTTCACAATACTATTTAGATTGTAGTACTGACTTTGGAAAGACATTTGCCCTCACTGGGTCGTATCGGTCATGTCCATTTGATTCCATGTGCCTGTCAGAGCTGGTTGTTCCATGCTAAAAAGCAGATTCTAGCTTTAGCCTTTAATTATTGGATGTGTTCTGTCATATAATCAATGAAAGGAACTTAAATTTAAATGAACGTGAAGGTAGAACAAACACAATAACGATCACTTTATGAACAGCTTACAAAGCTGTTCTCTATTCAGGGAAAGAAAATAAACGGCAAAGAGAAACGCTGTGAGGAGAACAGTTGTCTCTTGCTATTTGTGGGCTGCCCAAGTTACCTGCAAATGATTTGGCGCGCATTTCTCGCCTTTGCGTAGCTCAGAGGAAAGTTCTGCTGGGTGGTGACGATGCAAGCGCTCAGGGAAGCAGCATTTCAAATGACTAAACTGGTTCACTGCTGAGCTTGGTAAAAATGTGAGAAATTACTCCCTGCTGTGATTGTCTCGGATACAATGAACTGTATTCTGAACTAGATCTGGCTAGGGAGCTGGAAGAAGAGCCTGATGGCTCCCATTGAATTAGTGGGTACCAATTAAAGCCTTTTGGAATTAATAATGACTCTGTTCCGTGGCATTGTTTTCTTTGTTTTGAAAGCCCGTGATAGTGTTTTTCTATTCCTGAAAAGATGTACCTGGTGGAACACACATTCGTATAACATCCAGCTTATTTTACTAATCAGCGAGTGTTCTCTTTTTGTTTTGGGGGGATTTTTTTTTACTTCAATTTAAGTCATGTCATATTTCATGGCACTACAAAAAGCTGTATTTTCTGTTTTTTTCTTTTTCTGTTATCTGCATGGCCTTCTTCCTACAATAAGCATTAAAAGAGCTCTGACTGAAATGTTAGGTGATCTTTATTACCATTACACTGAATCAGTAAAAAGAAGTGAACAATTTATTTTGAAAGTGTAATTGAACTAATTATGCTGGGCAGTGGAGACAACATGGACTACTTGTTGTTTTTTTTTTTTTGTTTTTTTTTTTTTCTGATGAATTGAATTTTTTTAGTAGAAGACCATTTCAGATGGCTAGAAAACAGGCAAAGAGTTTTGGAAGAATTAACTAGTTATCCCTTCTAATAGCTCTTGCTATGCAGCAGGTCAAAATGTGTTTTTGATTTTAAACTTGTTTTTTCAGTATTAACTCTATGGCCATGGAATTCCTATCAGATTTGTGATTGTTTTGCACATTCTAAGTAAGGTATAAGGTGAACTTTAAGGTGATACAGAAAGCTTATTAAAAATGAGTTTTTCACTAGCAGAGTAGCAACAGAAGAATTCATGAGCTATCAGAAAAGCAGAACATTTGTATAAAGTACAAAATATTCCAAAAAGCAGGTTGCATTCATTATATATTTCATCAGTAAGCACTGGTGGTATATTTCTACATTTCAGTGCCAAGTGAAGTTCAATGCCAGTAGAAGGTCATCAGAGAATGAATGGATTCCAACACTATTACTTTATGAGCTATTGCTCATTTTACCACTTGAACATTGGGAGAGATAAATATTATAATCCTGAAGTTATTTGGATTAGCTGCTTAGAACCTTTTTGTAAATTGTAATACTCTAAAGCACCTCACTTTTACTTTTTTAAGCTAAGAAGAATTTATCAAACAAAAACACTACATGCTATACGCGTGCCAAAGGAGCTCGTGGGAGGTTTGAATCCCTCTGAATGGAGCGATGCCAGTGACATCTTGAGCTGACTGTGCTGTCTTACAGTAACGAAATCCAGGAACGCTTTTTAAGTTAAAAATGATAATGATAATTAAAGTATAAAGCTTCCTCTTACTGCTTAAGCAAAATAAAGAAAGGGTATTTTAGCGCAATAGACCAATAATTATGAGATGATGCGATAACCTGCTTAACTCTTTACTGCGGAAAAGGTCCCAGTTGCCCAGACTCAGCATGTGCCTTCTCTTGGTCCAGGTCCATTGCCTCTGGGTGACTGTTTTGAAACAGAGACAAGAAGCTACAGGAAAGGCATGTAGGGATGGTTATGGGATGTTACACAAGCAGTTGGGAAAGTTACAGAAAATGTTTATTTACTGCAAGCCAAACTTGTACCATTGGATGACATTATTTTGCACCTAGTATTTATGGGATATGAATTAGCCGCTTTGGTGCTGGAATTGAGCTGATAGATCCTGACGGCTACGAGCACAGGGTAGAGTTTTGTTAGCAAAGGAAGAGATGTTCCTTAAGCTGGAAGTATTTAGACTCTGAACTGAAAGTTATAAGCCACACAACTTTCTGAACCATTTCTGAGGAAAATTTCCAGAGTTTCTGCAAATCTACTGACCTTTCTGGCTGTCAACGTGTGGTGATGGGAAAATCAAAGGAGATTTTGCAAGGCAATTTTTTTCTTGTTATTTGTACAAATTCAGATTGAATCACCTAAATTTTTAGGGATTGTACTATAATGCTATGGAACAATCCTGAAGGGGTGAGCACAGCCCAGCTTTGCTTCTCATGGCATTACATGCCTTTCCATAGATTTATTCTCATAGAACTCTCATCCTGCATGCATAAAATGATCCCTGTTTAATGATTGAGGGGCAGAGTTGACAGATCAGGTATTAATTAGCTGGATACCAGTCTTGCTATTGATCTCGGTCCTTCATTAGTTTAAAGCCATTGCTAGCAGCTAGATTGCACTAAAAGAGCTTTCTCCTAGGACCCTGTAATGGGCACCTGTCCTTGAGTGTACAGTTTATAACATGATCATCCTCTCTTAATACATTTCACACAGAGAGAAAAACTGTCATTGAGAAGATCAGTGATTTATCTTGAGGAAAATGCATGTGTGCTAAAAATAGTTAACTATGCTCTAGTACTGCAAAGGCAAGACTAGTCTCTATGAAAGATGCTGCTGCTGATTAAAAACTGCTAGATGCTCTTTTATATTTTGTTTTTGATAGCTATTTTAGCAATGCCAAACTGAGGCATTCAGAAAACATTAGTGTTTTTTTTAAGATGATTAAATTTAAGACATTAGAGTAGTAGATTTCTGTCCTTGATTTTAGGGGCTGGAGGATTAAGTCTATTTCAGGCATTTTTCTGTACTTGAAGGGCTAGAAATAGATTTTTTTTTTAAATTTATTTCTTAACAAAAGCGCAAATCCAAGAGACATAGCCTGATTCCAACTGCCAGGATTTTCAAACATGGGCAAGTAATAATTAAGGTCCTTATGGTAGAGGGACATGATCAGCTACTGGCATGTACCCAATACAAATTGTACCAGCCCAATGAGAACAAAACTCTGTCATGGATAGCTATGTCTGTGGAGATTGTAGTATTAAAAGGCCTGATTAAACACCTACTCGAGTTGACAGGGATCAGTAGGATGGGACTCCAAGACTATGACTTTGTTCTTAAAAACAGAAGGTAAACTTCTGTTTACCTTCGTTGACCTCAATGGAATTGTACTGAAACCAAACAGGATTTATAGAGTGTTCAGAGTGGCATGATTTCCCGTGAGGACCTGTAGATAGTACGTTAGTGTAAATAATGAGATTAAGTAAAGACTCAGATAAAATAAAGGACCAACAAATGGGAAAACCGAGATCTTGCATTGTTGGATTTTTGACATTAGCTCATGTAAAACAAAAAGCAGGGAAGCTGAGAGGCACTGGCAGTTTTACCTTAGTCTAAGCAAGCAACATTTATTTCCTTACTTCCTGTAATCCCAAATTAAGTTTATCCTTCAAGTGGGAAGGGTTCTCTTTGGCTTTCTTAGAGAATTATCATTGCTAGATCTTTATTTAAACTTTCATGAAACCATTAAGTTGACCTCAGACTTGTGGATTTAGATTTGGTGTTACAAGACTCAAAGGGCTGAGGAACTGCAGTAGATCTGTTTGAAGCTTAAAGTTCTTCCCTCATCGTAGCATATCGTGTTGACTAGTTTAGGGACTTTCTGCTTGGTACTGTGCTTTCTACGGATGACTTCTTTTTAGGTATCTCATGCTCCATGCATTTATGAGGATCCTGGTTTCCCCACTGTAAATACCAAATGATAGCAAGGTACCCAAATACCTATTGTACTTTGTGAATCTAGTCTAAAATGTCTCACCATTGTGCCTGGCATCACAAGTCTTGCATACTTTTTCTTGTCCTAATTCAGGTAAGAACCCTCATTAATGTCAAATTAAAATGGGCTGCAGAGTTTTGCTTTTCGTTATTTGTCAGATATTTCTTGACAGCCTGAAACTTGCACTGACCTCTGTTTGGTCTTTCACACTCTCACAACCTCAAACCAGGAGTGCCACTATAATCTTGTATATTTAAATCCATGTTGAACTGTTATTAAAAAGCATTTCAATAGCATTTCACATCATATATATTTTTGTGACAATTGTATGCCATTATCATTGGAATTATTGTTCTTGATCATGTTAATACAATTTCAACTTGATTTGACAACATTTCTTGTGATCTCTCTGATTTCGTTGCAATCTGTAGGTTCCATTATATTTTCGCATTATATTTTAGGAATATTTAATGAAGAAGCTACTTGCATCTCAGAAGTAATCTTTCATCATATTTAAGTTGTGTATATGTTTTGTTAGACTATAGTTGAACACAAGAATAGGAATGTATGGCAGGCAGATAGTACCATTTCTATTATAGGAATTCCAGTGTCAGAATGGAAACTCTTCTTAATAGTTCAAAGCAGACAGGTGTTATGTACTATAACAAGGAAGAAGCATTTACTACTTCCATTTATGAGCTAACTTGATTTTAGCCAAGGCAAGTTGAGCACAAAGGGCTATACTTCTCTGTTTATTTCTTTTCTGAAATTGCGGGTATGGCAAATAGGGCCTTACTTCTTGGGTACCTGGACAGTGCAAAAATATGAATAGCATGAGTAGTTTTCTCAACCCAGTATCTCCTATATCAACTCTTGAGACTGTATATAGCTATATACAATATCATAAATGGCACAGTAGCACAGGTTTTGCACCATTCTTGACTTAGAATGCTCGGAAGGAGTCGTAGCCTCGTTGAGAGCATATTGTCGTGGCTGGAACTCTTAAACTTTAAAATTTGTCACAGTGAAAAAGAATTGCTTCAGATAAAATACTTCTACATCCTGCACTGCTGTTTTCTCTGGAGGTGGGCATCTTATTTCTCAGATTCTTGCAAAATTTGAACTTTCTGTCTTTTCTCAGACAAATTAGCAGTGAATACAACTGAGGAAAGACTGCAGGTCATGACATGGTAGTTATTCTGGGAGATAATTAGAAAGCAGAACAAAAAATATTTCTGAAGGAAGAAGACAGCAAGATATATTGTAACTTAAGGGAAAAAAAGCTGAAGCTCACATCCATATGTTGCTGTATTCTTCTGTTGTGGTACAGAAAGTTTAGTCCTTCCACAAGGTATCTATCATTTCTTTTCTTTCTTTTTTTTTCTTTCTTTTTTTCTTCCCTAGCAGATCTCAATCATAAGAAATTGAGCAAGGAGGGATTTTTTCAAAGATTTTTTTTTCCATTTTCTTCCCCTTGCAGTCATTCCCTCTGCTTTTTCCAAATTGTGATCATCTGCATCAAAAACATTCTGTCAAAAGTTCTCTAACCTGTTCTTGGAAACTCCCAGTGACAAGTACTGCGCAGTGTCCCTAGGGAATCCATTCCGATGTTCACTAACTGTTAGAAAGTTGTGCCAAAATCCAGTATAAATCGGCTACGTTTTTATCCGCTTAAGTCTAGTCTTGTATTCAATGGACACACAGCTTTCCCTTTGCAGTGGCAAATACTGAAAATTATTCTTATGTTTCCTTTCACCGTTCTCATTTTTGAAGTTAATCCTTTTAAAAAAAAATGACCAATCCAAAGAGAAGCTAATTCAAAATGATAGAGGATGTTCAGCCAGTTAACTTCAGGGCTTATCTGTTGCCCATTGAAGTGAATGGGAAAATGATCTTAATTCATAGAAACGGCATTTTTACCACATAAAGTGCCAGTGCCCTCATTCCTGCTGCAGCCAGACACGCAGATTGCTGAGCAGTACGGAGCTGGCTGAGCTTCTCAGATACACGAGTGCTCACTGTACCGCATCCCAGCCTCTGGCCAGCTGGACGCAGGGGACAGAATATTGGTACCATCCAAGATACCCAGATGGCATTCTTTACTACTTATTCCCTGTGCTTTCCCTATCTGCTTATCTACTTTCATGGTTATGTTTGCCATCTATTTATTTGCATATGTAAAATTAAATTTCCCTGTTTTCTCCTCCCTCTTTATTTCCTCTGGTTGTTTTACATGCTGGCATCTGTGGAATGCTGTGATTTTAATTACATGTTTAGCATGCAAATTGATGAGATAAGCTTGGGAGAAGGCAGTAAATAGCCAAAACAAATTTAAACTAAAGTCCTACAGTTTTTGTTAACAATTTCTACAGCTTATTCTAGAGCTTGACAGCATGAGTTAGTGTCGAGTATCACTTCACATTCTGAACACACACACACATACGTTTGCTTACACCAAAATAAGAAAACAATTTGAAAACACAGAAAAAACAGATGAGGTAGGATCACTCACTTTGATTCATGCACTACCTTATACCATCTTAGAAACATAATAATTCCAATATTAGGATCAATCCATTCAAGACTAAGGGAAATTTATCTTATTTCCTAAATTTTAAGACAATTTTTAAAATAATGTTTTAATGAAAAATTTATTTTTCAGCAAGCTTTAAAAGACCATTCAGAACATGATTGGTCAAATGAATAAGATAAAGCAATTTATAAAAGGCTATGAGCTGGTAGAGGATGGGAGTCAGTCTTTTGAAATGACTGACCCAGTCTCAATATCCAGATTTATCTAGATTTTAAACAATGGCAAGCTGCTTATATGCTTGAAGCATCTTGAGTTGTGTTGAGTTAGTCATCAAAATTATCACTTCTGTTGTCTCAGAGCACTCTGGGGAGGTATTTGCTAATCAACCACTTTCTAACCAAACTTGCATGTGTCTCAAAAAATGAAATGTTATTTCTTATTTAGTGCTGTCTTTAATTCCAAATAGGCCTTTATTGCTTTCTATGTTCACTTGTCTAAAATAAAACATATAAATATCTTTTGATGATGTTGATCAGCCATATTTTACAAGATTGTTGTTTGATATCAATTCTTCCATACATATGTATATATAAAATAAATATATGCAATATGTGTGTCTATCTGTCTATTGTACCAAAAAACAAATTGGTAACCTAACACAGCACTTGAAGTTCTTCTGAGTATGTCAGGCTGTGTGAGTTTAGGTGGCTACTGTTCATCTTACTAATGCTGCTTGTGTTGCCTTGGTGCTATATTCCAGGATATGCCAGGAAGCACTCTGGAGTCAGGGGAAAGGCTTGGCCTCAGTGGGCCAGATGGGGCAACATTTTATATTAATCCCTTCCTTGCCTTGTAATATGCTCCATTTCAATACATAACTTCATCATTCCCTGGTTTGAGAACCTCAGTTGTTTTAAGTGCATTGTGGGCTTGGTTTGCTTTCTGCTGCTTAAAGTTATCAAAAGGAAATTGTACACTGTAAATAAGATTTGAGATATTCCTATTAACTTTTCTCTCCAAATAACCCTGAATATTCAGGAAAACATGGAGTTTCATAAATAACCTTTTTTATTTTTGATTTACAGTTCTTTCTATTTGAATTTTCAATTACTGGGCAACTTCAAATAATCTGTACTGACTCAGCCTAGATTGACTCAAGTACCTCCATCCAGAAGAAGCAGAAAGCTTCTATACTGGTGCACAGATGATGGAATGGTATGGTAGGAACATCACTTGCATAATTTTACTTTAGCTTGCTTTAAAGAAAAATCAACCTTTCCAACTTCATCGCTGCCCTTGTGTCTTGGATTTTCTTCCAAATTCTTTTTCTCTTAAGAGATTCAGCTATAATTTAACTAGGAATGCAGAAAAAATATGCAACCAAAATGTAGGTATTGAAGGATAAGCAAGCTGCAAAAGTGTTTTATGAAGGTATGCAGCATGAAAACAATATACTTTGCACATCCCTTCATGTGATCCAAATTCATGAATTTACTAGGACAGTATGATAGTGTAAACAAATATTTCTTGTACTGCTAACTTTTCAATTGATTTAATTTTCTGATCAGAATGATTTTTCCCAGAGTTTGAGGTAGTAAATGGTATTACAGGCCATGAATAATGCTTCTTGAACACAGATGTTATCCACAGTATATTTCAGTATCAATAGAAAGCTTTCCTTTTAATCATTTTTCAGTCATGAAACGTTGTCTAAGTCTGTAGAATTCAGGAGAATATCAAAAGCTCTATATGGCTAGAAATACGGTAAATGTGGTTTGTAATTTTTTTCATTGAAACATCAGTAGATAGTTTTAAAAAACACGTTCCTTTTTTGGGCTGCTAAAGCAATGTTGAAATCCTTATAGCAGTCAGATGGTGCAGTAATTGTACACATCTGATGCGAAGAATACAAAACTTTTATCAAAGCTATAGCTTTGTTTTTACTGTAGATATATCATGTTCACTGCTATAGTGAATCAAAAGAAAGACTTCTTTGATACCTTTCCATTTTATATATGTCTTGTGCTCACAGTCCAATGAGTCATCAGCAGCAGAGCTAGTAAGTGAATTTTTATTTGTATCTGTATAACTGCCCCTTTAGGTTTATAAATGGTTTTCCTTTTTAAGAGCTGCTAAGTATTCAGCCGTTGCCTGTGATGTATGGACTTCCTCATTCGGCTGATGAACTTCAAAACATTTGGGGTGCCTTCCAAGTAAGAAGGGAAGATGCATGATGCATTTCAATTGAAGTTAAGGGTAAAAAGAACGTTTCTGAAACATAATGTTCCAAAGTCTTCATTTTTTTTCTCAGCTAAAAAGAATATACAGTTTCTCATCTAGCAAGCCACACTTGTTCCTCTTGCCATTTCTGATCTGTAAAATTAAGTTTTACTTGAGTGAAACTCAGATCTCACGTGTACCAGGTTTATCTCTGTGGAGGTCACAGTAGGTACATAGTCTACAAACAAATTCTGACCACACTTTACTGCAGAGGGATATTTAGTAGTCTTTCCCCAGTTCTTTAATTCTGGTGCCTGTAAGATCTGCTTTGCGGTATGTTAACTATGATTTAACTGTAGTCTGTCCAAGCTCCACTGGATATGTTTAAGTTGGACTGGATAGATGTTTTTGTTTTTTATTGGATATAATTGCTAAATGATACTTCACAGGAAGATCTTATTTTCCATTTTAATAAATTTCATCCCAAAGATGGATTATTTTATTGATTTTTTTTTTTTTTATTTCTAAGTGAATAAATAGCCAGTTCTACTTGAAGTCCTGAATTTGTATGTGAGGCTTAGTTCTCTTTGGCAGATGATGTTCTGAATGGGTTGTAATGCAGTATCCTTTTAAAAGTCCAAAACCAATGCAGGCATTTGCATGGTGTCTTTTCATACAGGAAAATTCTGCATCACTTAGTGTTTTTCAATGATAGATGAGAAGTTCTGAGGACACAATTTGCAGATAAGAGTTAAAACCACTCACCTTTCAGGGGTTATCATTATTATTATTAAAGCATAATTCTAAAGTTCCTTTTCCTTATGTGCTAAACCATGGAGGAGATCACCAAAGTATAAGTGGAGGTAACCAGTAAACTGGGCTTCTGGTGGGGAGTGAACCTTACAGATTTCCTATATAACAGAGACATTAAGGATTCCTGTATGTGTTTTTTCTTACATTTTTGTATGTTAGTGAAAGACATGTGAATAAAGGTGGAAGGGTCTGATACTAACCTGCTCTGTGCTTTGTGGAGGTAGCCTTGAAACCAAGAATAGTTGCTGGCAAGGGCTAGATTCCCCGAGTCCAGCTCCACACAACTTTCTGCTGCGCTTTGCTTGGAAATGTACCTGCAGTACATGCAGGCTGGTCCTTGAGGAGGCCTGTCCCTGGTGATCTAGGATGTGGGGCAACCTACTTACTAGGTCTGTCTTCTGACACTTGTAACATGAGCTCTGGCATGTGTGTAGAGGGCAGAGAGGAGGAGGGCTGGAAAAAAAAGTCACTGTAAGTGTGCGTGTTATGCATTATAATAAAGAATAAGAGAGTATTTCCTTAGACGATGCATGTACTTATAGGAACTTTAGGTATTAGGGGTATTAAGCATGTCTCTATTTTTATGAATCAGACTATTAGATGTACAGCCATTCCTCTAGAACGGGATTTCCCACTTGGGGGAAACTACAGAATTTTTAAGTCAGTGGTAATGAGGTGAAATTTGCATTGCATTTCTTGACTTTGGATTGTGTACCAGCATGCAACATGATGTACTTAAGTACCCTCTGTGATAGGGAATCCTGACTTTGAAAGGCTAATGTGAATTGATGTATGAAAAAATTTTTCCCAAACTGTAGGAGCTGGCTTTTTTCCTTCTTCTTAGGTAAAATAATATGCTTTCTTTGAGCCTGTAGGCATATTAAAAATATAGCATTTTTGCAAGCAGACAGTGCAACATATTGCAGGTGGTATTTCGGTAAAACAGTTTTATATGATGTGACATGACTTCACAGGGCTCTATATCAATGCTCTCATAGTATGTCGCAGGTTTTAAGATGAGGGAGGAATCATGCTTTGTTGAAGTTGTAGGTATTTTAATCAAAGCACTTTGTTTTTTGTATAAATCAAGGTAAATGTGCTTGACCAAGATGCAGAAAGGCCAGGATGAGGTTCAGGAGAAGTGCTGAGATGAAGTCTGTACCTGGGAGAGCCCATAGTGTTCAAGAAGCTCATTTTATTACCTACTCTTCTGCTCGCTGTTACTTTGTCTTTTCAACCGTCTAGTCTTCAGTTTCTTTGTGAGCCGTCTGCTTTTGCAGATTGCTTGTGCCAGATTAAATTTGATGTTTAGCAGAAATCTTGCTCTACCCATGATTAGCAACACTGTTTTAGACATTTCACAGATACAGAGCAAGAAGTAGCTGTTGTTTCACAAAGTTTGCAACACCAGAAACAGAGATGGATCGTGGAGAAAGATGTGCTTTGTCCAAACGGTGTGATGTGGGCAATATTGGAGCCTTAACAATTAATAATGAGATTTTTTTTTAAGGACCTCACTGGCGCTAGGTGATTCATTAGCAATTGAACAAGGTATAATTGCTGTTAGTATTAGTGGTGCTGTATAGAATATAGGAAATAGCTGATAAGTTGTCTTTGTTTTAATCAAATTAATTGCTATTCCAAGGGAAGGCTGAATCTTTTCTATGTTTTCAAGTAGCAATTTGTCCTTATATACTATGTATTTTGCTCAAAAAGAAAGCTGAATTCAGATATCAATTCTGATCATTATCTTCCACTTATTCTTAATTTTTCTAAAGAAAATTCCTTTGGGCTGATTTAATCTAGTAGATGCAAACATGAAAAGATTCAATGTCTAAACGCATTCTTGTAGGTAATAGGACCCAAATTTTTAACAGTGAGCAACTACATGAACAGTTTACCAGTGTCTATGGGGAGTTCTGTATCACCCGAAATCATTAAATCAGGGTGATCTTTCTAAGAGAATTTGTAATTCATCTGTAAACTCTCTAGTTTTTGTATTATGCTGTTGATCTAATCAGATCAACATAATGGTTATTACGGCTCCCTTTTGCCCTAGGACAAATTCTCTTCATACATTTTCTATTTTAAAGCTGAAAGTAGAGGCTGTTTTGTTTTTCGTTTGATCAAAGTTGGTTTGACATGTCATGCGTAACTTCTTGTGACAGTACATTCTGGGATTTGTAGTTCCGGTGAGTGTGTGATTCATGGAGTAGTGTAATAGAATGACTTTTTTTTTAATTACCCTTATTTACAATTTCTAACTGAATCACTGTCACTGAAATTTCTTTTAGTTGTTCTGTATTGAAAAGCAGCCTGACCTGCTAAATCCAGCCTTCCTTCCTCATGAAATTGCTTTAGAGAATGTAGGATATAGGTCTTTCAATGACGTTTAACACAAGTTTGATGGAAATAGCTTTCATATAGCAATAGGTTTTGACTTAATGGTATTGGAGATACTCTATCTTGGCAGCTCTGCCAAATTGTATCCCCAGATTAACTGAAGAGCAACACTGGGAGTTATCTTTGAAATCACACAGCCCTGCCAGCCTGGATCAGCAGGAAGAAAGATATTATATGGAGGAAATAAGTTGAGACTTGCACATCTTCTCTATATATAATTTTTAGTTTAAGTTGCAGGAAAACATGCACAGAGAGGCATGGAAGGTCTGTGTTTAAATGTTCACATGAGCATATTAATAGATTTTTGAGCAGAATATTTCCTCATACCATTTTGAAAATTCCTCCCCTTTATCTGCTCTGTGCTGTATACTCTGGTGTGCATCTGGGGGTGCTAGCGAGAAGACAGTGGTACAAAACTAGTACAAAACAGTGTTGGGAATATCAGTATTAAATACCTGGATCAACTGGTCAGTAAAATGTACTATCTGATTCGTGAAACATTTTAGGCAATTTCCTAAATTTATTTCCTTTGTTTTGGTAAGAGCTGATTTTAATTAACAAGTACAGGAATTCTCTGAACTGAAATGAGGCACACAGACAGCGGAGAACATCAGTGGTCTCAGTGCATGGGAGCGTTCTCTGTATTCCTTGCAGAACTGGCGCTCATGAGGTTGTTTACTGCTGGAAATTATCCTTTCTGTGGTCCCTTTTCTCAAGTGGCAGCTTCTCTATGACTGTGCTGCCTGGAGTATTAAGATATGAGTAGGTAATCCTTCAACAGTTTGGATTCAGTAGCTATACAGGGAAAAAAAAAAAAAACTCACTAAGCTCAGTGAAAAGTCCAGCCACTATAATTAAGATAACACTTCATTTGACACCAGAATAGGAGCCAGACCTTCAGTCATTTTGGAGCTGATGTATTTCCACCAATTATTTTAAATCACCTCAGTAGCCAAATATTGTTGCTCTTCTGCTCTTTGGCAGAACACCAGTGATGCTGATCTGTGAATCAACCAAATGAGAATACATTAACAGCAGTGTAACTGGTACTTTCTCAATCCAGAGGAATTAGCCACAAATGAGAAAGACCATCGCAAGATTGTAGTTGTCTGCAGGATGGAGCCTAATTAAGGTACTCTGTACTGAAAGGATGTGAAAGGGCTCCATGCTTATAAAACTAAACTGATTTATTTCTCACAATTTAAGAGGAATATTTATAAAAATTGTATAATGCATGTATTATTTATACTACATATGCACTCCTTGTTTTCTTGCCTCTTCCAAGCTGGGGAGAGAGGTGTTCTGATCAGATTCCCATTTTGTGCTGAAATTTTGAATATTGGTCTAGTCTAATGAGTGTACAAAACCAGATGTACCACACTTCCCAGATTGTCTGAAACACAAATCTTCCAATTTATTCTGTGGCTGGAATGGTTTTGTTGTAATTTGGATCTGTGCTTGGCAATTGATTCTTATTGAAATGAACTGGGGGCTTCAACATTTTTTTTTTAGTTATGTTGTATTGTTGATTCTTCTTAAGGAAACTTCTATCCAAGGATGTGTAATTCCTGATGTTCCCTCTTGCATTTGCTGGTGCTATGGCTCAGCCCTTTTTAAGTAAAATCTCCAAATATCTTATAATATTACTAATATTAGTAAGGAAACCTCCCAGCAAATAAATCTCTGCATGCCAAGCAGTGATTTTGGTGAGGGAAAGAGTAGAAGAGAGGTTGAAAACTCTTAAAATACTTTTGTGAAAGCATATTGTATACAACAAACTTTCATTTCTAAGTGCTCTCACTTGATTTTTATTTTGTTGCTCAATATATAATTTGATTAAAAATAACTTGTTTAGACATGTTTGAAATTGATGCGGTAAAGCTTGATAAATTTAACTATGGTATTAAGTGTTTTCTGTAATGGGCTACAAACTCATCTCAACATCCATTTTTTTTCCTCCTTTCTACAACAGTAACTAATATGCTGTAGGTGTGAGCTACTTGACTGTTTTCCTTCCTGTGAACCATAAATACAAAGCCCTTAAATATAAGCACATTTTGTCTTAATTTGTATAGCTGTTTTCTAGAGAAAAATGAATTGTTTTTTAACCAACAAAGCAGTAAAAACAGATAAATTTTATTAGCTACATGTTTGTAAAGAGAGCCTGTGCAGAAGCCTAATATGATTTCATGTGAAAGCACAGGTTTTATTTTATTTCCATGAAAGAGCTTGTTATGCCCGGAGGTAAATATTTCATTATAGCTTTGTTTTTTTTACAATCAAATATCTACTCATTTAGGTTATGTATACTTAGGTCATGTACTCTGAATTCTTCTGATTGATTTTTTTGAAGATATTGAATTATTCCTTTGATATAAGGTATCCTTAAGGAAAAACTAAAATTCTTAAAATCTGATTTTAAATATTTGAATCATAATGTTCTTACTGGTGAATCCTGGATGTGGGGTGCAGTTGTTGTCAATAGTAAATAAATAATAAATGATGGAATAAATCCAGAGCTGTATCATGTGTGGAAAGATTTGTTGCTTCACCCTATGATCATGTTGTCTTTTCCTGTATCCTTAGAGTGGCCTTGCCTTTCAAACTAAATATATCAAGTAGCACTGACTACTGAAACAAGTTTTCTCAGCTCCACTTCAGGATGTTGGAAGGCTTGTTTATATGTTTATATGTTTTATTTCAAAGCCTCGCATCTGAGGATAGAGCTGTGCTGTCCATGGGTAACTGAGCGTTAAGGGGACTGCTGCCAATGTAACAAGATGACAAGTAAGGTGAGTTGGAAATTATCTGCTAGAAATAAGACAGAAGTGGCTTAAAAAAAGTCACAGGTGAGTGATAGAAGCTGTAGTATAGTAGAATGGATAAAGTACTTTTGCATATTGAGTTCTAAATTAATTTTAGCAACATACCAAACACCTAGATATCAGTAAGACAGAGTTATAAGTGTAGGCCTTGGAAAATAAGGAAACTTTTTAAGCTCAAAATGAACTGCTTGTATTTGAGCCAAAACCATGAATGTCTTGGGGGGAGGAAGAGGCTTTTTAGTTTTTCCTGCAAATGAGTTTTCTAATGAGAAAAGGACAAGTTTCAGTAGAAATGATCATGTGTTTCTGAAGATGAGGTACATGAGAAGGCAGTTTCTGATTGACGTTCATTTGGGTTTGCTTTTTTTTGCTTTTTCTTTTGATAGACAACTGTGACAAGCTTAAAGAGTTCTGGGAATGTGTATAGAAAACACGACTGCCATGTGTTGAATTACTGCATGACCTCTACTTCTGCTCTACCAAGAAACATATCAAACATCTGAGGATTTGTTTTCTAAAAAATTTTACATGTCAGTAAAACACTATTATACACAGAGGAGCAACTAAGGAACAAAAGTTAATTAATCTTAAGATTACGTAGGACCAAAATGTAACTTTAGAAACTGCCTTGAATTGGCAAGAATTTTGTTATCCCGGGAAGAACAAAGACAGGGCCGTGCGTCTGTCATAGTGCTTTTCTGTACTGACGTTTGATACTGAGGAGGAGGAGGAGGAGGAGGAAGAGGAGGAGGAGGAGGAGGACGTTTCCCTTCCTGGAGCCACGGGTTCCCAGCTGTGCACGCGGGCTGGCTGTGGGCAGGAGCAGCGCTGCCTCTGCAGGCGTTTTGCCAGCTTGGTCAACTTGGTAGAAGCAAGCACACTAATGATAACCAATAATTGTTTTTCTTTTCTTTAAAAAGATGCATTTTTTTTTTTAAAAGAAATATAACCAGAAGCACTGGCTGGTGGTGCGGGCGGGCATAGTTCCGTCTCCCTAAGAACTTTTATTTTCAAGGCTGTACATCAAGGGAGTTCTCACTTCAAAGGTTTCTACACTGAGGAATAGTAACATCCAATGTAACTGATAGCTAAAACCATAACTATCGCATCGTATGAGAGGTGATATAAAAATGCCTGTAACTGTTGTACTTCCTCTTTGATTTAGTTCACTTTTGATCCATACCACCTGTTGGACCAAAATAGCTTTGTTCACACTGTTTCTTGCTGAGATGTATTTAAATTAACCAACTTACTGAATGAAAATATACTAACAGCCTGCCTTTATTTTTACGTGATCTTTATTTGAGCTCAAGTAGAAAAGACATAGATTAAAAACCCATCAGCTATCTAGAGGGGGAAAAAAAAAAGGAGCCTCATACAGAAAGAAGAGATCAAGGTTATATTTCAAAATAAAACAAATTCCTATTGTTTTGGGATTGCAGTTCATTATATGCCATACTGATTGTGCTACAATTTTTCCTGTGCTTTATTTAACAAAAATATATGTTCTCAGGTCTTTATTTTAACATAGTTAAAATAAAGCCACTTCTGGGCAAATCACAGTTTGAAATAGTGTTGTTTTTTAGGTTTGAAAATAGACTTTATAAGTATAAATTTCAAATTGATTCTGTGTTTTGATGTTACTGAGAGTTTGGTTTGAACATACAAAATGTGGATAAGTTCTGTAGTGGTACTAGCACTTTTCCTAGCTGTGTATTGTATCAATTATATTTATCATACTAAATAACAAATGGAAAAAAAGTTATATGGGCTTCTTGGTTAAAAGTGAGAGGAGAAATAAAATCTAAAATCATGATGATGGCATGAACAATCTGTAGTTTTATGGCATTAGTTGATAAGAAAATTATATATGATCTTGTGTCATTATAAAAAGTGAATGGTGAAATGTTTACTGTTTTGTATGCCTACTACCAACTAATTTCTCTAACAAACTCTTGCAGAATGTCCTTGTCAACTAGTCACGGGGCTGAGTACTTATTGCCTGGAGTCTGAGTCCCCGTGCTGTCTCCTGTGGAGCTGCACTGGTATGGTAGCTCGTGTGAAAGGTAATGCTAGAAGCTAGTGCTCCTGTACTGACTCACAAATTCAATAATTAAATGTGCAAATAATCTTCTCTGATACCAAGGAGTCCTCGGAAGTGCTAGAACAGAGGTTATGTATTTGTCTTATGAGAATATACTTCTTAATGAGCCCAACTTTGATCTTCAGATTACTTGGATTGGCTTTTACCCCTTTTAGATATAGCGACAATATTTTGTTCCAAGACATTAGTGTAAAGGACTGTTTCTAAATGCCATGAGAGGGGAAAAATTTGCCTGTACCGTAGCTGCTGTCCTTTCCCCCAGCCCCAGGTAGGACTGGGTGGCCCCTGGGAAGCGGAGGTCTCACAGTAGTGTTTGCTGTCTTTGTGATGAAGCTGAGGACTACTCTCCTCCCCAGCCAACAGGCACGGGGATGAGGAAGGACAGGTGCCTCTCCTCAGTGCTAAACTCTGTGGGCTTTTCCCCCTTTGATCTTTCAACACAGGTGGGTTTCACCATGAGAAAGAGGATGATTTGTCTTGTTGAGGAAAACAAAGCTTATATTACATTCCTCAAATGCTGAATCCCAAAGAAAGGAACATACATAATTTTCATCGTTTGTTAGTTTAATAGGACTTACTTCGTAATCTGCTAAAAAGAAGCAATGTGAGTCACCAGTACAACAAAAGCCAGAGAGTATTTTCATTGTAATTCTTTGCACTAATCTTCCAAGCACTGAACTTGCTGAATTCCCAAAGAGTTTGTGACTTATTTCCTTTCTTCCTTTCTCATAATCTGATCCTTAATAAAAAATGCATTTATTTGAGTTTTCTTAAAAAAAAAAAAAAAAAAAAAGTGAGAATGAAAGCTGCTATTTGCAGTGCTTTTAAAATTGCATGGATATTCTTTATGTAAATTGCATATATTAGCCACTTACTAGATTAATACAATACAGAAAATCTTGCCGGATATTGATGTATTACAAACAACATGGCAATTTGAGATGGTCAGTAGATATGGAAATGAGTTTGGTCTGCAGAGTTGTGCACTGAAGACTCGCAGAATTACCAGTTGAACTCACTGAGTTGCACTTCTCTCTAATGTTTAGTTTTACAAATCTTTAGATGATAATTATGGTTACAGAATTTCCGCTAGTCTTCTAATCATAAGATACAAATTTCTGTACTGTGCTGCATGTTTAGGAAAATAACTGTAACACTAGCCAAATCTCATCCCAGGTAGGAAAAATCTATTTTCTGAGGATATTCTTTATCAAAAAAGTTTGAGGTCATATATATCAGGAAGTAGAGCTTCCCACTGGGATATGAGTATATATATTTAAATATGTTTTTGTATTTTCACATGGGCAGTGAATTCAGAAAACGTAGTCCCTAAGGCTGCAAAAAGAAGTGTGTATGCATCTTTGAAGTGTTTTGGAATGCTTATTAAAGTTATAGTAGAAAGTAGTTAAGATGTGGTGTAGTTGAGACAACATGTTCTGATTTCTTGCATGTTCCCCTGTTCTGAAGACTTTAAGTAGGTTTAAGGCGTCTTTTTTAGTAGAAAGCATGTTACAGTGATGAGGCAACACTCCAATAATAACTCTTCTGACATTGTTCTGCTTTCCTTATTCAGGCAAAATCCACACCTCTGTTGTGCAGTAGTGCGGTGCATAGGTGTGATGAGATTATCCAACCTGATGCAGGTACTATGTAGTCAGTTTATTACAGGAGCCACATAGTTTTGTCCGACCTCTAATTAAGCAGGACTTAACAGGGTTGTGTAGACTGTGAAGAGAGCACCTGCGCAGCCTGATTTATTCAAGAGTCCCCCAATTTAAATAAATAGGAGCAGATATGTAGAAGTTGCAAACTGTTGTAGCACTCATTGACTTCAGTAGCACTTTATTTAGGTTTGGATTTGAATGATACTGCTTACGTTAGATCTTGTGCAATCCAGTGGAAATGGATAGAAAAGCTTATCAACAATTGGAGAAGCACTTTTTGGCTCTGAGAAATCAGTGCAATGTTTTATAGTAACATAAATTAGCAAACTGAGACCTAACCATTATGCAGTTATAGTGTAAAAAGAATCATTTAAGTTATGTAGGTTCATGCTTAGAGAGAAAGAACTCATTTAGAAATACCGGCTACTTGATCTGACTGTTGTTTGACTATTGAGTTATTTTTCAGTTTGAAGAATCTTAAGCTATTTTTTCATGAGTATGTATTGTTTCAAAAGCAGATTAAATAGAGTTGGTTCATTGGATATTAACACCTCATTTATTTGAAGTAATTATGTGAAAATTTTCTTCTGGGAAGAAAATTTGATATAAAGAGAGTCAGTATGTCCTGATGTCTCTGCATAAATGAGGCTTTGTCTCAATAAATTAGAGTCTGCAAAGCCATAATCTTAATAAACTTCACAAATTACTTTGCTAGTGACTTAAACTGGAAGCGTTATCCACTCTAGAGGGAAATAATTGTTTTCATACTTGTTTATTTCTGAATACCACAGGATTGTAAGGCATTCTTTTTGAAGTAATCCATTATACAGTTATGTTTAAAAAGAGGTAGGAACTCTTTTGTGATAAAATTTAATAACTTTGGAATCCAAATGTTCAGTCTTCAATTCTTTTGGAAACATTATACTGATTATTAGAAGGAGATAAGGAAATGAAAAATATAGTGGGTTTATTCTTCTTTTTTGAAATCTATTCCCTGCTAAGCTAAACAGTTGTCTGTTTCCCAGTAGGAATTCACTGCGTGCATATTCTGTTAAAATAAATGAGCTCCAGTGCTGTTTAGCGAGTCACTTAAGTGTTGTTGTAGCTCCCACTCTGTCTAGCCATGGGAGGCAGAGTCTCAAAGCAGATCTGAATCTCCATTTGGTGGCTTTCAGCTGGAGCTTTCCTACTTCCTTATTGCCTTGTATGCTTATTCCCCTTCCATCTGCATCATGCTGCAAAGCCACCTAGACACTCTAGTTCCCCTGCACATCCCTCTGCAAAGTTTACTTCCATAGGCTTCTTTCCAAACCCACTGATGCTGTGAAGCCTTAGGAAGATAGATCAGGCTCTTAAAAGAAAAAGTGCTTTTATTTTTTAATGATGATGTAAACTGAAATACATTTGAATGTAATTAATTGCTTTAAGGAATTTGACCAAGGGTTGTGTAACCCAGCCAAAAATTAATGAAGTGCCTCCTAAGAGGACTGTCAGAATGTGTGCTTTTTTTATTGTAAATATGGTTTAAGGAAAATCATTGATTGGGCATATTTCTGTGAGTTTCTTAAGGAATTAACATGAAACCCTGGCTTTTTGTTTTCATCAATGATTTTGAAGTAAATGTAGAAACACTGCTTATTTAATATGTAGTTTAGAAATGATCTAATTTGAAATTGTATTGAAGACAGGCCAGCGATACAGGGTTTTCTGGACTTTATGCCAGAGAAAGACATTCAGAAAAGATCTTTTAGGTATACACGTGTGATCTAAAAATGGAGGAATACTTACGTGGAGACAATGTGTTCTGAAAATGGATGAGTCTGCAAGGAATTTCATGGTCGTAGTATGCAAGCAATTCAATATACAATGATAGACTAAAAGGAGCTGATGCAACTGTGACAGGTGGATGGAAAGTTTTAGCATTTATTGCTCTGTTCCATTTATTGCATTTTTTTCATCTCCTGAGCTCCTAAACATCCAGATTTCAAATACTTGCGGGGTCATTTGCAGTTAAGGCATTCAGAACAGCTGTAGTAGTTCAAGGACTTAACTGTTACATGTCTTGGAGGCATGATACCTGTCTGAATGCTCCTCATCCATTGCATTTCCAAGTCGGATCACCTCCTTCTTCACTGGCAGTTTGTGTATGCTATCTTAGGTCAAAATCTCAAATAGCACTTGAACTGCACTGTTATGGTATGAACTCTTGGGGGTTTATGAATTCTGCATGGGATTGTTCACATACTGTTTTTCCCCTGAGAAGCAGATACTAGGAATTCATGCTAGGAATTCCAGACTCCTCATCTCATGAACAGTTTTCCAAAAAGGTATATTAAGTGGGATTCCCAGAACAGTCCATTTCCACCTGGAGATAGGCTGGAGTAGGAGTTTGTTCCCTAGAGTTCCCAGAGCCACCTCAAAGTAGGTGATCCCAAAACTGCAGACTCTGATGCGCAGCTGAGGCTCATGGTATGTGAACAAATTGTTGAAATCAAGATTTACTTTTCCCCAAATATTTTTGGAGGTGTTTTTCAGTAAATGGATTCTTCTTCTGAAGTTTCTGACTATCTCTAAATTTAAGGAAGGATTATTTTTTAAACTTGGTCCTTCCTGACATTTAGATTTTGAATGTTTTTCCACATCAGCCATGTTGGTAGTAAAACTGTATTTTGTTCTCTGTGAAGTTCCAATTTGGAAGTCCCCCAAGAGCTATGGCAAACCTTACTAGCAGGTGTAAGAATAGTTTCAAAGTTGGACAGGGCAGTTTGGCACTCAATTCACATGTAAAATCAGTGACAAAAGGCATAAATTTTTCACCTAACTCTTGTTCAAAATTGGGATTTTTTCATTAAGTGTGGGATCCAGACTTGCATATGATTCTGTCGTATTTTGAAAACAGAACTTAAACTTCCTGTTTAGTTAGGTGGTACTTCACTTCTCTACACTCTTTAAAGCTTATCCTTTATATTTACTACAGGCACAGATATATTTTTGGCATTTAATTTTAGAGAAACCATTTCCTGCTGTAGTCATAATGTGTTAGAACAGTGGATGTGGAAATTAATGACAATGGCAGTGCTTCGTTTCTTGTTACGTTGGAAAAGTAATGTAGTACTTCAAAGAATATTCTATATTTGAGAAATACAATTTGCAAAATGCTGCAGCAGTCACGGCATCCAAGTGAGAACATGAAGATTTAGCCTGGCATATGGTGATGTAGAGAAGGCAATATATTTTGACAGACATCATAATTTGATAGTTAAAAAAAAAAAAGTACAACAGCTGTCAGACAAATGGTATGGTTGATGAAAAGTAAGTAGAGTATTCTTACAGTTTATCCGTTTTGAAAAACGTGTAAACATTTCTGGCATTGGTAACTTAGCACAGCTGTAGAATATTTGAGTGAGACTCAGTGTCGCTCTAGAAGTTACTTTGTATCATTGGCTGAATTAACATAATTGTTTCCAGAAAGAACATTACAGCATTCTACAGTAGAAATTTATTAGCGTGAGTTAGAGAGCTGTTTTAATCACAATCAACTGCAAAATTTACCACAAATACATAAGAAGAGAGGGCCACAGGCAGATTCCAAGACTAAAGAGAAAGAAAAGTGTTTGGGCCTTTGTTTTCTGTCACTTTATACTGGTCATACGCCAAGGAGAGGAAGGGGTCCATAAAAGGGCTGGAAGCACCCAAATCTTCAAAAGGAGCTGGTATAATATAGAGGTAGACATGTAATCACAAAAGTCCCGAAAAGCATCTCATAAAGAGTCAAGCTATCCAGATGCTCAACAATAACCTTGCCATAAAGTTGCAACATGGCGTTGGAGATCTTGGGCCTACCTGCAGGTGAAAAGCTCTGTCTGTCTGTCTGCGGCAAGTCGAGCCTTGTGAAGATGGAAACAGAGCTCTCGGAAGCGATGCCTTGGGAAGGGCTAATGAGCGCAGGCTGCCCGCTGTGCTGGAGAGACGCTCGATTACTTTGAAGTAGTTCGGCTGCTACCGGCCTGGACGTCTCTTTGCTGTGCCCTCTGGAGTTCAGGAGCTTCATGGAGAAACATCTTTTGTATGCAGACATGATTCTTATATGGTACAAATTACTTTTTGGCTTTATTAAAGATATTAGTGTATTCAAACATCTATTTTGCTTATCTCTTATTCCCCTGCATTACAGTATTCCTATGCATTTTGTAAAAAAAAAAAAAAAAAAAAAAAAAAAGGAGGAATAACTTGAGTTTGTAAGGAAACTCAGGAAGGCAAATCTGGTATCAGATGTAACTTTTTTCCTTAGGGAAACAAGGAACTGGCATGAACAATGGCCAGCTGTTCCTGCGCTTTGATGAGTACTTTGCTTTTCTGCCAGGAAAAAGATCAGAATACATTAAACAATGTACTATATGTGACATATTATAATTTCCTTTTACATAGCACCTTGGAATCTTTTTCAAGTAAATGCGATTGCTTCTGAGATTTGTGTTATTGTACAGATGAGACAGTCATAGCTCTGTCACTCATAACTTCAGATGCTGACCCAAAGTCTTGTTTCATTTTCTGTTATTGAATGTAACTATCCTGGTATTTATTTTGAAAGTTTCAGTGGGCTTCTCTGTCAGTAACTGCACCTCTCTGTCCAGCATTTCTGTCAGTGTATTTATATTACATCGGAGAATTATCCAGAAGGTAAATAATCACAGCTGGACCTGAAAGTCTGAGAGAGCTGGACCACTCCAGACCTGAGAATCTGGTCCACTTAGCTTTTTCTTGTGTGGAAGTTGTCCAGTAATTTTGATCATTCTTTTCTGTTCTCTTTAGATTTTCCAATTCGGATTTTTGTTTTTCATCAGTAGGGGAAGGAAGAAGGGCTAGACAGCTGTCCACTGTGTTTAGGTTGTGATCTTATTAGAGACTTAATGAATAGCATGGTCGTGGTTCCATTGTTGGCTTTAATGATGTCTTGGTATGTATCTGAGAATTCTTTAAAATCAAATTTGTGGGTTTTTTTTTCCCCTGAATCCATCTTGTGCATTTTTCTCCCTCCTAAAGTGAAAATATGATCATTTGTCCATCTCATTGCAGAATAAGCATGTTACTGTACAGGGCAGGGAGGTGCTTGAAGAGTTTCCTCCTTCCTTTCGGATGCAAAACCTTGTGATAGTTGTTGCTGGGCGCTTTGGAGTGTGTGACTTTGGCTGAGGTCATGAGCATGAGAGGGGTGGCAGCAGCTCAGCTTGCCTCCTTGTGAACTCCCGCAGTCTCTCCTTGCTGCCTGATGCCTGAAAGTCACAGTGAGAGGCTGCTTCTTGCATTGGTTGTGGTGCGCACTAGCTGAAATCTGTGTGTTTTTTCTGGTGAATCTCAGATCATTTCTTCAGCTAGTGTGGCTGTATTTCCTGGCCTGCTCAGGCTCTCTCGCTCCTGCGTCTGTGCTGTGGGTGCTGAAAGGCAACTTGGTTCTTTCTGTAGTCTGGCAAGTGGCTGAGTTGAAGGCTGGGCTGTAAGTTAGCATCTTCAGGTGGGAGCTGCTATCAAACCCAGTGGTCATGGGCTCTGTTGCTCTTGTTCTGTTTTGCTTTTTGCCTGTAATTGATAGTTTAAAATTTGTCATAATAAAACCATTTTCTGTTTCTGTGAAGTCTTTCCTGTTATATGCATCCTTAGGATTAGGACAGATTACTAGCACTTCTTTTATTATCCATCCCCAAATAATTTTGAACCCCCAAATTTTTTTTCATTGTCTTTCAAATATTTCCTCAAAGTATGGTGTCATCTCTGTATATAGGTATGATTTTATATACCTTTCTTGCAATTTCCTCAAAACTCTGCCCATCCTTGAACACCTGCTCTACAAATAGGTTTACTATTCTGTTATATTGCTGCTGACCCCAGTGTATTCAGCTCTTACAGGGCTAACTGCACTGAAATCAGTAGGAGTCCCCAATTACTGTGTTTTTTTTCTCATTTTTATTTTTTACTATTTCTTCCCACATCTAATTTACAGTCTTTTCTCCCTTTGGATTTGTTCACCTGAAAAAGAGAATTATTGAGACGAATCAATTCTATTACACGTGTTTAAATATATATCGTGGGGAGCCCATAATTCTGCCAGTTGTAACACAGCTATGGCAGGGCAGCGAAGTGGGGCTTCTCTGCGCAAAGTCTGTCAGGCTCATAGCAAGTGTAAATATTTATTTCTATCTGGAAGCCTGTAACAGTGACAGGACTTGGTGATTTTCAAATGTCCTCTGTATTACAGGTCCTGCATTTTTGATTTTCAATGGAATGGAAGACATTAAAGTCTCAGAGTAAATAGAACTGTATTGCCAGTGTTTGGCAGTACTTATTGCAAATAAGTGCAGGTACATAAATGTCTTAGGTTACCTATTGTTATTATTTTAATCATCAACCATGAAGTCCATCTTCTCATGCTAAACTGTAGAAGAAAATTCAAATCTGAATCAAAATTTCTTTTTTTTCTCAAGCTTTTCAATTTTGCTGACAAGAATAAATGAAATTATTGCAATAACAAAGATTGCTTCTTTGAAAATCATTTCATCAGTCTTCAAGAAGTCTGGCTGGATCAGCAGTGATAAAGCACACATTTGGAATTGTGCAGTTGAGGAAAGAATATTTCAGTTGTATCATTCATGTATATTTTCTATTTTTTAAAAAAGGAGCTTGATAGCATTGTATGAACAGTATGCTTGTACATTGTGTTGTATTGAAAAGACTGTGTCACTGCAGTATTTGCAGTAAGCAAATACAGAAGGCTCATTTTAATAAAACTGACAGCAGCAATGTTTGGTTAGATACATTAGTTATTTTTGAAAGGATGGCTTTATAAATATGCTAAAAACAAAAAAAAAAACAAAAAAAAAAAAAAAAAAACCCCACCCCCACCCCCATGGGACTAGAATCAGGCAGCTTAAGCTCTGAGACCCTGAGCCTTCTGTTTTCTATGGGCTACCCGTGCATGCCTTGGGCCAAGAAGCAGTCATTGGAACATAGGCCAGACAAATGCCCTTTGCGTCTATCTTCATTTTGTAAACAAATTCAAGTTTTAGTGACTCAGCCTTTATGGGTTTGGAAGGTGGTGCAGATAGGAAGGTGAAGTTGGCTTGTAGTATAATTCTTTTGTTCAGAGGCAGCTGCATTATTTAGCTTTGGAAAAATTCTGATAATAGGTTCCAAAGGAGCTGAATTGTCTACAGTAAGCAAAATCTTATGTCTATTTTTGAATCTGGCAACATATAATTCTGAGCATCCTAGAAACTTCTTTTCATTGCTACTATATGTAATGCAGAGTAATAGGAAATCCTGACTGACAGGCTATGGGTTAAGGGGTGTGTGTAATCCCTGAAATGCAGAACTATTTAGCAATATTGAAAAAAGCTGCTTGATACAAGCCATTAACAAAATGTATTGTGAAAGCTTGGCACACAAATTAATATGTCTGCCAATGTCAAACCAAAAACTTAGCAAGCAAAACAATTTGTCCAGTACTAAGCAGATACCATCACAGCAGATTGAATGAACATTCATATGGGGATACCATCTGTTCATAATGGCTTTTGAAGAATAACAGATAAAAATGCACTGAAGACATGAAACTGCAGGAGTGAACGCCAACGGGAGTGTGACACATGCTCACAAAGAAGCAGTGGCAGAATAGGCCAGCTAATATAGGCAGTAGAGTTGAAGATGGTGGCAGAGAATGTGTGAGTATATTCATGAAAAATGAAATAGGGTCTGGAGGCTAGGGAGGAGGGAAAGAGAAAGCCATGAATAATTATGATTAGCAGTTATTGTTGTCCTTGACAGAGAAAGGTGGTCATTAGAATGCAAGAAGATGGAAAGAGCATCCTGCCTTCCATACTAGAGAGACTGTCTCATCTGGGATCATGTATAATTCACAGGGATGAGTCTATCACAATCGTAGATACCCAGCCAAATTTTTTTGATTCGTTTCCTGCAAAATGCATGCTTTTAGCTCTGAAGGTCCCTAGTTCTAGCCTGGCAGTATCAGCAAAATTATCAGTCACACAAAATTAATTATTGTTTAGGATTCTAATTCTTACAGCCTCAGATGGTTAATATCATGCTAACCAAGGATGTAGAATGATATTCTATATTCCTTAGTGGGAATCTGTTACAGGTCTACTTTTGGACTACTAAATCTAATCTAATGTTGATAGTCTGGTTATTCCAGCTGGGCAGCTCAGTTTTATCCATTCCAGAACCAAGTGGTTACTTAGCAAGGAGCTCTTACATCAGCAGTGGTGAAATATGACAGCTAAGGCAGGTTTCAGTAGGTATTCAGTGAGGCTTGAGGTGTTTTCAGGGCCTCCTGCCTGGCCTCCAGATACTTCTTCATGAAAGGAGCAAGTCTCATGCAAGTTACCAATATATGCTAACCCCATGTTAGCACAGAATATAGATATGGTAGGGCCCTGGAAGTTTTGGTGTAGACAACTGAATATCTTACCTAAAATCTAACTAAATCTAGTTTAGGAATTGAAGTCCATGTATTTCTTATAATTTCAGCTTATTTGGATCCTCTGCTTGAGACAATAATTGAGATACATTTTGCCTCAGCAAAAATAATTCATAATTTTTGAGTTAAAAAAATATTAGTTAGAATATATTTATATTTTTTATAAAGAATATAAATAGTTTGCTATCTTCTGCTCCACTTTTCATATCTATCTAGGTTTTTCCATATCATTTCTTAAATAGTTCTTTTCTTTATTATTGTGACCTAATATTTTTGTAAGTTTAGTCAGTAGCTTCAGTTAAGGAACACAAATTAGCTTGTTTTAATTGCAGTGCCTCTGACAAATAAAAGCATCACATTAAGAGTAATATGTGCACAGTTTAAATTTTAGGCTTCTATTGCAGAAGCAAAGGTGCAAAATTAAACTGAGCTTTGTACCACTTGTTTTAGTCATCTGTAGAAATGCTTTTTGTTTCTAAGTGATGATTTGGGACAAATATGTTGCTGAAATTCTTCTTTAGAAAGATGTGAACGCATACTGACAGATCTTTCTCCTGTTCATAGTGGTGTGCATTGGGAGTGTGTGACTATCAAAATGCAGGTATAAATTTCTGATGCTGTGTGCTGTGTATTACACTGATCTGGGGCAATGATTCTCAAATGTGGCCAGTGGGAACTTTATGATATATACTCATAAATTTGCATAATATGAACAATAATATTGCACTTGTCAAAACTTTTGCAGCATGCTGAGAGCTGGGGCACTGGACTCCATGAATCAAAGATGACAATCTGGAACAGGATTTACTTTGACCCTCTGAAGATGCCTTTCCATCCTGTGTTGCGAACTGCAAATGATAATTTAAATTTTCAGAATATATCACAGGTACTTGTGATGTACCATCCTTGACAAAACTTGAACATAAATTGCTCCAGGAGCAAAGTCTGTAGCCAACTGTGAGACAGTTGTACTTTATGGATTATGCTGTTTAGATGTGTATTGTTTGTTATGCTTTATGCTGACCTGCAGGTGGTTCTAGCTGTTCTCAAAATCTTTGCCAACCTCTTTTTCCATTTTATCTTCTGAAAAACTTTTTTTTTTCTATTCCGTGTCCCACAAGTCATCATCTGTAGAAAACGTGCTTAATTCCCCATAGTCTTACAGCTTTCACATCCTGACTGCAAGTGAGTTTGTTCAGATCCATCTCTATAGCATAGCAGTGTACTAATTTATCAATATTTGCTGCTGCAACAAAAAGCAGAGGAAAACAAGACAAGTATAATTGTTTTCTGAAGATCTGGGTCACATCAGATGAAATTTTTAATGAAACTTGGAGCTTTTTAAAATCTTTCCCAGAATGCATTATCGCTTTAGCTTCTCAGACTAATATGAGCTTGAAATAATACTTTACATCCAATGATAGCCCACTATTAAAAAATAACAGTTTGGTTAGGGGCAACCATATATGCAGAGGCAGGATCTCCTTGTTTATAGAGCACAACTTAAATGTGTTGTAAATAGTAACTATGTTACATTGCACATAGATAGCAGCTTTGGTTTAAATGCAAAACCAAAGCAAGTTGTATGTGATATAAAATCTTAGGAATTTATAGTTGAAATTCTGGAATAGCTACTGGTCTTCAGTTTGGAAAGCTAAGAAATTTCAGTCTATGTACATTTATATATAGATCAGCCATCTGACAGTAGATTGATATTTAAGACAGCTGAATCAATTCTTGGAACAACATATGATCTTTCTTAAAAAAAAAAAAATAAAGAAAAAGGGGGGCAGTTTTAAGCAAGAGTAGCGACATCATTGTCAAAGAATTAAATATTTGGTTGTTTCAGTGCTGTGTTGGAGTACATTTTTGTACATATAGGTAAATGTACTGTGTGTGGGAAGACCACAGGTTTCTGTTCTGGTTTACTTTTCCAGTCATCTGCAGTAGCTTTGTGTCACTAAGATTTCCTTTGCCTGCTCCGTAAATTGGTAATGTTCATTTTGCTGTTGTCAAATAGATAGAGGAGTCTCCAGGGAGCAACTTGAAAGGTTTGCACGTCTTTTAGAGGATTAACATTCTGGTTGTGCAATCCTCAATGTAGGAAAAGATAACATTAGATATACTTAATGTGGTCCTTAGATGTTACACAAAGAAAACCTGAATGTGAAATTAATAGCTCTATAAAAGTAATTCTATCTTTGATTATTTTTACTTCATGAACATTGTTTAATCCATCCTATAGGTATTTGTGAATGGGTTATACTGATACTCTGTTATTTTTGATGTGAATTCAAGCACATTCAGCTATATGAACCACATTTCTTTGGATGTACACTGTAAATCCTATGGCAATGAAGAAGATGAGAAAATTGCAATTGATTATGGTTAATGAGGTATGGCTTGATGCTAAAGACTATCGTACAATAAGTCTGTAAGATCGTCAGCACTGAAGGGGATAAAAGATGTTTTATTTATTATCCTATACATGAAAGAACATAAGACCTAATTAATATTTTATAGAGAATTACTTGGTCTTAATTAAAGTAAAATAAAAATGTTGTTAAGATTTAAATTAGGATTGTGTTAGTTCTCCCTTTCCTTATGCCTTTTGAACTCATACCTCCTAGTATGCATGTGCCGAAGGCAGAATGGAAAGTTGTAAAAGTAATCAGTCATATTCAGAGTATTTATCTTGTTGTTGCAGAGGAAAATTTTCAAACATATATATTGAGTTAATAAATTCAGAATTGCCTTTGCAACAGTTAAGAATCTTTCAATTGGAAGATAGTTCAGGGCCCCTGAACTGCACATTTCTCATAAAAAGTGGTCATGAAGATAACAGGAAATAGTTTGCTTTGTTTCATCTTGGAGCTCTGCATGTTTGACATCATAGACATTTTCTGATTCCTAAATATTCCTGAAAATCTTTAGCGCATTGTAGAGTAATCTTCTAGTAATGACTTATCTCACCTCACCCATGTGAATACCTGTGGTAGTGTGGATTTACTAGTTCCTCTCTCTGATCCGTCTTTACTAATCTCGTCTACGCAGGCGTTAGGTCGAGGCAGCAGTGTAATGCCTCAGCCGGGCTCCGCGGACATCTCTGGAGCGCTGGTTTTGACGGGAGGTCTCTCAGGCTCTCTTCTGGGGTTTAGTAGATGTGTGATTAGGAGTTTCAGCGTTGTTTCTACAATGGTCCTTCGCTGCAAAACTTAAACTAAAATAAAACAGCAAAAAAAATCCTCAATCCCTTAGATTTCTTTCAAATAAGCTGAATGGAATGTAATTAAAAGTAAAACATTTGTTATCACTTGCAGCTGTTTTACTTGGTGATAAACTGTGAAGACCGGGTACTGCCTTTTGGTTGGCTGTTGGCAGTTTCCCCCCATGCAGGTTTCTCTTTTTGGCACAGCTGTGAATCAGTAATCTCTTTGCTTAGGACAGCTTAATTAGTTTTCTCTAAAGGAAGATCTCATATCATTCAAAAAAAAAAAAAAAAAAAAAGGCAATAACTCTTCAAGATTTATTTAAATGCTGTTGTTTATTTTGCTGTTCCTGGCATAATCTGGGAGTGGCTTATGTGGAAACGTTAAGAAAATGTTTGGATGGGAGAGATAGCAGGGACTAGGCTGCCATTTGCTTGATTTTTCTGCAGGTTATGGATTACATTTGGATTACATTGCCAAGACTTGTTTTGCTACACTGGCAGTAAGTTAATTGGCAGCGTGCTTAGCCTGATGTTGCTCAGGATGGTTATATATATGCGTGTATATATATATATATATATATATACACACACAAATCAGGGCTGTTAGGTGCTGGTTCAAACCCGCTTTCTTAATGGCAGCAAGGTATTTGTTTCAGCACCAACTCAGGATACCAATCTTCATGTTTACTCTTTATTCTTCAGTATTAGTTTATGGAAACATTCACCTTTTAAAAATGTTCTTGCTTATGCTGAAAAATCAGTATCATCAGCCGCTGAAGTAGTTCCTGTTATTCTGAGGGCTCCCGCATGTATCTCACAAAGCGAGTGTTGCAGTCTCAATCTCTGGTTTTTAGTTATCTGTATGCACACACTTTATGAAATCCTGCTGAGATCCTATCTCAGACTTGCGTGATGGCATCCTGATCCAAGCTATGGTTTGAGTTACGCTTGTACAATCCTGATGATATAATAGTTTCCATGCTTTTCTGGTTTTCTCTGATTAAATTTTTCAGGCACCATTAACACAGTAAATGTATCAGTCACCAGTGTATGAGCAGAACTTTACAAATTGGATACAATTGTGAGTTAAATATTGTCTGGGATTTTTGAGAAGAGCCTTTGGGAGCAAGATAATCCTTTTCAAATGCAGAGGGAGTGTGATGGCTGTTGTAGCTCACTTTGGAATTGGATCTGGAGTTGGCTGGAGAATGCTTTTTTTTGCCAAGTGAAAAAATTCTCTGAAAAGGACGACATTTAGTGTTTGAATTTATTCAGATATTCAAGTTTAAAAACCAAAAAGCACCGGCTAAAAAACAGGACAACTGAAAAATGCAAGAAGAGAAGTTTGGGACTAACATTTCATAGCTTTTATATCCTTAAAAAGAATTTTATTGTTAAGTGAAGGCAAAGAAATAGGAAAAAAATGTTTTGAGTTTAAATTCACTTAAAAAAAAAAAAAAAAAAAAAGAATTTCTGTGAGTTTTAATAGTATTGCATCCTGGAGCAGTCATTTGCATTTGCAGATGAAGTTTCTTGAAAAAATAAAACCACACAGAGAAACTAGTCAAAACTAATTTATGGCAGGCTTAAGAGTTTCCTTAAGGTCTTCAGAGCAGTAAACTGACAATATTGGAACTTCTGCATGTATTTATCTTTTTCTCTTTATGTTGGTACATGATCTGCTGGTAGAATTAAGTTCTGTTATAGATCACTGGAATAAATAAAGTTGCTTGTTTTCTGTCTCAGATTGCTACTTAATGCAGATATTACTTCATTGTATCCATTTCATACAGCCTCGCTAAAAGGATTAATGAAGTTACGGAAAAGCAAACCTCTTGCATCTGTCTTGTATACGTAGAGAAAAACTGGTAAGCCTAAGCTTCAATATTATGGTTTTTCTTATTCACATCTCATGTTATTAAATCAAAATTGACTTAAGATATCTTTTAGATTTTTTTAAATGCTTCATATTGCTTAAATTATAGTGTACATTTCTTTGTGTTATGTTATTTACATGCATATATAGTGTGGGCATCTATATATTTATTTTTAAAAAAATTTCTAAGTTGATATTTTAGCCTAAAACACTGCAAATGTCTGGCTAGATTATGACTGACTCAGATGTTTTCTGTTAAGAGACTAGCTTCACCCATTTTTCTGCAATCAGACGAATTGATTCCCTAATAGTGGTGTCTGTTGTATTTTAAATGAATTATATTGTTTATATTACAGAAATAATATTAATAAATCATCCAGTAATACATACACAGTTGATAAATGCAAGAACCAGTGTAGCAGTAAATGACTGTTGTATGAGAAATTCAGATGAATCAATATAAATGTCTGTCAGGTGAGGAACTTTGTTCTTTCTGTCAACACTCAGGCATTCTAAGACATGCCAAAGGAATCAAATGTGTTTGAAATTGCGATGTAAGAAGGTAGAAAAGATAAATGATCAATGAAAGTTTCAAAGCCCTTAAAATGTGAAGAGCATACACAGATACTCTGATAGAATTGGCCAATTTTGTTGCAAAATGTTTGGAGCATGCAGATGCTGCCGAGAATCATCCAAGAGCCATCAGCCCATCAAGAGTTTGGCAAGGCTGAATTTTTTTTAGGTGCTGGATTGAATCTCTGAGGCAATTAAGAAAAAAATGAAACAACAAACTTGTATCTCTTTTCAGCAAAGACATACCTGCTAGTAGAAAAGACTGTGCGACTTTAAAGAGTTTTGACTGAGAGAATGTCATCTTGAATCTGAAAAAATTGTCATAATTTGTTAATGGTCCAAGGGTTTAATAGGTTGTCTTTTGTTTACAGCATTTTTTTTTTCCATTTACCAAAGGGTGATATTTTACCTAAAACTAATGTGTGACTACTGGCAAGAGCTGTTGTTTTTATAGTGATGCTTACAGGAAGATTTGTGCCAATGTGATAATTTATAGTTGGCCAAACTTAGATTTAAACAACCTCCCCCCTCGAAACTACTTATGTATGCAAAAATGCTAATTTGAAAATAAACAGCAACAGATTCAATGAAAGCATGATAGTACCCGGTGGCCTGCAGGTCTGCTGAACCCTGCTTTCAGTGACCTGGAAGTCCTGCCATCCTTGCTGGGCCGCTGATTGACAGGCATGCAGTGTGTCTTTCACAGTTGGTGAGGCAGGTTGCACAACTCGAGCCCGATGTTTGAAAATTTAGACGGTTTCTTGCATAGAGCTATATTTGAATATGTGCGTGAATTATTTTCTTATTGGTTATTAATTAGAATTGCATTTCTCTGCCCCAAGTAATAGAGAACAACCTCAGTCCTCATTTGCACCATCTTGTTGTAGACAACTGTCCACAGAATTCCCTTTTAACAGCTGTTTATTTATTTTACTTGAGACCATTCTCTTGCTTGAAGAACATCTACAGTAATGCCTTGTTTATTGTGGAAAAACCTCTGAATTAATTTAGGCTTTCAAATAACTTTCTGATTAAATTTATCAGTCACTGGAGCTACATGTAAAGGAATCTGCATGAATTTTAGTGATTTTTGGACTGATGGAAATTTTACAGAAGCCCAGAGTGACAAAGATCTCTTGACCAGGACAGGGAAAATAATATATTCCAATGCTCTTCATCCTAATCTCTTTTACTAAATATGAAAATAAGAAAGACATACAATTTCAATTACTCCTTCATAGCAAACCTGCTCAGAAAACGTATTTAATAAACTGCGCATTAGAGGTTAATGTCAAGGTATATTATCCAACCACATCTCCTGAATGCAGAACTGATAGTGCAGGGAGGAAAGTGTGAGACATCACATTGTCTGAGAAGGAAGAGTATTTACAGAAAATGAGGAAAAATAAATGAAATTTTATATACAGAAAAGACTTGTATATTTATCAAACTATAAAATATCTAAGGAGTGAATGCTGATAAATAATGCCTTTGAAAATGAGGAATGTCAGACAACCATGTATTTTTGTTCTTTCAATATATATTTGTGAGGAAAAAAGAAAACATGAACCTAAACTCCTATCTAGACTATAAATAAGAAAAGCAAACAAGTTAGCTTTACTGCAGTGCCTTTACTGAGTTGTTAAAATGAGAAATGTGACCTTGGATAAATGAAAGACACTTTAAGCAGGGAGTGTCACTTGGTAATTCTACCTTCTGGATCTTTGCATGTTCCAAATGTTAGAAATTAGTATTAAGCAACGACCGTGCTAAATGCAAACAGTCCTGTAACTGGTTAGTTGTGCTTTTCCACTATCTATTTTCTGCTGAAATTAGATTTTTCTGAGATGTAAAGGTAGAGCTGTTTAATACCAAATAGCAGCCCAAAAGATCGTGAGAGAATACTACTGTAGTTTCTGCAGGGCAGTGTTTGCTAGAGAAGGAGCTTTAGGTGAGTGGAATATGATTTCCCATAATAATTTGATCTGGGCACCTAATTTCTGTGGCTCCTGTTGAGAAAGAGTCTTACTGAGTTATATATGGGAAAATAACGCTTGCAAAGCCGCGTGGACGAGGTTGTTTACTTTTGCTAAGACTCTTAATCCTTCCAAACTCAAACATCAAAGACTTAAACAACTTTTGAACCACACGCACTTAAAATTAAATGTGGTTCTTCTATCATATGACAGACAGAAGGAGTGGGAACATAGACAATATTTACAGAAGCCTTGCATAACACATTTTACTGCTGCAGAGGGGATATCTCTGCAGAAGTACTGAAAAGTCCACCTAATCCAGATAGCTGCTTACATTTGAAGATGATAGAAAAACTGGAGAAACATGTCACTGCTGTCAGCAAAGTTTACCATGTGCCAATTATTTTGTGTACATAAATGTACCAAGCAGGAGGAGTGCTCAGAGCTTCTCAAGGGCATAGTCAGTTTAATTAACATCCGCAAATATTTGAGATATCCAACATCTATTGACGTATTGTTACACAAGCCTGCACTGTGTGTGCATCACAGCCTCTATAGGTATTGAACTAGCTGTGTGCTAGGCAAATAATCTAGCTGTAGCTCTTGAGACAGCTTTAGCTGGGCTTTAGCAGGGCTGGCTGGATTCCTCAATCTGACATCTAATAGTAGAGGAAACCTACAAACAACTCCTTACACTGCTGCTGCTGTTCCCTACTGTTAAAAGGCTAAGTCAATTTTGATGTGTTTTTGTCCACTTTTGTGAACATATTTTTTTTGCTAAGAATGAAGTGCTGTAATTTACAAAATTCTACTAAAATATATACTACCACTTTCAGAAATTTTATGCTTTTTTAAAAAGAAGACAAACTCAGTTTCTGCATCAGTAAATTATTAAATCTTTTGCATTTTAATCAACATATAAAAATTACATGGAACTCTGATGAGAAAAGATACTGTGGATAAGAGATTTTGTTGGACACCTTTTAGAAACATCCACAAAGCAGTTGCATACAGTTGAGATTCATCTGCCATAAGTGCAAGTTCTGTCATTCAAATCTGTCTAAACAGCATTTCCAGAACAAAAGAACGATTTCTTTCTAGGTGTGTTTAATAATTATTTTTCCAGTCTGTATGGATTTCCTGTACTTTTTACTTGTAATTGTAGCATTTTCTTTAAAATACAGTCAAGCAACTATACATTAACAGTGTATTTTCACTGCTATTCATATTGATTCTGTTCCTGACAAAACATTAAGTTTTGCACTGGAAAAAATCATTTTCCTGAAAATAGTAATAAAATAGAAGAAAGTTTGTGGCATTGACAAAAGCTGTAGACTAAACAAATAAAAACAAATTTCTTCCTCCACCTTCTGCCTGGGGAGAACTTGTAACAAAAGGGTTATTGGGAATAACTTCAGATTACTTCAGGTTGAATTGTAAACCCAAGGGAATTTAGACAATAAATCCAGAGGAATTGAATGTATTTATTTTCAGTTACAGCAAACAAAAATCTCAGTCCCACACTAACTCTTAATTTGGTGTAATTTCATTTCAACCTTCTCTACTTAAGTTATTCTCTGTTTTCAGTTATCCTTGTAAACCACTGTTATGTGTTCACCTCTTTTTCTTGTCCAGAGGCTCTAGTTTCTTGGTGAGTGAGATGATTCATGTTTATCTACAGAAAATGAGAGCAATGGATGAATGTACAGAATTGGAGGTTCAGTTTGAAAACGGTAACTGCATAGATAGCCAGAAGTTTGCCTGGACTTAAAAGAATGCCATAGAATGCCAAGAATGCTGTGCTGTGGGTTTGTTTGTAAAGATTTTGTTTGTTTTGTTGAGTGAACTTTTCCTTTGTTTTTTAAAATATGCTTCTTTTAAGTTAGAAAAAATAGTACTCAGAACTACAGAAAAGTGACTTTCGTATTTTCTGTATGGCACTCAAAGTGCTATACAGACATGTTAACTGTGTTTCTAGAAGTCGTGGAATATATTCACACTTGGAGATGTTCTTAATTCCCTACCTCCTTTTACCTAACAGCAAAACAAGCGTATTTGCAATCAGGAACAATATATAATGAAATGTAAAGGAATTACAACCCTTGCATCATTTACTATTTCAATATTTATAAAATAATTTACAAGACTAAATTTCTAATTCCAGCTCCATGGGGAAAATCATGTTTATCGTAGGAGAACAGATGGTTTCCTGAAATTAATATCTTTGTTCAAAAGACCACAGAAATATGATATTTGCAATCCACAGGGAGGTCAATCTGTGACCATGAAGTTTATGCCCAGGAGATTCACAGGCTTCACTCTTCCTTACTGAAGAAGAGATTTCATCTTAACACTAAAAAAATTTAAAAAATGGGGAATAGAGGGGGAGGAATTGTCAGATTTCTAGGTATTGGTTTGAAGATGGAAGATAGCAATTCTGTTTTTAAATAGGATGCAGTTCTGAACGATGATTTTCAGAGACTATTCTTTTGAAATGGCTTCTTGAAGTGCGTCCTCCCTTTCACTGTGGCATGAAGTGGCCAGACCACTGCAGCCAGCACTGCAGAAACGAATGCTGTGTTTGTGGGAACTCGCTCAGCACTGGGCTGCTTCAGAGAATAGCGAGAAGGATTAAAGAATAAGGGATATAAATAATAATAAAACTGAATTCATTTGCAAATATGAGTGTATATGGAAGACATTCTTTCTTGAGAGCTATCAAGTTATAGTTGTGGTTTGGGGTTGATATTAATTATGATAATACTAAGGGATATCAGAATGGAAGAATGGAGAATCAGGTGGCTTGAACTTTCATTTCCTTGCTTGTATGTGGTTTTGTATCAGAGGTTGTGGATGTAAAGTAGAAGTACAGAATTCTTGCATATTTTTTTCAATATAGCTATCAAATGTTATAACAAATACTAGACTTGGCTGATAAGTGCTATTTTTGATTTTCTTCTTCAGGAAGAGTTTATATTTTGATCCTGTTTTGATATGTGTTTTTCTCTAATACAAGTAACTAGCAATTCAGTAGTTAATACGCCCCACACTACTTAAAGCACACCCTTTTTGCATTATACCTTTCGCTTATTGTCAGTGAAACCAAAGTTCCTGTGATAGGAGGAGGCGAATTATCTGTTTTCAGTGCATTCAACCATTAGTAATCTATCCATCAGAGGTTGTTGTGAAGGAGTTGTTATTAATAT
This sequence comes from Rhea pennata, assembly GCF_028389875.1. Lineage (NCBI taxonomy): Eukaryota > Metazoa > Chordata > Aves > Rheiformes > Rheidae > Rhea > Rhea pennata. The sequence continues at coordinate 13,953,390 of NC_084673.1, read as the reverse complement.
ACTAAGTTTTCACTGATTCTAATGGGTTTCAGTTGCCATGTTTACATGGATTTGTGATGCCAAACTGGATAATTGGATAATTCATCATACAATATAATGTCATAGACAAAGGTTTGTTTTTAGAAACCACATATAGCCTTTACTTTTTTCTATCAGCACTTTCTTTCTCGTAAAAGTATTTAAGTATTATCACTTCAGTTTGTGAGTGTGGCTTCAGAGGCTTTCAAATGCCAAATATCAATGGAATAGAAGCTACGAAATATTTATTAGTTTTCAACCTGTGAAGGAAAACTCTAACTTTTTGTAGTACTTTTTATTATGACAAATTTTATGGTGCTGATATACCTTTCATCTCTGTACAGGTATAAAAGGACTCTGCAGCTTTATGTATTATTGATATACAGACTACATAATTTGTTTGAGTCTTATTTCAGCTTGATTTCTTCAGGAAAAAAGAAAAGGTGGAAAAAAAGGTTCAGGCTCTTCTCAACACAGGAGAAGCAAAAAATTCCAAAGAGAAGCATCAGCAGGTGTTACAGTAGGGGGAGATGGGACAAATGAAAGGAGGAAGATATGTTTGCTAAATGAGCCCTATAGATTTAAAATAGTTATTTCTTAGCGATGGAAAAGACTCAGAAAGTGTACTTTCTGCTGTGTTGAGCAGTCTACCCTCTCCACTACAACTGTTTGGCTTTAAATTGTTAAAGCATTTCAACAAGTTAATGTTCATCTGAACTGTAGCTAGCAGTTAACCAATAGTAATGTGAGTTTAACTTCTGCCTTAGACATGTCTGTATGGACTGGTTGTGTGCTGGAATATACTGCAAGTCTCAGTTGTTACTTTTCAATTGTTGGAATATAGCTCACGTTCAGCTCAGGTTTAATTGGAGAACAGGTGGAAGAATCGAGTGTAATACATTGCAATTGTAGTAGAATCTAAAACTTTTCTCACTGCTCGTTGTTTTGACTAGGTAGTTTTTCAATAAAACCTGCATTCTGAAGCTCTTCTGTTCTGGCAGGAATTGTGAAGAAATGCTTCCAATCCTTGGCGTCAGCAGAGGTACAAGTTTAAGGACTTTGCTGAATCAAACCTCTGATGGTGGTTGTACAGCGGCTGGATTCTGTCAGGCATGTATATGAATTCATCAGATTAGTACCTGGTAACTGATATAATACAGACAGCTTATCAGGAGAGCACAGGTTTTTAGGAATGCTATTTAGGAATTGTCCTTAATTCCTTCCAGCAAGAAGAAAGTGTGAATATATATTTGAATTGTATCCTATGGCATTAACTGCTGGTCTCTACAATGAGGATGAAAAAGAACATTTTTCTACCTGACCCTGAGCATAAAATTTAACTTCCAGTGACACATTTCTAGTCTAATATTTTAGATAAAATATTCACAGGACAATCTTTGACAACTGAGCAAGGATAGGTAGGTGTAAAAGCTTTTTCTATTATGCAGGTAGTTATGACTGATGCAAGAAGTATGTGGGAACCTTGACAAGCTGTTCTTGTTGTTGCTTCCTAAGGGTTAAAGAAGAGTTTTATTGCCCCCAAGTACAAGGCAAGCTTCTTGCATCACTAAGAGTTAGAGATGAGAAAAGAAATTTTGTTTGTTTTTCAGCAGGTCTGATTGTTAAAACTGATCCCTTTGGATTTGTATATTGGGCCATACATCTCATTCTGTCTCTGGGTTATTAAAAGTGGTGCTAGGGGACCTGAAAGATAGACTAAATGAGGAAACAAAGTTAACTTCTGTAGTTACATAAAAAGAAAGAATAGAAGCTTACACGATTATATAGCAATTTAACCAAAGGATAAAATCACAGAATCACTGAATGGTTGAGGTTGGAAGGGACCTTTGGACCCAGTACTGACCCCTGGGGAACACTGCTAGCTACAGACCTCCAGCTAGACTCTGCGCTGCTGATGGCAACCCTCTGAGCTCTGCCTTTCAGCCAGTTCTCAGTCCACCTCACTGTCCATTCATCTAACTCACCCTTCCTGAGCTTGCCTAGGAGGATGTTATGGGAGACAGTGTCGAAAGCCTTGCTGAAGACAAGGTAGACAACATCCACTGCTCTTGCCTCATCCACTCAGCTAGTCATTCCATCCTTGAAGGCTATCAGATAGGTTAAGCATAATTTCTACTTGGTGAATCCATGCTGACTACTTTTGATCACCGTCTTTTCCTCTATGTGCTCAGAGATGCCACCCAGGATGAGCTGTTCCATCACCTTTCCAGGGATGGAGGTGAGGCTGACTGGCCTGTAGTTTCCTGGCTCCTTCTTGCCCTTTTTGAAGACTGGAGTGACGCTGGCTTGCTTCTAGTCCTCAGACACCTCTCCAATTCTCCATGATCTTTCAAAAATGATGGAGAGTGGTCTACAATAATATCTGCCAGCTCCCTCAGCACTTGTGGATGCATCCCATTAGGGCCCATTGATTTGTGGGTGTCAAGTTTGCCTAAATGATCTCTAACCTGATTCTCTTCAACCAATGGAAAGTCTTCCTCTCTCCAGACTTTTGTCTCCAGAATCTGGGATTCCTGAGGGCTGGCCTTCAGTAAAGACTGAAGATAACTTCAGAGTGAAATCTGAAAATACAGATTTTCATAATAATCTAAATAATTTTGTAGTGTCCTTGACTAAATGCTGTCTTAGTTATTTTTATTCATCACCAGAGAGTTAGGTGAAGTAAGTGATCTTGTGTGTAAAGATTGAGACTTGAATCTGACTCTCAGTTTTCCCCATTGCTCTTACATAGCTAGTCACCAAATAAATATACAAGATTACTGTTTAAAATAATGATAGGAAAATCTAGAAATTTCCAAAATTCTTGTTATAAAAAGATATTAATATTTTTTGTAATGCTTACACTACTGTGACCATTCTCTAATATCAGTAAGTATTTCCCTTTGGGCAAAATAGTTATTTATAGTTGCCCTCTTGATATTTTTAATTTTGAAAAGACAAGTTAGATAAGACTTCTTTCCAGTTAGGCATATATTTTTCCTATGATATTTGAGGCTATGTGTAAGGATCTGTGGTATGGAAAATCAAACTACTGACTATGATAAATAATCATCATAATTTCATTTGAGTATGGTGTTCACTTTTGTTTTTCCTTAGCTGTGTTGTAAGCAAGCACTAGCATCATTGCTTAAAACCATTTGCAGATGTAGATACTCCAGTCAGAAGCTTTCTGCTTTATCAGTGAGCAGGAAAGACCCTGAGCTATTGGAGCAACTCCTTTGTAGCCATTCATCGTGTTCCCTAAAATGTTGAATCCCTCAGCACTAGCACAACTCTGAGTTGATATTAACGTTTTTTTTTTTGCCACTGTAGGTGTCAACAACACTCTCCAAGTTCCAAATTTTGACATTTTAATTACTGTGGTATGTTTAGTAAAACTGGTTTTTAGAGATGTTGAACTCTTGTGACAGAGAACTATCTGAACGGGGGAAGCAACACAGCTTCCTGCCCCGCCATCCCTTGTGCTCCTGCCCGCCTTGCCCATTTCAGAGTCTGTCCCCAAAGCTACCTTCCCAGGGGCTTGCAAGATACTGTTCTGCATAGCAAAAACCTTCCTGTTCTGCTGCTGCTTCAGTGAAAGCTTTGTTCTAGATCCTGTCCTATTCTGCAGAGAATTGTACCGCTATAAATAAATTTGCCTTCTGAACAATGCGTGTGCGTAAATATGGAAAGGACAGGATTTCATGTTGTGATTTGTGATGACCTAAGGTCCTTTCTAATTTGCACATCAACTAGTAATTAGCATCAAACCATAATGTTTTCCTGGCACAGCACTCTCAGAAAGCCACCACCAACAAAAAAATCCAGGACAACTTCCTTCAGTGTGGAGCTAGGGTATGCACCAATTATTTCTGGTGCAGTGTATCTATGTTAGCAGGTTGCACTTGTACAGTTACCTCATCGAAGCTAATTTTGCCCTAAAAACTCAACAAAAGTTAGGCAGGAAGACTAGTTGATGTGTTAATGACTTCTTTTGTCTTGTTGTGAATAGTCAGGAGATTCTGTGGATTTTGGGGGTTTCCGTGGTGGTGTGTGTGTGGTTTTTATTAATAGTACATGAGCAAAAAAATACTATGGAGAAGAATAGATCGTTTTGAGACTTAAATGAACTTCAGTGGGGTGAGAAGAGGACCAGACTGAATCATGATGGTTAACTCCTGTGTGTTCAGGTTTGCTCAACCGTAATTAAAAAATGCTAATTGGTTTGCATTAGATTTGGAAGTAAGGCAGAAGCTGCACATCTTTTCCACGCTGTTTGTAATGTAGCGATGTCAATAATGTATGTATTTTAATTCAGTTTTCAGTTGGATACAGTCCAAGGCTATATGAGAGAACAGTTAGAGGACTAATAAACTAAACAAACTGATTAAAAAAACTGAATAAACTAGATCGCTGTTAACATTTCTATTATTACTTTCTGAAAGGTTTGCAATTACTTCATCTCCTTCATTCAAGCTACCTCTGTAAAGGTCAGAAAAAAAGTGGGTTTTGTGTTTTTGGACAGGAATTTCATCTTAATGACAAATGGTTCTTTGATGGGAGGGAAAAAAAAGAGAATTAATGATTCAATTAGGGATGAGCAAATGCAGGAAGGAAATCAGAACTTGTCCACTTTAGGTGCTGTGTATTATCTTGAATAGAACTTCAGTGATTGCTTCATTTGCTGTTAATGGTACATTGTATACTTAGGCTTCTGCAGCCTTCAGTGGGAAATTTCAGCTACACTTGCCTTCGTTCAGTGCTTATTGCATTCTCTCTGAGCTTGCTGATTTTTTGAGGATCTGTTATGCAACCTTTTTACACTTTGAATACCATTCCAGAGTCTTGTAGTCTTGTAGATTTGATCCCGTTTCTCTTTTGCTTGTGCCATTTTTCTGTACGGCATAATCATTCTCTCACTGCCAGGTATCCTTGAGAGTAAAATATGGAAATTGCCAGCTAGATTTGGGAATTTGCCTTTAAGTTGCACGCTGAATTATGCTGGCCTCTGTTCATTTACTTAGAAAGTAACAGCACTTTCATAACTGTAGTTCTTTAAATATGCTTGACTTCTGGCAGAGTAGATGCAGGTGCCAGACTCAGATTACTCTATTAACCCTTTTTATGCCTTTTGAAAAAAAGGTATTTTCCAGATAATATGGCAGGGCTTATGCTCTTGGCCTCTCTGTTTGACAGTATCGGGCAGAACTTGAAATGAAGACAGCTTCCTGCACTTGGAGCGTTAGGACAGCTCTCAAGGCTGGAGAGCCAGTCAGAGAAAAGTCGTATTTAAATAGCAATTTTGCATGCTCACCTAAGCGTGCAGTGGGATTTGAATTGGCCAACTGATGTGGAGTAGTTCATTTTTTTTTGAAAGGTTTCTTTTTAAACTGGGATTTTCGAACAACCTAAGATTTTTCCATGTTCTCTGTAAACACTGTAGCCATCAGAACGTCAGATCTAAGCAACTTGTTTAGGCTTTCTTCTAGCCAGTAAAAATTTCTGGGAAGTTTTCCATCCCTTTTTAAGAGAAGTGGAACATGTTCCTTTTAGAAATGCCCATTGCTCTTCATAGACTAGAAGAGAAACTGGACGACCACCTTGGACAGGACTTTCGCACAGTTCAGAGTGGATGCTGCCCTATATGATATGGTCCTCTGTCTACCCAAAGGTTCTCTGTGATGCTGAATGCTGTTCTAACAGTTTATTTTTTTGTTTTCTTGTTAGTATTTATAGGGGGGAGAAAAAAAAGGACTCCACTACTTTGAATTCCGTGGTAGCAGAACACTGTATCTCTATAGGTTTTAAGAGAAGTAGGTACATAATTTCAGACTGTTTGTTCATTTTTTTTTTTTGCACTTTCAACTAGATTCTCAATTCAGGACAGTCCTGTTTAAGAATAACAAGTAGACTTTCCTTATATTTGGATGATCCTTAAATTAAAGAAAGAACCTTTTATATTAAGTATAAAGTTACTAAAAGTAGTAAGACTTAAAAAAAATCTTTATGTTAAATAAAGTTGTAGGGTGTAATATGTTTTCCAGAATTGATATCTTACTGCATTTCACATAAATATAGAATGGAAGAATTCAATTTTTGAATGATGCTAAAATATGGATTTTATTTTTCCAGCTATGAGTGCATTTAAAATACTATACACTAAAAATGTCATATTTGCTGGAAGATAACACTAGAACTTATTCCTTTGTCTTTCAAATAGTTACAAATTTAGAGTAAAACATTCAGAATCTTGTTGTGTAAACCACATTATTTAATAACTCTTACTTGTCATTATTTAGTATTTTATTTTACCATAAAAACATAAGCTACTTACCCAAATAACTTACAAATTGAACATTACTGCAGATATTTGCAGTAGTCCATGACTCTAGATTAGAAGAATACAAAAATAAAATATGGAATTAAAAATAAGGAGTATCTAAATAAAACTCCTCATGCTTTGTGTAGCTTTCAGAATTTTTTATATATTATTCCTAGGATTTGCATGAATGTGTAAGCCTATAAGGCAGAGAATTGATCAATCACAAACAGAGGGAAGCGCTGAAATAGCAAAGATGTCTGTGATAGTCAATTCCACCAAAATTTACCAGACAAGATCATCAGTTGGTTTGATATGGTACGTGTTGATTTATGCAGACAACCTGACTCCCAAAATAAAATTATTAGTATAAAATCCAGTGTTATGAAACTCATGCTCATGTATTATAGTGGCATAATAAAAAATCTTACGGTAGTTGCCTTCAGCCCCATTGCTTTATGGTATGATCCCATCCACCCTCCATAGCCAAGCAAGCCTGGTCCAGCTGCAGGTGAACAGGACCCCAGATTTCTCTGCGTTGTAGTAAATATGCTGATTCAGAAGAGGTCTGAGTAGCTGCATATGCTGTTGTGGCATCATGAGAAACAAGAGAAACAGTAAAACACAAAACCGGTTGTCCCAACAGCTTAAACAACCTACTTTGCTCTCCTTTGTGTGCTTTAGAAAATGGAGTTTAAGTTCCTATGTTTTGCTGTATAAATTTCAGATCATATCAGAGGACATGAAGGGTGAAGGGTTTTAGGCCTTCCTGACACTATTTTTGTGTGGCTGGAGGCATCCACATCATCACTGATGCTCAAATTCATTTGGTAATTTAGACAGATGTAGGAGTTTGTCTAAGGGACTCACCAGCTGGCGAGTCTGCAGAGTGTGTAAAGGCAGCTGAGTTAGCTTGCTCTGTTCCTACAGCGGTGGTACACCATGGAGACTTCATTTTCAGTGCAACAGATACCATTCTGAGACTGTTAAACTTGTGTATGGTTTTTTTCAGAACTAATGTTACCAATGTAGCCTTAATGCAGAGACCTGAATTTTGGATCCTGCTTTGAGTTCTCACCTAGCTGAGCCCATTATACACAGACATAGGCTTTGACCTTATCTAATTAGACCATTTGGTTAGGTTTTAAATTAAGCTTTGCAATTGCACCTGTCTCTTTTTCTCTTTATGCTAATGTTTGTGGTGGTGTGACTTTGTTAATGGCATCCAAGCTATCCAGGTTGCACGCACTGCAAACAGACGTCCATTCGCAAGGTTACTGCCCTTGGTGCGGGCAATCTGCTTTGAGGGCTGTTCTGCTGCAGCACACAATGTAAATTTTTCACAGTTCCCTTTCTGCCTCTCTTCCCTCTATCTCCAGTTCTTTCCAGTGAGTGTAGCTCAAAGCAAGAGGCCAGCTTTCGATGCCCTAAATGATCTTTAGGGGAGCTTGGAGAGGTTGATCTCCCTTGGCTAAAGTTGGGCTTTGTGAGCGTCCTTCCTTTTCATCAAATTTGACAAAACGTGTTTAATATTTAGGTTGCATTTAGTTTCACTGGGGTAACTAGCTTGCTTAACTTCCAGATATGAGGCTCCACTTACAAGGAGTTTATTTCAGGTTAAGAGACTCAGTCCTTCCAAATAATTCAGATGTCCTTGATTTCAAGCAGCTAGCGTTACTCTCTCCTAGTCTTTTTTTGACAACTGAATCAGTCCTAACTAGAATCAGCCCACATTGTTCTTGTACATTTGGCAGCAGAATCTGTGTATTGTTTTTCTGTCCTTTTCTCTGCTAGGAGCCTTTCAAATGAGAATAGTTTGCCTTTTTCCTTGTGCAGGAGAAATGTGCACTCTGCTTTTAAAAGGGAATTTATTGGAATAAACAATTGCCATGTAACATTTAAGAGTTGAGATGAAGTTACCTTAGGCATATATAATAGATATCCTTACTTTGCAGAGAGTTCATTCTATCTTTCTGTAATCAGTGTATTACCTAAGAATTAAAGGTCTGACTCTGGCTGTATTTGCCTTTCACTTTATGACTTGGTTGCATGGAGAAGTGACCACCCTCAGCTGCTCACTGCCAAGCCTTTCTGTCTTGAATGTAGTTCTTTCAGAATGATTCAGGTTACTTAAATTGTTTTAACTAGTTCCTTTTTTTTCCTCCTAGCCTAAATCAGTTTAATCGTATTGGAGATCAATTACTCAATTACACGTACATGCTGGTAGAGTTTGTTGGCAGTAACCTTATTGTGTACTACATCAAGATAAGAGTAGAAACCTCCCTACCCTTGCTAGGTTGCAGGTAAGATAACTTAAATTTTTGAGCACTTCAATTTTAATGACTGTAATATTTACAGATACATTTATTGTACTTGCATGTGTTGAACAATATTGGATATCATCATATTTTCCTATTGTTTTATTCATGCCAATATGTTTAAAGCTGGTAAAAATAAAACATTGAACTGTTATCTTTTAAACTTCATTTTCAAGGAAAGTTTTTGAAACGAGGAGATGGTGTAAAGGTATGTATTGGCAATTGCTGGGGAATGAAAGAGTTAGAATTCTGAGTATTGGAAACCATGGTATACTTAAAGAATAACTATAATTGTTCTTTTTGTACACGTACTTGGCAAAATAGCAGATATCTAGGACAAACATCAGATGGTTGATATGTACACATTGACCTCAGTTGATTGCTCTAAACTATTAATTTGACATCTTTTTTTGACCATGATGTGTGACCACATCAAGGAAAAAAATTTAGTTTTTTGTTGATCTAAAATGGAATATTCTAATTTCAGGAAGTTATCGCTTGCCTAAATTGTAATTAGAAATAAGAAAATACAGAAACAGTGTTTAATAACCTGAAACATTGCAAAGATGGAGGTTCTGTCCTTTAGATGCGTTAGATAATCCAAGGAAATTTCTGAATACTAGAAAATTCTGAGCTATGGGAACTGTAGGAATTTCTTCAATTTATTTTCATTTTCTCATTTAGGAGACCCTCTTAGATCACCTTTTAAGTCTATTTATAGTACCTTTTAGTCCTGGATGTTTTCCTCTGGCCATCCTCTTTGAGGACTACATCCATGTGTAATTTGCAGGTACAAACTAAATGAAATAAGCCCTTTTCTTATTTCTAGAGCTAGCTGAAAATCATAATGGGCAAATGGAGCTTAGATTGTGGAAAAAGTGCGTGTTTTATTCAGCTGTTAGAATAGCCTGACTGTAATTTTAAATCTGCAGCAGGGCTATGTCAACAACTAGTACCATTGCCATGCTTTCATGTATGTTATCCTGAAAATGAAATGGTCTTTTCTTTACACAGAAAGACTTAAATACTTGTTTAAATGAAAACTTACTGTTAGAGGTAATGTCATACTTCTGTAAAACAAATACATTTTATCATCTCTGAGTCTCTTATGTAATGGCCAGTAAACTCAAAAGACTTCCTGAATATTAAAGAACAAAGCTTTGCAAAACTCTGCTGTATCTGTATCTACACCCAGGGGTCCTGTAATCTGTCTGGCTGTTCAGGGAACAAACTGAGGTCTCGTGGGTTCTGTTCTGTTCTTTATCTCTGGGGCTGGTTAATTTTACCCCCAAATTCAGAGTATCCTGATGGAGCTATGCTGTAACTCAGAACAGTGAAATAAACTTTGCCTTTGTATATAAGGATTGCTCCCTATATAGATTCCCTTCCTATAAGGAGATTAATCAAGAAACCCGAGGAATAATGTGCTGTGCATTGTAGCATGTTAGCAACCCAGAATGCTTACAGGAATAACTGACTTAGACTGCTGGATGAGCAAAAACTGCTAGGTAAAAGGAATGGAGACTGGCTGAAGAAATGGTGGTAAACAATTGGATTCTGTCACCTGTTATCCTTAAAATTATGGCTGATGTCCTATTCTCCAGTTCTTTTATTTATGGATTAATTAATTTATTTAGTCTCCCATCTCCATTTGCTGCTAGAAGGATTTTTAGCTGCTTTTGTATTTAGTGTAGTGGGTCTTGAAGATGATGAATCGAACAGGTAAGAAACGACTTTTGATTTAACATTGTTTGCTAGCTGGCAGAATATTACATTATTCTGAGTTAATAGGCAATTAGTAATAAGATTTTCATAATCCAGTTATAGCTGCAATAAAGGACAATTTACTGGGAAATGGGGAGCTGAATATTGTTGGCTATGTAGCACATGCAGTGCTACTCTTGGCCATCATTGAATATTCACTGGAATTCATCTTGTTGGTAGACTAATGAAAATAGTATTGGCTAAACTTAGTAAGTATTACTGCATAAAAATCAACAGTCATTCTGCCTAAAAATAAACCAGGAGAAATTTGAACATGATTAATTTTCTTTTATCCTCTTGCTGTTAGAAGCTTCAGCAAAATACATGGATAGTTAGGTTGGAAAATAGACCTTGGAAAGCTTTTCTCAACTAGGACAATTGAGTACCTTCGAAGGAATTCCCCCTTGCCACTTAACTTGATTTGTTCATTTATGCTTGTGCAAGGAGGGTGGAGAGTTGTTGCACTCTGGCCAGGTGGAGTTTTACGAGTGTTTTACAAAAGGGCAAATGACTTCAAGTAATGGAAGTCAATGGAAAATCAAGTTCTGTTTGTCTTCAAGACTTTAGTAGTTGATTCCTTCCTCACTTAAGATGATTTATAAAGTCAGCAGCTTGGCAAAAACCCTACCTTGTAGGCTTTCAGTTACTTCCTCCCTCTTCCTTATGAAATGTTCAATGACAGAAGCAAATTCAACAGACACTGAATATAAAAGCAGAACTCTGGAAGTGTTCATTTGGAAAGGGAGAGTGAGGTTCTCATCTCTTCTCAAAGTTTGTCCCATGTTAAATATGGAAGCAAGGGTTAGCTCTTGTGTTTCCCTGCTCTCCTGTAGATCCACCAAGAACACAGCTCAGCGACCACAGAAAGAACAGCATATCTTGGTATGTGAATGAGTCTGGGATTGCTTTCCTTTGGAGAACAAGCGTTTGAGCAGAACTCTTCATTTAGCCAGTTCCCACAGTTCACAAAATCCAGCAAATCCAAACTCACTCTAAGTATCTTGGCTTATTTTGCTTCTCCAGGATTGTTACTTTTTAATTTAGAAATAACTGATGTAGATTGTTCTACAAGTTGAATAACACTTTATAACTAAGCATCTATGGATGGTGATTTAATTATTATAAGTAATAGATACTTAATCAGAACAGTATCAGCTTTTTAATTAACTTATGATTCCTTTATTTATGTACTTTTCACTAACTTAAAATTATAACTATTTTTATATATCATTAACTCTTTTCATGCTTATTTAATTGGCATAAAGGAAGTCCAAATGTTTTTATGTGGTAAGCATCCACAAAGATATATGCTGCTAATCTGAATTTTAATAAAAATGATCCTTAAATTTCTCTGTAAACCTCTGTTAAATTGTAACTTTAGCTGTTGTAACTAACAATCTTTATTTCTTGTTCTTTTTCCATTTAAGAGAATTACTAGATCTGTATCTTGCACATTTACTGTTCAGCCCCAGTGAGGTCTGTCATTATTCCAGCACTGAATGAGGTCTCAGAGCTAAAGTATTCTGACATTTTGTCCTGCATTCTTGCATAGCTGTTTCATGTCTTCTCAGAATGTGTTTCAAACTATTGCACTGCAGTTTTCTTAATGCTTTTTTTTCCCAAATGACTCATATTTTACTCTTGAGGTGACAATTCTGTATATGGTCAATTAGGCTTGTGAAAGCTGTTTGTAACTTTACAAGGATTTATTAGGAGATGAAATATCAGAGAGACATGCTTAAATTTCATTATATCAAGCAGGATCTTTTGTCAGCACGTACTTTACAAGTATTTGCTGCTTCAGGTTTGCTGGAAACAAAGCAGAAACTTACTCCATGTGGATAAGGACCATCTCTTATTCAAGTCATTAGTTATTCTTGAGGAAATACGGGTAGGTCGATAGTAGATTTCCTGTGTTGATGGTGATAATTACTTCATGAAGTAAAAACTTCTTTCATCCTTAAGTTGTGTTTGGACTGCGAAGATACTGTCCCTCAGGTGTTGTCGGCCGTTCAGTCAGCAGAGCTGTTGCAACAGGCTGTGCCAGGGCTCCTACGCCACTTTAATGCAAAGGAAAAGAAGCTTCCTATGCTTCCTTAGAGCTGGATGCTCAGCCCACTGTCAGTGCTGCCTCTGTTTTTTGAGACTGCTTAGAAAAAGTGCGCTCTGCATGTTTTGTCAGTTGTGCTCTGTGAGGAATGGTATTTTTCCTTCTCATCTTTTAGATGTTTCACATGCTTTGATGACCATCTACTCAAAACTGTGGGTGTGGGCATGATTATTATTTTTAATGGATCATTTCAGTAACTGGTTTACAGTGTTAATTTACAAGTAGCTGAATCATCAGAAGTGGAGAGAAGGTGAACTGTAGCATGGTTGTGGGAATGCTGCCAGCGATTGCATGTTAAGTTGGTCTTGTCAAAGAGAATAATATATAGAATCATGATCCCACAGCTCATTCTGTAAGATCTAATACTGAAATATTTAAGTATTGTAAAGTAAATTGTAAAGTTGTAAAATTAAAAATTGTAAGTAAATTGTAAGTAAATTGTACCATTTTACTGGTGGTAAATTTAAGTCAGTGGTATGCAGAATATACTGAAGTCTTATAAAATCTGTTATTTTGAGGGAACTGCAACTTGATGATGATCCAGTAAAGATGATTACTAAAAATCAAAGTTGAACAGATTATTTTTAATCACCTAATTTTAAAAAAAATGTTGCTCAGAAATCCTGGTTGTATATGTGGTAATGGGTCTGAATACACTTATAATTGCTGGTCATTAGTGCAGCTGTCACCTCAGTCTTCAGAGTCCCAATGGGTGTCATACTTCGTTTGCTGCTGCTACTTTTGATATTGGTGAATGCACACATAAATGCTGCCTATTAGTAGGGTTATTAGTGTAGCCCACGTTCTCCCTGTACAGTGCCACCAGCAGTTGGTTGAGGACTTTCTAAAGGTTTACCTGTCCTCTTGTTGCTCAAAATGAACATCTTGCAATTATTTTTCTAGTCAGTTGGCCATTACTATCCTTATAAACCTGTCTGGATGTGCATCCATATGTGTATATGTGTATGCATACATTTGCAAGAAACAGAGATCGATCTCCTAAGGAAGAACCACCCAGAACAAGAACAAGCCATTCCTCGAATACCACCCGCACAATTAGAAATGGCAGACTGAGCAAAGTGGTGTAATTTTAAGGAACCAGGGTCAAGTGTGAGCTTGGAACCAAAACACACCACTCTAAATGTTACAATGTGAAAAGTCTTTTTTTTTTTTTTTTTTTTTTTTTTTTTTTTTTTCCGATAATTCCTGACTAGGCCAAACGACTTAATGAAATCTGCTAAAACATAGCATCATAGACTAAGTTAGGAATAAAGATGCTTTATCAGATATTCATGTAATTTTTAGTAAGAGCAAGGTGAGGTCAACATTTTAGTGGCTTTCTTCCCACTTCTATCATGTTAAGATTGATTTCAGAACTTAAAATATAGGAATAGGCAGAATGAATGGGAAAGCCGTTGGTTCTAGAGGAAAAAGCTCTAATTGTAGGAGAAGAATTTACCCTGTCTACCCTCCCCCCCCCCCCCCCATATAACTGTCATATTTTGACTGTGAGATGTGCATCTGTTTCTCTGTGGCCAATGGCAAAACAATTTGCAACACAGATGCAACTGCACCTTACTTGAATTAAAATCTTTTGACACGAACTAGCAAAGGATAAAAGAGGAAATTCGGGGATGTGACTGAAGCTCAAAGGACCCTTTCTTATTTTCAAAGGAGTCAGACTTAATTTCCTGTTTTTTGTTGACCTCGTTCATGAATAACAATGTTTAGGATTTAGGTATTTACCAGTAGAGTTTAAGCATAAAATATCTCGGGCCACTCAGAATGATGAGACCTGCAAGCTAATTCACAACCACTAAAGTCAGGAGCATTAATGACGTTACAGTTGATAATGTTGCTTGCAAAAACAAACAAATAAACAAAAAAACCCAGTTGATTTGGGTTTAGATTTCACCCTTTTATTCCCAGATTAAGTCCCTAATTAGGTCTCCTCTCCCATTCCTCCAGAGAAGTAACGGCCAGGAAAATTGGTTCAGATTGACTCAGACTCGACCTTCTAACAGTAAGTTCCCAGGAAACACCAAGACTTCAGAGTTCTGTAGTTTTGGTTTGAGTTTTTGATCTGACACGATGAGACTTTTAGTTATGTTGGCCTGTGTTGGTTATGTTGACAACTCATTAGCCTTAAGATCCTTTGAATCTGCCTGAGATAAACAACTAATGATTAATCTGACTTTGGCAAGCAAATAAAAAGCTGAAGAAAATCTTATATTTGTATTTAAGGGTATTGCTTTTGTTTGTCTCTAATTGCAATAAAAGTCTAATTCACTTTTAATGCGTATTAATGTTTTAGGTTGATAGTCTGCACCTGAGAGTTGCCTTATGGCAATTTTGATGTGGAATTTGGATGGTATTTGTTGTAGGTGAAATTCAACAGAACTAATTAGTTCATATATTTCTTTGTAAAATAAATTCCCCTATTTTCAACTGTGTTAAGTACAGTGGCTGCTGTGCTTTTGACATATCACCACAGCATGGCATGGGGGTGGTTTCAAAGAATGTTGACTATATCAAAATGGCAGATGTTTTCTCTCTCTACGCACCAGGTGAAAGTACTTTCTAAGTTCCTGAAGAATTCTAAAGAATAATTAGGAGGCTATTACTAGTTAATAGAACAGAAATTTCAGAAATTAAGGTCTTTAGTCCAGATAGGTTTTTTAAATAAAATCCATTGTTAAGATAATAGAAGCTTTCAAAATGTTGCCTTTTCAGCAGGCTGTTGTAGCACAGTCTCAGCAAAGCATATGAATCTGTGAGCAAGCATAAGCTCTTCGTGTTTTACTAGATGAGAAGATACTTCATTTATATGCATGATTTCTTTACTAATATTGTAGCTCTTATGATTATTTTAAGGTACTGGCAAACTGAAACATATTGTAAGTATCTGATTTAGAAGAGCCCAAGTGCAAACTTTGCATCTATTAAGTTATAGAACTTGGAGGATTTAAGAATCTGTAGCTTTCTGAATTTCTTATCTGATTTTTAGCTTCATAAGCAGAACATGCAAACATTTTCTAACCACTGTGATGTTTGTAATCCCATTTCTAATAATAAGGAAAAAATGTAAGCTGCTTATTTTGAATGACCTGTTGATAAGCGTTTCAACAAGATGGTTTAACACATGCACTGTACTGGATTATCTGCAATAGATTTGCCTGTCAAGGAAATGTTTTGCTTATGAGAAGTCTTTCTGTTCTGGTAGGGCATTGGAATTGTTTTAAAATGTTTTTATGTCTGACAATGTGCTACTGCAAATGCCACAACATCCATCATATAGCAAAATACTACTTTTTCCCCATTTTCTCTGCCTATCTTACAATGTGTTGAAAGATGCATACAGTAAAACACAATCGAAGAAGAATTACTTTAGTGCAGATAGTCTCTTCTGTACTATTACTGCAGTCAACAGCACACCATTTTCCTACTTTCTTGAGTATTGAATGTCTGATAAAAATGATGTGCTGTGTGTTTGAGAGAAGACAAAAAAAAGTGTGCTTGATCTTTACTGAAACTTTTCCCTTTTGCAGAAATTGTTTAGAGACTCAGGATGTGTGATTAGCTAAAATTGCAATTTATTTAATGGCTTCTTCAGTAAAATATTTTAATTCGCATATATATGCAAAATATGAAATTCAGAATTGTGATAGATGAAGCCTTATAAGAGAGTCCAGTGACCAGCATTTGGAATTATTTTCTCTGGTGATAATACAGTTTCATCAGGTTTTGATATAAGGTGGAAAAAACTCGTAACATTGAGAGTTCTCTCCTAGAGAAAAGATGACTCTGACTAGGCTGTATTCTTCTTGCCAATTCAGTTTGTTAGGAAGGAAATAATTACTGCTCATTTTTTGAACTGGTAAGGCCTGATTTGAAATGAGCTGCTCTAAATAACTGCAAATGCAAATCCAGTCCCTAATACCTATCTTTTAGCAGGAAGAATATTAAAGGATGGAAGTGTCTTCTGAAATCTAGAGGGCATACAAATTGCCAGGTTGGTTTTGCTTACTACTTTGCTCCTGGGAAAGAGCAGGGCACTTGGCTGGGGTCGGAGGCTGCGCATGTGTCCGCTCAGCACGAGTTACTGCTCCAGTCGAGTGGCTCTGCGGTGAGCTCGGCTGGCAGCTGTGGGGAAGGAGCTGGCAATTCCAGCAAAGGCAGAGATGAAGAAATCCCTTACCAAGCAGGCTTCGATGCAGGAGAGGAGGAAAGTGGCAGAAGGGGTTGAATAGAAGATAGTGATCCTACATGACAGGGAAAGAGAGGACAAGCCAAAAAATAACCTGGATCAATTATGATTTTCTGGCTGAGCAGTTTTTTTTTCTTTTTTCTTTTCTCTCTCTCTCATTTTTTTTTTTTTTTTTTTTTTTTCCCCAGAAAATGCCTGAATGCTGGTGAGGTCTCTAGATAAACAGACAATGAATCGGGTCTAGATGCCCGTCTGCCTTTCTTCTTTTCCCATGCTGCCACAGAAGGAATTCTTTGTCAAAAGCTAGGAAATCTTCTAGTCTCATAAGGGAGAAAAACACTCCAAAACCATATATTATCTCAGCATTTTGATTTTAGATTTATTTTTAAAGACTAGTATTTCTGAAAAAAATGTATGTTATATATATATGATAATATAAAAATATTATTTCCTTCTTAAAGCATGTGGTTTTAAAAGATGTCCTGACATTCCAGTGCTTTGACTTGCTTAAAAAAAAAGGGGAGGGGGGAAAACCCTGAGTTGTTGATTTAAAAATTCTAAATTATTATTAAAAAAACCCATCCAGGATTCTTAAGTCTGTAAGTGTCAATATCCATGTTTCTATTCAATTTTAAATCTACTTTAAAAACATATGAGTAATTCATTGCTTCTGAAATTGAAGCAATCACGCTTAACTGGATTATAGACAGCTGAATCCTTAAGCAGAAAATCCGAGGATTTTAGTCATTATTGCCAGTTAGTGTCCTAATTACTTTTTAAAAAACATGTACTTTTATAAACAATTCTATCTCTAGAAAAAGAATTTACAGGAAAGGGATATTATGTTTCTTACAGCAGTTACAAATGCATTAACAAATTCAAAAGTTTTGAGCCTCACTGAGCAAGGGTGAGCAAGTTGCCAGAGTTAAGTATGGCAAATTGACTGGAAGTGCAACATCTAGTAAAACTTACTAGATGTTTTACATACCAAGGTCAATATAACATGTAAAATGGGAACAGATTGTCTCATTTCTTTTGTCTTCTTCAGGTTTTCTAGTCATGGCTTTTTCTACCTTTTGACTATCCTTTTGGTGTGGCAATTCTGCAAGGATAAAATGCAACCGAATCAAATTCTCTCCTCCAGTCCTTGTGTTATTGAGGATAAAAACTTTGTCCAAACACTACACAATTCAATTTTGCATAGAAGAAGAGTGCTGTACTGTGTAGAAGTGGGTGTCCACAGGAGGCAGCAATCAAAAGGCAATGTGAACTTGATCAGAAACAAAGAAAAGGGGGACTGTGATTCATTTTTTTCATGAGGGTTTTGAAGGGCTTTTGTATTTTCCTTTGGTAGGCAGAGTTAAGGAGCAGCTCGCACGGGTAGCATCAAGAGCAGCAGTGCCCTCCCTGAGCAGGAGACTGGGATCAAACAGTGTCAGCACTCCATTTCCAGCAAAGAGAGGGGCTGAGTAGCAAGAGAGACAGCTTCATGCCTTACCTAGTGTTTAACAGTACTGATAAATGCATGCCATAAAGTTCACTGCTTCTATTTCTCTTGATCCCTAAGGAACTAGAAACCTGATCTTTAATTCAGTTGCTGCTGTTAGCTCCTTGTGTGCTTCTGGTACTGCAGAGAAGTACCATTTAGAGCATGAAAGTCTGAGACGCAGCAGTAGGCACCAAGGCCAGTAGCGCACACAGTGTGGTGTAGCCCTTGTCGTTTAAAAAGAGAAAAAGACTAATATTATTGGAACTAAATTATAGTGTGCTCATGCCTTTTACTTTTTTTCTTTTTAATTGTGTGTGTTTTACATTATTAAATTCAGAAAAGGGAAAAATCAGGAGGCTAAACAACCAGTGTGAGTGAGTGAGGCATTTCTGTCTGATGCACAGCAGTGAAATACATAGCAGGAGCATAGGGCAGCGTGAGGTTAGGGAGATAAGAGCTAAGAAAATTCCAGCTGGCACATCATAAATTGCTCCATCCTGAGTTGGACCAGATGTGAAAAAGCATTTTCCAAGGATGTGACCTGATTGTGCATCTTTGTAATGAACTCCTGAAAGAAGTCATCAAATTCATTTCATCACATTCTTTAGGATGCATTTAAAGGTGTTCTTTGGTTTCTAATTTTAGTTTGTTGTGTCTTTTTTCAAGACACTTCTAGAAATGATGCAGTTACTCTTTTCCTATACCTATCTCAAATGATGTTGGAAACTATCGCCTTCCCTGACCAAACCTTTGGAACAAGTATAAAAGTTAAACATGTGATTTTGAATGAAGGACAACTTGATCTGAAGAATAAACTTGATCCTGTGGCTGGACAGTTAGGCAGTGTGTGTCTATGGGATAGACTTGGCTTATGTTTGTGAAGTTCTTCTGTCTCTATTGAGTGTCCCCATCCTAAATTTGAGAACAACATTTCTTTTTGTTTTCTTGTAGGACTTTTGACTTGCTGAACAAAATACCTCTCCATGGGCGCAATGTCATTTTTTGCTCAAGGCATATCACTGGGAAGTGGGAGGTAGTGTTGGGATCCTTGAACCTGAAGAAGGAAATTTAATGAAAGCGGTTTTGGGGAAATGTCACTGGAAGGTTATTGTAACAGGGCTCATCTGCCCTGTTTGTGAATGAATCATAACAAAATTCTGTATCATTCTGCATCATTTTACCATTTCACTTGTGTTGTAGAAATGTTGATTTTCATGACATTTTAACAAATATTTTGTCTTTGTCAAAGTTTAGGTCTATTTGCTAACTACTTTGAAAAATAATGTGAGTCCTTGTAAAGTTCCAAAAACTTTTGATTTGGCCTCAGTATAATTCTACAGTTGAAGTCTTTGCCAGAATCACTGTTCCCTGTGCTTATCAAAGAGGATGTTTTACAGAACTGAAGGAAATTAAATAATATAATAGAACAAAAAATTCTATAATGGTCTTGGTGTTGTTTTGGGCTGGCCATATTTCAGGCCATGGCAGATGACAGCCCTGAAATCTATATGTGCTTTGCAAATCTCTTTCAGAAAGTACTGGATAATGGTACTTTTGACCCAGTCAAAATCAGAAGTGGTTAATCTTTACTCTTTTTTTTTTTTTTTCCCTCCCAGTTTGGCTGGATATGTACCAATGACAATTAATCTGTGTATAGGTGCTGTCAATTTGTCTTTCTGGCTGTTCCTGAATGTAACTCATTAATGTAACTGTTACTGGCATCTCTGTGGAAATTGGCTTTTCAGAATGTTACAATTTTTACTGGAAACATCCCAAGAATATATATAAATACAAACAGCAGATTTGTATGTGACAATATCTTGAGCAAGTTCTCTCAATATTGTGACATATAATCCAAAGAATCTTATTTTACATACAGAGAAATGTAGGAAGAAAATGACAAAACTGCTTCTTATTTTCTGCCAGGGGCAAAGCAATATCAACAGTAAGCTACTTAGTGTATGCAATGGAGCAAAAATAACATCAGGATTATTGCAGAGCATTATTCATGTTTATGAATCATCTTGTGCCAAAAAACTCCTAAACAGAATATCTAACTACCTTTTAAACAAGTTCGGAAGCACAGAGACATGCCTAGTCTGGAGATACCCTTCTTAAACGAGGATTCCTTATTTTTTCTTTTTATTTGATGTTAACAGCTCACCAGAGTAGAACATCAGGTAGTTAAAATACATTAAATTTTACTCTCCAAGTAGTTGGTTTTGCTAAACAATGAAATTGGTGTTGAGCAGAATAATGGAACAACCTATAGACCTTGCACAGTACTGCACTGTTTTGGGTAGTCAGGTTACTACATCGCAGGTGTGACGTGGTGTCATCCCTTTATGGACAGAAAACGGGGATTTGCCATCTTCTTGACTTTCACAAGAACTTTAAATTAAAGAACACATGTATGGGAATTGATGATTGAAATTTCATTTAACTTTCATCTTTCTTTTTGAAAACTGTGGGTGTGTAATGCAGGTACTGACTAGCAGAAGCTACAGTTTGCAGCTTGTACTTATCTAGTACACCCCAGTGCCTGTCACTTGCTTGGAAGGGGGAAAAGAAGTAACAAAACCTTCAGCTGAAATTTCTCTCTCTCTCTCTCTTTTTTTTTTTTTTTTTTTTTTTTTTGGCATTTATTTTAAGGAATTATAAAGGCCATGGGAAAATAAAGATTTCAAAATAGTGTTGTGTTCTATGCCTAAATATGATCTTTCAGGTCTCCTTTTCTGATGTTGCCTTTGTACGAAAGGGAGACCTGCCTGTATTGCTAATGTGTCATGGCACTTCAGGCTTGAGAAGCCCAAATGAAGTTTGTTCGTTAGTGATCATAGGAGTCTGAAACTGTTGGTCTCAGATATGTGTAAGAATAGATACACCTTACCAAACTGGTCTTGATTCAGGCAAAACACTGTTCTGATCAGCTGTAGTTTGGATAAATTACTGCATTTTTTTTCAGATAGGAAAAAAAAGAAATCAGACTATCTATACACATGAACCAAATTCAACTATTTCTTTTTATATTATGTATTTCAGCTTACTTGTCTTTATTCTTTTCTCATACTAGTTAAAACAAACAAGCAACCCCCCCAAAAAAAACCAAAAAACAAAAAAAACCACAGCTCTTAAAAGAGAGGGTGAAAGCATCGTGAAAGTGTTATTCAAGCAAAGCTTTACGGTTAGAACAGTGTTCTGGTGTCTGGATCTCTTCCAGCACAGCCACCTGCTCATTTTGGTGTTTGTGGAGGTCTTTCTCTCCTTCAAGTAAGAAATACCATCCTTCCTTCCATGTGAGTTAAAAAAAAAAAAAAAAAAAAAAAAAGTGAAAGGAGAAGCATTTTAAATTTAGCTTTTATATGCTGTGTACAGAAAACTGGAAAATAATTTCTTATGCAAATTAAATCTATAAGCTATATGTAATATATATAAGCTAATATGATAAGAATACGTATTCACTAATAGAATTGTGCTTGTAAACAGGTCATTACTTAACCTGATTTTACATCCAGCTAATTGTATTCCTGCCACCTGATCTTGTAGTATCTCACATGTCTTGACAGTGGTATCTGGAAGTAAGCTGGTTTCGTTTCTGTTCAGTGTTGGGTTTCCATTTATGTGCTTTAATGAACAGTGCTCCATAGCACGTCAAGGTAAGCATTTTGTATACGTGATCGTTATTCACCTCAATTCCTCCATCCCGTCTGACAAGAACACAAGCCCCTTACGTATGATTAAACCTTAGTATCCTTCTGAATACAGAACTATCTTAGTCAAACACGCAACTTGCTTCTTCATGAGGAATTCACCATCGCTGCACTTTCTTTCCTATCTTGGTGCTTCTGCAGAGTTCTAGATTGACCTTTTCTCCTTACTTTTCGACATGTTTTTGCATAATCAGAAAGAATCTCTTGTCTCTGTAAAGACTAGCTTGCCTGCACCATGTTTGGGCAGTAAAATACGGATCACTTCTTACAGGTGAAAAGCAGAAGCTGTGTTTGAGTATGTAAAAACTGACAGGCTTCCTTGCAAAAAATGTCTAACTGTGGTTGCCCTTGCTGTAACTTTGGGGAGGAAGTGTGTATATTTTGAGCAGGTTTCTTCTAGGTAAATGCTGTGGATGATCTATAAGATGAAAGGAGGAGGGAAGTGGAGACTGCGAAGGCTTGAGAGAAGAATCCTGTTACAGGATCGTTTTGTCTTTGCCGACTTTCTGACTCGGGAGTGTTGGGCCCCTTCGGACTGTGCCGAGTGCCCGATGATTGTCTCCAGTAAAAAAGGCGGAGTTGAAGTGTATCCCTGCGGGACAACGCTGTACCCTTTCCGTTTGAATTCTTCTTTTGTGTGTGTGGCTGCAGAAATAGCAAAAATGACGCGCTCCCACCCCAATGGGCATGAAGTTCAGAGTAGAAGGACTCTGTCAGAGCACCGAGATGGGAATAATTCCCTGTGGTGCCTGTTAGCTCCTACTGCGGGCGAACAGCCACCCGCTCCCTGCTGGGCTGCAGTTCCACTGTAGCTTGAACTGGGGTTCAAGTACCCCCATCCAGGGTACTTGTTGCTTGGTGAACAGTTTTGCATCAATTTCTCCCACCTTCATGGGTTAAAGCTGAAACTGAAAGCAAACTTTTGAGTCCTCTGCAGTGCTAAATATCATTTTTAGTTATATGTTCCAAGCAATAGGGCTGACACACCAAAAATGTCAAATCCTGACCATCATCTGTATCAATGTTGTATAAAGTTTATTAAGCCCTGCAGGAAGAGCAAAATGTGGATTTTTTTCCCTTTGTATGTTTACAGTGTCTTTAGTAGCTGCTATGAGCAAGACCGAGGCAGCTAAGTTGTATGTTTGCTCCTAGAGACTTACATGACACGGCAGGTCAGAAAGCCGCTATGTCACAGCTAATTCTGTAAATACTTTATCCAAATGTAAAAACCATTTTGATAGACATCCTAAGTCAAAGCAATGAAAGCTAATTTAATGTTTGTTACAGATTTTTCATGCTAAACTGCACCTTTGACACTTGCAGCAAAATTGTGACAGGTGATTCAAGTGGTTGAGTAATTATTTACGAATATCTCTGACTATTGCCGTTTAATTTTACTTCATAAAGTATGCAGATATGTCAAAAATTATAATCCTCGCAAAGAAGCTTGCTGTAGTTTTGAGGAAGGGACAGCCTCGTAGCTGCGGTGCTGCCTGGGCTGATGAAAGGGTCTGCGCTTGTTTTCCTGGCTCTGCAGCTGGTCTGCGAGCGACCGTCGGGAGCGCGCGGCGGCCCCGCGGCTCGCGCGTGGCCTTCGCTGAGCAGCTGTACGTTTCCGTAGCATCCCGACCGCGGTTCAGGCGGTGGCAGGGTGCGCGCTCAAGGTCTGCGAGTTGGCAGGAGGTGCGGGGGGCTGCCCGCCTCGTCCCGACCTCCCGCGCCGCTTGCCCCCTGCGCCGTGCTCTGTTTTAGCACGCCCCTGTTTTCGGGGACTGTTGGCAAAACGCGACTCTTCAGCAGCGCCAAACCTAAATGAGGAGGCAGGAAGCTTCAGGCCGAGCCTTTGTGCGGCAGTGGGTGGTTGGGTAGATTAACGTGACTCTCGAACCTCGCGTAACCAGCGTAACGGCTCCTGGCTGCCTAGAAGCTGATTGCTTGTTCTTAGCAACTTCTTTGCAGTCTGTGATTGAGAAGTTGATTACATGAAGCTAATTACTGTTTTAATGTGCAGGGACAGTGAGATGTCTGTGCGTTGCTAAGGTATGCCAACAGTTTCCATATGTGAAGATCATCTAATTATTTACGAGTTTTGAAGCGCTGTTATTAAAAGGCTGATGTAGAAGCATTAATGGTTGTGTGCACAAGAAGTTACAGTAGACTTTTTTACACGGCATATTAACTTCAGGTGCTTTGTAATGCTTCTGCAATATTTGAAATCCAGGATGGCACCGCTGCAGGGGAACTCCTTTGGCGCCTTGCCGTGTTTTGTTCCTGCTGTTCCTGAGCTCCCCTGGGCTTCCTCGAAGGCCTGGGAGCGGCCGTGTTGCTTCCCAGCGGGAGGTGAGCCTGGCTCTCCAGGGCCTGCTTGTCACCGCACTGCGTGCAGCAAGAGGCTGCACTGGAAAAAATTGTCTTTTCCACAGTAGTTCAAATCCAGATGCCGTGATCCTTTGAGATACCTGTGGAGAGGTAACAGGCAAGGCTATTAAATTTATCTGTCAGTACATACTCAAACTTTGTGGCCTAACCACTAAAAATGGCACAAAAGCCTTGCTGGTGCTTTGACGTGATTCTAACCATTTGTTCCTGTACTGTAAATGGCTGCAAGAGAAGGTAAAAGTGTGAGTAGCATAGGCTACTTTTCCTTGGT
This sequence comes from Rhea pennata, assembly GCF_028389875.1. Taxonomy (NCBI): domain Eukaryota; kingdom Metazoa; phylum Chordata; class Aves; order Rheiformes; family Rheidae; genus Rhea; species Rhea pennata. The sequence continues at coordinate 13,928,805 of NC_084673.1, read as the reverse complement.
GCCTAATTTGGTGGTAGAATTCCCTTTTCAGATTTAATGAAGTATATTTAGTTAATACCCGGTATCAATTGTCTCTGTATGGCATTTGTGAGAATGCACTATACTTCAGGACAGACTTTTTTTTTGAAAGATCCCTGGACTCCCGCAGAGGGAGATGGTTTCTGGAATTTGAGTGTTCCAGAACTACTGAAGTGGGGAAGGAGTGCCTCAGGTGGTATCTAGCGAACAACTGGGGAAGGACTGTTGGAATCGGGCAGCTCAGTGACAACAGGAGTCTGGAGAAAGGGGTGTGAAACAGCAGAACAAGGCAGCAAAATGTTCCCCTCTAAAAAATCACAGGTGGTTCAACAAAGTGGCACCTCTCGAAAGTAAACACTGATTATTGTCCTGCATATGCAGACAGGCCAAGCTAGGAGAGGCTGTGGTAGGACTTCTGCCTGGCTTCAAATTCAAGGTATAATAGAAACCAAAAGTGATGTCTAGGAATAAAGTGCTGGAGTCAGAGGTTCCTGTCCTGCCAAACCCCTGTCCAAATCACAGCTCCGCTAACCTGCGGATGACAGCTTTTGCAAGTATGGTAACTTGTGATTTGGGAGGGAAGCTAGTAGCAGCTGGGACCGAGACACTGAACACTTGACAGAAGGCTTGGAGAGACTGGAACGATGGGGACCACTCACTTGCAGAGATAGATCACAGGAGTGTGCCATGCTGGTAGAATAGCAGGGCTTGCAGGGAGCTTTCCAAAGACACAGGACCAACACAGCGCTGTTAATTTGGGAGTAGATTCCCCGAATGGTCAGGAAGGACTGGTCTGACTGCCACAATGTCCCACTGCTGTGCTCGGGTGTCAGTGTGGGTGTGTGAGCTAAATGCCTCCCTGATGAATGTTTGCCTCTATATCAAATAATATAGAAATACATGACTTTCCCATCTGGTTCTACCACCAGCAGTTGCTACCACCACCATATGTTTCAAATGTTTAAAAATAATATTAATTAAAAAACCCCTTGTGCCTTGAAATGTGTTGCACAAGTCAAAATAACAGTCTAGTGCAACCAGAAAGAGTCACATGTGAGGCAAGAGAGAGATACCTTTGTCCAATCCCAGAAAATTTAGAATATCAGGGATGTACTGGCTGTAGTGCTGTGCTACTATAAAGCTATGGGAGCAGTGGAAGATTGTCCTGATACTGCCTCTGCTTTCCTCTAGTTGCTCTCCCTTTGGCTGGAGTCTTTGCAGAATGAAGTGGTATTTTTCTGAGGTGCCTTGTTCATGTCCTCCCTCATTTGCCCTGCTCCTCTTACCCATAAACAACACAGCAAGAGGGCTGGACCTTCCCTTGGCTTGGAGGCAGCTTTTTTGTTTTATTTCCTTGCTGTGATGAGTCATTTACTCTAGTACGCCTTTTATTTTTTTTTCCTATTCTACCCTGAAAGAGAGAGAAAGATAAATGCTCTACATGCTTGAGAAAAGTTAAATGGGAAAAGTCACACGTTTCCTCATTTGTTCTCACAGTGTGCCACCAGCTTGTGGAAGAGAGGATGAGCAGAAAGATTTAGTTTTCTCAGCAGTCTAATGGAAAGGGATGTGAAAAATTCACTCAACTCATTTTTTATGGCCAAAGAAAATTGAGTGACCCTGCTAGGTGAGGCTTAAAGAGCCTAAGCTGTTACGTACACGTGCTTGCTTTCTTAGGGTGTTTCGAAAGGATCTGTAGCAACACTATTAATTTCTGCTCTCTCTTCATTCTTTAAATATCTGCTTTGACTAAATTAAAATAAAGAATGAAGTGATCCTCACATTACTCATAATTGTAAAAATTTTAAAATTGCTGGAATTGGTTTTGGCTTTGGGGCGTGCTCTTTCATTTTGAAGAAAGAGACATTCTTTCTACGTCAACAGCTTCTTTCTTTAGAAAGAGAATCTACTAAGCAATGATATTTGGCTGTTGGCAAAAATATTGTTTTGTTAACACTACCTGTTTCCACTGAGGTTTGCTGCATCTGTTTTAGCTAAAATCACATTTATAAAAGCGTTGCATCAGTCCTGCTCATCCCTTGCACTCTCAGCAATGGAAATAATACTTCGCATAGGTTTTAAGTACTCTACACCAATTGCATTCAGTTCTTCAGGTTATAGAAAGTCTCAGGATTACCCCGCTATCAAGATATATAATAAATAGAGTAGATCCAAAGATTTTTCAACTGTAAAAGGGGCTATTTTATCAAAATAGCTGTTTCAACAGAGTTTGTAATGTATGGGTTATTGAGGCCGAGGGCTGACTCTGCAATGCGTGAGATGAATTAAAAAGGTGAATGTTGCAATTTTAGGGATTTCAACATGACTTCTGTTTTGCCCTCTAGAAGGGACTTTGGTTTTCATTACAGTACAATGAAAGCATGAAATAGAAATAGCTTTCACTGATTACTTCCTGAAATAGAAGAGGAGCTAGGAATGAGTTTTGGAGCTTTTCCCCCACTCTCGAGTTTCCTCTCCTGAGCCTAACAGAGAAGAGAGTGTGGAAGATCACTGACACTTCTGTTGGGAAGTGGCATGTTAGGAAATACCAGTAGTCCCCGTAAATGAATATGGATTTGGTTCAGTGGCAACTTGCAAAGACTGGAAAACTTGATGGCTTTTGGCAGGGATTTTTGAGAGGGATAAATGACTTTTAAAGTAAGTAAATTCACTGATTTTATTGTTTACCTTTTGGATTTGTGCATAAGGTGCTTGAAGTCTGGATGGGGGAAAATAGGCTTGTAGTCCTCTGGTCCCTGTCCTTTCCAGTGGGAGTGAGAGGGAAAACTAATGGACTGGCTTTGGTAAACAGGAGGCAATATTGCTTATGTCTGGATTATGCATTAATCCTCTATTTTATGAAGGTTGATGCTGTCATAAGCAGTACTATGTACATTATCCAAATTAACTTCAGTATTTACATTCTTTTAATAATTATGTCAATTCCCCGTTATATATAGTATAGCTGATACCTATCTGTGCTTCATTTTATGAATGAAATGACAATGAATCATGAGCACTGAACTGAATTTGAAATGCTCAGGGATGCTAATGCACTGTAGCTAGTCTTCAGACATGAAAAGCTATTAGCACCACTGAAGAACAGTTCAGACTTGAGGTCTTTCACTTTATCAGTATGCCTAATAGACTTTTCTGCTGCAAAGAAGAAGAAAAAAAAAAAAGAAAAAGGCATTCTAATTTTACTTGAGGAATCTTTTACATATTAATTTTATGAATGTGCTAATAACTGGGGGAGTGCTTGCAAGAAACTTAGGTTTTTGGTTAAACTCTGGCAACAACCTTCTAGAGCTGCATTAAAAGCAATTCATGCTACTGAGTACCTGTGATTTGCTCTATTTTTGTACAACTTTCATAGCTGCAGAACAATTCCACAATTTTCAGTGCTTTCAAAGCTACTAATGAAAACCACCATATTACAAGTAGGAATTAATAAAACTAGAGATGTAGACTAAACAAAGTTACGAAGTTTATACTGTGAGATAAAACCCAAAGGATAAAAATAATTATCCTGTTATGTAAACTACATATTTTCAGAGGTAAAATACATATGTTATAAATTGCCATAATTAAGTATTCTCTAAAATAAACCTTAAAGTGACATAAGCATAGTATGTGAACAGATGTGTATTTTTTGCATAAACAAGTGTAAAACAAATGTTTACTTAAAACTACTGGAGGCAAATTAACAGTAATCAGTGCTTTGGTGTACTATCTTTAATCTAGGCAACTTTCATTTCAAGGTATTTAGAAATGTTTAATGTCATACATACTAACAATCTTCTGACATGAGAACTGAAAGTCTTATTATTTTGGTGGTTTGGAGGGTGAATAGATCATGATAGTCTGTCATCTTAATCCATTCGCTATTTTGATTATCTCTAATGTCTTTTTTTCTAATCATTTCCTGTCTAAACAAAATATTCCACTTTTTGAGTATTCCTGAAGTAATAATTTCTCACTGTTTTCTGAACCCTGATGTTCCTCTAATATTGTGTTATTGTTGCATTGGAGAGAACTAAGCGCATGGCTGAAGCCACTACTAATGACTTGTATTTAAAAAAAAAAAACCCAACATTTTTCTATCCCTTCTAAAATTATCTTTTCAGATACTATTCACTCAGCTGTTTGCTGTAGCGCAAGTTCCTCTACCACATGCTACATTAGCCTTTCAATTAATTTTACTAAATTAAAATTATGTGAAATAATATTACATATTCATTTAATATGTTGATTAAAATCAACATGTGTCAGTAATATAAGCTACACCTTGTGCTATGTGCTATTTTACATTAGTGAGCAATACCTTTCATTTGCCACCCTGCTGCTTGTTCACGTGTTCTGTCTGAGAGGCTGAAAGGATTTTGCTGGCTTATTAATGGCAGAGTTTTCTATCACAAAATCCTTGCGAAGTTCTTGCTGTTCGCTTGGGTCTCTTATTGCTCACTTTAATTATTCCAGCCATGGCCCTGTGATCGTCCTGTGGTTACCAGCCCAGCTGCTTCATTACTAAATTGCTTCAGGTTTCTCCGTGTGCACACTGCCTCGAAAAGTACTTTGACATGAAAAATAAGTCTGGGGTAGTCCCAACAGATTCCTGCATCTTGCCTGTTGGATCCTGATGCAAAGACGAGCTTTATTGTGCTTCATTTTGTTGATACTGCTGCCGTTACGCACATGCATAGTTGATGGGGGTTTGGAGCAGGAGTGTACAATGCCAAGAGCAAATACAAAATCCTGTTTGTTTTTTTCTGTAAACTCCTTGCAACAGCTTGCTGCTGGTTTGTAGTTGACAGAGATCCCTACGGAGTACTTTTAAAAACTGTTTCAACTCTGAAATGAACTATGGAGCCATAATCACACGTGGATTTTGTGCGAGGGAAGGTCATTGCAGCCTTCTGTCTTATTTTAATTCCAAGATCTCAGTGGGCTCACAGCAATTTACTTAATATGTTATAAATAAAATTCTGGATGCTCTACATCTACTTTAGAGACTTTTTTAAAAAAAATATTAACCTTATTGGCAAGTTAAGGGTAGGCAATTTTGTCCTGTACCTCTGAAGAATCCAGAATAGTCCTGTGCTTTCCTTTTCTTGTGAAGTCAAAATAGAAACTCCAGAGAGGCAGAAAGGTTAGCTTTCAGAATAGGAGTGTATTCCACACATGTGGGCTATTTCCTCTGCCTGTTCAATATCAAAGCAGTATGTTATGAAGTCTCTGTCTCATTTTAGGCCTTTATACCTCAATATGAACAGAGCAGTAACTAGACGAAAGGAGGGCTCATTACACTGGAAATATAAACAGTGTTACAAGTAGTGTTTTGAATGTTTTACTGGTAATAACTTCAGCTAAGGACCTTGGTTTTGTTATTTTCAGGCAGAGAATCTGATTTTTGTTGTTGCATTAAAAAGGATTAGAGAAATGATACAACTTCTTAATGCCAAAGGATTGTTGAAAATCAGATAACCCCCTTTTCAGACTGTTAACTACAGTATTTTCAACAAAATTGTCCTACCTTTTTTTTTTTTCTCATAGCATCTTTGCTGGGAAAAAGGGGAAATACTAAAGAGTATTAAAGAGAAATAATAATAATAAAAAAAACTGTTAAAGATGCAACACTCATTGTCAGTTTTAGAAAACCTGGCTTGATAGAAGGGCAATATTATATCCCTAACAGAAAGCTGTCTTGCTTCTTAATAATTAGAACATAATAAGTTTGATATGCTCTCTGTAGGAAAATTCCAGATTCTGTTCTCAAATTCTGTCCCATTTCAAAGGAACATCCGGGCACTCTGATCTTTGAGGGATCTTTTGCTATTCTCTTAGAATAGTAAATCTAATACAGGTGTTAGAAAACCCATAGAAAGTTTAATAAGGAGCAGTGTGTAAAGGTATTTTGATTAATACTCCAATTCTCTGCCTGAGCGCCACAGTGCCATAAGACCTGATTTAGCATTAGCAGAGAAATCCATTGTCGACTTAGAATAAATGGACTTAACCCTAAATGTTTGTGATAATTCACTTTCACGAATTTGAAATGCACTTGCTATCAGTGCTGGGTGTAACATAAATACTCAGAATTGACTGCAAGAGATCTCATCTATTTCCTGCAAATATTTTTTCCTCTCTTTATCTTTTCCCTGGGCATGATGAAGGATGTGAGATCAAGATTTGTATGTTTATTATGGAAGAACTGGTTGTGCTGGAGGGAAAAAACCTACAGTACTCACCTTTGCCTCCTCTCTGCCCTGTTGCTCAGCAGACAACCACATCTGCATGGCAGAGGAATTCCCTGGAGATGTGACATATCCTGAACCTGTGCTGTAGCTCAGGCTTCTTGCTCTGGTCCTGTGTAATTTCTGCATAAAGGCAGTTGGTGGCTGTAGCAAACTGAGATAAACCTATGTGGAAATCACTGGCAAAACACTGATGAGATTCAGTGGGATGCAGCATCTCTTCTGAAGTCATGGGAACTATGAAGAAATGGGGGGAGTAATTTTGCTGAAGGAGGAGTCCTAGCCTGAAGCTGTGCTTTAGGTACCCCAAATATCCCATCAATTTCTGAGCTTCATTCTCAGGATGTTTCACAGGGATGGGACCCCTCCTGCACCTGCAGAAGTTGCACAGTCAGTCCAGATTTGCCCTGTTTAGAAACTACCCTCTGACTTTGCTCCCTTGGTTTGGTCTGGAGCGATGCCCAGCTCGCTCAGAAAAATATTCAGGTGGCTTGTCAAGGGTGCCCTGCACTCCTTGCCTGGTTTCTGTGTGATCATAGGAGAAGGTAAAAGGGAATCTCTAGTCCCTTGTTTGTTGACTTGATTAGTATGCTGTCACTAAAAAAGTGAAGTAGAAGAGTGCTTTTCTTTTCTCCCTCCACCCCACTTTTGGTTTATGTTAAATGTCTTTAAAAACCATGCAAAGAACATGGGCTGGCTGGAGGATTTGGCACTATTGTTTTATTCAGTTTGACTAAAATAGACAATTTATCAGTTCCTGAAATAATGGAATTCTTTCTATTGGTTGCTGTGGGCAGCAAATCAAATAGCCATTTTCTAACATATTTTGATTTTGATAAGCATTTAAAAGGTCTTATCTTTCTCATAAGTAAGGACTTGTATCACTAAAGATCCTTGTTTGCAAAGGAAGGTTTAGAGAGATGACTAGGCATTTTTTATTCTGTATGAAATAAAACACAATCTTTTAATTTGTCATCACCGGAAATATAGAGGATTGTCAGATTGTAGAGGATGATAGATATTTTTCAAAAACAAGATAGTGTTCACTGTTAAAATCAAATGATAATATCTTTTCACAAGTTTTTGCTAATATGAGACGTTACTTAAACAGTGAGAGCCCTCCCTGATTCCCATGATAGGCAGGAATGTCTGAAACTGTCAAGTGATGTGTCATCCAAGTCTCCTATCTGAGTGACAGCTGATGGCTCTTATTTCAGTTTTCATTTTATACCATTGCTTGGAACAATTCTGTGTTGGCTTAAGCCACTTCCAGTTCCTCAAATCGATTGTTTGTCAGATACTGAAGGTAAATCCTGAGGCCGTAGTATCTTCTTCACAGTGACACTTGTCATATTAGTCGTCTTTTGCAGAGCGCTTATTTGTAGGTCTGTAAGAATCCACCTTCAGTTTTCTGGCAGAGATGCTTCTGTGCTGCAGTTGTGATTTTATGGTGTGAATCCAAGTCAACAGCTGTTCGAGTCAGGGGGAGTCTCTCTGTTGACTTCACTGGAATTTGAAGCGAGTTTTTAAACTCTCTTTAATCATTGCCTAATTTAAAGTGTATTTTGGAAGATATAAATATAAAATAAAAAGTATTCTGGAAGTTTTATAGATATACCCACTACTCAACCTGTTGTTATATATCATACCACAAAGTCCTGTTCATCCAAAACCATTTCGATTTATGTCAATGTAACAAGTATAAGGAAAACAGCCTTTAGTTACAGTTTAAAGGAGCTGAGTATAGTTATCTGAGAAAATGGGGAAATGAACACAACACACAACTTAGGACTTGAATGAGGAAAGTACTCTCATATGTTTTACACTATAGCAACATCATTCTGCTGATGGCCAAAGGCCAGACTCCTAAGACTACTGAACAACAGTAAATGGCCCTTACAGAGCCATGTATTATTTTGTATTACGTTCTTGTTTCATTATTGGTTACATGAAAGTACTAAACCCTTCAGAACACAGAGATTTATTCTGATTTTTTTGGTGGACGTTCCCAAGTAGTTTGGAAATAGTTCCACCATAGAGATATGGGTCGTCTTTGTTTTGTTACAAGTCTTTCTCTCTCTCTCTCTCTCCTTTTTTTTTTTTTTTTTTTTTTTTTTTTTTTTTTTTTTTTTTTTAACTTTAAAAGTCACAGAATCACAGAATTGTTAAGGTTGGAAGGGCCTCTGGAGATCGTCCGGTCCAAACCCCCCTGCTCAGGCAATTGGGCAGCTAGAGCTGGTTGCCTAGGACTGTGTCCAGATGGCTTTTGAGTATCTGCAAGAGTGGAGACTCCACAACCCCCTCTGGGCAACCTGTTCCAGTGCTCTGTCACCCTCACAAGAAAGAGTTTTTTTTCTCAAGTTCAGGTGGAACTTGCTGTATTTCAGTTTGCGTCGGTTGCCTCTTGTCCTGTTGCTGGACACCTCTGAGAACAGTCTGGTGACATCCTGTTGACACCCTCCCTTAAGGTATTTGTAGACATTGATAAGATCTCCCCTCAGTCTTCTCTTCTCCAGGCTGAACAAGCCCAGCTCTCGCAGCCGTTCCGTGTAGGAGAGGTGCTCCAGTCCCTTAATCATCTTAGCCCTTCCACTCAGTTTACATACCGAATATTTGAGGAATTAATTTACAGTCAATCTACAGGATAGCAATCATTTGCAAAGAATTTGATAACTAATTGATAAAACTTACTTGATTTAGATTAAAGGATTCTTTTATGAATAAAGATTTATGTCTACTTACTTATCATGCTCCACGTTTTGATCTTAAAGTGACAGAGCAGGTTCTGTTTAATTGCAGTGGAGAATATAGAAAGTAGCACTATTTTGGAGGAATTCTGCTCCTTGTTAGGTTAGGACAGTGGTAATGCTCTTGAATAATGTGTGTCCTTTCTGTATGGCTCGTTTGCTTGATATTGAGTGGGCTATTATTTGGGTGCTGTATGCTTTTAAATTGCATTTCATCTGGCAGTCCTACTGCTTAAAAAGATCTGCAGAAGAACATTTGTTACTTGTTAATTTTATGAAAAGCTTGCAGGCACTTTCCATTTCATCTGTAATTTGCTGCTTTTGGATAATGCATACTATCTTTATAAATTTCAAAGTATTTTCAGCTGTTTTAAATAATCTTTTTTACAGAACATAAGGATGGTCATGGGAAATTGAAAAGGAGCAAATACACAAAGGATGAGGTGAGATACGCAAAGCAAAATTTAAAATGATTTAAAATGAACTTGATTAGACCTGCGAGAGTAATCACCCTAGACTGGAATGAAGCCCATGGGCTGCTATGAAATAGATACTTTGGAAACCTCTGTTCTTGACCTTATAGCATGCACCTATGTACAAGAATCAAAGATAGAATTCTAAGTAATGCTTCTGCTTAAAAGACTTCTGTGTATATGTTAATGTACTTGCTACTACAGTGGACTACCAGAATATGTGCTACTACTGCACATATTCAAGTGGTGACTGTTTTTATTGAAATATCAATCAGCTGCAAAGTGTTCTGTAGATATCTAGACAAGTCTTCTTTCTGAAAAATAATCATGTCCGCATGATAATCACAGATGAGCAGAAGAGACAGACGGAGCCTTCTGTCTGTATGAAGTCGGAGGGGTGACTGAGTCCTCATTGCAGACAGGTAACAAGCTGCAGTAAGGAAGGTGGCTCAGAGGCAAGCGCCTCTGTTATGGAGCTCACTAAGCCATTGAGGCAGAAGCAGATCTGTTCCTTTATATAGAGCTGTGGCAGCTATACGAAATGATACGATGATTAGAGGTATATAGTAATAACTGTGCTTTCTTTAATAGCAGTATTATTAACAAAAGCAGCAATTGCTGTGCTCAGCTGATCCTTCTGCATCCTTGTCTGCTTTTGGTGGTAAGAGGAACCAGAAGCCTAGCTTTTGTCCTTATTTCCTGTCCCAGCTTCTCTCCCCTTCCTGTGGTAAGAGCAACTCAGCCCCAGCCTGTGCTGTTCGGTTCAAATTCAATTCAATTTTTTCTTCCCCACTGAGAAGCCTAGAGCTGGCTCCAGGATCTAGTGAACTGTAAAAGCATTTCCTGGCTTACAGCAAACTAACCTTCCTCATGTAGACAAGTTCCTGATTGTTCATGAAAGTGTGTGCAGTGCTAACTTTGCTTCCAGGGTATTTTCACGCTCAGTGTGCCTAAGACAGTGGTTCTGTTGGGCGACTGAATGAAGTGGTCACCTTACATGGTTCCCTATAGCTGGTGATATTATTGCACCTGGGTCAGAGCTCTGTGGAACCGATTCATGAGATCGATGTTGACCCTGGAAGTGTGCGAGGCTTTTGTCAGTATCATGGTTTGAGAATCTAGCACCAAAACATAAAACAAATTCTCCTAGAAAAGGTTCTTCTGATCTACATACAGTTAGCTTTACAGCTGAGTGGTTATTTATGGCATCCCATACAGTACTACTCGTAATGCTGGTGCAACACCACTGTCAGTGGTTGTGCTATAGAAAAGCCGTTTTTCTTGACTATTCAGACTTCTGATGCTGTTAAATAGCAACTGGCAGGACGGAACTTTGTCTTCGTTTTACTGTTTGGAATCAGTTGAATTAAAAGAACCAAGTGAGTCAGAATAAATGAGTTGCAGTGGAGGTTTTAATTTGCAGTTTTTTTGTGTTCCTTAACCTTCAGATTTTGAATTATTGCAGTCTCTTCAAGGGGTATGTTGGAGAATCAGTATTTTTTCTAAGGAAGACAAATTCTGTGTTTTTTTTTTTTTTCTTTTTTGATATGAGGAAATTGTCATTTCTTTGCGTTTTGGCTAAACTTCATGGATGTAGGGCTGGTGTTTGAAGCAGTTACAATACATCATTTGGTCTTAAAGTACTAATAAACAGTAATTGAAAGCTGTGGCATTATTCTCAGTATATATCTCAGATCTGAGAGTTTTGTGCTAAGATACTCCTTCTTGTGCTAAGATATTATTCCTTCTGCCCTAGGTTTCCAACTACTGCCATGTAAGGAAAAAGAAGCCACTCTGGGATAAGCCAGATCCTGTTAGAGTCAACAACAAATAGCAAATCACAGTTGCCTTTGATCAAGTTGAGGTTTTGGCTCTTGTGTCTGGCAATTGAGTATTTCAGAGCTGCTTCAACGTGCTGTTAGTTGCCAGCTTAGCTGCTTAGCAAACATAGACCTTGATGATCACAGTCCGTTGGTGCTGTGCCCTCCACAGTGGCTTTTGATTGAATACAGAACCTAATTTAAAATCTCAGACCATATGCTCAAAGTTTCCTATGGGACTAGCACGAGCAAACAGATTAAATTGTTGTTTGCCAGCGATGTCCAGTGACAGCAGATTTTCATGGGAAAAATGAAACTGCTAAGTAACTGAGATTTTTCGTAAATATGGGATACAGGGTTCTTACGGGAATTTGACTATTTTGTATTGTATGACAAGCACCCACAAGGCCCTCTATAGTATGTAGTTCTTAGAACCCTTCAAAAATCATTTAAATTTATTATTTTCCTAATGGAAAGAGTGATTTATATTTTTGTTGATTTTTAATCTATTGATGGGAAAAATAGCCACCCTTGAAGTTTCATCTTCCTTCCTTTTCTTGAAGTGCTACAATGCATTTTTAAAGCTGGCTTTCAATACAGCTGTATTTTTTTTATCGTAACAAAAGCTGTCAGCAAGAATGAATGGAGATTTTTCGTACTGGTTTTACAATAGCAAGGATGCTTCCTATGTATTTGGGAACCCACCTCTGTTTAGAATAAAATGTACAGGTTTTCTTTAGATTGACTTTGCCTCAAACAGTGTGCAGGATGAAGGCATTGAAGCCTTCCTTTGAGCTTGAGTTAGGTAATGGGATAGATAATGGGTGGGAATAATCTTGTGAACAAGAGGAGCTGTTACTCTCCTCCTTCGTTAGCTACCTGGGCTTACTTTTTTCCTGTTCCTATAGAGAAATAGCTGTAAAATCTAATAGAAAAGGAATGTAATAGTAAAGCCAACTTAAACCCTACTTTGTAAGCAGTGTGTAGCACTTGATTGATGGAGTCTCAGTGCTACGGCTGCCATTGTGCCCGCAAAGCTGCGGTGTTTCGGAACTGGAACCAACGAAAGATCACCTAAAATTGCAGTGGAATAACGTAGCTAAATACCAAACCTTGACCGAATTTCACAGAGACATCGTGAGCTCAGGAATCAGTAACGTTGATCAAAGTGATTTGCTGCCCTTGTGATAAAAGAGAGAACAGTAACAAATGTGGAACTGGACTCCGTTGGTCAGTCTGCACAAAGTCGCACTTTAATGGCAGTGATTGTAGTAAACTTACCAGGGGAGCCTTTGTGTAAGGCATGTCCAGTCTCTTCTGTCTTGCTTGCAGAGGGGAATACCTCCTTCAAAAATACTAAAAATGTCTGACTTTCAAAATTTCAAAACGGCTTTTTTAAAATAC